>NC_084718.1:1852349-2469799 GCF_033807575.1 Cydia pomonella | reverse complement strand
ATTAAATGTTTTTCGAAATCATTCTTTCGTCATAAGTCGGTACAAAACACATTTTTAACTGCGGTATTGCCACTTTGAGGTCTTTTTTTTTTAATTTATTATCACAAATAGTATGGTACATTTTAAACTTGTGTTAGGTTCGCCAAACTTACGTTTAACGGCGAAATGAGGCACTCATTTTCAACGTTAGTACCTTAATCTAAATTCTATGATTAACTTATAATACTAAGGTTAATACATATTTATATCATATTAACACAGTATAAGTAGTTGTAGTATATTTACCTATCCTATTTATTTATTCAGTCATGCGTTGTACCTATTAGCAACTTCTTAATTTTTGATTTAAAGATGTTTTTACTAGCACATTCGTCTTCTACTGATAACTCATTAAATATTCTTTTTTTTTATACTACGTCGGTGGCAAACAAGCATACGGCCCGCCTGATGGTAAGCAGTCTCCGTAGCCTATGTACGCCTGCAACTCCAGAGGAGTTACATGCGCGTTGCCGACCCTAAACCCGCCCCCCCTCGTTGAGATATAGCTACGTGTCCTTTTACCATAGTAGTTGCTAGCAGTTAGCTCCACGTATTTACGACGCTTTAACCCTCTTGGCGCTCGGGTAGGTATATACTCACGGAGTTTTAAATTTGGGATTATTAAATTGCTCAGCTGCTATTTCTAGTCTGGACATACCTATTGATCGACATCGATAAACTAAAAAAATGTATTCGAGAGGCTACCCGTAAATAAAATAAAAAACTTTTTAGTTAATTTTAGGTTATGTGTTTATCAATAAAAATTACGTTTTATGCACGGGAGTGTTAAAAAAAAAAGGAAAAAAAAATTTTTTTTTGTCGAATTTCACAAAAAGTCATATAACATTTTTTGCTTCTGTTGCCATCAGGAATGCACCGTTAAAATCTCACCCAATACTCACGGGCACCTTGTATATCTTAGCTTCAGTGGAATAATGTAACAACTTACCTATCATATAAAGTCAGTTGGGACGTTTTTTGATAAGTATATAATTTTATATTCTACGCCCGAATACTTCGGGATATATTTAATTTGATATTAGTTTGAATTGTTTATCGTTAAGTTAGATAGGTAGGATAAGGTAGATAAGATTGTCTGTATGTGCTTATAATTGGATGGAAGAAGGGGCCTAATTAAAATTAATAATACCTAATCAAATCTAAGATCGAAACATATCGAGCGCTAATTCGACTTAATAATACGTGAGTGGGTTCAAAATAATTTTAATATACTTACTTTTAACATTTACTTGAATATGTTTAAAAAAAATCATTTATTCTGGTAAAACAACCCTGTTTTTACAATTTTGTTTTCTTCTGCCAAACTGCAAGACAGTTTGTTGGCAGAGGGAACTCCCTTAAATACAGATGGGTTAGCTTATTGCCTAGTTAATTAATAAGTAAGTACGGTACATCTTATAGCTTATTGTGGTGGTCATTTAATTTTGTTTAATAGAAACGTTTTCAATTTACATTTAAACATCCTAAATGATTTACATTCCCTTATATCATACGGTATTTCATTATACAATTTGGGGACCAGATACATTCTACTTCTTTTTCCATAATAATTATTACGGCACGACGGAACCTCTAACATTTTTTTACTTATTGTTCTTATTAATCTAGGACGATTAATATGGTTTTTAAATTCATCTTTATTGAACTGCTCTGATGCCAGCAACATCCCTACGTCCTCATGCACCGGCAACATACGGCATTCCACAAATAATTCCTCATATTTTTTTCGAGCGAGTTTTAGTTTGTTGCACTACATACATACATACATATAATCATGCCTATTTCCCGAAGGGGTAGGCAGAGACCACGGATTTCCACTTGCTACGATCCTGACATACCTCTTTCGCTTCCTTCACTTTCATGACATTCCTCATACACGCTCGTCGGTTTAGGGTGCTCTTGACCTGGCCTTTCTTCAGGATTTCCCCGATTTGATCAGAGAAAGTCCGCCGAGGTCTACCCCTTCCAGCTCCCTCTTCTACTTCTCCCTTATACACTCTCTTTGTTAACCTTCTTTCACTCATTCTTTCCACGTGTCCAAACCATCTTAACATACCTTTCTCAATTTTTGTTTCTCAATCTTCGTTCAGTCCACACTTTTCCACTTATTTTATGATATTGCACTAATGTTATGATATTAAATTGATATCACACTGTTTTTTGCATTTCTAAACATATCTCCAAGCTGACTCCATCTTTCGTATCAAAGCGTACTTCCCATAAATCTTATTCTGCATTAAGCAGTACAAGCAAAAAAAAACAGGCCAGTTATGGCTAGCCTTAAAAAGAAAACAAATCCTTTAGGTTGAAATTTAAACCTTAATATGCATGAAGTAAAGTTGCAAATCGAATACATTAAAACTGGAATTTGCGCCGATATAGACTCGATTATACGCATAGGCGTAATAAATGCTGAACTGCGTCATAAATTACACCAATTTGGACTTTATCTCAAAGTCCATTAGGTTGTTAATTATTTTTAAAGTTAAACTGCATCTCAGGTGGGTCATTGACCGCAAACGTGACAGGTGACTGTTTTGCATAGTGAGTCATGCTCGTGTGTGTTGAAAAATAACCCCCGATTGTTATCGGAGCTAACAACGGCTTTTTATTATGTGTTTAATCAATAAGTACTTATGATAAATGATAAACTTTGAATATTGGGTTGGGTGCTGTTGAATGAGTTGATGCCGAGGTTTTCCTGAGGATCTACAGTATGGGGTTCTTCAAAAAAAATCGGCCAAGTGCGAGTCTGACTCGCACTGGAAGGGTTCCGTACCATTATCTATAAAAACGGTCACCCATCCAAATACTGACCCCGTCTGACGTTGCTTAACTTCGGTGATTGGATGAGAACCTGGAGATTGGAAAGAAAGATTTATTTTATTCTGTTTTTAGTATTTGTTGTAATAGCGGCAACAGGAATACATAGTAGAAATGTCAACTGGCTAACTATCACAGTTCATGAGATACAGCCTGGTGACAGACGGACACACACACACACACCTGTTAAACATACATATCCGTACTGGTTCTAGACCTAGCTTACACAAAATATTGAAATATTGTTTTATAATATATGCCTACCTCAATATTCAATTCAATCATTAATCAGACTATAAAAAAGCTTCTTTATACTTGTGTCAGTAAGTGCTCAATCATGTTCACTAATATTATAAATATTTCCCATTGCTCTAATTATAAAATGGAAGTGCCTCTTTACTTTGCTCAACCCGTTACCATCAATATGTCGTCTCTTTGACTTCCCCAATCCAAGTGAACGAGCCTGTCCAACATTTACCGTGTCCCCACCACTTGCTAAAACTACCGTGTTGCCAACAGCATAACGTTATTTTCCCAACCACCCCTGTATCAATCGGGGCAACATAACAATGTTGTCACAGTCCAATTATTATTCAACTGCTATCTTAAATGTGAACATATATAAATCATGACATTAATGTATACCTACTATTCTGTAACTACCTTCTTAACTTCTTCTTTTTTTGTTCTTATTTCGGCGGTTTCGAGGGAATCTGCCGAATCCCGCACCAGAACAGATGGCGCAACCGAAAACTGCGTCGTCAAATTTTTGCTCTGCTCTAGATCTGGAATCACATCCGCTGTGCCCTACCACACAGAGCGAGATGACATTCACAATGCCCATACCTCTCTTGTGGACGTAGTTTAAGGACGTACCCGGGTCGCACTGTCGGTTCAGACTAATTGGTATGATAGTAATGAATCATTTCATACGATAACAATCCGGCATATATCAACATCCTAAATGCTTTTTCAACATTTATGTAACAATGCATGATTCGTATTTGTAATTAATGAAGTATTTTTATTGGTCGATTGCACGCTAAAGGGTAAAAACTAAACGTGTGTATACTTTATATGAATAGTTTCATTTTAAAGTTAGAGATTAAATAAGATTTTGGAAAAAAAACACTTTTGGTACAAGCTTGTATCGCTGACTGTACCTTTCTTTCCACAGGCAACTCATCGAGACAATTCTAAAAACTCCAAACACAATTAGGTTGCATTGTTTTATCACAGAGTTCCTATGTCCACCTCCTTGTCTCCATCATCAGATCAGCTCGATGGTACCATAATATTGCATTGTCACCCGACTTACATATGTACATATGCAAATTTTCAGCTTCATTGGAAACCGAGAAGTGGGTCAAATTTAACTTGCAAGATTTGATTACAGACTACGGGACAGGTGAAACTAAATAAAAGCTTGGAATAATAGTTCAACATTAAAATAGCGATTTCGTATACAAGATGCAAAAGTGTATGATTTTGTCCCGGTTGCCGTTGAGACGGCGGGGCCTTGGTGTGCCGAGGCCAAAGCCTTTATCAAGAGCATAGGGTGTCGGCTGAAAGAAAGGGGCTGCGACCCTCGCTCTGGTTCTTTCCTGGTCCAGCAGATATCACTGGCCATTCAGCGAGGCAATGCTGCCAGTATTTTTGGCACTTTTGGTCCGGGTGAAAATCAGAGTGGGGGGTAGGTTTCTATTTGTTTATTGCTTTTTGTTTGTTATATAGATACTAGGTAGGCCGTTGACGAAACTTGTTGTGGATATATATTTTGTATTAAGTGACTTATTCTTCAATGTAGTGCGAAAATAAATAGATGCAAACTCATTGATATGAGCCGGAGTCGAACCCACGACCTTTGGTTTGGAAGTCGCACTTACCGCTACTGTCTACACCCTGAACAAACAAACGAGTATTCTGTCTATCTATATTATTATATAGTAAAAAAAAAGTGAATCCACTGTGACGTATTATATGTATATCGCTTCATTCTTCAGATATAATAAATAACCAGGTAGTTTCTTTAACTTGCTAGGCAACGTAACACGATTTTCATAGTAAATACGAGTACTTTGATTTGATAGTCTTTTACTGTTTTTTTTTATACCACGACGGTGGCAAACAAGCATACGGCCCGCCTGATGGTAAGCAGTCACCGTAGCCTATGGACGCCTGCAACACCAGAGGCATTACATGCGCGTTGCCGACCCTTTAAAAACCTGTACACTCCTTTTTTGAAGAACCCCATACTGTAGCCCCTCGGGAAAACCTCGGCAGGAAGCTCATTCCACAGCCGAAGCGTTCGCGGGAGGAAATTCCTCTTAAACCGCACAGTACGCGACCATTTAGGTTCTAGGGTGTGAGGATGAACACCCTGCCGACGGCGAGCGGTGCGGTGATAGAAAGCGGCCGTTGGCATCATGTCAAACAATTCTTCAGAGCACAGCCCATTGTACAAGCGGTAGAACACACACAACACACACACACACACTACACACTAGTAGTAATATAACATTGTGTGACAGGGACAACACAATATTTCAATACTTTTAGTCTCAGTCACACGATGTTATAGAACGTTATAACTGCCAGTAGGAGCACCTCTATGCAGGTAATTTTGAATACCTCCACGTCGCTACATCCCACCTCTGCACGCTCCTGTGAGCTCTGTAACGCCTTACAAATTAGTTGTCAAAAGTTTTCACCCAGATGTATGGAAACACGGACATTTCCCGAGACTCATGTTCTTTTCAGCGAGACTCAAGTTACGGTAAGCTCCAACTGGGTTGTTATTCCATTTGCTAGCTTAGTGAATCGCTATGAATCGAACACCAAAGAAGACTAGCGGCCCGATTCGAAGAATGATTAAGACACGTTTAAGATCTCGGAAAGATCTTTAAAAGATCGGTAGCTAAACGACATGTCAAAATTGACGTTTATTTCGATTCCGCTGTGATCCCAATAAGATCTATCTACGATATTTCTAACGTCAAAGTGACATTGGTTGGAAACCTTCACAGTCTCGTGGTATATAACTGGCAACGATCATTTGAATTCAGAAATGTCGCCCTGCTCAAGGAATAAAGATCTGCAGGCGATTCATTCAAAGAGGCAAGCATCTGCGTTAGTCGATATTTCTGTTATTAGTTTGAAGAAAAAATATATAAAGATTATCAGAAATCTACCTGAAGCGTTTACATTCCCACCTCAGATAGACCGTATCCTTTTACTGTACACAGGTTACATACGATCGTCTAAGCGCTCGGTAACAATGGGAATGTGTACACGACCAGAAAGGGTTTTCTTAGCGTAGTTTGTTGGAGACTTAGCTGTACTTAAAATAACTTTCCGGAGCTCTTTATTCACAAAAAGTGTTCAAAGCAGAGGTTTCTTTATTCGTTGCCACTTTGAGAAGTGTTTTTAAGGAAACGTAAAGATTTATTAACTTGTCTTTTATTTCCTCTGAGAAATGTTATTGAAATTGGTATGCACACTGCAAAATTCAAAAATTCAATTAATTCTACAATTCAATACAACATTTATAAATAAGGGTGATAAGAAAGATACACTTTTTTTCTAAATTTAAATTATGTTAAGTGCAATATTTATTAAATATTTTTTCAAAAATACATTATTTTGGGTTGGCAATTGTACCCCATAGAAAATAAAATTTCGCGCCTTTTTCTACTAACAAACTGGATTTGCCAAAGTATAATAATTTCAAAATAGATACTTCATGTAACTATAGCAAAACACCCTATTTAGAAACGCATTTTACAATATGTAATACCTCGCCTGTTTCCCCGGGGTCATTAACACTAATTACCAAAACAAATGAGCTCGATCAAAAAACACAATAAAGGAAATTGCATGACGACTTATCGTTACATTATCAACCTATATTGTAATTGGTTTGCCATAAAGTGTTCAAACTGAGGAGTTCAGTACGTTTTACATGTTAAGTTTTTATTTTTATTTTTTAAATCAAGATAAATTAGATAAGTACCAACATTTTTTGGGCGAAATTACTTGTAGGTAATGTTAATGACTCGGGGCAACTTGTAATATTGATGACTCTTGAAAGCTTTAACTCCTGAGGTTAAATTAAGTTACTTTTTCAAAGACACCGGTATTCTAATTAACTTCATTTCGGAGATAATCAAAAATAAGGCCCCTATGGTGTACACTTGCCTTAGGGCTTGTTTACATATTGATTAGTGTTTAGTACAAGTTTTTACATTTGCTACTAAACGCAAGTACTATCTCGAACGATCAATGTTCGAAATGATATTGATATGTCAAAGTTTTCAATTGTTTGTTTAAGTTAAATAGCACGCTGAAGTTACAATAACGCTATACCAAGCATTAAATTATGAAAAAAAAAAACATAAATATAATAAATAAAACAAGTTGAAAATTAAATATCCAATTCAGTCTGCTTAAATTAAGTGCATTTGCCATACCTCGAAGTTAACGGAGTTAAAAAAAAAACAACGTGTATACAATAGTTAAAAACAAAAGAACCACCCCTTATTTGGAACGCTTTCTAGGTTACAAATAGGTACATACAACTTTTAGTTTCATCTTAGAAAAACGCAGTAAGATTAAAATGAAATTGTAATCAAATTTTACAAGTCTTAATACGCCTCCCAATTATTAAGAAATAATAATATTTTTTAGCTTTTATTTTTTTTATTATTGTATGTATGTTAGTTTATATCATTTGATATTTAAATTTAATTTAATTTAATTTATAATGTACTAATTAGCAAAGAAAATGTTATTAAAGTTATTTTAATCAATGTTTCTTATTATCTGATAGATATTCCAATATATTACTTATACCAATTTTAAACTATAAATTATAGTTCAAATAGAATAGCCACGGAACCCTAAATGATTAGGCGGTTAGCTGCCGTATCATCCACATATCCAGTTCCGTCATTCAATATGCAAATGTGTTACGGTACAGTCGGCGCACGCATGATACGCGCCAATTAGATGGGTCTACTGGCAGAGGCGGGAGTAATGTAGCTGGTGACGTTCCACTTGCAACTAGGGCATTCAATAGGATAGGATATTGACCTTCAATACCGGAATTCCGAAATGAATACCGGTAAAGTTGACTATTTAAAAATCTTTATATTAGTTAACTGCCTCAATAGTTTGGATCCAAACGCCAACAACGCAAAGAGAGGCCGAAGCCATCCTACGCGTATACGTACAATGCATCTGGTCAACTCTATTGTAACGCCTGCAAAAGGGTCTTTAAGACCAAGTTTGGCCTGGCCAGCCACATTAGAGCCCATAACAGGCAAAATACCTCACATAATATGCTGGGGTCGCCGACATCGAAATCGATGAGGAGGACAATATATATTAGTTAAAATCAGTCAAATAGTAATAGGAATGTCATGTTTCTAACATTTTGTTACCCATATACAGTGTATTCATATAATCTTTAAGTGGGTACATTTTCTGTAGCTGCAGCCGTCTTCTTTTGTATAATTTTTAGTTTTAATCGTGTTTCATCACGTGTTTAACAAAATTAAAATTTAAAAAATTAATACCGGGATCCCGAAATTTCGATAATAATCCTCTTCAATTCCGGTATTCGGAAGTTAACCTTTTCTTGCAGGAATGTAGCCGGCAGCATTGTAAACTTTTATTTGCAACTTTTATTTAACTTGCAATATTTGTATGTATCTATGTTCGGGTCAAATCTTGCAAACTACTATACCCACTTCCCATTATTCGATTGAGCTGAAACTTCACATACATATACTCTGGCACACCCAGTTTGTCAGTAGAAGAAGGCGCGAAATTCAAATTATTCTATGGGAAGACAACGCCTACAATTAAATAAAAATGCCGCCTGACGGGTGTGCCAGAGTATACATTATGTAAGTTAGGTGACAATGCAATATTATGGTATCAAGCTGATCTGATGATGTACACAGGAGGTGGCCAAAGGAACTCTGTGATGAAGCAGCGCAATCTTGCGCAAAATTGTATTTGGGTTTTTGTATCGATGATTTTATTAGTTGTCTGTTAAAAGAAAAGTGCAGCCAACAATAAATAGCTAGTATTAAAAACCTTTATTTCCCTTACCACGCTATTTGCGCTAAGTACAGCACAAATCAGTATTTCTGCCGTATCTATCTTTTCAGACATCTACCGACCAATCTGCAGCTAAACTGTATCAACATAAAGGTGATTTTTGCATATCAATCCTTAATAATCCTGTTCGCAACACGGCGGCGTGAATTCAACACCTCATTATGTACAGTTGGCTAAATAACGTCCCCTGGCTACCAAGTGATTATGGTAAACACCTACATAGTTATCTGTTTGGAAATCATTTGCCTGTCAGCTGGTGTACAGTACAGACATGTAGACACGTTGCAATTGTGCGGCAATCGGAGATCAGAGTTAAAGAATAGAAATAGAATAGAAAAACGTTTATTGCAAAACCATCTACAAACAGCACCACATTAGAAAACAAAAAAAAAGTAAGAAAGAAGATCTAACACACTAAACAGTTATAACTACTTGTAACTTATACTAACATGCAATAGTTACAGCGATGATGCTGTAATAGAGGCTACAATTGGACACCACTCAGCGTATGCTCTAACATATATATGCTACAGCGCTGGTCTTCCGTGGAGCCCAGGGCAAGAAGATAGCTCATAAAGCTGCTTTAGTCATACGTTAGTAGCTACCTATACATTTATATATGCTACAGCGCTGGTCTTCCGTGGAGCCCAGGGCAAGAAGATAGCTGATAAAGCTGCTTTAGACATACGTTAGTAGCTACCTATACATTTATATATGCTACAGCGCTGGTCTTCCGTGGAGCCCAGGGCAAGAAGATAGCTCATAAAGCTGCTTTAGACATACGTTAGTAGCTACATATACATTTATATATGCTACAGCGCTGGTCTTCCGTGGAGCCCAGGGCAAGAAGATAGCTCATAAAGCTGCTTTAGACATACGTTAGTAGCTACCTATACATTTATATATGCTACAGCGCTGGTCTTCCGTGGAGCCCAGGGCAAGAAGATAGCTCATAAAGCTGCTTTAGACATACGTTAGTAGCTACCTATAAATTTATATATGCTACAGCGCTGGTCTTCCGTGGAGCCCAGGGCAAGAAGATAGCTCACAAAGCTGCTTTAGACATACGTTAGTAGCTAACTATACTTAGCACGATAATAGGTTGTTTTGGATATGGGAAACCATAACAGCCAAGACATAAATATTTTGACTATAAGGTGTAGAGTTTGTGAAGTTAGTGCTTGTAGAGTTAGAAGCTTGGCTCTACAAGAGATCTGTTACCCCTAGTGTACATTTATTCGATAGCGAAACGTGACGAACGCGTTAGCGTGAAGTGTAATTTTTATGGGATTTTGAGTTTCTGAAACGTCCCGCTTGGCGCGCTGTTTCTTAATCCTATACAAAATAACACTTAACGCAAATGCGTTCGTCATGTTTCGCTATCGAATAAATTTACACTAGTAGGTACTGATAACTTTTTGACCGTCCGAGCCTTATGGCATCGTCTTGGCAACATTTTACATGAAAATGTTTTTGTTGGGATAAAATTGTCTAGTTTCGTTTCGTTATCAAAGTAGGTATTTTGCAGTACTGTTTTTACTCTTGTCCATTTCAATCTTTTTCATACATCAGAGTATATTTAGCCACGTCTAAAGCATATTAGTTTACCTATGTACAATTAAATTACTTATATGTATAAACCTCACTAGATTGCGCCACAATTGCAAATTTTGAGTTTAAATTTTTTTGTGGAGTAGTCTTGGTATTTCTATACTGTAAAGTATGATTAGCGCACTCTTTAAATAAATATTGTACTATTAAAACAAACATAATATGAATGTATTATCTAACAGTATATTTAATTCAAAATAAATAGTAATTAATAGATACAGAAACTAAAAAAAAACTTATATGTTAATTGCATTTAGACATGTTTTATTTCTGTTTTTCTTACAGCGAATTAAATATAAAATTACTAAAACTCTGATTTATTGTTCAGTTCTTCATTTAACTAACTTTACTCAGTAATTAAAATTACTTAGGGTTCCGTATCCAAAGGGTAAAACGGGACCCTATTACTAAGACTCCGCTGTCCGTCCGTCCGTCCGTCTGTCACCTTCACCAAGCTGTATCTCACGAACCGTGATAGTTAGACAGTTGAAATTTTCACAGATGATGTATTTCTGTTGCCGCTATAACAACAAATACTAAAAAACAATAAATATTTAAGGGGCCTCCCATACAACAAACGTAATTTTTTGCCGTTTGTATAGATAATGGTACGGAACCCTTCGTGCGCGAGTCCGACTCGCACTTGGCCGGTTTTTTACTCTTGTTTATTGCAAATACGAGTATCCTAGCCTATAGTGTAAACCGGCCTTTAATACTGGCATATCTGCAGCGAACCTGTTAATTTGACTATGGCCTCTGGCGATACAATGTAGATTATACTATATTATATGGTTAACTGTACACTTTCTTTCTTGTTGAGAATATAATTGTACAGTTAACAGCACATTTTTATCGAATCGGATCAAATGTATGTAGAATAGGAGTTTAAATTTAGAGTAGTTTTCAAATTATATTTTATTAACATGTAGTTTTAAATACATTTATAATAATAAATAAATAAATATTATAGATCATTATTACGCAAATTGACTAAGTCCCACAGTAAGCTCAATAAGGCTTGTGTGGAGGGTACTTAGACAACGATATATATAATATATAAATATTTATAAATACTTAAATACATAGAAAACACCCATGACTCAGGAACAAATATCCATGCTCATCACACGAATAAATGCCCTTACCAGGATTTGAACCCGGGACCATCGGCTTCATAGGCAGGGCCAGACCGGTCGTCGTCATCACATTTGAGCGCCTACCTAGGTAAATTTTAATAAAGGTTATGTTATATATGTAAACTTTTGGCTCTGTGAGCTACGGACCTTAGACTTCACGTATCCCAACGATTCCGCCATTTAGAAAAAAAAAACTAAGTCGCCAAAAAACTTGTTTTCAGCTCGCTCGGTCAATACCAAATGGTGCTATTAACGTGAATATAAGTAGATTCATTTGAGAATTTTGTAATTTACGCTATTTTTACTCCGTATAGAAACTAGCGTTAATATGTGAAACTCTGAACAAACAAACAAACAGATGAACGTTACAAATCTAAATGAACATACATTCATTTCCATACGATTTGCATACCTATAACTATTGAGCCGCTATACTTATCCAAAATGGCGGAAATCAGCCGTGTGACGTGAAAGCGGAACGAACATAATTTTTGCATGTAAACTAGGTAATGGGTAAATAAATTGTACGAGTATATCCTGTTTTTTCAGTCAGTCATTTGGTTGTAAATTTGCCGATTTTTTTAGCTACTCTTTGCATTTTTTACATTTATTGCAATGATGTATTGTAATTACCTATATAATAATTTGGACTGAAATTGGGTCAAAAACCTTCGGAAAAACCAGCGTTTTTCATGAGAATATTACAAAAGTTAACCATTTGACACATTTTTCTAATGCTAATTATAACTACTCGTAGAAATTTTAAGAAGTAGAAGGTTTTAACATGTGTATAAAGGCTTTAAAGTATGTTTATTATGTCCATAGAAAGGTCGCGTAACCTAAAACCATAATAAAGAGTTTTTTACCCACTCGCTGTGTCGGAACATCAAAACAACCACTAAACAGTTTACCAGTCTTCCGGTTTTCAAACACAAAACTATTTCCAAGCCACAGAGCCCTGCCAGAGCATTAGATTAAGTTAGCCCGTAATATATTGTTGCCGGATGACACGCCGTTTTGTCGGTCCGGATCGGATATTAAAGGTTCGAGATTCCGTCCGGCGGGCCGGTCATTAAGGAGAAAATACGTCATCATCTTCCCCAATTAAGTTCCGATACACGCACAGGCTTCAAGCATTTTCATGATGAAGAAATGGGTAGCCGCGACGCGCATCTAGCGCTGAGGTGGAGAGGGTAAGAGTGCCTACTGCCTAGATAAACCGATTTTTATCTAAAATCTGGAAAACCGTGGACTGGACCAACCTTTTAATAAGGCAACCTTTTACAGTTAGATTATATACATAGGTCACTAGATAAGTGTTGCAATAGACAAATATGAAACAAACAGGTGGCCTATCGCATATACTTTTTAAAACTATGTTTCCATAGACAATGTTGGCTGGAAAACATTAACATTATTTTTAAATTTACTTATTAAAAATATTAACTTTGTATGAAATGAAAATGCTGTATTTAATAAAATATGCGTGAATCGGCCTTAGCCCACGCCGACGTTTTCAAAGTTTAAATCTAATTTTTAATAAGTAAATTAAAAATAAAGTAAATGTTTTCCATCCAAACATTGTCTATGGAAATATAGTTTAAAAAAATATATAAATAAATAAATAAATAAATAAATATTATAGGACATTATTACACAAATTGACTAAGTCCCACAGTAACACACACACACAGTAACACACAGTAGTCACAGTATATATGTGATAGGCCAACTCATTGTTTCATATTTTTCTATTGCAAAACTTATCTAGTGACCTACGTATAAAATAAGCTTTCATTTGATATAATATTAAACAATTAAATAACAAAAAAAAGTAAACAGAGTAAAAAAAAATCTGGCCGTACGCAATTCTATTTGCAATTTGTCAATGTGAATATGATCTATCATTTATATCTTATCACAAATAAAGAACAGATTCCTTATAACGTATCTTATCAAACAGGCTTCCACACCATTCTTTCTGTTGACTGAAACCGATTTCTTTTTAATTCAGTTGTTACAAACATGAATGACTTCCATACAACAATTACATTTAAACTTGACATTAGCTGTCAAGCTGTCGGCACCCCGACCTACGCCACGCCATTGTATGGTAATGTCAGGTTGGGGGCCAAGGTAAAGAATACGTTACACGTGCATTATGCATTACAAGCCAATTCGGTCGTACACTGACATCAGAATGATTTTTTTTTAGTACTACGTCGGTGGCAAACAAGCATACGGCCAGCTTGAGGGTAAGCAGTTACCGTAGCCTATGGACGCCTGCAACTCCAGAGGTAATATGCGCGTTGCCGACCCTAATACCACGCACCCTCGTTGATTTCTGGCAACCTTACTCACCGGCAGGAACACAACACTATGAGTAGGGTCTAGTGTTATTTGGCTGCGGTTTTCTGTAAGGTGGAGGTACTTCCCCAGTTGGGCTCTGCTCTAGATCTGGAATGACATCCGCTGTGCTGTGCCCTACCACACAAAGCGAGATGACATTCACAGTGCCCATACCTCTTTTTTGGACGTAGTTTAAGGACATACCCGGGTCCAAAAATCATGTTACATATTTGGTACCGTGCCATCTTGCCTGTGCCAATTGGTACAGTGAGCTGCGAAATTGCATGAAGAAATTATGAATGAATTTATTGATAAAGTCGCCATGTACTTTACGGCTGATGGTACATGTACGGAAAAGTACGAACGAAATACACTGAATAACATCAGTTAAAGATCATTCTGATATCAGTAGTGTATGTTAGTACCATCAAAATATTTTGAATATAGTGGTAATCATGAAATAAAATCATTTTTATCATTGCCATATCCGTTTTTGATGAGTACATGTCGTACAATGTATGACATGACAAAAATGTTGGATATGTCACAAATTTTGAGTTAATTTTCTGTTAACAGAGTGTAATTTTCCTATAATTAAATGCGAATATGGCACATTTTTGAAATATATATTTTTTAACCGATTAGCGTCAATGACAGCTTCTGTCTCCATCATCAGATTATATCGATGCTACCATAAAATTGCATTGTCACTCGACTTACATATCGTCGCTGCGCTGTCCAAAGCTGTACCCCTAGTGTAAATTTAGTCGATAGCGAAACGTGACGTACGCGTTTGCGTTAAGTCTCATTTTGTATGGGTTTTTGAACAGCGCGCCGAGCGGGACGTTTTGGAAAGTCAAAAATCTCATACAAAATGACACTTAACGCAAACGCGTACGTCACGTTTCGCTGTCGAAAATATTTACACTAGGGGTACAGGTATGTGCTCGATTTTTGATCGACAAATAGTTACCTAGCAACAATACACATAAGGTATTAATTCATTTAATTAAAATCGCGCACTTATCAGATTTGGAATGTGCAACGACGATATACAAGTAGGTAGTATAAAATTAAAATCTCTGACCAGTTTTTAGAAACGTCAAAGACCAACCCAAATATGTAGATTTCGTATATTTAAGAGCCTACACAGCCATCGAGTTACGAAAAAGGTGTGTTTTTAGACAATATTTAAAGATATCATAAAAAAATAAGTATTCATTTCTTTCAAAATCCGGCAGACAAGAATGGAGATATAAGATTGAAGAATCGATAGCCGTTTGTCTTATAATTCTATCTGTATTGCAAATATAACAGTAACGGCTCAAAACTTGTCAAAAATCGATGAAAACCGCAGGGAGCCCCATAAGTGCATTGTAATATGCCTACTTGGAAAATATCTTTATTTTGATATTACTGTGAAGATCGCTCACGCTGGTTGGTGCGAGCGCATTGAAGTGAAAGTCGTACGTGAGAATGCACGCCAATCACCAGGACGATCGTGAAAGTCGTATCAAAACCATTTGAAATCGAAACAAGTTATAAAGTCTGAATCGAACGTCAGCGGTGGGAGATGGTTGTATGTATGTATGTATGTATTTATTTGCAAAGAATAAGCACTTTTATCACTTGTCACTGCCTGTCACTTTCGCACTTACATACTTGTTAGAACGTGACAGACAAAGATTCAAAGATTCAAAGATTCAAAGAATTTATTTGCGCAGAATACACGTATATACATGCAGATCATATTGGTACAAAAAAAAGTGCACGGTGTATTCAGTCTGCGTGCAGACATGCAAAGATTATAGATTATAGAGGAGCACATTCTAACATCAAATCATAAATCAATACAAACATGAATTAAGAATAATATAATAATTAGTAAAAAATATGAAAATGTCAATGAAAAATAATTGCAAAGTCAGTTATTCAAATAATCCTTAATACTATAAAAGCATCTGTCCAAAAGCCAGCTAGTCAACTTACGCTTGAATATGTTGCCTCTGAGTATCTTTTAGTCATCAGGTAGTCTATTATAAATTAATATACACATGTTATATACATTTTTTTCATAAATCATTTTACGTCCACGTGGTTTAAAAAGTAGATTTACAAATTTTTGCCTTTTCTGCCTATGCATAACATCACTACGTTTAGAAAAAAGTGCACGGTGGTTATTAACAAATAAAGATATTTCTCTTATGTATAAGCAGGGTAAGGGAAGAATATGCAGCTTTTCAAATAAGGGAACACAAGGATCATCAGGACTAGCATGACAAATAGCCCTTACACATTTTTTCTGTATTTTAAAAACTCTCTCTACATTGACAGACCTACCCCACAGAATTAGCCCGTAGTGAAGAACAGAGGACACGTATCCATGATAAGCCGTCAGAGCAGCCCCTAATGAGACCGTGTCCCTGAGTCTTCGGAGAGCAAACACAAATCTGTTTAGCCGGTTGCAAATTTGTTCGACATGATCTTTCCAGTGCAGATGCTTATCTATGGTAAATCCTAGAAACTTGACAGTGGATACTTCATCTACTTTATCATTGTTGTACTGAGCTGTAACAGGTAAACTATTTGAATTATAAGAAGTAATTTGCATAAATTTAGTTTTGCTTATATTAATTTTTAAATCGTTCATATCCATCCAATTTATAATGTCAGTTAAAGAATTATTTACATCTTGATTAAATGTCGACCTATTATCACATTTCACCAATATTGTCGTATCATCTGCAAACATTATTACCTTGTTAGGAGTTGCATTTGGTAAGTCATTAATATAGACAATAAAGAGAAGTGGGCCCAAAATGCTTCCCTGAGGGACACCGCGGAGGTTGAGTTTGTACTGAGATTTAAATACTTTCCTGATCATTACATTATTTGATTCAGTAAATCTACTGATCTCTGTACATTGAATCCTATCTGTCAAATAACTCTTGATCCAGTCGAGCGCTCTGCCTCTGATACCGTAATGTTCAAGCTTATTGAGAAGTGTCGAATGATTAACAAAATCGAATGCTTTTGTCATATCTAGGAAAAGCGACGCTACTGGAACATCATTATTTAAGTTTTCTGTGATGTATCTTACTAATTCGAAACAAGCATCTGTTGTAGACTTGTTTTCCCGAAAGCCAAACTGTTCCGGGCAGAGTATGTCAAACGTTGCTAAAAAATTTTTTAATCGAATGTAGAAAGCCTTTTCAAATATTTTTGATAGAATCGGGATTAATGCTATTGGTCTATAATTGCCTGGATCAAGCCTGTCACCTTTTTTAAATAAAGGCTTAACTATAGAGACTTTCAGTTGTTTTGGAAAAACACCCTCAACAAATGACAGGTTTATTACATGAGCAAGGGGAATACAGATGTCAAAAGCACATAGTTTCAATAGTTTTGTAGTAATGCCATCGTAACCGCTTGCGTTGCTATTTTTTAAGGACATTATTATATTAAACAGTTCCTGCTCATTGACGGGGCTTAAAAATATTGTGGCATGGTTTAAAGATGACTTCTCACTGGGTAGTACAGACTTAATTCTATGAGGTAAGTTTTGTGACAACTTGTCAGACTTTGTAGACTCTATAAAGTGAGTATTAAAAATATCACAGATATCACAGGGATTATAAAATATATTTTTATTCGATTCTAAAGCTTGTATATCTTTTTCATGCGATATATCCGACAAAGATGTTGATATTACTTTCCAAGTGGCAAGACATTTTTTTTTGCTGTTTTGAATGTAATTAGTATTTACAATTTTCCTAGCTTTTAACATACATTTTTTTAATATTGCGTTGTATTTGTTATATTGATTTTTCATGGCTTGCCTATTAAATTTTAATTTTTTAAGATTGAAATAAAGGTTTCTTTTTGTTCTACAAGATTTTTTTAAGCCTTTAGTGAGCCAATTTGTTGTGAACGGTCTATTTTTAACTTTTACTTTTATAGTGGGAAAACACAGATCATAAAATAAACATAGTAAATCATAAAATAAATTGAAAGCATCTGTCGCATTCTTGCAGTCAGTAACGTCTGAAAATGAAAGCGAAGACAAGCAATTACAAAACTTACGGATGTTGTCATTGCTGTAGTCTCGTCTATACTCGAACCAAGTAGAAAAGCCTGCTTTTTGTTTCGTAGATGAATAGGTATAAGTTATAGATTGTGCTGTTTCATGGTCAGATAAACCCAGATGATGTATATTTACAGTTACATTCTTCATTATATTGCTTGCAATTTGATCTATGCAAGACCCTTGCCTTGTTGATTGTAAGATATGCGGATTCAAGTTGTAATTATGTAAAACATTTGTTAGGTCTCTTGAGGCTACACTTTGCTTTAACAAGTCAATATTCCAGTCACCACATAAAACAATTTTTTTCCTTTTAAAATGAGAAGTTAAATAATTTAATAAAATGTCTAGTTTGTGAAAAAATAATTCAAGGTAACATTTTTTATGATCTGGAATTCTGTATATGTTAACAACTATAAGCCCCAAACCTACTACCTCAATACCACAGCACTCAAAGTAAAATTTATTAGCTAATTTTGAGAGATATGGCAATATTTTGAAGTCTAGATGTTTTTGTAATAATATGCAAGTACCACCCCTATTCTTATCACGGCAGTAAGAGGTTGCGAGTTTCAAATTGTCAATCCTTATATTTCCCTGAGATCCTTCACTGATAAAAGTTTCGCATAGTAGACCAATAGTGGGACCGGATTTTTGCCCTATAAGTTTCGATAATTCTAAAGAGTGAAAAGTGATGTTTATCTGGTATGGGACATATTTTTAAGCATATTTGTAATATATGAAGAAAATTTAGAACGAGCGTTAGATATAAATAAGGTATTTATGTATTTTTATTGATGAATTTTGAATATTGAATTAAAGTACAAAATTTAAGCATCGTCTTTTATAATATGTATGAGGCTTTATGCTATCAAATTTTTAGAAAAAAAATCAACGTGCTACTTTGTCAAACTCAAATTAGCTTATTATTTTGTCAATATTGAATTAAAGTTTGAAGAATCCACAATATCATATCTAAATTCTTAAGTTAATAGGCAAGGCAAAAAATTAGAAGAATAGGATATGTGCTTTACAATTAATATGCGTTTTTTGTCCTGTAAGATCTAATATTGAATTAAAGTCCGTAGAGATAAGTCTATTACTATAAAATAATATATGCAGCCATTTTATGGAAAGGTAGAAATATCTGTGTGTAGCTTGCATTGTAATAGTAAAATCAACTTAAAAAGGCGCGAAATTCATAACCACGCCGCGCTGGTCCGTCAACATGTCGGCTCGGCGCGCGGAAGCCTATCGTAGCCGACCTAGTGAGCGATAGATACCTCGCCCCGCCCGCGCCCCCCGCTCAGCTTCGCAAGCGCTGTTTGTCTTTTCTTTCAAATCATTCATTTGTTTGTTTATCGTGCACATAAATTAGATGCGGACATTACATGAATTTAATTATAGAATAAAAGTTATTATGACTTCAAAATGAGTGAAAAATGTTTGATATGTGTACTGTACTGTACTGACTTAGTAACAGAGAAAAACGAGGAATTGAGCAGTTAATAACTGCGAGCAAATAATCTTTCTTGGTGATGGGAAAGTTAAATATTTCTACGGGAAGGAGGAACTACGTTTCCATAAAAAGTGTAGATTATACATTGAGTCGAAGGCTATACCGGCGTACAAAAGACTAATGGAGGTGGCATCAGAGGGCTTACCGCGAACCACGTTCGACGTGTTGCCTCCCTGTCATACTTACGTACGAATTTACAAGTGCGACAGAGAGGTAACACGTCGGACGTGGTTCGCGATAGGCCCTCAAATGTACAGCCAAGTGACGATGATGAGAATTACATTTTCAAAACTTTTGTCTTTTGTTACCATTGTGTTAGCCGCCTGTACTTACTTTCAACATATATTAGTAGTTTATGTTACTGCTACATAATAAAAGGCATTAAAATACACGAGTGTGGGCTTAGGAAACGAACGAAGTGAGTTTCTTAAAAAGATCACACGAGTGTTTTAATGCCTAATTATCTTATACCTTTAAACGAGCAATTCTTGTATATATATATTTCCGGGATCTCGGAAACGGCTCTAACGATTTTGCTGAAATTTGGTATATGGGGGTTTTTGGGGGTAAACAATCGATCTAGATTAGTCTTATGTTTGGGAAAACGCGTGTTTTCGAGTTTTCATGCGTTTTTCTTTCGACGCAGAATATGGTCGCTAATTTCGTGTTGCCGGCAACTGTCCGTCTGGTCCAGCGGGTTAAGACGCGGACTGCTAAACGAGTGTTACGGGTTCGAATCTCGCCCGGTGACTAACTTTTGTTTTTTTTATATGTTCAATTTTATATATAATTTTTTAATTTTTATTGTTTTAGACAAGTTTAATTTAGTAAAAGAATGTAGTTAAGATTATCACCTATACACCACCATATTACAATAAATAGTTATAACCGAGCAAAGCTCGGTCGCCCAGGTACTGTATAGTTATTGCAGGTAGTTCGCAATCACATTTTTAGCACAGGCATTATAAGAGAGGTATGGGCATTGTAAATGTCATCTGGCTCTGTGTGGTAGGGCACAGCACAGCGGGTGTCATTCCAGATCTAGAGCAGAACCCAACTGGGGAAGTACCTCCACCTTACAGAAAATCGCAGCCAAATAACACTAGACCCTACTCATAGTGTTGTGTTCCTGCCGGTGAGTAAGGTTGCCAGAGCTCAACGAGGGGTGGGAGGGTGTTAGGGTCGGCAACGCGCATGTAACTCCTCTGGAGTTGCAGGCGTACATAGGCTACGGATACTGCTTACCATCAGGCAGGCCGTATGCTTGTTTGCCACCGACGTAGTATAAAAAAAAAAAAAAAACACAATTAAAATATTTCATACGACATGTGCTAATTATTTGTCTCAGTGTAAACAAAAATATATCATAATTATGATATAAATTTTCAAATTCAAAATGGCGGACATGTTTTATAACTTATTTTAAGAAATTATGAGTAGTTTAAGACTTTAAAAAGCAAGAAATTGTTTCTTGCTTCTGTTTGTATATGTATCATGTAGTATTTGATGTTTTCATTATTTTTGAAAGTCCTCAGGGTGCCGATTACGAAAATGACATCCATTATGGAACCCAAGATGGCGGACATTCATTTTTCTTAAAAATTGGTATGGGTGTCATCTCCGAGGTTCTTCGAGGTTCCGATTACGAAAATGACGTCCATTTTGCAATACAAGATGGCGAACATTATTTTTTCTTAAAAATCGACATGGGTGTCATCTCCGAGGTTCCTCGGGGATCCGATTACGAAAATGACGTTCATTTTGAAATCCAAGATGGCGGAAA
This sequence comes from Cydia pomonella, assembly GCF_033807575.1. Classification (NCBI taxonomy): domain Eukaryota; kingdom Metazoa; phylum Arthropoda; class Insecta; order Lepidoptera; family Tortricidae; genus Cydia; species Cydia pomonella. Next base: position 2,448,308 of record NC_084718.1, on the reverse strand, counting down.
TTATTTTTTCTTAAGTCGATATGGGTGTCATATCCGAGGTTCCTCGGGATTCCGATTACGAAAATGACGTCTATTTTGAAATCCAAGATGGCGGACATTAATTTTTCTTAAAAATCGATATGGGTGTCATCTCCGAGGTTCCTCGGGGTTCCGATTACGAAAATGACGTTCATTTTGAAATCCAAGATGGCGGACATTAATTTTTCTTAAAAATCGATATGGGTGTCATCTCCGAGGTTCCTCGGGGATCCGATTACGAAAATGACGTTCATTTTGAAATCCAAGATGGCGGAAATTATTTTTTCTTAAAAGTCGATATGGGTGTCATATCCGAGGTTCCTCAGGATTCCGATTACGAAAATGACGTCTATTTTGAAATCCAAGATGGCGGACATTAATTTTTCTTAAAAATCGATATGGGTGTCATCTCCGAGGTTCCTCGGGGTTCCAATTACAAAAATGACGTCAATTTTGGCGGTTCTTGTTGGTGCAGATTTCAAAAATAGAGACCATTTTAGAATTAAAGGAAACCCAGAAAACAACACCCATGACGACTTTTTCAAAAAAGTGACGTCCGCCATCTTTATTTCCAAAATGGACGTCATTTGTAAAATTAGTACACATACATCATACAACATGAAAACTTAAAACATTTCCATCCTCTTTTGGGCAGTTGTGTAAGTCTGTGATAACCCTAGGTAGGTACGGAGACCTTGAGCGGTGTCGGCATTTACGCAAACATCAAAGGCGTCGGCCCACTGTTACTTTTTACACTGTGCTTTTAGTGTGTAAACGAAAACGTCACATGATATATCAAAAGAAAAGTTATTTTATCTTATACCTTTAAACGAGCAATTCTTGTATATATATATAATTATATTTCTGTGATCTCGGAAACGGCTCTAACGATTTCGCTGAAATTTGGTATATAGGGGTTTTTGGGGGTATACAATCTATCTAGATTAGTCTTATGTTTGGGAAAACGCGTGTTTTCGAGTTTTCATGCGTTTTTCTTTCGACGCAGAATATGGTCACTAATTTCGTGTTGCCGGCCACTGTCCGTCTGGTCCAGCGGGTTAAGACGCGGACTGCTAAACGAGTGTTACGGGTTCGAATCTCGCCCGGTGACTAACTTTTGTTTTTTTTATATGTTCAAGTTTATATATAATTTTTTAATTTTTATTGTTTTACACAAGTTGAATTTAGTAAAAAAAATGACCTATCTATGTAATAAGAGAAATCGACAATAGATGGCGTTACTCTGTGACAAGTGCTGTAAGGTTAAAATCTATTGTAAATAATAATAATTGTCAGTTCACATTTTACTTTTTAAGTTTATGTACATTATCACCACCATTTTACAATAAATAGTTATAACCGAGCAAAGCTCGGTCGCCCAGGTACTATATTACTAACTGTACTAGGTTGCCTTTTTAACAAGTTGGTCCAGTCCATGGTTGCCTACATTTTATATAAAAATCGGTTAATCTAGGCGACCATTAACTGGACCAACTTTTTTAATACGGATTATTATCGCGAGGAAAATACCAAGTCCAAACATCTGAAAAAAATCGGGAAAGAAAAGCTGCAACTGGCTTTTAAAATGGTACAAGGAAGGGTGGTCATCTGTATGGGAATGTGTTTTTTAGGGTTCCGTAGCCAAATGGCAAAAAACGGAACCCTTATAGATTCGTCATGTCCGTCTGTCTGTCCGATTCTGTCACAGCCACTTTTTTCCGAAACTATAAGAGCTGTACTGTTCAAACTTAGTAAGTGGATGTATTCTATGAACCGCATTAAGATTTTCACACAAAAATAGAAAAAAAACAATAAATTTTGGGGGTTCCCCATACTTAGAACTGAAACTCAAAAAATCTTTTTTCATCAAACCCATACGTGTGGGGTATCTATGGATAGGTCTTCAAAAATGATATTGAGGTTTCTAACATCATTTTTTTCTAAAATGAATAGTTTGCGCGAGAGACACTTCCAAAGTGGTAAAATGTGTGTCCCCCCCCCCCGTAACTTCTAAAATAACAGAATGAAAAATCTAAAAAAAATATATGATATACATTGCCATGTAAACTTCCACCGAAAATTGGTTTGAACGAGATCTAGTAAGTAGTTTTTTTTAAATACGTCATGAAATTAAAAAAATTTTTTTTTTTTCAACATACCCATACGTGTGGGGTATCTATGGATAGGTCTTCAAAAATGATATTAAGGTTTCTAATATCATTTTTTTTTAAACTGAATAGTTTGCGCGAGAGAACCTCCCAAAGTAAAAAAAAGTGTGTCCCCCCCCCTGTAACTTCTAAAATAACAGAATGAAAAATCTAAAAAAAATATATGATATACATTACGATGCAAACTTCTAACGAAAATTGTTTTGAACGAGATCTAGTAAGTAGTTTTTTTTAAATACGTCATGAAATTAAAAAAAATTTTTTTTTTTCAACATACCCATACATGTGGGGTATCTATGGATAGGTCTTCAAAAATGATATTAAGGTTTCTAATATCATTTTTTTCTAAACTGAATAGTTTGCGCGAGAGAACCTCCCAAAGTAAAAAAAAGTGTGTCCCCCCCCCTGTAACTTCTAAAATAACAGAATGAAAAATCTAAAAAAAATATATGATATACATTACGATGCAAACTTCTAACGAAAATTGTTTTGAACGAGATCTAGTGAGTAGTTTTTTTTAATACGTCATAAAATAAAATTTTTTTTTTTTTTGTCAAACCCATACGTGTGGGGTATCTATGGATAGGTCTTCAAAAATGATATTTAGGTTCCTAATATAATTTTTTTCTAAAGTGAATAGTTTGCGCGAGAGACACTACCAAAGTGGTAAAATGTGTGTCCAAAGTGGTAAAATGTTGAACGAGATCTAGTAGTTTAAGTAGTTTTTTTTAATACGTCATAAAGGAACCCTTCATGGGCGAGTCCGACTCGCACTTGGCCGCTTTTTTTGTCTCTATTTGACCCAATGGTTTACTGGTAGAGAATGCCTTTTGGCATTAAGTCCGCCATTTGTGTTTTTTTTTTGTTTGTGCAATAAAGTTTAAATAAATAAATAAATAATATTCATGTAACGCGATAACGAATTCTACGTGCACGAAACCGCGGGCAATACCTATTATAGTAACAACAAAATAACAATTTTCTATTGCTATTAATTTAAAACACGCTTTAGGAAATTTTTTGATGGACCGTAGACGCAGTCAAGGGCACCCCGCTCCCCACTACCGTTGTTCGCTGCCTCCTGCCACAGCGCGCGGCGCGCGCAAACTTGCCGCGCGTTTGAAACGTAACGTATTTATATAAGCAAGGAATGCATACATATCAGTAATGAGTGTCGCCGTGATTTTATATTTCTAAATTTTTGTTTAGTAACTGAGATCATTGTTGATGATCGATTATTATTAACTCTACAAACTTTAATTCAATATTAGCTATACTGCTTAACCTGAAATCAATATCTAGACAAGCACATTGTCTACATGTCTAACTTTTTACTAGAATACTAAGTTGATCGATAATATCGTAATTTTGCAATATCAGCAACTCTAATTCTATATTTACAAAATAACTCGTGTTTTTACGTTTACCAGAAAGCAGCTGTTCCAGATTTCTAAAAACTGAAAATTGTACATAAATTGAAGTGTTATTCGATATGCTAAAGTTTTCTGGAACTTTAATTCTATATTTACTTAGTTATTAGCAAAAATTAAAATATTTAAATATAACCGAAAGCTCAACCTTAAAATTTCTAACTTTTTACCAAAGTATTATTTAACATACTCCCAATGACATATCAAAAAAGAAAAAACTTTAATATTATCGAAACCCATTTTTGTTCAACCGCTGGTCTATAGGCAGACTATATCGAACTCGCTCCCTTCATCACGTAGCTGCTTTAGAGTACTATCCAGTAAATCGAGCTTCGAGTACAGTCCCCCTATGTTTTGATGGAATATTGATATTGTGTTAGTGTTCAATGTATGTGTTACTAAAGGATCAGGTGATCCAATTGGCTGGGAACCTGCAGAATGGGTAGGTTTAGGGTCGAAAAAAAGATTTAGACCCAAACAACTGATTAGTTTTACTCACATTACATTTACCCGTAACATTTAAGGGGCTGCACTTTAAGAAAATCGCGTCAAGGGCCTCATTTAATTTAAAATGAATCCAATTTACAAATGCAGTCTTACTTTGATTATAAATAAAGTTATTTTTAAAAATGTTAATAATCTGACAATTTTCATATATGTTTGTAAATAATTTCAATTCATAATACAATACATTACATTTAAAATTTAAAGTGTTACATACATTTAATATGATAATTCGGTTTTCCTTATATTTGGCGATTGTGCTATTTAATCTTGTTAATAGCTTATACGGGTCCGTTTCATTGTGTTGGATCGAAAATATGATGATGTCATCTTTTGTAATGCTGGACGTGGCGTGGAGGTATTTCAGTATCCTAGAAGTCGGGGCATATGATTCAATCATTGCAGTTACCCTGCAGTCATTACCTCTTGAATGGTTAAGTCGTGCTGATAACCCTCGCAAGTTTTCATCTCCACATATATAAATACTACGCTTCTTTTGTTTCCGGTTACAGAGTGTAGGAGTACTCGAGTGGGTCGGTTTATTTGCCGGCGAGATAGCGGGACTAGGCTGGTCGTTATGTATTGAAATATTCTGTAAGTTATGGTGACTATTTTGCTGTTGAATATTTAAGTCTATATAGCTTTGATCATGACTCTGTGACATGGCGACATACCCTAAAAATGCGACCGTGCTTAGCCCGCTGGATCCCTGTCTCAACGACTCCGCGACATCGCGATTAGAGCTCAAGCGATGACGTCACGATATTAGAGCTCAAGTGATGACGTCACACTTTCCCTGACAAATTGCTGGGTCGTCTAATCCGAGAACCAAGATTGCCTTATCACGACCGACAGTTGAGAGTTTATGTGGAATAGAACGGCTTAGACACATTCTAGAGAAAAAGTGGGAAAAAATGTAGATACTAAAAAGAAAAGGTCGTGGATGTATAGGTATAACGCTGAGGGTTTATTAAAGTTGAAATAGTTGTCATAATTTTTTACAACATGCCAGATTTCTTTACTTTATTAACCGAATTGAACTATTTCAACTATAGAATGAGCTCCCTGTCGAGGTTTTCCCTAAGGTCTACGGTATGGGGTTCTCAAAAAACGGAGTGTTCAGGTTTTTAAAGGGTCGGCAACCTCCAAAAACCCCTAGAGGAAATAACTGTAGAGTTGCAGCAAAAAAACTCAACTTAAATTTGACTTCATGGGATCTTCTTCCTGCCTTTATCCCACGTTATGTGGGGCCAGTACATGTTTTTCTTTTCAATTCTCCTCTATCTTTCGACACCTCAGCACTCACTCCTTTCTATCTCATATCATCTTTCACACAATCCATCGTTTTTTGGGTCTACCATCCGCTCCCTGTGCATCAACATTCATCCCTAACATTATTTTGCCTAAATGGCATTCATCCCTCCTCATCACATGCCCATACCACGCTAGCCTACTACTTTGACTTAAGAGGAAACTATACCACATGATAGTCCGTACAAAAAGAGAAAACGTTTTTCCACTTCTAAATATTTTCCATTTTCCATGAGTATGTTATTGACACAATGAAAAACTAGGTTTATAAGTTTTCCTTTTTTCAAAATTTGCAATAAGTACATTTTTTTTAAAGCGAATCCTATAAACCTTGAATATATTATGCTGAAGCGATCGACACCAAAATCAAAGTGATTTATTACGATTTTGTTAGTGGAAAACGGTTTCTCCCGAAATGGAATTTCATAGAAAAAGTACCGTTATTTCGCTAGGATCGCAAAGCTATTCTTCCCTCTTAATGGGATATAAACTGGAAACTGCATATTAATTTATTATTGTTAAGTCCATGAAGTAGATATAAAAAAGAATATAACTAAAGTAAAGAAACATATCTAAATACATATATTTACAAATAAAAAATGGGGGCTAGCTCGTCGCCCGATGGTAGGGTGCCCAGAAGGCTGGTGGCATTACCGCGCTGTATGGCGATGCCAATTCGCTGGGCAAGGAAAGAACCAGGAAACTGCATCACATATGTATATTAATTTATACATTATGTATAAATAATGAGAAATACTACGCCATTGTATCGAAATGTTAATTATAACGTACGCTAAACCCACAACGGTGACAGCCCCGTCGTTGGATCACGATTGACTGATCACGTAATTCATGTAAAATGATTTCCGCTCGGTATCAGTCGGTATCGTTTGCTGAAGTGACTCAATTATGACTCAGTAATTGTGACATTATATTATCTAGTTAACATGGTTACATTTCCATTACCTAAATATTGTGTGGAAGAGATCACTCTTTAGCGATAAACCAGCTATTGTTTACTTCTTCTTGAATTGCTGTATTCATTATATTGTTTCCTGTATTGAGGTGTACAATAAAGTGTATTTTTATTGTATTGTAGTTACATACATCCTATTGGCTCTCACCGCCAGTATAGTGTATCCTCGAAAGCTAACATAGTTTAATTCATCAGGAACGCAATTCTACCAAAATATTGCTTTACTTTTAAAACGACTCATTTTGAATTATAAAATTAGGAGCTTTTAAAATTATCTTTGCAGTTTTTTCTTCTTTCCTAACTCTTGTACTAATAAAAAATCGAAAAACATCAAATAAGAGGACATGCCTATGTACGTGTATGTATATATATTCGGTATGTCTATGTATGTATGTATATTTGTGTAAGTATAGTATCATAGTATGTATCGTAGTATAGTGTAGACTAGACGACCGGTTTGGCCTAGTGGGTAGTGACCCTGCCTACGAAGCTGATGGTCCCGGGTTCAAATCCTGGTAAGGGCATTTATTCGTGTGATGAGCATGAATATTTGTTCCTGAGTCATGGGTGTTTTCTATGTATTTAAGTATTTATAATTATTTATATATTATATATATCGCTGTCTAAGTACCCTCAACACAAGCCTTATTGAGCTTACCGTGGGACTTAGTCAATTTGTGTAATAATGTCATATAATATTTATTTATTTATTATTATTATTTATTAAAGTGTAGTATAGCTTTTCGGTGAAGGAAAACATCGTGAGGAAACCTGCATACATCTGCGAAGAAATTCAAAGGTGTATGTGAAGTCCCCGATCCGCATTGGGGTAGCGTAGGGATTATAGCCCGAGCCCTCTCGCACATGAGAGGAGGCCTGTGCCCAGCAGTGGGACGTATATAGGCTGAATTATTATTATAGTATCATAGTAGTCTCGGCTTGAGTCTATTTTCAAATCAATTTTTTACAATCCTGCACCAAATTAACTGTTTCTGTTTAGCCCAATGGTTGACTGGTAGAGAATGCCTCAAGGCGTTAATTCCGCTATTTGTACTCTTTGATTGTAAATTTGTGCAATAAAGTTTAAATAAATATCTAGGGAATAAACCTTAGCGGAACACGTCCCGCTCTAACATTGCGACGAATCAATTTCCCTTTGTTTTTCCAAGCATCAAAATTACGCAACCCGTCGAACATTTCTTTAGCCAATAGAGACGGGAAATTAGTAACATTTCCATAGGACACCAGTTTTCCTGTCCTTTTCATTTACTAATGGGACGCATTAACCTAGTTCGATATTGACGTGTTTATTGACGGTGATCAATGGGTTACGTGTTAACATGTTCAATGCTGTGGGAATTTATATTAAATTAAATTAACCGTACATTTGTATAAAAAGCGCTTTTGTAACATACATACAGGTTATTTATTTAATCAGCTGCAATAATTTACAGGAATTGAGCAACTTTTACTATGGGACCAACCCCGAAATCACAAAAAAAAATTGGCTTATAATACAGCCATTTTGGCTGTCTGACCTTGACATTTTGTATGGGAGAGGTTTTTTTCGCGATTTCGAGGTTCGTTGCATAGTAAAACTTGCTCAGTATGATCTATATATTCACCCCGTAAATTATTGCAGGTGACTAAATAAACATCCTGTATAACTAAAAGGAAAAAAATCAAATAAAATCAACTTGTGGTAACATAAGGTTGCAAAGAACGCTTTTAGATTCACTAAATACTTTTGGAAATAGTCAAAAAGTTTGTGTCCTAACTTATGAAATGAGTACAATACATTGAAAAAAATTTTTTATCACAAAATGAAGTTTGATAAATACATACAAATTATTTTGAACGCTCATAACGTTTAGAAATAAATGAGTTTTTCAACAAAAACTTATTTTCTTATGAAAACGACATTCGACGGTACACGTATCATACCATAATATTCCATTATGCGTCGTCCGATACTAACTTGGCCGGTTTTTTAATGACCTCAAACAGTTCTATAATGATGTCCTTGTCAGGGTAACCACGCGTCCCGACAAACAATGGACGTGTTTGTCATTTGTCGACAATCGTTATCGATAACGATGTCGTCGCTCGTTATGTCGTTGTTATTGGGATCGTTATGGCGGGCGACATGCAAGTGTATGTCATTAAAATATGGGGTCAGGATTCTTATGGTTCTAATGTAGATAGGGGAAAAGATAAATTGCAAAGTAAATTTTACATAAGTATATTGAAATTTTTAGAGGGGAATAGTAGTAATTATTTAAAAACATTTCCATAAGACAAATACGTAATAAAATAAAAGAACATTTTGTACAAAGCAAGAAACTTTACTCTTTAATAACTTGCACCATGTTTAGAAAATGTTTTTTTTTAGCACATGGCCAACTTTTGTATTATGGATGTGTGTGATATGGATTTATTTATTAAAACATTTATTATAATACATATGTACAAATCATTGCATCCGAATGGGTAATTAAAAAGAAGTATAAACGTGATATCTTGATCTGCTAACTTACCTTATTAAATTTCCTTTCAGAAAAACTTAAAAACACTGAATCGGACATCTTAATTTTAATCTAAAGTTTGTCTACTGAATATAAACATTCCCTTAGACACAGACATTTTAAATAGGTACGTATTTTAAGCCGAAAATCGCGATCTCCACCAACTCTTTAAAAAAAAAAACAGAAACTCTCTGCCAACTTGTCTGTGACGGTCCGGCGTGAAACATCGAGCGATTATCGACTTTTTTTATACTACGTCGGTGGCAAACAAGCATACGGCTCGTCTGATGGTAAGCAGTCTCCGTAGCCTATGTACACCTGCAACTCCAGAGGAGTTACGTGCGCGTTGCCGACCCTAACAACCCTCCCTCCCCTCGTTGAGCTCTGGCAACCTTACTCACCGACATGAACACAACACTATGAGTAGGGTCTAGTGTTATTTGGCTGCGGTTTTCTGTAAGGTGGAGGTACTTCCCCAGTTGGTCTGCTCTAGATCTGGAATGACATCCGCTGTGCTGTGCCCTACCACACTAAGCTAGACGACATTCGCAATGCCCATACCTCTACCTCTCTTGTGGACGTAGTTGAAGGACGTACCCGGGTCCATGGACGTACCCGGACTTAAAGAGTGAACCGTTTTATTATATATATATTGAATAGAAACCATTTGAAAAAAAAGCGTCTTTTTATTATTTTAAACGTAACGAAGCCATAACATTGTAAACCGGCTCATAATTATTCACAATCATAAATACATAATCCGATTAAGCGTGATCACTGCCTTACATTCCTACTTGCCAGTATTCACTTCATTTACACCTTAGAATTTCAAAAACATACAATTCAATCAACACCTTATATTTAACAAGTTAAGGCATAAATTCAAGTAACTTGTAAAATTAGTCTTTGCTTTTAAATACACTTTCAAAATCGTAGGAATTTAAATAGTTTCACTTAAAAATGTACTTTAAAATCGTATTGTTAATGTTCTTTTTTCATTGGTTAATAACTTTGGCCGGTAGCTTTCCTGTAAAGTATAACGCAGTTCTAATTTAATTTTTATGTCGTATTGAATAGAGTACAATATTATTAAGCAGATTACTGTTAATCGATAGGGTAACCATGCGTTTGTAAATTGTCGTTTTTAACAGGTTTAATCATTTGATAGTCGGTTTATGGAGTGACATGAAAGAAACCGCTTTTATGAGATAATTAACAGCTGTTAATTTGTTTAATCCGGTTTGTTTGACATGGAATTAAGAGGTAGTTTTTATTAAGATTTGTGGACTTTGATAACGTCTTATGAATTCATTAAAAGAATGTCAACAGGTGCAGTGAAGAAGAAAACAGGGTATAAATTATAGTACATTGTGCAACGGTGATGTCGAAAGAATTATTTCGCTTAGAATTTATTGTATTCTTCGCAAGTGTGATGAAAGACACACAATTTTTTTCATCACACTTGCGAAGAAAACAATAGATTTTAAGCGAAACAATTCTTAAATACGGTGACATTTCAAACATTCGTCCGCCATACTCGTGTTGTCATTTTTTTACAGGTTTGGCATCGAAGGCACAGACCCAACCGGCATTAAGCCACATTTGAAAATTGTGTAATAATATTGTAAACGGCTATTAAATTTATGCAATTAAATATTTATAAACATACACAAAAAAATATTTATAAACGTCTGGTTGGGTCTTTCAGGAGGAGAATGGAAACTAGCGTAATTTAATTTAGGACATGGCTATTTTATTACCAGTCGGTACAAAAGCTTAAGTGTAAGTGCTTAAAACTAAAAAATCCTATTATAATAAGTTGTAGCGCACAGGAGTGCGCGCGGCTTTGCAGAGAGGTTTTTGTTAGGCGTTATGATCCTGCGTTCTCCAACATGCCCCCGCGCGCTGAAAGCTGGCCTTTTATGTGGGAACATCAGCATTCAGCAATGGACATATCTTGGAGAATGCCCTTCTGACGACTCCATGAGCAGTGCGCACATCGGCGACGCGATTAATTCCATCTCGTCCAGGGAAAACTGCAACGATGCGGCCCAGCCTCCACTTCAAAGGGGGAAGATTATCTTCTTTTAGAAGAACCAGAGTATTCTGGGATAAAGAGTCTCCGGCCGTTTGCCATTTGGCGTTTTGCTGCAGATCCGAGATATATTCCTTGCTCCAACGAGTCCAAAAGTGCTGGCGCAGTTGTTCTACCCGTTGGAAGCGCGTTAAATAGTTATAGGAGTAGTTTCCGTAGTCAGGAGCTGGCAGCGCGGTCAGTGGACGGCCGATGAGGAAGTGTCCAGGAGTTAGCGGCATCAGGTCGTCGGGTTCCGTAGACAGAGCGGTGAGTGGCCGAGAATTTAAAATTGCCTCAATCCTAACCAGAGTAGTATTAAGTTGCTCGTATGTAAGATTAGAATTGTCCAGCACTCTGTTTAAGTGATGTTTTGTTGACTTTACACCCGCTTCCCAGAGACCACCAAAGTGTGGCGCGTAAGCTGGCAAAAAATGAAAGTTCGTTTCTACATTGGACGCACTTTCGGCAATAGAATTGCAATTGGATTTGAGGAACCTTGACAATTCGTTGTATGCGCCAACAAACGAGGTCCCATTATCTGAGTAGATATTAGCGGGCTTACCTCTGCGCGACATAAATCTATTCAAAGCCATCAAGTAATTATTGCTTGTTAGGTCACCAACCAACTCTAAATGTATGGCCTTCGTTGTAAAGCATATGAATATGGCGATGTACACCTTTACTATCCTACAACCTCTGCCCTGACGACTAGCCGAGTTGATAGGACCTGCATAGTCTACGCCTACATTGACGAATACGTGGCCTTCGGGGGACAACCGAGTTTTAGGTAAATTACCCATCAAAGGGCTAAGTACGCGTCCCTTCATTCGGATACATAGGACGCACTGTCTGTAACACAACTTAGCCAAATTGCGTCCTCCTATCGGCCAGTATCGCTCTTTAATAGTGGCTAATAAAAGCTGTGGTGGTGCATGTAATAAATGCTTATGCTCGAAATAGAAAAGCAACTTTGTAAATTTGTGAGTGGACTGTAAGATGATGGGATGCTTTTGCTCATATGGAAATTCCGAGTTTGCAAGGCGACCACCAACACGCATGATTGAATTTTCGTCTAAAAAGGGGTTTAACTTTAACAGTGGACTACCCTTAGGTAAAGTTTGAGATTTTAATAGTAGTTTATACTCAGGTAATGATTCGGCTTGTGATATTTTTATCAGGAGGTTTAATACGTTTTTTAATTCTACATCGTTTAAATATTGAGTAGTTACTGCCATCCCTTTACAAGCCGATATGAAGCGCAAAACGTACGCTACGGCGCGTTTTAACCGTAAGAAGTTTGAAAATCGTTCAAAGTCAATGAAAGTCTCGTCTTTAATGCAAGCAGACAAGGTTATTTCTGTTCGAACCTCAGGTAAATTAGAAACTTCTGTACACGGATTCTGTGGCCACGTCGAAGCATCACGCTTTAGGAAGCTAGGACCGGACCACCATAAATCAAGGGAATTCATTTCCTCGAAGCTAACACCGCGAGATACGTGATCAGCAGGATTCTCGTTAGTCGGAACGTGTCGCCAGGAACTATTGCCTGATATTTCGAGAATCTCGGCTGTACGGTTGCGAACAAATGGCTGCAACTTGCTTGGTAATGTTTTGAGCCACGCGAGAACTATGGTCGAGTCGCTCCAGAACGTTGCGCTGCTAACTTGGGCTCGAAGTGAGTTAATAACCTTTTGATACAACCGAGCACCGACCAGCGCGCCACAAAGTTCAAGTTTCGGAATGGTTAAAGGCTTCAAGGGAGAAACTCGACTTTTGGCTATAAGTAATCGCACGAAAACCTCTCCTGCATCGTTAATGCTACGGGCGTAAACACAGGCACCGTAGGCTCGCTCTGAGGAATCTGTGAAAATGTGTAGTTCCAAACTCTTGTAGGAGTCGCACAAAACTCGTCGCGGAATGCGGATAGTATTAAGAAGAGGCAGGCTTGAAACTATATCGGCCCATTGTTTTAAAGTTTCAGGAGGAAGCTCCTGGTTCCAAGAAAGTTTGTGCAACCACAGCCTCTGCATGAGTATTTTCATTTTAATAACACAAGGACTTAAAAGCCCTAAGGGATCAAAAATCTGAGCAATGGTTGACAATATATCCCTTTTAGTGGTTCCCTTAGGAACCGAAATGCCGATTGGGAAATATAACTGGTCCGCGTCTGGATGCCAACCCAGACTTAATATCTTGCCTGACTCGGACGTTCCCATGTTTAAGTTTTTTGATTCAAGAGAGAACGAGTCAATTAAGCGTGGATCATTAGACTTCCACTTTCTTAAATGCATGCGCGCGGCAGCTAAAGCATCAGTGACTCCTTGCCGCAATCTAATAACCTCGTCAAAATCATCTCCCCCGGTCAGTAAATCATCGACATAAAAATCGTGAATTATTATTTCAGATAACGGTTTATCTTGACAATCTAAACCTATTTGTTTAAGACATCGACATGCTAAAAATGCTGCGCTAGCCGTCCCATAACTCACGGTATTTAGCTGATAAGTCTTTAAGGCGTCAGACTCATTTTCACGCCATAGGATCAGCTGTAGCTTGCGATCACCAGGATGAAGAAATACGGTCCTGTACATTTTTTCAATGTCAGCCGATATTACGTATTTATGCTGCCGAAAACGTATGAGTATTGACAGCAGATCATCTTGGACAGTTGGTCCAATCATTTGCAAATCGTTTAGCGAAACACCGGAAGTAGTGGGACTACTAGCATTAAAGACAGTCCTTAATTTGGTAGTGGTACTGTCCCGTAAAATTCCGTGGTGGGGTATAAAGTAGGTACCTGTACCCGAATCGGTAGGTACGTACTCGGACATGTGACCTAAAGCGTGATACTCCGACATAAACTCGATGTATAGCTTCCTGAATGATGGTCTATTTTTCCACCTACGCTCCAATGATAAGAAGCAATGTTTGGCTCTTTGAAATGATTCGCCTAACAATTTAGGACTCTGCTTTAAAGGCAACCTAACACAAAAACTTCCGTCCTTCAAACGGACAGTGTTAGCTTGAAAATGCTCCTCACATAATTTCTCTTCGTGAGAATATTGAGACGACTGATGGCTAACTTCCTCCAGTTGCCAAAAACGCGCTAATTGGTTTTGAAGGTCGTCATCAACGGTGGAGAGAGCGTTGCCTGAATTAACTGTTACGAAATTACATTTAATGGATGATGATGATGATGGCATTGTCGATTCCTTGCGTCTATAAATAGGACCGGAAACCAACCATCCAAGTTGAGTTTCCCAAAGGATCGGCAAACCGTGACCCAGTTTAATTTTTTGACATCCTAACAAATCCCAGAATAGTTCGGCCCCAATTATCATATCTACATCAGACGGCTTGTAAAAATACGGGTCCGCTAGGCATATGTTAGATGGAATATTTAATTTTGACACGTCGATTCGATGAGAGGGAATAACGTCCGTAATTGAAGGCAAAATATAACAGTGCAAATCACTTGCGAACCTCTCATTGAGCGATTTAATTTCGACTTGACACATTTCAGTTATAGGCGACGACTTTTTGTTTACACCTATAAGACTTTTATTTACAAAATCGGTTGCCAGGTTTAGCCTATTATACATTTTTTGAGACATGAGACAAGACATACTGCCATTATCTAAAACACAGCGAGCGATGTGCTCCTGTTTATTCGAATCGTATATTTTTATAAGTGCAGTTGATAACAGTACGTCTTGTGCCCTATGTCAGTATGAAGACGAAGTACTCGGCGAGACATTTGCTGACAATGCAACCTGAGCCGGCACGGCACTGGCGGGGAGCGGGAGCGCGGGCGCAGTCCTCTGGTCGACACCACTGATAACGCCCGTGCAATTATCACTATTTAATGTCGATCTAGGTATGCTCTCAGATACGTGAATTAACGTATGGTGTTTTCGTTTGCAAATCTTGCAACCAGGTTTTTTACAGTGATTGGCATAATGACCACCTCTAAAACAGTTAAAACAAACCTTATAATTAGGTAATAGTTGCAATCGAGCCGTATTACTTAACGCAAGAAATTGTGCACAGTTTGATAAGCAATGATCGCCCTTACATCTCGGGCACGGCTTAGTCGCCGGCGGCTGAGTTTTATTGCTATTATTACCTATTTTGTCCTGCACTGCTATCATAGTTTTAATTTTAGTTGCACTTTTAGTGTGTTGAAGTGACTGATTCGATGATAATTCTAGTGTTTCGAGTAAATCAGCACGGCTTTGTAGGAAAGTTAGGAACTCCTCGAAAGTGGCAGTTTTGTTTTTGTCTAAACCACCCTTGAACTCCTCCCACTCACGAAATGATTTTGTGTCTAACTTTTGTGAAATAATGTGAATGAGTAGTGTTGACCATTCTTTAACGGGCTCGCCTAGTGTTTCTAAAGAACGAAGGTTTTTGTTAACCTGATCTATGACCCTTTTAATGTGACTAGAAGATTCTCGTGCAATCGGTTCAATATTGAACAAGGCCGATACATGATTCTGCAGCAATTGGCGCTTGTTATTGAAGCGATCACACAGAAGATTCCATGCCAAGGCATAGTTGTCAGACGAGAATTCTACCGACTGTATGACGACTGCAGCGGATGCCTCCAGGGAAGCCCTAAGGTAATGAAATTTGTTTATGTCGTCTATATCGTCGTTAGAGTGAATGAGGCTAGTAAAGGTGTCGCGAAAGCCTAACCAATTTTCATAGGAACCATTGTATTTTGGCAATTGAATAGTTGGTAACCGAACAAGCTTATTATTTCCTTTATGCGATGATTGGTCGCTTGCGGCCGAGTTGAAACTCGATTCTTGCCTTTTGGCGTATTTGGCCAATATATCTTGAGCATTAGAAAGTAATTTAAAATACCTACTTTCAAACTCTGCTCGCTCAGTTAGCTGACTGTCAGAGTCGCTCGAACTGCACTCAAGTTTTAATTGAACCTCATCATAATGGACATACAACGACTCAATTTTGCCCATACGCAACTGCAATTCATTTACCTCAGCTGATGTCAGTGAAGCAACTTTCAAACCCTCCATATATTTTTCAAAAATGGTTAGTCGGCCTTTATAGCTGGCCCGCCTGGCGATTAGCTCTTTTTCTTCAGTCATTTTGGGAAGCGAGTGTAGTCAACCTGGAATATTTAGGTTACAAATTTGTAAAGGAGAAATAACAATCAATTAAAGTGCCCTAGCAATAAGCAAGCAAAATTAAAGTTACAACTATAAGTTTGAGGTTAATTTAACAGTTTCTAATTATATGGGTATATGAATCACGTTAAAGCACTTTTAATAAATTTAAAAACAATGTTGATTGTACATTTGATTTTTAACTAATTATAATTAATGTTGATGGCAAGTGCAATGTAAGCTTTGGGCATTCAAGTGTGAATATTAAGCGTTCTGATTTTGAATATTATTAAATTACTTATATTTTAAACTAGTAATTGATATAAGTATTTTTATTAACTTAATAAGTTGTAATTAAATCAGATCGGTACACTTAAATTAAATCTAAAGTTAAAGAACAAAGCTTAACACGTGGATACTAACCTTGTCACAGAGTTAAATTACACTTGAAATAATACCTGTAGAGTGCTGGATTAAATTTAATATACACAATTAGCACAGGATTACCACTTTTCTTTACTAAAGTCTTACAATTATTTTAAATCTCGACCACTTTAGACGATCCTTTGTCTCTTCTTTGGTCCGATGATGGTGCCACCCGATGCCAATTGATACGTAACTCTCCAACAATTCCACATTCCTCTTGACCGTATTATTATTTTAGTCGCTGGTGTCTTCTATCCGTGTCGTAAGGACCATGGTTGGGTCTTTCAGGAGGAGAATGGAAACTAGCGTAATTTAATTTAGGACATGGCTATTTTATTACCAGTCGGTACAAAAGCTTAAGTGTAAGTGCTTAAAACTAAAAAATCCTATTATAATAAGTTGTAGCGCACAGGAGTGCGCGCGGCTTTGCAGAGAGGTTTTTGTTAGGCGTTATGATCCTGCGTTCTCCAACAACGTCAAAACTTTAAAAGTAAAACTTATGTATTATTATTATTATTATTATTTGTCTGTCTTACCATATCTCGGGACCATGGGGTCCCGGACCTTTGGGAGGCATGCGTGGGGCCGAAGCCAACAGCGCAGAGGCCCTTTAAGACAAATTAATCTAAAAGCAAGGGATACACGTGGCGGATACCATCCCCGAGCGCACAACATGATACATCCGGAGATGGTCCCCGCCAGGTGCAAAGACTATTGCAGTGCAGCACTTTTGTGCTGCGATGGGATCTAAGGTCATAAGGCTATTGATTTGAAAGTTGGATGGACTGGATAATGGGCTATGGGAGGAGACTAACGGACACCTGCCGTGACAATCAGTCTCGGAATTGTTTAAGACAGGTGGTGACTCGCCAACTCATTGAGTGGGCCCCACAACGGCCGCACGCACAGTGCGACAATAGGGCAACACTTTGGAGCGGCTGTGAGGTTATCGAGAGGTGAGTCTGCGGCAGCCAGATCCCGGTAATCCGTTCAGCAGGCCGCCGGCGTTATGACATTTTACACTTCCAACCTGGAGCATAGGTCCCGCTCTTGCGACTCCACTCTGGCCGGCCGGTGAAGGCAAGCGCAGAGGCGAGGGCCAAATAAAAGGACCCTCTGGAATAGGGGTCCGCGGTGTCGCCACTCACCGTCAGCTCGCCACAAGCTGCCCCCGCGGGTTTATTATTATTATTATTAAGCTCTTTATTCCAAACGTTTTTCAGTTTCTACCTTCATTAATTTATACTATCTATAGACATTTTTAATAGGTATTTGTTTCGTTAATCCATGCTATGTTCGTTTGGACGCCCAGTTTTGGGCAAAGGCCTCCTCCATATCACGCCATTTGTGTCGGTTTCTAGCTGTTCTTTGCCATGTTTTGCCTGCCAGTTTTATTATGTCGTCTTTCCAGCGCGTCTTCTGCTGGCCACTGTTTCTTGTGCTTTTCTTTCTGGCGTCTCTTGGATACCATTGTATGATGCGTTCGCTCCAACGTCCATCGTTTGCTCTAGCAATGTGTCCTGCCCATCTCCATTTGAGTTGACATACTGTATGGACTATATCCGTTATTTTCGTAATTCTTCTTATTTCTGAGCTTCTTATTCGATCTATTAGTTTTATACCCATCATTGACCTTTCAGCTGCTCTCTGGAACGTTCGCAGTTTGTGTATAATATTTTTTGTGAGAGGCCAGCATTGACATCCATACGTTACTGTTGGCAAGATCGTGTTGTCCATAATTTTCTTTTTTAGATGTATTGGTATTTTACTTTTAAATACATCTTTTTTTGACCAATATCGTTTCCATCCCATAGATATTCTCCTTTCGATTTCTTTTTCTGTAGAATCTTGAAATGTAATCAAGCGGCCTAGATATATATATTCTTTTACGTACGAAATTTCTCGGTCGTGTACTTTTGTGATTTTTTGCTCTCCATTCGTCATTATTTTTGTTTTTTCTATATTCATGAGTAGCCCAGCTCTACGGCTCTCCTGATCCAATGTTTGTAGCATGGTTTCTAGTCCTTCGTGGCTTTCTGACATAAGGACGATGTCATCCGCGAATCGCAGGTGTGTGAGTGCCTCTCCGTTTATATTTATACCTTGCTCTGCCCAGTCTAAACGCCTAAATATCGACTCTAGCAAAGTAGTAAATAGTTTCGGTGACAATGGATCGCCTTGTTTTACTCCTCGCCTTATTGGGAACATTTCTCCTACTCTTTCGAGTTTGATTTTTGCTGATCCTTTTTGATATATTTTATTAATTATATTTATGTACTTTGGGTGAACTCCTTGCTCTTTGAGACTAGACCATAAGTAGGAGTGCGAAATAGAGTCAAATGCCTTCATGTAGTCTACGAACCCTATATATACAACTTTATTATATTCATTAAATCTTTCTATGACCTGTGTGATCGTAAATATGTGGTCCGTAGTAGAGAAGCCTTTCCTGAATCCCGCCTGCTCTCTCGGTTGCTGTTCTTCTAACTGTTTCGATATTCTGTTTAATATTATAGTTGAAAACAATTTGTAGAGAGTTGGGAGTAGACTAATTGGTCTATAGTTGTCTATTAGTTTCGGATCTCCTTTCTTGTATAAAAGTGTTATGAGTGAGCATTTCCAATCCTCCGGAATTTCTTCTCGCTGTATAATTTGGTCGTATATTTGACTTATATGCTTAGACAGTGGCTCTATCATGGCAATTATAACGTCATTTGTTATCTTGTCTTCGCCTGGACTTTTATCTTTTTTCATTCTTGAAATGGCATACTCTACTTCGCTGTATAATATAGACGGCACCTCTGTTTCAGGATATATATAGCCTAGCTGGTTTATTTCATTACTAGAGTACAGTTGCTTGTAGAAGTCAGTAGTCGCTTTTATTATGTCAATCCGGTTTGTTGTTTCTTTTCCATTTTGCGTACTTACAGTTTGTATCCATTCTTTACGATTTTCAAACAGTTTTTCTGTGCGCTTTGTAGAGCTTCTGATTTCTAACTCCTTCTCAAAAGATGTTATTTTAAGTTTTGCCTATTTTCTTTTATTTTTCTTTTTATTTTCTTGAAAAGAATTTTGAGTTGTTTACGTTGGTCAGGGGTTCTGTGAGTAGTGTTTTTTAATTCATTTCTCTTGACTATTAGCGACTCTATTTCTTCGTTGATATAAGTCGTCTTGCTGTCCTTTTCTCTGTTCGGTAGACTTTCCACACAGGTTTTTATGGTTTGGATAGTGTTTTTGTATATTACTTGACAGTTGTTATTCGGCTCTATATTTTTTATTTGCTCTCCTATCATATTTCTAAGAAATTCAGATTCTAGCGGAGTGAAATGTTTATATCTGACCCCATAATGTGATCGACTTTTCTTTGTAGTTGTCTTTATGTTGTATGTGAGTCTTATTAGCCTATGGTCAGATGAGAATGATGTATTTATGACTTCATTATTTTGTACGTTTTTGTTGCTCTTGGCCAATATAAAGTCGACTTCGTTATGTATGTTGCCATCGGGGGAAATCCAGGTCCACTTTCTCTTGTCTTTCTTTTTGAATAGTGTATTTGTGACGTATAATTTGTTCATGAGACAGAAATTGATAAGTTGTTGGCCTCTGTGGCTTCTTTTTCCATATCCGTACGGTCCGCAGATTACATTTTCTTCTTTTCTTGGGAAGCCTATTTGGGCATTAAAATCGCCCATCACTATTGTGTCTCTACCCGTGTTCTGAAGAGCTTCTTGTACCTGATTGTAGAAAATTTCAGCTTCTTTGTCTCTTTCCTTTTTCTTTTTCTTATTAGACTTTTCCGTAGGGGCATAAATTTGAATTAAGTTTATATATTTTCCTTCATATTTGATGTCAAGTCTTGCTACCCGGTCAGAATATGGCTTGAAGTCTATTATGTTGTTTTTTAAATATGATTTGACCATAAAGCCAACCCCATTTCTTCCCTTTTTTTCTCCATTGTACATAAGCAGATAGTTTTCTTTTTCAATTATACATTTACCCTTTATTTTTACCTCAGAGATTCCGATAATATCCCAGTTTAATATCTCTAGCGAATGTTCTAATTCTATTATGCGGGTTGGGGCTTTTAGGGATCGTACATTATAGGTACATATTTTTAGTGTTGCGTTTTTAGTTCCAGTTACTGTCTTTTTATGGTGTGTGGAGGGTGGTGGTCTGCTACTCCTGCGGGGACCAACCGAATTGGGAGAGTGATTGTAAGAGAGAGGCCTTGATTCTAATTGCTATAGGTTTTCTTCGGGAGATGCTTGTTGTGTTTGGGACCAGTATGAAGACAAAGTTTTATTTGCCGCAGTTTTATTTTTCTTATTAGTTTTGCTACTGGATGCGTTGCCTGACGAGGTATTTGGTGTTTCAGGGGACACCGATAGATTGCGTTTATTGTTATTTTTTCAGGTCTATTGTTTAAAACGACGATTCGGTCATACTTTAACACTGCGTTTTGCCCTTCTTTTCTTAATTTTTGCACTTCTTCAGCTAAATTCCTTCTTTTTTCTAATATTTCGGGAGAGAAATCCTCCTTAAGATAATAACAAGTTTGTTCTAGAGTTTTTTTGTTTTTTAATATTTGTATTTTTTTTCCTAAAGTGGTCAGAGTAAGGGCGATAGGCCTTATTTTATTTTCCTCTTTTTTTTTTTTTTTTTTTTTTTTTTTTTTTTTTTTTTTTTTTTTTTTTTTTTTATATTAACTATATAATTTTTTTTATTATAAACGTCAAAACTTTAAAAGTAAAACTTATGTATACCTACTTGGCTCGTATGAATTAGTGACATATCTAATTAAAAAAGCTGTACTTAACTCAATCGTGAGTTATACCTTTTTTTGTTCACAATCCATAACTCCTGCGGCATCAATATAGGCCTTTTTCCTTCAGTGTACCTGCATGAAATAACATCTTATTTGAGGAGAAATTCCGTTATTCATTTACCGATCTATATAGAGAGTTCAGTAGCGTTAGTATAGTTTTGTGTACCATATGTACCTTAGAGATACATACGAGTAAGTATATACATTTTAATAAATATTACCATCACTTTGTGCAAAAATAATAAATAACTTAATGGAATTTAATTTCGCGTATGAATTACACCGAAAACATATAAAAATCATAATGGCGACCGACATATACAATCCCTTTCATTTGACCCCAAAAAGTATCTTTTGTTTCGAAAACCTAAATTAAATTTAATACCGTTCGTTTACTTTTAATTTTAAAATTGAACAAAAGCTTTTATTTAACTCCAACAAAGGGATTGGAAATTTATTAGGTTTGTTTTGTACGTTATGTAACTAGCGTTGTGAGTTGCCCTCATTGTGAAATCTGACTTTTCTCCCTAGAGCCCTGTGCGGGATAAAAATGGGATTATGTCCGCAATTTGAAATGTAAATGTGGTCAATGTTCGACATTCTTATTTTTATAATAGACTTCGTTAGTTGTCTCTATTACTTTAATTCGTTTTTTTACCATTAGAAAAAAAATATACAATATTGACATGTTTTTTTATTAAATGCTTGTGGTATTATATTAGTACCATTAGTAGTAGTTTTTTTCCTATGCATGTTTCTATCACTTAATCTATTAATGTATAGTTGTAGTTAATAATGTAGTGTAAAAAGCCTCGAACTGTTTGAGTGTTGTTGCACACCTGTTATTGGTGCATAGATATTATACGTGGCCACTATACTTGTTACTTTGCTAGCTTTGTTTATGTACTGTTGGTGTCTTATAAAAAAAAAAAAACTTTTTAAAAATTTCGTGGCTTGCCCAAAGCGGTGATTTTTTCCTATTTTTACATGTTTTTATTTAACTTGCCCTGTTAGTATGTAAGTAAATGGGTTAAAGCTAAATTTGACTCACCGATTGAGCTGAAAATTTGCATACATATGTAAGTCGGGTGACAATGCAATATTATGGTACCATCGAGCTGACCTGATAGAGACAGGAGGTAGCCATAGGAACTCTGTGATGACACAGCGCAACCTAATGGTGTTTGAGGTTTTAGAATTGTCTCGTTGAGTAGTTGCCTGTGGTAAGAAAAGTACAGTCAGCGATAAAACCTTGTACCAAAAATGATATTTTTGCCATAACTTATTCCTTTATTCCTTTCCTTAAAAATTTATCGTACGAGATGCATAATTTTATACTTTCTTTAATTTTTTTTTTCGCTTTATTTTAGTTATTTAAACTTGCAGAAATTTACATAAAAGAGTACGAATGGCGGACTTAACGCCTTAAGGCATTCTCTACCAATCAACCAGTGGACCAAACAGAAATAGTTAGTTTAGTGCAGGATTGTAGACAGTGGATATGAGAATATGTGCAAGTACAAACGAGGTAAGTACGATTTTTTTTTATTTAACAAGAAATTAATACATATAAATAATATTACTTTCAAGCTTAGAATAAATTTAAAAGTGGAAAAATACTGTCTTGGGTGAGATTTCAACTCACGGCCTCGTCTAAGAAGTGTAACGTTCTTACGGTAGATGTCGCTAGGGTCCCCTAGACCCATATGGTGGGAAAATTTGCTGCCTATGGATGAGGCCTTGGTGGCTCAGATGGCAGAGCGCTGGAGTATCGATCCAGAGGCCGTGAGTTCAAGTCTCACCCAAGACAGTATTTTTCCACTATTAATTCTAAGCTTAATAGTATCGTTCGCAATCGTTTCTGCTTCTTAAAAATTAATTTAATATTACTTTTCTTTCTTTCTGCAACCTCGAACAGTCCCAGCAACAATATAAGGTAAATTCCCCTCCCTTCCTACGTGTAATTATCCCTTTCCTCGTCCCAAAACAATAAGCCTTTGAGCGAACTTTATTAAGAACCCGAAAGATTCCCCTGGACCCGTTAATTGGGACAGTATTAAAAAAGGTAATTGTTAAATTTTTTTGGGTCAGTGAATTGAAATCTTTGAAGCGTGATTATGAAGTTAGGAACGTTATTTGGTCGATCTTGAAGCTTTCTATATTATTTTACGAAATATTATAAATATAAATATTATACGGACATTCTTACACAAATTAACTAAGTCCCACAGTAAGCCAAGAAGGCTTGTGTTGTGGGTACTCAGACAACAATATATCATCATCATCATCATTCTCCTGGCGCATTCCCTATTTGGGGTCGGCCCTCCTGATGCATGATCGCCACTTGTTGCGATCTTTAGTCATTGCTGGCGTTAGGCCTAGCTCCGTCATGTCCTTGGAGATGGTTCTAGTCCAGTTGGTTGGCGGGTGGCCTCTGCCTCCCTTGCCCTCGTCTATATCCATCACTCGTCTCGTCATGTGGTGTTCGTTTCTGCGCATTACATGACCATACCAGCGTAATCTGCCTTCCTGCATCTTATGATGTATATCTGCAACTTTAAGTACCTCGGATATACTCATTCCGAATTTTATCTAACCGAGTAACACCTCCAGACCAGCGCAGCATTTTCATTTCAGTGACATGTATTTTCTGTTGGTCACACTTTCTCATTCCCCAACATTCAGATCCGTAAAGTAAAGCGGGTCTCACAGCTCGTTTGTACACGGTGCCCTTGGTTTCAATTGGCATCTTGCGACAACAATATATATAATATACAAATACTTAAATACATAGAAAACATCCATGACTCAGGAACAAATATCTGTCCTCATCCATCACACAAATAAATGCCGTTAGCGGGATTCGAATCCAGGACCATCGGTTTCATAGGCAGGGTCACTACCCATTAGGCCAGACTGGTCATCAATTATTTTATGAGTTTATAAGTAGGTATAATATATATATTGACTATAATCGCCTGAAACTTATTAATTTCTTAATTATGTAAGATCCTAGTGGTTTGATCTGCTTTCCAAAATAACCTAGAGGCAAATATGAACTACTAATTTGATGTCAATTTGATATCTAAATAATGTATAAAATGGCCCCCTAGGCAAATTGTGCTGATCTTACGGTTAGTATTTTTAGATCTTGGACCAAAATCGACATGTCCGAGCCAAAATGGCAAGTTTTATTTTATGATACTAAGGTATCATCCACTAATCTTATAAGTTTTAAGAGAGGTTGTTTTCATATTATAAGTATTAGAATTACGAAACTCAACAGCCGTTAGTAAAAATACAGATAGCGTAACTGTCGCGGTCCGTCGCACCCGGCCGCGACTGTCATATCACGTGACAACGTTATTTGGTCGGCGGTTATGGCGACACGTGACATGACACCTCGAGGGTAATGACACCTGGACGGGTGGAAAAGTTTTAAGATAGGAAAAATTAGGCAGGTGGGGAAATTATACATTACAATGGATTGTGATACTTACATTTGTAAAGTTAAAAACCTAGAATTAAAACATCTGTTGTATCTCTTTTAAATAAACAATTCTTATTCCTCTATACTCGTCTATGAGCTTTGCCATGAGCCAACTTTTATATTTTTTTTCGTAACCCAGCTGAAGATGTCTTAGGATATTGCGCATATATTGCACTTCTTCTTCCTCCTGCCTTTATCCCACGTTATGTGGGGTCGGCACAACATATTCTTCTCTTCCAGCCCCTTTATCTTCCGTCACCTCAGCACTCATTCCTTTCTTTCTCATATCCTCTTTCACACAATCCATCCATCGTTTTTTGGGTCTCCCGTCCGCTCTCCGTGCATCAACATTCATTCCTAATATTATTTTGCCTATATGGCATTCACTTATATTGTACATGAATAAGAAACTATCCAGACGGCAAAATGAAAATCTGCCCTCATTACAATAATAGTTGTATGTGATATGATTGGTACATATACAAAGGCAATAAAATCTAAATACTTACAACTGTTTTTTTGGCAAAAAAGTACACCAAAAGTTACTATAGGATAGTGAAAGCAAATGTAATCACTTAGTACTTTCTAGAAATATTTCCTGTAGTTCCTGACTGGCTGAATTTGTCTGAAACAAATCCGATCTGCATCTTTTTTTACTTTTCTTCAAAAACATTGACTAACATTCTCATAAAGCATCTTCATTTCACTTTAATTTTTTTCTAAACCCACTTTTCCAAATCAAATAATGAGACCAAGGGAAATCAAAATTTGTTACCAGTTTACGCAGTTAAGCCCTAGGGGGCTTTATTCGCTGTCATTATTTTTAGAATGTATGTAAGCGCTGGTGGCCTAGCGGTTCAAACCCCGGCTCGTACCAATGAGTTTTTCGGAACTTATGTACGAAATATCATTTGATATTTACCAGTCGCTTTTCGGTGAAGGAAAACATCGTGAGGAAACCGGACCAATCCCAATAAGGCCTAGTTTACCTCTGGGTTGGAAGGTCAGATGGCAGTCGCTTTCGTAAAAACTAGTGCCTACGCATTGGTGAAGAACTGTCTCGGGATTAGTTGCCAAGCGGACCCCAGGCTCCCATGAGCCGTGGCAAAATGCCGGGACAACGCGAGGAATAAGGATGTATATGCTTTGTGTTAGTAAATAAAATAAAATAAACGCAACCGTATTTTTTTTTGTAAAATCACTGTCAACGATTTAACAAAACATCAAAATGTTGAAAACACTTTGCATGACGAAAAACAAAGACAATACCTTTGACCCGTTTCTATATAACCCCGTTCTAAAAGACCCATCTTCGAATAACTTCGTTCGAAAGGGCTAAATCCATTTCTTCCCGTATTTGGCGTCAATAACAAAGTTATTTTTCAATGTCGAAACAACGTCGAAATTTCACGGGGGAGTCTGTTGAACTAGATATCGAATTGAGAAGTAAGAAATAAATGTCCCCCTTTTGGGTGGTTAAATCGAGTGGGGAGATAAGGGTTGTGCAGTATTGTTATAGCTATAGATATGATATATATGAATGGTCTATTGTTTGTATTCTTAGTTGATTTGATTATTTTCTCAGCTGTAAATAATATTTATTAAAGCTTTAAAGTGTACTTTTCAAAATTACTTTGTTAATATATAAGATTAGTAACATTGTCTTTCATGTTTCTTTTCTTCTTTTTCTGTAGGTCGAAGTTAGTCGTCTACTGTTCATCCATATATTTACAAAATAATGGAAATATTTAACTTATTTATTATTTAGGCACATATATTTACTATTCATAGTACAGTCGAGGAAATTGATTCTTTAGCAGTTTACGGTTCACTTTACATTGGACAGCTCTTAGCATAAGTATGTATAACAAAAATTACTTGAACCGCAAATTGCTAAAGAATCAATTTCCTCGACCGTACAATACATTTTTTTAAATGTAGTTGTTGTAATCATGAAATAAAAGCATTTTAAAATTTCCATGATGGGTAAATGTTAAACGTACTATGTATGACATGACATAAAATTTTGGATGTCACAATTTTTGTGATAATTCTCTCATAACAGAGTTTATTATGAATATAAAAACCGGGCAAGTGCGAGTCGGACTCGCGCACGGAGGGTTCCGTACCATTATTTATAAAAACGGCAAAAAATTATATTTGCTGTATGTGAGCCCCCCTGAAATATTTATTTTATTCTGTTTTTAGTATTTGGTGTTATAGCGACAACAGAAATACATAATCTGTAGAAATTTCAACTGGCTAACTATCACGGTTCATGAGATACAGCCTGGTGACAGACGGACGGACAGATGGACAGCGAAGTCTCAGAAATATGGTCCCGTTTGACCCTTTGGGTACGGAACCCTAAAAATGAGACTACATTAATACAACTTAAACAAAACTACATAAAACTAAAAAAGGGGAAAAATCAAAACTAAAACTACAAAATTATTAGATGTGTTAAATAAATACTATTCTTACTTATTATAACCTCCTCTTATATTACAAGTGTCTTAAAACTTCTATTTTGGAAATTTAAAATTGTCGAAATCACTGAATGGGGCATCAAAATAATAATTTATTAATAAAGATGCTATCTTATATATACCTTTCTGTAGTTGTAACCTTGCAAAGAATAACTAAATAATATTGAATTAACTATTCATAACTGTGAATTGAACTTTATTATGACGTTTCAATAGGGTTGTTTCCAATTTTTTGAAACGCTTGTATTACGTTCTATATAAACTAAAAGTTGCCCTAAAATTCAACTTTCATACTAAAAACGACTTTAAATATGTTAAATTAACAAAATATATTTTGACAGATGCTTTCGCTCCCAAAACGCTCTTTGAAAATTGTGTGACGTCACAGTTTACGGTTTGACACATAACTACATACACACGTAGAAGATACGAACTGTCAACTGACATTTGTCATTTGTTGTTTATCGCCTAACTGTCAACAGTGTCAATCCGAAAGTTGTGACGTCATCAAAATCTTCAATGACGTTTCGAGTTTGGTCACGTGACGTGTGCCAAAAGATATTTTAAATTCAATATTTACAAAAATATGGTCATTACAGGTCCCCTAAAAGTAGTTTAACATGTTCTTATAATCCAAAAGAATTTATTGGGATACAATTCTGCTCTAAGATTTGTAGATGGAAACAACCCTATTGTCTTAGTAATACACGCCCAGGTTATTGTATATCTATCTATATACAACCACATCTTACATATTAGTTTCTGGTATTGATGTGTCAGAGCGAACACAACTCTTTATGTAGCAAACGCGTCAGCTGAATGCAAATCAAATAACTCTCGGGACCCAACATAGTACCCTGTGGAATACCAAATGAAGCTTACAAGGAATGTGAACCGAAACTGAATACTGATAAGGCTTAATTTGCAATACGGGAAAAAGGTTGACGGGGCGTTTTAGTATTGAATTTGGAAAGGCGTATATCTAATACAAATAGACGGTCATACGTAGGAATTACCTATTCATGCCGATGTTTATAAGCCTTTGCTATAAATAATAATGAAAACGTAATAAAACTAGTTTGCGTAAATGAGGATTTCTATTTTATGCCATGTTTGTGGCAAATGAGAGCTGTTAAATTTAAATTAAAATAATAAATAATAATAATTCAGCCTATATACGTCCCACTGCTGGGCACAGGCCTCCTCTCATGTGCAAGAGGGCTCGGGCTATAGTCCCCACGCTAGCCCAATGCGGATTGGGGACTTCACATACACCTTTGAATTTCTTCGCAGATGTGTGCAGGTTTCCTAAATTTAAATTATGATAAATAAATATTATACAAATTTACACAGATACGACATAGGCCGATAGGAAGCTTTGCAATCTGGTGGTCGCGGGTTCAAACCCCGACTCGTACCAATGAGTTTTTCGAAACTTATGTACGAAATATCATACGATATTTACCAGTCATCACCCGGACTAATCCCAATAAGGCCTAGTTTACCCTCTGGGTTGGAAGGTCAGATGGCAGTCGCTTTCGTAAAAACTAGTGCCTACGCCAAATCTTAGGATAAGTTGCCAAGCGGAACCCAGGCTCCCATGAGCCTTGGCAAAATGCCAGGACAAACGAGGAAGATGATGATGATACGTACCGCTTGCTGCCTCTATCATTAATCAATTGTTTTTCTGTAATCTTCAAGCTGTATCATTTACTGAGGTAAATATGCCAATAAAGAGTTCTGGAGATAGATAAATATATATATCTACTTATATATATATATATATATATATATATACATTTTATGCATTTATGATATACACAAAAATACATGCAAAACATGTTGCGCGAGTAATGAGTAATAAAACGTAAAATAAGTTTATTATCGACATAACAAGTTGTTCATGGAACAATCTTTGCCCCAGTTTCGTAGTTTGCGAGCTTACATGGCGGCGGGCTTATCTCGAATGAGCACAAGTTGTTTGGTACAAATTCCCCGCTGGTCTAATCTTGCATAACTTTGCCATCCTGTCAACGGTTAGATGCACAGTACAAGTTAACGACCAGTATATTAAATCCACCAGAAAGGAGAATAAAAATAACAAGTTTTTGGCCAAACTATCATTATTATTATTATTATTTAATAAGCAGACAGGCAGTTATCACAACTGATATGACCTGTATCCAGTATTAATAAAGTTGTCTAATTAATTTTTAAACAAAAGTACAGTAAACAACAAAAACAAAAAGCATTTATCGCTTACTGTGCTTTTCTTACCACAAGCAATTAATACTCATCGACACAATTCTAAAAACCCCAAACACAATTAGGTTACGTTGTTTCATCACACAGCTCCTGTCTCCATCATCAGATCAGCTCGATGATATCACAATATTGCATTGTTACCCGACTTACATACGTAAGCAAATTTTCAGGTCAATCAGGTATCGGAAAGTGGGTCTAACGGTCTACCCAATTTTAATTAGTCATTTGCTCCTATTTAAGAGCAATTCCTAGCTGAGCAACTTTTCAAATCTCGAATTTTTGAAGCTATGTTTCTGTCGCGCTGCGGTGGGCGGGAGCGGGAGCTATCTAAGTGTGAGTGCGCGCACACAGATGCGAGACGCGAGCGCCCGCTCATTGCGCGCCGTTCCGTTGACATTGCCGGCTCGCCGGCCGGAATTCATCCTGCGCTGCCCGACATAAGTTGTTTTTGATGTTATCACATAATTATTATTTTGACGACCAGTTTGGCCTAGTGGGTAGTGACCCTGACTACGAAGCTGATGGTCCCGGACTCAAATCCTGGTAAGGGCATATATTCGTGTGATTAGCATGGATATTTGTTCCCGAGTCATGGGTGTTTTCTGTGTATTTAAGTATTTATAAATATTTATATATTATATATATCGTTGTCTAAATAAGTACCCTCAACACAAGCCTTATTGAGCTTACTGTGGTACTTGTCAATTTGAGTAATTTAGTCCTATAATATTTATTTATATTGATTATTTATTTATTATATTATACTGTATCTATTAATTAATTCAGATAAAGACTACAAAAAAGAATGATGCTTCGGTCGTCGTACCTATCCGTGACAATAAGTTGGGTGTGATCATACGATGGGGCTAAACTTGTGCCGTCTTATTGAAGAACGTATCGCAATGACAATCTGGGTAAGGTATGTTGGGATAATGCCGGACAATTTTGGGACCAATTGAGAGAACTCGCGATTTTTTTTTTCTAGATCGTGTCAGATTCTTGAAGTACGGAGCAAATCGTTAAATAATAACCGTAGATTCAGCCTGAATTTTGGTAATCTTCAATATATAAAGGTTTTAGTTTTGTACACGTGTAAAGATGAAACATACTTTTTTAAGGGTAACGAGTGTTTTGCCATCAAGGGGTAACATCGGATGGTGAATACAAGTTGGTTTAAATGGAAAGAGAATAAGGTATCACAAAGAATAGGTCCGGTGTTTAGCCTTCTCCTACGTATATAAATTGCAGCCAACAAAACAAATTTAAAAGTTGTCATCGAATGTTCTATTTTTCGTATTTTTGTATCCGATCTTAACCCTGATACAAAAATTTGGTAAAATTGTGGCTCTCAAACTTTGATACTTATATCATAAGGCAATTTGATAAGTAAACAATGTGTTAACAATTGCGATTTTGACGGTAAAATATTGCAATTATATATATAGTTGATATACAATCTTTTTTTTTGGATAAAATGTAAGGATCGTATGCAAAAGGTAAAGTAATTGAATAAAATATATAGGAAAAGAGAGCCCTCTTGAAGCATTTTAAGGAAACTAATTTCGAAGTGCTATCTCTATTTTGTATCCGAAACTAACTATATATGTGTGCGTTAACATCTACATATGCATCCGTATGTGTAGGTACTTTCGTACTACATAATATTATGTCTACTTTGGCGGTATACATGTTAGTTTTTTGTTTGATTTCTTGTAACTTTCATAGTTTTTCTGTTTACAAGATATTAAACAAAATACTAAATTGTAAGCCAGCCAAGTAGACCTAACCTCTTAAGGCCCAGCCATAGAAATGAAAAATTCAAAATTTGCCACTGGTATTTGAACCTATAGTGCACGGAATACAGTAGATTTTATTTTGTTTGAAAATTGCACGAAACAAAACAAATGCAACTCTGTCCTAATTGAATATGATTTAAATTTCATCGAACTGAATAAGTCCTATAGGTAGGACATTGGGCCTTACGAGGCTAATGTTATGTAGAAATGTTTTAAAAAGAATGGAATTAAAAAAACATACTTTATAGTAATGCAAGAATATGTTTATTGCTTTCAATTTGGTATACAAGATAGTAATAGACTAGGTGTTGTAAGTACTTCAGCTTCTGATTTTGTTTGAAACTGTTCTTTTTTTTTACCTATGTTCATCTTTGTGTACAAAGCTGCATTAGCTTCGTCTTCTGTGACTTGTGTCTCAGTCTGACCTAGAACTCTTTCATGTGCTCATAACTCACTTGCCTAGTTCTCAACTGAGCGTTTCTTCTTTGACCTTAATATCCAACTGGACGTGAATTCAAGATATTCCGGAGGTAAAGTAAGGACAGGTATAGTGTATGTTAGGATAATTCCTGGTAATTTCGTCGTCGTTCGTTAGAGGAATAATAAGTTCATATCAATCATACCTGTTTAAATTTTTTTTGACAGTAAACAACAGTTGCTAGGTAACAACATTATGAATGAAGATAAGTCTTGCTCTTGACATGCGAGGTTTATGCAACCTTCTTAATGTTGTATTCAGCCTTTAAATTTTGTCAATCTTATAGTGATATCTGGTGATGTAGTTTGCATAATCGGCAGCTTCAGCTTTACGCAAAAGTATGTTATCGGATCCCATTAATAGAAGTCACCGCCATCTTTACTAATGTTAACTACATTTCTAAGTGTTGCCCCCCTGATCGTATGTTACTATTACTTAATTCCTTTTTGAAAGTTGAAAAAAAAAATTTTTTTGAAACTTTTAGGTCCTGTATTTTTAATCATTTCCATATAGTATTTAAATATTCATTTTATTGCGAAAAATTGCTTATTTGCTACCTATTTTACTAGATTTTGTTATAAAATTCAACATGTAGAATCATCCCTATACAATACAAATACTCTTTATTACACACCTCAATAAAAGAAAACAGAAACATAAGCACAGGTAAACATGCCGTCTAATCGCTAAAACGCAATCTCCAGGCAACCTTTGGGCAGCGGAAATTAAAAAAATGACATTGTCAGTAAGTAGGTGTACATACACATACATACAAAATAGACTACCTAAATCTTTTCCTTTTGATTTACCGTCGCGTTGGTACTGGATAATAATAACGGTATGAAAGTGTGATCAAGAAAACAATAAATGTGATAATTAATAAGTAGGTAAATTGAAGAAAATTTAAAATTTGACATACACTGCTGTTTTTTAAATGTGTAAAGATCGTATTGTTTCTTTCCGATCTTTACCTGGAAGGGTCAAAATCGGATATTGGTCTACAGCAATCCTAGGTCTGTTTTTGATTGGATTGTTTTATAAATAAACATCTAAAACGAAATTATACATTAACACAATTACAAAAACAAATACATTTTCATCACAATACACAAAATAAATTACAGGGCGAAGATCGGATACACGAAATTTACCTTGCTCTATGTGATTGCGCATAGCACAAGCCCGATATCCCTGAGTGGCGCTGGGACACTGGCAGTCGAGGCAATGAAATGGCGTCTTACACAATGTTGCCAAGATTAAAAAATAAAGCCAAATTAGGGAGAAATTAATTTGCTACGTTCTTCACCCACATCCGGTATTACCCCAACATACCTTAATCGTTGAACCGCCGCATTTCAAAATGGCCCTTATTTTGATATCGGCTAGCCGTAATGTAATACGGCGGATTATACAATACGACTGCGATACTTATATATAAATCCCCTCGTCAATGTAATTTCATTAAATTTGCTATCTAGTGGCAAACATCAAAGTAGTTATCTTTTACTTGTGACGCACAAGTGTGAGCAATGTAAAATACTATATTTCTAAAAAAAATTGCCTACTACGTAATAAAAGAAAATGTGATTATTAAATTATAATACGAAAGGTGGTCAAATCGCAAAATGCTGCGTTTTATTTAAAATAATGAAATAATTAGACCAGTTCCGAAAGTACCGAGAAATCCCGGTTCTTTAAAACAGTACCGGTTCTGCAATCCCTAATAAGGATGCTATGCCCATCACTATTCCTTCTGTGTACGTATATTTAGAAACTGTCTCCGCCTCCAATTCGTGCGATAAGGACAACTGCAGCTCGGACCGAAATTCACTCGCAAAAAACTCAAAAATCGAGGTTTCGCTCTCGACTGTTTCCTCCTCCAAAACGCAACTAATCATTACGAAATTTTGGAAATTGCAAGAGAAAGAAATAATCTATGCCGCTATGTTTTGATTTTTTGGATATTTTTTGTCATATTTGTATACTGTGCCTTTTTTTACAGCCAATTCAATTTAGCCGTTATTGCGATTTTCGAGGCGCTGTATCTTTCTTCAAAATAAAATAATCCAAAAAAGCAAAACATAGCGGCACAGATATTGATGATATTGATCTTATTTGAAAAAATCACTGCTCTAGGTTGAAAATCCAGGGAGGAATCAGTCGAGAGCGTTTGTATGGAAAAATCGCAACTAGGAATTCCTCTTAATAAAGCAATGAATTTCAAGACCATACACATAAGTTCACATAAAAGAGAAAGGACACAAATTAAGAAGATATAATCTACACCAACTGGCCCCCACAAGTTCTGGTTTAGATAAGTTCTCATTTAGATATCATTTGTATGTCGTATAATTGACAGAAGCAGCTCGATTCGGGCAACCAACGTCACTTTGACGTTAGAAATATCGTAGATAGATCTTATTGGGATCACAGCAGAATCGAAATAAACGCCAATTTTGACATGTCGTTTAGCTATCGATCTTTTAAAGATCTTAAACGTGTCTTAATCATTCTTCGAATCGGGCTTTAAGTCCCGTTCCTTTAATTGAATGTATAAAAATCATGAAAGTTGAAATCAGTCAAGACGTTCCATTTTAAAAGTGCATTGTACTGTCTTTAACTAAACTATAATTTCCACACAACTTTCAAGCTCGAAGCAGACAAAGCGCTATGAATAGGTCAGAAAGACCATCAGCGTCGGTTATCTGGCGTTACGGCATAATGACCAAATTGCCTGACACTTAGTTTGACATTATTGTCTATTGGCAGTGTATTGAGGAGAGGAAATAAGCCCAATAATACAGTGATTGTGTGATATGAGATAATCTCAGAGTAATTTGGCAATTTTGTCTAATGCAGGAGTATTATAGTCGCACTTAACATAGCATCATCTTATCTTATAATTATACCTTTAAACGACGACAGGTCTGGCTTAGTGGGTAGTGACCCTGCCTATAAAGCTGATGGTCCCGGGTTCAAATCCTGGTAAGGGTATAGATTTGTGTGATGAACACGTATATTTGTTTCTGAGTCATGGGTGTTTTCTATGTATTTAAGTATTTATAATTATATTATATATATATATATATATATGTCGTTGTCTAGTGTACCTACAACACAAGCCTTATTGCGCTTACTGTGGGACTTAGTCAATTATAATATTAAAACAAATTATTATTATTAAAAACGAGCAATTCTTGTATATATATATATAGAAACGGCTTTAACGATTTCGATGAAAATTGCTTTATGGGTGTTTTCGGGGGCAAAAAAGCTATCTCTGGGAAAACGAGTTCCTATCAACACTACCTGTTTGCGCTTTGTTCCTTTGGCGGCCCGTTTTGAATTTTTCATTTTCTATTCGAAGACCTGAATCATCCAGGAGTGGCTACTTTTTCAATACAAGCTTTAGGAGCTCCTTTCCTCATTAAACATTCGCTTGAATTATTCATATTGTATATACATGTATAGGTAGGAAGGAATGTAGCAGAAGATTGGCAGTTGACTAAGGCCTTTAGCACACGGAGCGTAAGCGTAAGGGTGGCGTAAGCGTATCGTAAAAACGTTACGAATACGCGTAGAGTTCTGGGCGTCAAGCGTCGTGTAAGCGTAATCGTTTATAAGTGAAATCTCATTACCGTAAAACCACCCAACTATAGTCCAAAGCTCCCAACTATGGTCCACAAATAAACTAAATTTTTCTCGTTCAGGTGTGTATTTTACTATATTTTTATAGTTCTAAGGCAAAGTATGTTTGAAAATGGAAGGTAAAACTAGGAGTAAACCAAATGAAACATTGGTATATATACTTAATTTCCTTTTGAACTTGTGGACCATAGTTGCAGTATTGGACTAGAGTTGGGTAGTTTTACGGTAGTTAAAATCATTGTGTCGTTGCCGCTGCACGCTGGCGTCAAATGTCTTCGGCGGATGTATCGTCGATCTTAGTTTCTCGTCAGATGAAGACGATTTTTAATTGTTTGATTATATTAGAAGTTTTGTTTTTACGCCTATAATGTTGACAAAAATCTCATACGCTACGCTACGACGGCGCTTCGTGTGCGAAATTGTTAGAAGTTGATCATGCTCGTAGCGCTCTTGTTCTACGCGCGTTCGATACGCTTACGCGTGTCTTACGCTTACGCTCCGTGTGCTGAGAGCCTAAATGTATGAGCGAGAGTGAATGAATGGGATTGGATTGAACGAGTAAGTGAGGGGGTCTATAAGACGAACTGTTAAGGTGACGTTTGAATGTCAAACTGCATTAGTGTGTTGTTATGACCTCCGCTGTATCTGTCAATTTGCTTGATAAAATAAATGACGAACTGTACCCCTAGTGTAAATATTTTCGACAGCGAAACGTGACGTACGCGTTTGCGTTAAGTGTCATTTTGTATGAGATTTTTGACTTTCCAAAACGTCCCGCTTGGCGCGCTGTTCAAAAACCCATACAAAATGAGACTTAACGCAAACGCGTTCGTCACGTTTCGCTATCGACTAAAATTACACTAGGGGTACTGAACTTCAGAATCGCGGCAGCAAACGCGACTACGAACGTTAATACATCTGCAGTTGTCATTCGAACGTCATATTAAATGAAACTTACTTTTAACTACCATTATTTATTTTCAATTTCACTTCGCGTCAAAAACTAAACACCTAAGCATATAATCGGGAGTTTTTTTTCAAGATGCAGGGTGCAATGTTGATTTGATTGATACTAACCATTGTCTTATTTTGATTAAAAAACCCTATTGAATTAAACCTAAACCTTCACCTTGAATCGTTTAAAAACGGATAAAAACCGGATAAAACTCTCGTTACGTCGTTAAAAAGATTTAAGCGTAGGTACAGACATTATGTTACGTAAAGATAACGCTACATACATGTAGGTGGGACAGTATTTCACTCGCTATAAAACTCGGTATGTCAATTTGTAAGAATCCCTCGCTGACATTGCAACTCCATCCCTAGGTAAATGTTTATGTTGAAACACATGGAGGTTTATTGTGTGCGTTTACAAATATTGGGTATAATTTGGACCGATTGAAAGTTCTAGATTCAATCTTGCCAGTAACACCTCAAAAATCAACCTTTTAAAGGTGTGAAATGGGGTGGGGGGAATTCAGCTTCTTCGCTGAAGTTGAATTCTTGAGATTAAATCTGTTTAAGTTTAGGTTTGAAGTCATGTTTGCTATCAGTTTCAACTAAATCAAAGATGTAGACCATTCTTAATTTGATCTAAATCTGTTCAGTGGTTATTGATTTCCTATACAAACTTCCACTCCACTTTTCACACCCTCAAAATCTAATTTTGTTTATAAAAATTAACCTATAAACTATTATATGTCCTGTCCCGAGACTCAAACTATCTCTATACCAAATATCAACGAAATCGGTTCAGTGGTTTAAGCGTGAAGAGGAGTGAAGCTTAACACATTTAGATAGTTAGCAGTCCTCAACTGTTCGTTTCTCCAGAAAATTCCTGCTTCGCACAACTAATCCAGTTGAGGGGGGATTTAAATTTTATCGGGTCAGAGGTATAGGGTTAGAGCCGGCATAGCTTTATTTGACGTTCAGAAGTGCATTGTTGCGCCTACTTGAATAATAAACTATCTTTATATTTAACTGTAGAATGAACTGTCACCAGCGGTGTTTCCGGACCGATGCGACCTTAAAGCCTTCAAGAAGAGAGCTTATTCCCATTTTTATGGCTGGCACACTTACAACCCCTCGAGTTGACCATGGGTGACAGTAATTGCTTACCATTGGGGATTTGTCTACTCGTTTACCTCCTGTATCATAAAAAGTTTAATGTGTCGTATAAGTAAACACGTAGAGTAATCTTTGACAAAAAGTAATGACTTCACAAAACAGTCGAACATACCATCATTTTATTTTGATACTCTTCATCAGCAGTTCCTCTTCACCAAATGGTTCTTTGAGAGCCTATAAAAATAAACAAATCACTATGGGTTATTTTTCCCTTCGAATTCATCATGACCCCATCATAAGATCCTGATCCTGACTTGACAAAAATGAGACAGAGATATGTTTTTTATTTCGACCGAACCGTTTCCAAGAACTCGGCCAACGTAACTAAAGCATACCTTTTAAAAAAATTGAAGTCAATCCAAGCTATTAAAAAAAGTATTATCCAAATCCGTCCAACTGTCTTCGAGAAATCAGGGAACACACTCGTATAGTCGTTCGATTTGAAGCTGGCCCCGAGCGGCTGCTTTATTATTGTTAACTAAAACCGCGCGTGCCACTACCTGCAAAAAAAGGGTCATATAATTCTAATTGGCACCTGAGCGCGGGCTAGTCCAACGCTCAAAAAACCAGTGTAGGTGTGCTCTCCGATACCGCGCCTTTGTTACGCATATCAGAGGACACATTTTAGACTGGTTCGCTAGCATTCGACTCGCCGGCACTCAGTAACCGTAGAGACCACACAAGAAATCGCAAATTATTTTTCCATTTGTTCATTTTGAATCTTATTTCAATTGCCATTGGAGTTGTAATTCAATAACCGGTTAAAGTGACCGGACCCTTTTTTTGCAGGTAGTGGCACGCGCGGTTTTAGTTAACAATAGACGAAGGATTAGCCCCTCGGGGCCAGCTACAAATCTAACGACTATACGTTAAAAAATCCCAACGAAATAAGAATCTCTTACAATATTTGGAAGTCACATCACACGAGACTCAGCGTGCCTCTACACAGTACCCTCCCATCCGTAGTCCTTCTAAAAGGCCCCCGCCGCGGCCCAAGGGATCGTTAGACGCCTGAATAAGTAATAAAGGTGCCTTCAAAAGAACCAGGTAACTAAGCGACTGCGATCAATTTGTCGCCGAGTGTACTTCAGCTCTTGTTTTGTCCTTTGCAAAGGCTTTTATTTGTGAAACACGTATATCTTGATTGTGAAGAGCTTTGAAAATGATTCAATATTTAATGATTCTTCTGAATGATTCTTTTGACGACCGGTTTGGCCTAGTGGGTAGTGACCCTGCCTACGAAGCTGATGGTTCCGGGTTCAAATCCTGGTAAGGGCATTTATTCGTGTGATGAGCATGGATATTTGTTCCTGAGTCATGGGTGTTTTCTATGTATTTAAGTATTTATATATTACATATATCGTTGTCTAAGTACCCTCAACACAAGCCTTATTGAGCTTACTGTGGGACTTAGTCAATTTGTGTAATAATGTCGTATAATATTTATATTTATATATTATATTATATTATTTATAATGATAAATACGTATGTGAAGTAAGGCTCGTGAGAGATTTTACGTCTTCTTCTGAATGATAAATACGGCTCGTGAGAGATTTTACGTGCTATGGTAGGAATTAAATAAATAAATATTATAGGACATTCTTACACAGATTGAATGAATGAATGAATGATATATATAAATACATAGAAACCACCCATGACTCAGGAACAAATATTTGTGCTCATCACACAAATAAATGCCCTTACTGGGATTCGAACGCGCGACCATCGTCTTCATAGGCAGGGTCACTACCCACTAGGCCAGACCGGTCATATAACTGACTTTGACTTTCCTCTAGTCTATTGTACTCAGTGCTATATTTGTCTACCATTCTTCATCAACTGTCATCTACTCAAAGGTTAACTGGAAGAAATCCCTTAAAGGGATAAGTTCGCCTTTGTACTGCTTATGCTGTGCCATATTTATATTTTGTCTTTTGTACAATAAAGAGTTTATACATACATACATACATACAAACGACCTATGGAACCGTCTGATGGTAAGTAATTACTATCGCTCATGGATGCCTGCAACACCAGAGGGGTTGCAACTGCATGGGAGTAGGTACGCTCTTTTCTTGAAGTTCGTATCAGCCTGGAAATTTCGCGGACGTCTGTTCATTCCACAGCTGTGCAAGGCAGGAACTTTCTGGAGAAAAGCACAGTTGAGGACTGCCAACCATCTAAGTGATGAAGATGGAATTGTATAATTTCTCCACGCAATCTCGCAGCTCACTGTACCTAAGACACTGTACTGTAGACTGTACTGTACAAATGTGATAGTAAGAATAACCTTGCAATCTACTCACCTATGTCAATTTTAACATGAACATAATGACATAACACATTAGCATGTGTTAGCAATGACCCAAATAGGATCGTAATGTGCACGTGATAACATAATATATCCATATAGATATAGACATTTATGGTGACTGTCACGATCTTATTACGTTATAATTAGTGTTTGATCCTTTCGCATTTCTCAAAAGTTAGCTGGAAGAGATCCTTTTGACGGATAAGTTCGCCTTTTTACATAACATTTTTTGTTGTTTTGTTTTATCTGTTTTATGTTAACCTGTTTATGTGCAATAAAGTGACATACATACACATACATACATATAGTCAAAAAGTGTAAAAAATCAACAAATTGCAGCCTAAGGCGTGGGCGTAGGCTCTACGGCGCCTATTCACCCGGGAACGAAAAGGATTTCGTTTCCGTTTGCAGTTGCCGGTTAAAGAACTAATCTATTTTGATACCGGTTTATGTCAAATTCGTTCGCCTTCCGTTTATTAGCTGGTTAACGGTTTTGTTACCAAAAATACTAAACACAAAAAGTCTAATGCTCAACGATTTTCAGCTAATATTATAACCAGAGTAAGCGTAGATAGGAGTTGAAAAACGAGTTCCAGTTACTCTAGTTATAATATTAGCGGAAAATGGTTGAGCATTAGACTTTTCTTTGCCGCGACATCTATTGTCGAGTAGCAGTACTGAGAGTTCCGCTACTTGACGCTAGATGTAGAATACGAAAATAATAGTATTTTTGGTAACAAAACCGTTGTATGGAGCGAGCACTCTTGGTCTTCTTAATTCTTTTTGCTTCAAACAATTTCACTCCGAAGGTCGAATCATATCGTAAATATCAAAGAATACTTCCACCAAAGGTTGCCACGCAACGCACCCCCGTATAAGGTACGGAACCCTTCTCAGGTACGGAACACTTCGGCTTTGAACCTTTTGTCTTAAATAACCAATCTTAATAAGTACGATGGCGTTTAAGACATTTTATTGTCTACCTTGTTGTTGTTATTTTATGATTTAATTTAGAATGACAATTATTTTGAGTTCATCTGATGCTACGTGAGCGACCTATTTTTTTTTTTAATTTTATTAGTTTACAATGGTATAAAAACAATTTGAATTTTTGACAATTTATAGATCCAAAACACTAAGCGAGTACAAATACTTATATATACTTACTGTAAAAATTGTATTATATAAGTATTTACAGTACATATGGGGCTACTTTATAGCACTAGTGCGAGAAGTAGCATATTATGTTACTGTGTCGAACATTTAAAGGGCCATATGTACTGTAAAACGTTGTACGATACATGTGCGAATAGGTAATTCGCAACTCGTGTCGATTTAAAACACTCCCTTCGGTCGTGTTTTAATTTATCGCCACTCGTTTCGAATTTCCTATTTTTCGCACTTGTATCGTAATGTACTATTTTATATTTTTTCCTACTCCTCTACTGTTATCTGTCATTTATGCATTCATTAACACGAATATAAGAACATACATAAAAGATTTCAAGAAAAGTCTATATTGTCTATTCCTCATAAAAGCTCTTGTGCTTTTATAAGCTATAATGTTACTGCGATTAATGGCTACCAACCCAACAAAACCAAAACGAATACAGTTTTAAACTAAGTGCATTGCTGCCAACGTACAAAATATTCATTTAGTTGCATAGTAAAAATAATTACTTCATAAGTCAGAAACACGCATGTGACACCCGTAATATAGCAACACCCATAGACTACGAAGACCGCTTAGCGTTGCTTGTTAGTCTCCGTAGGCTACGGTGGCCAAAATTGAGAAAAAACTGTTCAAAAAATTAATTTAGCAAGTAGCAAGTACCAGGGCCTCATGAGTTACGAGGAGGTGTCGCCGACCGGCTGGCCGCGGCCCGGGGCGGGCCGGGCGCGTAACAAGGTATGCTCGCGCGTCTTGGCTATATACTTTTGCTGTAATTTGTTTACCTAAATTAAGATTTATTTTTGTTGACTCGTAGGAAAAATATTGTATGCAACGTTGTATAAGTAGGTCAAAAAATTCTCGTGGCGTATTCCTTTACAATGTTCGCCTACGCCTTCGGCTCCGGCTCACATTGTAACTCACGCCACTCGCCTTTTTTGACCCTTCTTATACAACTGTTGCATAAAATACTATAAATATGTGATGCTGATGTGATACATAATGTATGTATCTAACCTATCATCAGCACCTTGGCATAGTGCCAAGTGCCAACAGCCTATCTAGATGTCCTAGTCTATTCGTCGTTAAACAATACTATCTGCAAATCTATTTAGCCTTAACCCAATTGAAAAACGCTGACACATACTTTATTATGTTTCATTTGACACTTAACACTTTCACTGCCATGCCAGCAACGCATATATGCGTTCACCGTCATACAAAATCACGCCCCCTGGCAGTGAATGCGTTAGTAAATAAGTCTAACATTTTACCATAAAAAACCGGCCAAGTGATAGATAGATACATACATGATTTATTGCTACAAAGTTAAATTACAATTATTTTTACACTCTCTTCTTTTATTTATTTTTTTATTTTTAAGTGTGTGTCGGGCAATAATAGAGAGTTCCGTATACGACCGACCGACCTTCATACGATATGAAAAAGCTATACAAACCAAGGGCGCAGTCGCGGCAGTATTTTTAATGAAGAGAAATTTATTGTTTTAAAGACCTAAGATGATGTGCTGATGTGCCACGAATTATTTTTAATGAAAAAATATGTATCATCGTTTTATAAGTGTACCTAATTTTACAATTCAAAGATGGTTAGTCTCCCATCTGATCCGTTCTCCCTGGATCGCCTTAGGCCGGGGACTTTTGATAATAGAACATTTAGATATTACGTTCACCGTCATACAAAATCACGCCCCCTGGCAGTGAACGCGTTAGTAAATAAGTCTAACATTTTACCATAAAAACCGGCCAAGTGATAGATAGATACATACATGATTTATTGCTACAAGGTTAAATTACAATTATTTTTACACTCTCTTCTTTTATTTATTTTTTTCTTTTTAAGTGCGTGTCGGGCAACACATAATAGAGAGTTCCGTATACGACCGACCGACCTTCATACGATATGAAAAAGCTATACAAACCAAGGGCGCAGTCGCGGCAGTATTTTTAATGAAGAGAAATTTATTGTTTTAAAGATCTAAGATGATGTGCTGATGTGCCACGAATTATTTTTAATGAAAAAATATGTATCATCGTTTTATAAGTGTACCTAATTTTACAATTCAAAGATGGTTACTCTCCCATCTGATCCATTCTCCCTGGATCGCCTTAGGCCGGGGACTTTTGATAATAGAACATTTAGATATTACATTTATTACACAAATTAAGGAGAAATTTCCTTTGGTTTAAGTTGTGTTTCCCCTGTTGCCTTAGGCAATATCCTACCTTCTTATTAATATCTAAAACAAAGAACATAAGGCATAAAGGCCCTGGAGAGCATCAAAATTAGGGGTCACAAAACCGCTAGTATTTTTGAAAACCGGTTTTTCGGTTTTTGTACATTACAAAACCGGGTTTTCCGGTTTTTCGGTGATTTTTCGGTTTTACATATAAAAAGTGAAAAAAACTGCATTTTATGAAAATAAACTTTAATATTCAGTAATTTAACAATGGATATAAAACCTTTTTTATATCTTATAATTATTAGGAACAAAAATTAAAAACAAAATAACTAAAATAATAACCTCCATGCACTTCTGGAACGCAAAATTAACTACAAATAGTTATCATTATAACACAAAACACAAAACATCGTACTCGTATATTCCTTTTACGAAAATAAATACTTACTTATTAAATACACTTAACATTTGAGATCAATATTAATTTCTTTCATAGGTTAAGTTACTAAATTGGAGATCAGTGAAAAAAATAATGTAATTATAATCCCTCTTCTCGCCTTCTTTCAGCCAGGCAATAAAGAATAAATCATTATAATAACCCACATATAGAGATATTCGTTGCAGGGATAAGTTCACATTTGTTTTCACACATATAATTTAAGTGTAAAACCGAAAAACTCGA
Source organism: Cydia pomonella (assembly GCF_033807575.1). Taxonomy (NCBI): domain Eukaryota; kingdom Metazoa; phylum Arthropoda; class Insecta; order Lepidoptera; family Tortricidae; genus Cydia; species Cydia pomonella. The sequence goes on along the minus strand of NC_084718.1, from coordinate 2,404,249 downwards.
AAAACCTGTTTTTTAAAATTTGAAAGCCGGTTTTCTCAATCGACGAAAGACCCGGTTTTTCCGGTTTTTTCGGTTTCGGTGAAACCGGTTTTGTGACCCCTAATCAAAATGTTGATTAACATCACATCAATGAAACAAAACACATCCATTTTGCAAATTGCTAGCGCAAACACATATCCTGTATAAAATATGTAAATTCAATTTAATTATTAGAACGCAGCCTATGTAGGAACAATCACAAAGCAGAAAACACCACTTACACATTCTCTCTTCCCATTTAACTTTTTTTCCAAAAATTGTACTTTAATCCAGCGAGATAAAGTCCTGTTTTAAACGGCAAAATTGTAAACAGATATGAGCTAGCAAGAGCTATCCAGAGAAGGGTTCTAAACACAAATTGGATTCGAAATTCAAACATCACCGATTAGGTTCGAACAGGCGAGTCACGTCCCGCCAATTAGAAAACGGTTCCCGAATTAATTTTGAAAATGGAACACTTGATATTGATGTAGTGGAAATCTGTCACGTTCTGTTTGTAGTGCATAGGCGATTTTGAACTATATGCCTTGGTGAAAGAGTTCAAAATGTCTCGTTTGCTTTTTGGCGTACCTCGTGAAGTTAGTGCTAAATAATGCTTTGTGCAGTAACGAGATTCGAAATTTGAATTTAATGCTTTGTATTTTAAGCTGAATTTCGCTTGAGGTTTATTGCAATTTAAAGTTTTGGAGACGATTTACTCTTTAATATGTATCCGAATCGTTGCCAGTTCAAAAAAGACAAAAAGGAATAAAGGAAGTTTTCATTGAAAATCCACACCAGCTTGTAAAGGCTCCCTTTTTCTACTCGTCAACTGTAATGGTTGAATTAAGATTTCGTATACCAAACTATAATTGCATACTTTTCATGTATGGGTCCCACTCAACTATAAGATTCATTTCGATACGCTGTAGTCACCTGTAAAATAATTGACCAATCACGTGCCGCCGCGCTCCCATAGAAAAAGACTAATCGGGCGCGGGACGCGGGGCGGGAGGAGAGTCGCGCGTTTATGTCTACATTTTTGTCTACTGAGATACTTACCAATTTTCATTAATTATTTAGGTTTTATAGTAAAAAAGTATTCTTTTAGATAACTCGTAGAAAAAGTATTGTGTACTATATTTAGTCATATAATCAACCTTTTCAATCTTGTATCTTACTTAGGCAACTCAGCATGCTTCGTTGCCTAAACACGGTACTCGACTGAAAAGCTCTCTGTTATATCACGATTGTATAATATACTATTATACTTCAAAAAAACTATAGAGAAAGTTGCATTTTGTCCACACGAGTAGCAAAGTAATCTAGCCTCCCAAGGCTCAGGGTCCTGCCTATAGTATAGTACTTACTTATTGAACTCGATGAATTTTAAATAGTGAAAAATTACATTTGAGCACTAATTATTGTTACAACATCCAAGTTTAAAAATTCAGTCGTTATAGCCAAACTCAACGGCAAAAAATTTATTTTTAGTTTCGGGGCTTTCGACGTTGATGTATCATTTTAATGTTTCCCATTTTCCTTACAATTTTTACGATGGCCGTTCCGGAAATTGTCTTCTATTAAGTATTATAGACTAGCTCATTAGTTGCAAAGGGAATCGGAACAAAGGGACAGGTAAAAGGTCTCATTAGTTCGGGACATTTTCTTTGATAAGATTTCCTTTTGACAATTTCGTTGGGAAATAATGTATTGAGGATAAGATGAGTGAGTTTTACTGCTGTTTTCCATATTTGTTTTATATTAACAATAAATGTTCTGAATTACTTAACAAGATAAAAGCTCGAACCTTGAATTGTATTTTTGTACCATGTCGGTGGCCAACAAGTATATAGGGAGCGTGCATGAACTATAGGAGGCAGCACAGGAGCCGTCAGATTTTTGGCGCGAGGCGTAAATGTGATGTTTATTGTTCCAATGTAGCCCACGAGATGGCAGAACCTACCATGCACAACAAAACACGTGACGTGTAAATGTACATGTTTACGGTTCCGATTCAGGCCACAAGATGGCAGACCCTCCGACGCGCACGGTCCCTATATACAGTCCACCTGATGGTAAGCACCTATGGACATTGCCGATCCTTTAAAAACCTGCATACTCCTTTTGAAGATCGACATACTGAAGTACAGTCGCCATCAGATACATCGAAGCGGCCAAGGTGCTCAAAAGTATCTGAACACGCCTCTATTGTTAAGGCGTTAGAGTAAGTGTTCAGATATTTGTGAGCACCTTAGCCACTCCGATATATCTGATGGCGACTGTACCTCGAGAAAACTTCAGCAGGGAGCTCATTCCACAGCCGGAGCGTCCGCGGAAGGAAATTCCTCTTAAAACCAGACAGTGCCCGACCATTTGGGTTATTCTAGGCCTCTGGGGTGTGAATATAATAATGGATAGTATGAATAATAATTGTCATAAGATGCACTACAACAATAAACAATTGTAAAAGCTATATAATACTTTTTTGGACCCGGGTACGTCCTTAAACTACGCCCAAAAGAGAGGTTTGGGAATTGTGAATGTCATCTTGCTTTGTGAGGTAGGGCACAGCACAGTGGATGTCATTCCAGATCTAGAGCTGAGCCCAACTGGGGAAGTACCTCCACCTTACAGAAAACCGCAGCCAAATAACACTAGACCCTACTCATAGCGTTGTGTTCCTGCCGGTGAGTAAGGTTGCCAGAGCTCAACGGGGGGGGTATGCTAAGGTCGGCAACGCGCATGTAACTCCTCTGGAGTTGCAGGCGTACATAGGCTACGGAGACTGCTTACCATCAGGCGGGCCGTATGCTTGTTTGCCACCGACGTGTATAAAACAAAAGAAAAGCTAGTATTAAAGAATGAACTTAACAAAACCTCGTTCTTTCCAGATTGCGTGCACCTCCAGCTCTATAAGGACCTGAAGGAGCGCCAGAAGAACGGGCAGACCAAGGCCTCCCTGTCCCTGCAGCAGTACCTCGGCTTCGAGGCTGGCTTCACGCTGGACAAGGAGTCCAACACCCTGGCCATCCTGTGCGAAGATGTAGTTCCTGTGCTTGCGTTTGATACAAGGGAGATCCTCATACAGTGGAGAGTGAAGGTACGTCGAACACACTGAACAATTAAAAATGTGCTGACTAGGTATCCAACATGCTTGACATTCCGTTGGATGCAGTTCCAATCCTGGCTTTTAATATATTGGATATGGTCATATACATTGGACAGTCAAGATGAGATACTGAAATTAACACGATGTGTTAAAAATCACGCTAACAAACCCAAAGATCGAAGAGGTTCTCAAACCAGGGTGGCCTAGCGCGATAACCGAAATTCGCAAATTGCGGGGATCTTCTCTTTTACTGTCACTAAGATGTGATTATGATTAGAGTGACAGTGATGCCCGCAATTGACGAACATTGATTTTCGTGGTTATAGCCCGGAGATGAAGTAAGACGATAGGTATCAATGAATACCGCCAAGTCAAGAGGCAAAGACTATCCCAGCTCTTTACTTTCTTTATTGCTGCACATCTTTGAGTAACACCAGTTCTATATTTCGTTGTAATTTCTAAGAATATAACCGTTATTTTTAGGGTTCCGTAGCCAAATGGCATAAAACGGAACCCTTATAGTTTCGCCATGTCCGTCTGTCTGTCTGTTTGTCTGTCTGTCTGTCTGTCTGTCCGAGGCTTTGCTCCGTGGTCGTTAGTGCTAGAAAGCTGAAATTTGGCATGGATATATAAATCAATAAAGCCGACAAAGTCGTACAATGAAATCTAAAAAAATTTTTTTTTTTAGGGTACCTCCCCTACACGTAAAGTGGGGGTGAATTTTTTTTTTCGCTTCAACCCTAAAGTGTGGGGTATCGTTGGAAAGGTCTTTCAAAACTAATAGGGGTTTTCAAGAAACATTTTTTGATAAAGTGAATATATTCGGAGATAATCGCTCCGAAAGAAAAAAAAAATGTGTCCCCCCCCCCTCTAACTTTTGAACCATAGGTCCAAAAAATATGAAAAAAATCGTGGAAGTAGAGCTTAAGAAAGACATTAAATGAAAACTATAGCGGACATGATCAGTTTAGCTGTTTTTGAGTTATCGCAAAAAGTTTTCCCTTCATAGTAAAAAGACTTACTTTGATTAGGTACTGATTATGCAAATTTGCCTATTTGTTTAACTCGGGTGAAAGGTACCATTTACTACACTTAAAGCTCCAGTTTAGCTTATTGTGACGGAAGAGTAACTACGGAACCCTACACTGAGCGTGGCCCGACATGCTCTTGGCCGGTTATTATGTCTAGACTAGACTTCATATTGTCAGGCGGCATTGGAGATGGTATTGATATCTTGTCTAACTAGATATCAAAACCATCTCTTATACCAAACGTCTTTTATTATTGGTAAACTCAAAACGAGCAGGAAAGTATTACAAAAACTTACAAAGTACTCCTTATATTTTAATTATAAACTTTGTTCCCAGGTCCAACACAACCTCGGCAGCAGCAAGGAATTCGCGGCTGTCATCATCCAGGCCCCCAACTCCTTAAAACCCGGTCCAGCCCGGCTGCACGCCTGCGGCCCCAGGCTTGCTCTGTGTGCCAACCGACCCCCTGAAGTCCTGGCGTTGTGGGACGTTAAACTGTTAAGGTAGGTTCTAGAATCTTTTAAGAGGAATTTATACGATCCTGTTAAGCAACCTCGGCAGCAGTTCGAAACCTGTTTTTAAAATACCGTTAAATACTGGTTTATTTCGGTTTTCTTCCGCACTTTTATAAGAACGCGAACGTTTTAAGAACTTTATTGTAACCTAAAACAGTTTATTCGACGAGCGACACAACGGCCGGCCGGTTCCTATTGTTCTAAACCGGTTAATTTGACAAGAACTGTTCTCATAAAAACCGGTTATAAAATAAGGGTTTTTCAAACGAAACCGAAATTAAATTAAAAAGTTTTAGCGCCAAGTATATGATATCGGTTTGGAAATAACCGGTTTCCGATCCTTGGCAGCAGCACAGATTTCGCAGCTGGCATCCAAGCCCCAACTCCGGACAGCCCGGTCTGGCGGCTGCATGCCTGTGGGCCCAGCCTGCCGCTCTGTGCCAACCGGCCCCGACCTCCATTTCTTGCGTTGTGGAGCGTCCAATTGCTGGCCTAACCAAGGTGACAATTTCTGTTGTTACAACAACGAAACGATTTGTCTCTCTATCACCTCCATATTAGTGCGACAGTGACAGTTGCATTTCGATCGCTACGGAGCGTAAGCGATTTGCATGCAGCCTGTTTAGTAAACGCCCCTATGATGGGATTGCATAAAAAGCATTGGTCTGCGAAAACATTCAAATTATGCTATCTTCTTTCTCGCAGCCGCGTAATTGCTATCTTAAGATAATTTAGGTATTTTATCTTAGGTTTCAAGAGTCCATTTTGCCACGGTTATCATCTAACTGCCTTTCTAAAAGGACGCCATTATATAAAAAGATAACCAGAAACAACTCTAAATAAAACAAAGATCTTGGTATAGTACGAGTATGAATTTCCAAAAGCCATTGTTTATCGGCTGGCTTTTAAAAAGCGGCTATATCGTAGTGGTTTTAAGGTTCAAATCTATACATGTAACATGTTTTGGTAATGTAGGACGATCGACCACCTCAGTAGACGAGCGCTCATATTATTACATAGATTTGAACCTTAACACTTTTATGATACAGTTGCTTTTTATAGGACATTGTTGCTTAGCCACGTAGCTGACCGCTCGCATAAAAGAAACAATGGCTTTCGTTTAACAGATTAGGGTCTGAGGCCTAAAAATAATTTGAGAAAATCCATACTACATATATCCAGGTAACGATGTAAACTACGTCACACTATAGAAAGCCAGACATAGAGCGCAACAGCTATAAGCACGAAAATGGAAGTTCGTAAATTGCGGGTATCTTTCTCTTTTACTCCAACAAAGGTGTAATTAGAGTGACAGAGAAAGATGCCCACAATTTGCGAACTACGGTGTTCGTGGTAGGTTCTCTGACGTCAACGGCTTTATTACATCATAATCGAACTTTTTTCTATGGGGGCTTACCGCGAAAACCGAAATTCGCAAATTGCGAGGATCTTTCTCCTTTACTCTCACTAAAACGTAATTAGAGTGACAGAGAAAAATGCCCGCAATTGACCAACTTCGATTTTCGCGGTTATAGCCCTGTTTGTTTGAAATGTATCTTTTTAATTAAGTTTCCTATATAGCAGTACCATTAAAAAAAATATCTAAAACAGAATCATAATATAGAACAAAGTATAGAACGCAATAGACGTCAACTGCCTTATTACGTTTTATTAATCGTCTTTATCGGAACTGTATTTGTTTTGCTTGAAATCTTTTCGATAAATTAAGTTTCCTACTCATACAGGATGATTTCGGGGTCGTGGAGCAAGAGAGCAAGACAACATAATTCAAAGATAAGCCTAATAATGTTGCTAAGTATTTATTATCACCAATAATGATGATTATTTTTCAGATGACAATTACAAAAAAACATTTTTGCGCACAATTTGGTCACCTTACTCAATGTGAGGTCTTGTCACTTTCCATATGCCAAAACTCATAGTATGATTACTTAGTATAGGAATAATTATACTTGAAAAATTTTAACTACTTAATTATCTTTTAATCAAATACTACCATATCATAATGTGGATCATTTACAGAGTGAGAAAAAGTGGTTCTGGATCACGACCCAGAAATCAGCCTGTATACCAGCGTTGACTAAAAAAAACCTCTAAAATCCCATCCATCCGTAACACAAAGCCAGATCATAGACAATCGCGCTTTTTACTCGCGTGCAATTTTACGCTGCGCACACGAACAAATGTTCGTTCTGAAACTTCTGAATGCGAACGTTTTTTGGCGGGAAGAGGATGTATCGGGGCAAATGAAGCGAATATCTCGATAGGCCGAACAAATTGGAGCTTTTTGTTTTTTTATACCACGCAGGTGGCAAACATGCATAGGGCCCGGCTGATGGTAGGCGGTCACCGTAACCTGTGAACGCCGGAAACTTTAAAAACCCTCTTTTTTTCGAAGAATCCGATACTACAGTAAGTCCAATGTTTTCATTGACATGGAGATCATTCCGCAGTCGGAGCGTCCGCGGGAGTAAATTCCTCTTTAACCGCACAGTGCACTACAATATAAGTTATTTTGAATGAGTAAATTAATTTTAATAATGTTTATTAGAAAACTGTATTCTTAAAAAAAACGATATATATTTTTTTATACTATTCAAAATATTAACAATCATTCATTTTCAAATAGCAATCATTCATTCATTTGTATATTTTTGCGGTTTTTCTTATAAAACTGTCGCGGATTAATTGCATATTCATGATGGTAAAAGTGGTGACAAACCACCATAATGACTGCACTTGAGAACTGAAGGGCTACCGCGAACCACGTTCGACGTGCTGTCTCCTTGTCACACTTACGTGCTAATTTACAAGTGCGACAAAGAGGCAACACGCTGAACGTGGTTCGCGGTATGCCCTCTGAGAGGCAAGACATACTTTTCTTTTGAAATTTAAAATGCCTTATTCAAAGTTCAAAACTTACCTTGAAATAGCTTTATATGACGTTCATACGCGCATTATAAAATTTATAATACGCCAACTCGGAAAATAAACTATCTTTATCTTATTTCTAAGTCTTCACGAATGATTAAAACTAACTTATTTTTCTCAAGTTGCAATCATCCCGCGGTTTGTTTGTATCAAAGGCAATCAGGGAAAAGCCCTTAAATAAATCAAACAGAGTTGCCAGTAAATTAGTTTGCCCACTTTCTGTGTGCCTTTACTTAATCTACTTGATACAGTTGTGTTAAAAAGAAAAATAACTCTTAGCGATTGGTGTTTGCGTTTAGTTCGTGCTTGATGAATTGTTTTGTTTACTTTTACTATTTACCATAAAATACTAAAGAATTTTAGTATTTTATGGTTTATTTTTTTATCATAGTTTTTTTTTGTGTAATTTGACATTTAGAGACAGTATACATCTCTAATAAAGTATTTATTATTTCATAGATTCGATATTTGTAATTGTTTTTTTTTTTAAATTTATTGTTTGTAAAAATGGACATGTAAAAGTGCCCCTGTGGCCTATTTGCTGAATAAATGTTTGATATTTGATATTTGATATTTTTACTGATCAACTGATAACTGGCTCTTATTTCAATATTAAGTGGTTTGCAATACTACTGTATGTTATTTTTGTTTCTTTCCTCAGGACATTTTTTTGTATCTGTTATTTCTTATTTACCTGTTTCACTTTGTGTTTAAAAATACTTTAACTTCTGTCTGAAGCAAAACATGTCAATAGATCATTGGTAATTTTATGTTTAATTTTACGATTTAAGTCATGTATTTTTAGTACCTACTCTGCCTACTCATACGATGTCTATTATGGAGAGAAAAAATAAATTAAAAGACATGTTTTGATGTTTTCGTTGCCTATAGTACTCATAGTACAAGCTTTGCTTAGTTTGGGGCCAGTTTGATCTGTGTAAGATTTTCTTCAAATATTTATTTATTTTTATTTTTCGATCGTGCCAACTTAAGCATTTTAAAGTTTTTTTTTACCATGTGATTTTTTATAGCATTTTCCCTTGATTAAAACGTGTAAGAATTCAATATAAAAACTAAAATTTTACGTAATTACACCTTCCTGGATCAGTCGTAGAAGTTTAAGCATAGGGAACTTTTTTGACATATTCCCTTTTACCCAATAACTCGACAACAAAACTAGTTAGAAATTCTTCACAAGTTTCACAACCTACGAAACTACAGAAAGCAAAAGGTATAACCCTAACCGAATAAGCAAAAACAATAGACACACGCTTTCCGCAAACAACTGATGAAATTACGGTCCCGAGAACGAATGGAACAAAGAACGAATGAAGGAACGAATGGAATCGAACAAAGAAACTAACGTGACCAGTAACTCAACCTCGTATTTGTCATGCTGCAAAAATGGAAAAAGGACGCTTTGTGGTGACAAATAAAGTTGAATTTTCTATGTATGTTAAAAGGTAATAAAGATTTCAAGCGACAATTGTCGTTGGAAGTTTAAAATTCGAACACTAAAGGAGTAATTAGAGCTTCGAGTAACTTAATGGTCAGTGGCTATTTGTTTTGTGTGTCGAACAAAATAGCTACGCCACGAACTTTTTACCTTCTCTTCTCACTTAAATTTTAGCTAATAATGCATTAAGTATAGTTTTCTTCTTCTTCTAAGGTTTTTTCTCAGCATCTGGGGTCAGCTCTCCTTGTCTGTCTTTTCCATTTTTCTCTATCCCACACACTACAATAATGCATTATAGTGTTCCCCTTTATTTCATATTATATACTTATAAGTAGGTACCTTTATCTAACAAAGCGCAAAAAAGCAAAGTAATATTAAATTGCTTGCTTTAATTAGCATGGATTTCCGCAAAGTAACGCCTGATTCTATTAATTACCTTTATCTACAGTTGAACAGTTGATAGCAAATATATATTTTGGTAAGTATGCGAATTTCAAATGTGCTGAAGGCATGATTTTTGGCATTAAGAGGGAAGAATAGCTTTTCGATCCTAGCGAACTGTAGTTTTTCTATGAAATTCAATTTCGGGAAAAAACGTTTTTCACTAACTGAATCTTAATAAATCACTTTGATTTTAATGTCGATCACTTCAGCATAATATATTCTAGGTTTATAGGTTACGCTGTTAAAAAAAATGTTTAAAATTTTGAAAAAAAGGAATACCTATAAAACTAGTTTTCATTGTGTCAATAACATAATAAAAATCATGGAGAACGGAAGATATTTAAAAGTAGAAAAACTATATATTTCCCTCTTTGCACCCACCCCCATCGACGTATCTGCTCTAAAATACACAATATATATAACTGCACATACTTTGTGTAAGTTATTTTCTTTGGCATAATAAAGCTCATTGAGCATTTTATTATTAATTTATCCAACAAATAAACAAAAACAAAGGCCCTTATAATTCATTACAATCATTACCATTTTCCTCGAATAAAGGCAGAAAACATAAACGGCGTAACGCGTAAACTGAAGACGCCGCCCCGTAACCAGCTTTCCATACAAACGTAGCCCTCATTTTTTAGGGTTCCGTAACCAAAGGGTCAAACGGGACCCTATTACTGAGACTCCGCTGTCCGTCCGTCCGTCCGTCTGTCACCAGGCTGTATCTCATGAACTGTGATAGTTAGCCAGTTGAAATTTCTACAGATTATATATTTCTGTTGCCGCTATAACAACAAATACTAAAAACAGAATAAAATAAATATTTCCTTCCAAACTGGAGGTTCTCATCCAATCACCGAAGTTAAGCAACGTCGGGCGGGGTCAGTACTTGGATGGGTGACCGTTTTTATAGATAATGGACAGAAACCTTCCTACAGTGCGAGTTCGACTCGCACTTGGCCGATTTTATTTTAATACCACGTCGGTGGCAAAAATCGAAAAAAGGCAAGCGAAAGGGCATAGCTATGGTTAATTTACATTGAATTGCATAAAAATAAGTTTTCTATAATGTAAATATCCAGGGAGGAAAATGGGGACCGCTTTTGTATGGAGAAGCGGTCTTCTTAAGAGTTCCCAGTAATCGTGTTAATTCAAACGTCAGAGTTAAAGTGGGTCAAACTGGCAGTAACGATGCGGAATAAAATAAATGGTTTCAGCAGTTGGCTGGTAGAAATGCTGGAATCATTTTTTTTTTGTTGTTAAAATGATGTAGTTGGAAAATGTACTACTAATATTACCAAGTCTATAAGAAATAATAAAACCGGCCAAGCGCGAGGCGGGTTCGCGGACGAAGGGCTCCTTACCATTACATAAAATAAATAAATAAATTACGCAAAAAACGGCAAAAAATCACGTTTGTTGTATGGGAGCCCCTTTCAATATACTTATATTTTATTCTGTTTTTAGTATTTTGTTGTTATAGCGGCAACAGAAATACATCATCTGTGAAAATTTCAAGTGTCTATCACGGTTCATGAGATACAGCCTGGTGACAGACAGACGGACAGTGGAGTCTTAGTAATAGGGTTCCGTTTTTACCCTTTTACACAAAATTAAATTACACGGTAGTTTTTCCTAATGATATTTTTCACTCTTGCATTCTATCAATACCCAATTAACATACCGTGCCGTTCTTGAGAACGTTCTCAATTTACTAAGAGGAATATTCTCGACGGAGAATATTTCCCATACAAAATGGAGAACACAGAGGAGGCCACCGAGGCGGCCCGCGCGTTTACCTCCCGAGCGCGCCGCCTCGGCCGAGGCATCTACATTGGCCGTTTTGTGCGCGAGGAAATTGCCTCGCACGTATGCTCGCTCTGTGTGGACCCGCCTAATGTCATGCTGCGTTCAATACATATATCATGAACTAGATCATAACAAAATTTGCTTAAATATGCAGCCGACACCATTAAAAGGTCTATAATGGCCATAAAGGAACGTTTAGAAATTCTACGTGCATTTACATACGCGTAATCTGCCCGATTTTAACAATATCGTATCTTAATTCAAAGTTTGTATAATCAACCTTAATGATTATGTAATAAAGTTGAAACTTGATAAAAGTTATGATAGCTGTGAAGGGTACGTTCGTAATGCAATGATGCCGCACGCAGGTTTATTGCTAGTCGTAAATGTATTTTGAAACGTGTACTTGTGTTTGGTTATTATTTGACGCTTGCATCATTAACACGGGTGTAATTATCACAAATGTGTTTAATAACTGCTATTAAAATTCTAGACACAAATGCTAAAATATAGCACATATTAAAAATTCCTTTGACCAAAGAACTCATTCATAAAGACTAAGTATAAATATATTAATAAAAAGGCTCTTCCACAGCAAAAGTATGTAGACGGATAACTTACTAACTTATGCGTTTCTATTCGAAATAGTAAAGTTCGTACTATAAAAGACCCATCATCCAATACCTTCGCGCAAACCAGACACGTTTAAGAACCCAAATTTAAAAATAATCGAAGCAACTCCCGCATTTCAATGTACACCTTAACAGTTTGAAAATATAGTTGAATATAAAATAAACTAGCTTATAGAACGAAAATTCCAGTTTAGGAATTTTCAGTGGAAAATGGACTTAGAAATTTTAAGTACAAAGTGCAAAATAGTTTGAAGGTACGAGCATGTAGTAGCTGGCAGTACAGAAAACTTCCTGTAGAATTTTTAAAGAAGGAATGTCTCCATTTGGGTTTGAAGTTTTAAATTCAGACTAAGAATACCAACATTACTGTGGTACGCGTTCTGAATTTTTGCTTTAGTATGCGTACCGGAAATTTTTGAAAATATAGGAATTTTTGTTGCACATTTATAAGCTTTTAATTTAAGAGATATTTTCGGAATTGTTAAACCGGAAAGTACTAATCTTGTACTTTATTAGATTTTGTATTTCTATTCGCAAAAAATGGTGGCTGTAGGGAACACATCAAAATACATTTACAGCAAGAATTGAGCCCGTTTTATAGAGGCCTATTTACATTTATTTATTCCGTTCTATTTAACTTTCATTCGGCTGAATTCTTTTTCGGGAGACTATGTTTTAATTTAACTTTTTATTTATACTAGTTAGTGCGTCACGCTTTTCTCATACAACACAACACAAGAGCAGACTCAACTGACTCACGTCGTTCTTTCACCAAAATGGCGTTTAGTTTTAAGAATATGAAATTTTATGAATGTTGGTCTGTGTGGGCCTTTGCTGCCGGAGAATAAATGATACCTATTTTTTTTTTATTATTCTCCCACTATTCCATAATTTGGTAAACAGTGGTGATAGCAAGAGCAAATATTTACTATTTTTTTCAAATATTCAGAGTTAAAGCATATTTAAAATTTAACTTAAAAAGTAACTTCTATTTCAGAAAGAAGCCCGCGAAAACGGCGCCTATAAAACACGTGACGTCACTTTATATGCTCATAAATCCATATAAAAGCCGTGGTCGGTGGCAAATTGTCGACAAAAGTAGCGACAAATCATGTCAGTTATTGTTTACAGAAATGGGGGCTCGCGTTGATGACAGAGCATTTGTTACTATTGAACAAAAGGCTACGGTAAACGACAGTCTGGTTTTTATAAAGATCCGTTACCATGTTATCTTTTGATATAACGAATCTTTTGGTATCCTCGTAGACCCAGGTCCAGGGCCGGATTTAGGGGAGGGCAACCGGGGCTACAGCCCCTGGGCCTCCACAAAAGGGGGGCCCCCACAATAGAGACTTCGGAAAATTTACCATTTTATTTGGAAAATAATATGGGGCCAGGGGGCCTCCACTACTTTATTGCCCGAGGCCTCCAGACCTTTAAATCCGGCATTGCCCAGGGCACTTAAATTGGAGCATTCCATGAAATAGTCCACTGTTGTCTCGTACAAGCGTAAATTTTCCGAAGATTTGCAGGTACAAGAGTTTCCTTTTGCTAGCTAATGCTCAAAAATATGTGCCGAAAAATAATCGCCTGCTTTAAACGCCGAAAAACAAGTCGTAACACAAGAAATAAAATGTCCGTACCGGACAGCCCGTGGAATGCTCTTCAAAGTTCAAAGTTTTTTATTGTATATATATATAAGAATCAGGTTACATTGCAGCTCGAATGTACAATTATACATTCCGTTACACTGAGACTACCTTTTCAGGTGTACATACATTAGCAACATATATATTTACATATTTATGTAAAGAATAAAAATATTTATGAGTAACTTAAATAATCATTAACACAATATTTCTATAAGCCACATTTTTGTGTTTGACTTGAACAGTTTGAGATCCGTATCTTTAAAACGATCAAGTAACTTGTTATAAATAGTGATACACATAATATAGGCATTTTTTTGCAGAGAGTGACCAGTTTACATATGGCTTAGGCAATCTGTATCTGTATTTAGGTCTATTTACGCCGGAATCCAATAAGTTATTATCCGTGAACGTCAAACACACTGATGTCAGCGTACATTGAAAATAATATTCATTTGTATGAAAAAGTTAAAATCTACAGATTTCATCATTTTTTAAAGTTGTCAATCTAAAGTAATATCGTTTTAGGAGTACAATTGGTTTAATTATATGTTCGTGTTACAGGATACACCCGGTATTTATTTAACACGCTCTATAGTGCTCCACAACTAAGACTACGTACAACACTTTTACGTCTATCTACATTATATTTGGAAAAATACATAAGGACTAAAAATAAACTATCAATAAACTTAACTATAAATATATATATTTAAAATAAATCTACCAAGAAACCAAAAGACCAAAGAAGCCCAACTTATAAGTATTAAATGCCTCCACAGTAGTGGGAATGTATGTTATCACTATATAACGCGACAAACAGTCGCGTCTGCTGTTTGTCACGCCGTATCTGTCGCTTTTCTAACGATAAACGTATTCTGACACTTCCTTTGATAAGACCCACCGCGGACATTTTGAATTCAGAGCGAGATTTTCTTTTTGATACATTAAAATCATTCAAAATAAATCCATATCTAATTGTCTATAGTTAAGGAACTTGTGACAAATTTCCATATTTATATATGTCTGTGGTGGAACCGCTGTTGGCCTAGCGGTAAGAGCCTGCGACTTGAGAGGTCGCGGGTTGAAAGTTGAAACCCCGGCTCGTACATGAGTTTGACGGAAGTTAGATTTAGCAGTCGCTTTTCGGTGAAGGAAAACATCGTGACGGGACAACGCGAGGAAGAAGAAAAAGATGTGTATTTGGTTGACTGATTAATATATAAATAACTAAATAATTCAGAAAACCAAAGTTAAAAAGTACCTACTTTTGCAATGGTCTTGCAGGCTTGTATATCTAAATATACACTTATAAATTACTTCGAATTCAGTGTCATGTGTTGTCTATCTGGTTATTAAATACAACTCCTGTAATCTTATATTTTAGGGTTAAATGCATAAAATGTGTACAAATAAATTAATAATCATGGGTCCTTGATTATAACCCTTACAAAATCTTGCTTCTGACATTCGAATCCTTCTGAATTTCAAAGGAAACATTAATTTAAATTTCAATATTTCCATTCTTAATAGGCACTTCGGAAACAACAGTCGCCAAAAGTATTTAATCTGCCAAAATCAACAGTCCTCGATGCCAGTTAAAAACGCCTTTGCCAAGGGTTAAAAGGAAAACATCGCCGACCGAATAAAAGACCTACAGGTTCACCAACTTAACTTTGCTGTTCCATCAAGCAAAAATACACCTTAACGCCGTAGAGTTAGATATAGACACGCAGCACATATAAGTTGGTGACTTTCTAAACTCAGCAAAGTACTGCGAAGGGGCGTTTTTCTCCAGTTATCTTTATTTCTTTAAGAGCTATTCCGAGTGGTTTAGGCTCGAAATACGCCTTGATCTTTGTATTAAGGAGTTTATGGAGGTTTTCTCGGTACAGACGGAGTGGAGATTTTAAATTCGGATATAATAAAAAGGGTTCGAAACAGTTTGTTTTTATTGCAAACATTTGTTTAAGTTTAGAACCTTCTTATTTTTTAGGAAAAATGTATTTCTCTTTATTACACTCACGGGTAGTATATAAAATATTCTAATAAACATCCCGCTCAATAATAAGCGATTGCAGTAGCCTAAAGACGCTTGCTTGATAGCGCACATAGCGTTAACCACCATATTTAGAAACAAACTCACATTAGTATAAGAATAAAAGCAGGAAACAATGGTAAAAAGTGTATAAATCTCTCAAAAACTCAAAAAGATCACGAGTTTTCCATAAGTTATATTTATCGCCTGTTAATTGTAATCAAGTTTGGATAACTCGACGTTCACTCCACAGTTTATCCCCAAAGGAAAACTTCAATTACTGAAAGCCACTCCTAATAACATTGTCAGAGCCATATAAAAAGCCAACAAAGCAAAAATCATCGGCAAATAATAACCTGTCCACGTTAATAGCTAACGTAAGAAATTAATAACTTATACTACACAAAAACGAAAAGTCTTATGATCGAATTAAATTCATACCAATTGCAACCCTATTTATAACTACATTAAGCACAAAAACGCTAAACCAACAAATTTTCTCGTATCTACGAAAAAAATCCGAATTAAAATATGTACAAACTTACAAAGACAGTTGACCGCGGCGTCACCATCAACTGTGTGACAGAACTTCATAGGTATTTTATTAGTTCCAATTTTTTTCCACACGCAAAGATAAGATTGTATTATTCCGGTCACCTGAAACGATAGTTCGAAAAAGCTTAAGCGTGGTCTGAATTTACTGTAGATATGACCTTTCGTTATTGATAGATATGAAGTTCTTGTCATCGCTTTGCCAACTCATCGCATGGAACAAGCCAGGATTCGTTCCGTGCATGACTGTGGCGCCGCCCTAGTGGGTGTGGGACATATTGCTTACTTGACAGTTGATAGCTGCCAAATAGTGTAGATGTGGTCCCACGAATGTTCATATTTTCACCACGTCATGCGATGGTTTCGCTTGTATTTCGCCCACCACCAACTTCGCACAGCCGATAAATGTGAACTAGATACCCACGAGGTTACTTTTTGAAAAAGCATAATGGATATCCGTGTAAAACTATAGAGCTAGTAGATTAATATTGGCAATTTGAATTTCGCACCATTCTTCTCTGACAAATCAGTCTGCCAGTGAAAACGTTATTGTGACTTATTATTGTTAATTCTTCAACCCTTATATAAATACGCTGTAAAAATGTCATTAGCGCGATGTAGAAATCGCTCTGATCGGCACAGCGACATCTAGAGTGTTATTTGGTAAACTTTTCACGTATCTCATGATCAAAACGTAAAACTGGTTTCATTGCGGCGAATTATTTGTGATTTTGGGAATATATAAGCACTGATATGGGAAAAGGCGGGAAATAAATTGGTTTAGCGCCGATAATCGGTTGTATTGAGGGGTAATGAGTGTACGAATGGCGTTAAGGGATGATTTTCGGATGGGTTCAAGTGGTATTGAGCAGATTTCTGTGGGAGGATTAAAATATTTTCAAATCTTATCGCTAGGGCCAAAAAGAGCTACTAAAAAAACGTATACGCCTTAACATAACCGTAAGTAATTTTTATCATATAGTAGTTTAATTATGTACTTTTTAAGCTTTTATTTTTGATTTTTGAAATTTGACCCACTTCCCGGTTTCCGATGAAGCTGGCGATTTGCATACATATGTAAATCGGGTGTCAATGCAATATTATGGTACAATAGAGCTGATCTGATGATGGAGACAGGAGCTGGCCATAGGAAGTCTGTAATGACACAACGCAACCTAATTGTGTTTAGGTCTGTATTACTCTGTATGGATTTTCTTAATGAATATTGGTTACCAGTTGAAAGAAAAGTATAGGATAAAGGCTTGTATAAAAAATGTTTTTTTAGGAAATACTTATTTTAGTTTAGAACATAATTAGATGTGTATCAAAATCCTAAAATTGGTACTTACCTAATAAAAGTTTTTTTTGTATTACAATCTTTCTCTGAAAAGAATTTTATAAGCCGTCCAGCGGGATAAGTAAGAAAAGTGCTAAAGTCGATAAAAAAAGTTAATATAATGCCCAGCAGAGATTTAAAAAACTTTGCCAAATTGGCACCTACTCCAGTCATAGGAGCCAAGCTCTTAATTTTTTTTAGTTTTGAACTTTTTACACCAACGAAGAAGTAGGTAGTTAGTACCGTCTACTTTCTTGGTAATAATATTACATTAATCTATTCCCACCAGTTTGCTTGGGTGTTTAGCCAACGTGCCAATTGTTTACGCTCCGAAGCCTGCAGCTGTCGTACATCTAAAGACCTCGTTTGCAAAATTTCACTTACGCCCCTCGTTGCACAATGTACCTACTGTTATTTCTCTAAAACCAAATAAACGTAACTATAATATAAATATATATACTACTATAATATATATATAAATATATTGGCATTGCTATAGTGGCTGCAAAGGGACACCACTCAGCATATGCTTTGGTAATAAATACCACAGCGCTATGTGGCTACCACCATTTCGGTACTGACATAAACACTATCGAGAACGTAACTTACTTTCTATGCATCTCGCTCGTACTCCCATATAAGTGCGAGCGAGATGTATAGAAAGTAAATTCTCGATAGCGTATATGTCAGTTTTGACGCTGTCAGTGACTCATGGTACGGGTACTGGTCTTCTGCGGAGCCCCGGGCCATTAGCTAACAAGCGCCAATAAACGAGTACAATATATAGCGGTGCCGGTGCGCTAATTTCATTATTAAACGGCACGCGTGCTCCCTACAACTCTCTGTGGATTATACTAGTGACGAGAATATTCCCGGGAAAATCCCGTTACCGGTTCATAGGAATATGTGCGACTTAAGTTATCTGTACGGCGAGGTAACATATTTCGAAAGTTTAAATCGACTCCCTGTGTCTCGAATCGATTACACTAGTGATAGATATATTCCCGGGAAAATCCCGTTCCCGGCTCATAGCGGTGCCCGGTGCGCGAGCGTGCTCCTTACAACTCTTTGTGGATTACACCTAGTGATGGGAATAATACACCCAAGGCTTCCCACGCAATTTTTAGATATTGAATCAAAACTCTTATGGTTGGTTTTTGTCTCTGAAAATGAGACGGCGTGTACATTTTTTGTGTGAGATAAATTATGGATTTTAATTGCTAGCTTTTTTTTAGCTTGCCCTGATAGTATATTAGGCAGTGTGGGTCAAATCATGCAAGCAAAATTTGACACACTTCCCGATTTCCGATTGAGCTGAAATATTGCATACAGTATATGTAAATCGTATGATAGTACAATATTATGTTAACATGCCGCTGATCTAATGATGGTAACAGAAGGTGTCCATTGGTATTCTGTGATAAAATAACGCAATCTTAATTATGTCACAACACAATTAAGGTTTCGTTGGTTGTTAGCCCCAAGGTTGTTAGAATTATCTTGATGATTATTAACAAGTAGAAAAAATACAGTCGGCGATAAAATCTTGTACCAAAACTGAAATTTTTGCCAAAACCTTATTTTACTCGAACACGAGGCGTAATTTTCTCTTCTTCGATTTTTCCCAAAAATATTCCCAGAGGAAATTTCCCGTGGCAACCACTAATTACACCTCGCAAACACACAGTACTCAAGCCATGGAAGTTAGCGGGAATCGGGGATTTCAGTCTCATGTCCCCCAAAAGGTACCACGACACAAGCTGAGCGGATACCCTTTTAGTTTATGTTTAAATTAAGCGTTTTTAAATAAAGTTTTCTTCTCCTTCTTATCGTTTTGTTAGGAGCGTTTCCCGAGTGAAGTACGACTGTCGGACTTTGACTATCATTTCTGACTTTTGTATTGCTTGAATGTGTTGAAACTGGCCATCAGGTACATACTTTTTATATATAACTGCTGTATTTTCAAATGTATATTTGACAGACTTCAATAAATAGTTCTAGAGGAATATTTGTTTAAATAGGTTATGGTTAAATATTTACAAATATACCTTTTATAGTGAGCTTTTTTCTTCTATTTTACGGATGAGTTTTATCTTTTGAGATTTTGTGTTCCGTATAAAATATGAGTGGTCAAAAACTAGATCGCTTTAATATTGAAAAGCTACGCGGTCAAGACAACTGGTTAGAATGGAAGTTCGACATAAACCTGCAACTAACTATGCACAAACTGCAAGGTATAGTAAAAGGCGTCGAGTCTGTTCCTGTTCCGCCAAGTAGTGATGCGCCGGCTGACGAAACCGAAAGTTATCAAAAGAAGCTTATCAAATATGAAGAACGTGATTCACTATTGCAATGCATCATAGGATGTAGCGTGTCCGCCGAACCGAAACGGCATATTCTCACTGCCAAGTCTGGTAAGGAAATGTGGGATAAACTTCACTCGGTCTACGAGCAGAAGAATGAGAGAAGACTCGATTTGTTGTACTGCCAGTTGTTTACCTATACTAAAGATGAAGCTGATGATATTGCTATGCACGTCTCTAAGCTACATACATTATGGCAACAACTCAACGACGAATTAAAGGAAGAAGGAGCACTCCCTCAATCATTACTTATGAACAGGATATTGAATACCTTACCTTCAACATACCTCGAGTTCAAAAATGCCTGGGAGTCAGTGCCTAAAGAGAATAGAAATATCTCTACTCTTATGGAACGTCTGCGCCTTCACGAGCAACGCCTTGGAGATCTCGGTACTAATTCTTCCACTTCTATGTCTGATGAAGCTCTCATATCAAGTAAACCTAACGTTAAATGTACACACTGCAACAAAATCGGACATAAGCGATCGGCGTGTTTCTTGCTCAAGAAATCTAAGAAGCGAAACAACACAAAGAAACTTGCGAGTAACGAGTCCACTCAGGCTGATGCAGATGCGTTTCTGTCTCGTCTTAGCGATCCCAATTCAAACTGGATCGTTGACTCTGGTGCGTCTCATCATGTCACGTCTAGCGCAAATTGGTTCAGAAGCTACACACCTTTCGATAACCCAAAAGCCCTGCGCCTTGGAGATGATCGGGCTATGTATGCTTATGGCCAAGGAATTGTTGACGTAGAAATGTCTGTACATGGCAAATGGAATCGTGCTCACCTAAATAACGTGTGGTATGTACCGCAAGCAGGTCAAAACCTTTTCTCAGCTGGTTCAGCCTTAGACCACGGTTACATTGAGGTAGCCGACAAGGACAAGCGCATCTTTAAAGACAAGAGCGGCAAAGTTAAAGCTGTCAGCATCAGAGATGGTAATCTGTATAAACTTCTAATGAGAGTAAGAACTGCAAACGCATGTGTGGTCAAAGAAGGGATTAACTTACAAATTTGGCACGAAAGATTTTGTCATCAAAATAAAAGACATGTAAAGGAAGTCCTTACACGCAACGGTATAAAATTTTCACCAGAGAAAGATGACTGTGATGGCTGTGTATACGGAAAAATGACTAGATTGTCATTCGGTACAAGGCAACATCGTGGCAATAAACCAGGCGATCAAATTAACGCTGACGTCTGTGGACCTATGTCAGAATTATCACTTGGTGGAAAAAGATACTTCGTTGTATTTAAAGATGATTTCACAAAATTTAGAAGAGTATACTTCCTAAAACAAAAATCCGAAGTAGCCAGCGTACTACCCAAATTTATTGCTGAAATTAAAACGGCCGGTCATGTTGTTAAAGAATTACTCACAGATGGTGGAAAAGAATTCAACAATGTCGAAGTACACCGTATCACCGAAGCAATTGGCCTACATCACCGCATGAGTATGCCTTACACAGCAGAACAAAATGGCGGTGCAGAGAGAGAAAATAGGATTCTTGTTGAGGCAGCAAGAAGCATGCTATACAATAAAGACCTTCCGAAAAAATTGTGGGCTGAAGCCATTAATACTGCGAGTTACGTAATTAACAGGACTGGACCAACACAGATTAAAGGGAAGACACCTTATGAGCTCTGGTATAACAAGACACCTTGTATTGACCATCTACGTATTTTCGGCACAGAATGTTTTGTACATATCCCTAAGCAGAAACGTAAGAAGCTCGATAAGAAGGCTATAAAAGGATATTTGGTGGGATATTGCGGAGACAAAGACGGCTATCGTATCTGGATACCTGAAAAGAATGACGTTATCATCTCAAGAGATGTACTGTTTAGATCAGAAACAGTTTCTTCCGACTTTTGCAAGCTTCCATGTGTTATAGGCGAGCATGAAGATCCAGAAACAGCTGAGATTTTTGAAACAGAAAACGACTCTCGTAATGAGGCTATTCCGGATGAGGCTCTACTACCCGATATACCCGAAACTAGCGAAGTTGAAACTCCTCCTAACTCTAATGAAGATCCAGTAAATCGCTACAATCTAAGAGATAGACGATTACTTCAAAGTTCCCGATCTAATTGCTGTATATGTCTTTCAGAAGATGAACCTCAGACTTACAAGCAAGCAATGGATTCAAAGAACCATAAAGAATGGCGTAATGCCATGGAAGAGGAAATGAATTCTCTTAAACAAAACAATACGTGGACTCTTGTTGATTTACCTCAAAATAGAGAGGCCCTCAGCAACAAATGGGTCTACAAAATCAAAAAGAATGTTGATGGTTCTATTGAACGTTTTAAAGCTCGACTAGTCATCAGAGGATTCAGCCAAGAGCACGGGATCGATTATCACGAAACTTTTAGCCCTGTTGTTCGCTGGGATACGATTCGGACTATGCTTAGCGAAGCAGTTCTTAGAAAAATGCACATTACCCAATTCGATGTCAAGACTGCCTTTCTGTACGGCGACATCGACGAGGTTATATATATGGAGCAACCTGTGGGATTTGACGACGGATCAGGCCGCGTCTGCAAGCTTCTCAAAAGCCTATACGGCTTGAAACAAGCACCACGGTGCTGGAACAAGAAGTTTTGTTCGTTCCTGTTTAAATATAAGCTTCAGCAAAGTGACTCTGATCCGTGCTTGTTTATAAGCCAAGATCGGCAACTCATCGTCATGATCTACGTGGATGATGGATTAGTCCTATCTCCAAACAAAACATGTATTGAAGAGTTCCTGAGTGCCCTGACGGCAGAATTTCAAGTTCGAACTTCTGAAGTTGGCTGCTATCTTGGGCTAGAAATAAATCGCCTAAATGACGGCTCAATATTTATCAACCAAGAAGCCTACATAAAAACTATTTTAAAACATTATGACATGTGTGATGCAAACTCTGTTGTTATTCCGATAGACAAAAGTCAGATGACAGAAAATTTGAAACTCGACAGTGACACGAGTGTCAATAATTTTCATTACAGAGAATTGGTTGGAAAATTATTATATTTATCGGTTGTGAGTAGACCGGATATTTCCTTTGCTGTAAATGTATTATCGAAACATCTTGAAAAACCCGATACGTGCCACTATGCGATCGCTAAACGAGTCTTGAGATACTTGAAGGGAACCCAATGCCTTGGTATATTATACAAGTATTCGTCAGCGGAAGGAAATTCTTTCGTAGCATATAGCGATGCGGACTACGCCGGAGACAAGGCTACGAGAAGGTCGACTTCTGGCTATGTATGTCTGGCCGCAGGGGGAGCAGTGTCGTGGTCTTCAAAAATGCAAAGATGTGTGAGCCTTTCAACGACCGAGGCAGAATTTGTTGCAGCCAGCTTAGCAGCCCAGACGGTAATTTGGCTAAATCGTCTCTATAAAGAAGTGCGAGGATTCACCGTTATACCTACATTGTTTGTGGACAACCAAAGTGCAATCAAGCTAGTCAAAAACCCTGTGTTCCATTTCAAGACTAAGCATATAGACACACGGTATAAGTTCGTGCAAGAAATGTACCACGAAAAGATGGTAGATGTCCTCTACGTGCCATCCAAGGAGCAAGTAGCGGATACGTTGACAAAAGCTTTGCCCAAGGAAAGCTTCCTCAGAGCACGCACCTTGTTGGGCATGATAAGTAAGCCTGCCCTGATGTAGGGGGAGTGTTGAAACTGGCCATCAGGTACATACTTTTTATATATAACTGCTGTATTTTCAAATGTATATTTGACAGACTTCAATAAATAGTTCTAGAGGAATATTTGTTTTAATAGAATGCAATGGATTCCATATAGATATATGACCCTAAAAACAAACCAGATCGATTGATACCGTTAGTAAAAAAAATCATCTCTAAAAAGTATGTCATTTCATTTCTCGAAAAAGTTATCAGTGGTGCTTTCAAATAAAGTTGAAGGTGTTATTAGGACGTTAAGGACAACACTAATCTACATAAGGCATCCATTTTACAAACCTAAGTATTTATTAATTTCGCTCCCTAGTGGTTGTCTGGAAGATATCGCTTTTTAGCGATAAGACCACCTGTTGTTTGCCTCTACTTGAGTTGCTGTGCTCATTGTAGTTATTGTTTTCTGTATTGAGGTGTGCAATAAGTTATTTACAATTCAAGTGCAGAAAATAGGAATCCTTGAGGCATTTCCTGTATGTATCTCCTATGTATATTGATATTGTAAATAAAGTTTTATGTAAAAAAATATTATGAAATAAATAAATCTTATCTAATATATTATTATGCACCAATCGACAGCAATCTAGGCCAGTTTTTTTGCATAGGTTTTTATATTTAGTAAGTTTTATTATTTATATTGACCTCTTGTCTGTGTATAATATGGATTTTCACCGATTCGCCGTACAAATTGTTCGCGACTACGGACACACTACGGTCCACATTGTATTTCGTCCAAAGTGCCCGAATCCACCAACATTCAATTCAGTAAACACTTAATAGTATCAACCTACCTGTACTTACATCTAATGGTAATGAAAATTTGGATATCAAAAAATATTAAGAATCTTTGTACATTTGAAGATAATATGTCGTTAGCTAGTTTGCCGTGGGAACAACGACATCTAGCGAACAATTAGGGCAGGGATATACGTTATACGCACCAGTTTGTGGCCAGTACAGCGACATCTAGCACAGAATCTTATTAATAAACAAACATTAATCTTAACTAACACTTTAACACCCACTTTAACAGTCAGTTAATTTAACAAACAACCCCAAGTGACTATTACACTGCCTTAACACAGCTTTAATTTCCTACAAATAACATCCTTAGGTTCTATTACGGTTGTATAATAGGGATTTAAATGGTGGAGAATGACCATTATGTTAAGCTTTAAATTAGATTTATGTCATGTTTTAGATGGATTTTTGTGGCGCTTTATATTTTGATTATTTGTAACCGACTTTGGATTAAAAAATACAGGCTAAACGACGCGTTAATGAGCCTTAAAAATATGACGGAAAAGTTAGCAACTTACGTACTCCTTACGTAGACCTTATCACGATATAATAAGGTTTACGTCAGGTCACTTGTCTGTGTCAACCGTCGATCAGTGACTGCCGCGGCCCGTGCACGCAGTTGGCCCTAAAGTTTGAGGTTTTGAGACAACTTTGTGGTTCCATTTCTCAAAAATAATGTACTAGTTGATATTAAAAGAAAAACACGTATTTTTTTACGCACTTGCTTATGTTTCAATTTGGTTAGTGATAACAAGGTCTCGATATATAACCGCTGGCTGTCCCACCGCGCGCCGTGGCCGTAGCCCGGGGCCGCGCAAACAAACCGTAATGAGCGATGGAAATTATGAAACCTCGACAATGTTCCACCTTTGGTATGTAATTGGCCTTATGTTTGAAGTTCTGGAGTTGATCACGTTGGTTAAGATGTCTAAACTATTGATATTAGAACAGTTTTCTTACAAATGTATTCAAAATTGGCTATTAAAATATGTACAACGATAGAGAATAGCTTAAGTACTGTAGTAGTACTGTATGTGAAATTAAGTTTAAATAAATATCAAGGACAAATTTTAAAAGTGCCTTGTACTACTTAATAATAATTTATGTAAAATATTATAGGTTCTGCTCTCCAGAAGTTATAAACTGTGTAATTCATACTATTATATATTTTACATAGAGATAAACAATACATTTTTGGCAAATTTTTAATTTTGGAATCGCTGACTGTACTTTTCTTACCACAGGCAATTATTAGGTACTCATCGAGACAATTATAAAAACCCCAAACAAAATTACGTTGCGTTGTTTCATCACAGAGTTCCTATGGCTACCTCCTGTCTTCATCGTCAGATCAACTCGATGGTATCATAATATTGCATTGTCACCCGACTTACATATGTATGCAAATTTTCAGCTCAATCGGAAACCGGGAAGTGGGTCAAATTTAGCTTCCAAGATTTGATCCACACTAGCTAACAAACGAACATACATACTTTCAAGTTAAATAAAAGCTTGTAAAAAGAGCGATACATTACATCTAATACATTTGTAAAAACTTCTTAATCTGCAGGGGCAGCATGGTTCCATTTTTATCACCTGTCACTATGCCCGTCACTTTCGCACTTACATACTTGTTAGAACGTGACAGACATGGTGACAAATGATAAAGAGCATCTTACAGGATATTTCCTAATATAACTTTTTCAAATTACCCTTCGGTGTAACGTTTTAATAACGCTTATACAACCAACTTAACAAATAAAGAACTCCAACTCCAGGGACTGAAACAAATTAATTGATTTTGTCGTGCGAAAGCCCGCAAAAGATTTAGAGTCGCCAACCTATGAGTTTACGAGTGCTCGATTTATTTGCTGCCCCTTTTCTCCCATCGACTCCTAAATAACTTATATAACCTAGTTATACAGGATGAAAAATCAAAATGGATTAGAACTGTAGTCTCTTGCGAACATCATAGGGATTATGACCACTTTTATTTTTTATTTTTATGGAGGATAGGCAGGCGTTTGACCACGATCACACCTGATGGTAAGTGATGGTGAGTGGTTACAGTGTATTCATCCTTATTCCTTACATTCTCCTGGTATTTCCTAGAGACCTCACGACACAGGCTTGACCTAGTGTGAGGGCTATTGCTAACCAAATTGTAATATTTGTTTGTGAAACCTACTCATGTTTTATCATATATTTGACCTACCGGGACAGCCCACACGGTTTTCCGGACCAATGAGATTTTAAAGTTCGGCAACGCACTAGCACTAACATTGAATCCACATGTACTCGCTATTAAAAAAAGTTGTGAGTAAAAAGTCAATAAAATTTTGATTTACTAAATAAAAAGTATAATTATGTCACCTCTTGAGCGACATTACAATGTTGAGTCGCTCGCGGCACAAGTGGCACAACACAATAGCCGTGGGGTTATTGTTGCGCTCAGCGGGCTAACCATACGGTCGCATTTTTATAGCATGCCACCATGTCTGTCACGTTCTAACAAGTATCATAATGACAGGTGATAAAAATGCAACTATGCTGCCAGCGCTGCCTAGGTTTCTATAGTTGTTCTAGTTCGTTGTATAAAAAAAAACATTTACAAACTTCCCGTAAGTGGCTCGTAAATTTGCTATCCTGTATATTGTACTTAGCTCTATTTCGAACGGAGAAGAGACCGTGAGAAATGGCGCATGTAACTCAGAGCTGATGTGGCCGAAAAAAACCCGCTTAGGCTGGCGAGTGTAAATTAGATGGTTAAAGAGTAGGGGTTGTGGGAGATTTGCCTCGGTTATTGCTGGAAATTGGTAGTTAGCTTGTTGTAATACATGTAACGAGATATATGGCTCAGTTTCATTGGTCGATAACTCGGTCAATATAATGGCTCCTCTACACGATGGCCCAGCGTAGGCTAGTCCTAGGGACGCATTTATGCGTTAGAGGGAGCAAGTGATAATGCTATCTCATTTCACCGCATAGCTGCGTCCCTTAGACTGGGCTACGCTGGGCCATCGTGTAGAGGAGCCCTGAAGTGTGTGGGGACTCCTCGGAGCTGGTATAACGATTAGTGAAACTGATAAGTCGATAGTTCGGTCGATATACAGCATGCGGGTGACTCCCCGCAGGCGGTAAGGTGGTATAACGACTAGTGAAACTGATAAGTCGATAGGTCGGTCGATATACAGCATGAGGGTGACTCACCGCAGGTGGTAAGGTGGTATAACGACTAGTGAAACTCATAATGGCATGCGTTTTTGAAATCTCCATACGGGCCCTATCGACCAATGAAAACAGTTCCCCGAATGCGGGCCCTATGGCATGCTTTATGGAAATCTCCCGCACCCCGCATACGGGTCCTATCGACCAATGAAACTGAGTCAATAGTGATACAATAGGCTCTTTTGGATTATGACAAGGAGTCTTGTTAGAACGTCCAAATCGGTCGCTATTCTTCGTCCAGTCAGTCAAAAATATACAGTTAAAAACTAGTTAACAACAGGCGGTCTTATAGCTAAAATGTGATCTCTTCCAGAGAACCTTTGGGTAACAGGAAAATAAGACTTTACAACACTACAAAACTACTGAGATTTGTATTTTAGCACGGAGTAAGCCAATGATGACCACCTGACGGAACGTATAGATTCAGATCTCAGCATGCATATTGTTGCATATGTATGTGTGCTCACGCACACACCCACCGCGCTAACTTACGAATACACGTCAGTACGCTAACAGCAAGCAGTAGTTTCACTTGTCTCACCCCACGTATCTATCACTGGCGGCGACTACCCACATAGCAAAAAAGATAAAATAACGAAAAATGTCTGGTGCTACTTTCGGCTTATTGTCTTCGTTCGACCACACTACGCAGTCTTGGGAGACATACAAAGGACGTATTGCGCAGTGGTTCATCGCGAATGATATTGACGACACCAAAGATGCTGGGGGCCAAAAGAGACGAGCGATCCTCCTTAGCGCACTCAGCGACGGCACATACAAGCTTGCAGCGGACCTGGCGTTACCGAAGGAGCTGCAGAGCGTGCCATACGAAGATATCGTCAAGCTGCTGGACGACCACTTCACTCCGAAGCGCTGTGGATTCGGCGAGCGGTACAAATTTTACGCGGCTACACAGCAGTCAGGGGAGACATTTCCACAATGGGCGGCACGGTTGCGCGGGTTGTCTGCATATTGTGGTTTTAGCAATGTGGAAGAAGCTCTTCGCGACAAATTCGTCATGGGAATGTCATCCGGTCCGGAGAAGGAGAAGCTCTTTGCGCGGGATCTTACTGTGCTTACTCTAGCCAAGGCCGTCGAGCTGGCTGAAAGTGTACATTGTGCTCGCGCGGGGGCAGCGGCATCGCAACCGGTGCAAATATCCCAGGATCAGCTGTTCAAGGTTGAAAAAACGCTACAGCGAGACAGTACGTCCGCGAATACCGGCGGCGCTGACGGTAAAAAAGAGCAGTGTCAAGTGTGCGGTTACTATAATCACAAAACATTGCAGTGTCGTTTCGCGAAATCCAGGTGTAAAAAGTGTAAAGCTACAGGGCATCTAAAAAGGATGTGTAAAAGTGTGAATTTCATGGCAGTGAACGCCGTGGATGAGGGCGATGACGATGACGGTGAGTGTTATAAGATATTTAATATCCGTTCAAACAAAGGGGAACCGATGATTGAAACAGTTTTAATGTTTCACCGTCCAATTAATTTGGAAATAGATACAGGAGCAGCCGTAACTGCGTTGCATGTAAATACGTACAAAAAGCATTTTAGCGATGTACCATTGTCAGCTACAAAGAATCGGTTAATTACGTTTACGGGTGATAACATTCCATGTTTGGGGGCAGTCCGCCTACCCGTCACTTACGCAAACCAAACTCATACGCTTAAAGTTTACGTAGTGCGTAAAGCAGGCGCCGATGTCCTAGGTCGCGATTTTATTTCGCGTTTCAATTTAGAGCTTGCGATAATTTCGCCTGTCCGTTATTGTGGTCAAAACCAGGAAACTAGCAATACAATAAGAGAATTGGAAAAACGTTACACCTCAGTATTTTCCGATAAATTAGGACAATTTAATAAATATAAAGTCAGTTTGCAGTTAAAAGAAAACGCTAAACCAGTTTTTATCCGCGCGAGGCCGATCGCATTCGCCCTACGGGACAAAGTCGATAAGGAAATAGATCGATTATTATCATTAGGAGTTTTAAAACCGGTCGACCACTCGCAGTATGCGTCACCTATTGTGCCGGTATTAAAACGTAACGGGGCGATAAGGATTTGTGCTGATTATTCGACGGGCGTAAACAAACAGCTGGTGGTTGACCAGTACCCCTTACCTACTGTAACCGAACTTTTTGCAAAACTGTACGGCGGGAAACAATTTACGAAATTAGACCTATCTAATGCTTATAACCAGTTTGAGTTAGACGAAAAGTCGCAAGAATTAACTTGTGTAAATACTCACCGTGGGTTGTTTACATATACTCGCATGGTTTTCGGTCTCTCTTCGGCGCCCGCCGTGTTCCAGCGCGCCATGGAGGGGGTGCTTGCGGGGGTTCCGGGCACGCTGTGTCTACTCGATGACGTGCTCGTCACGGGCGAGAACACCGAGCAGCACCTAACTAGGCTGAACGAGGTACTTAGAAGGTTACAAGAAGCCGGCCTCACGTTACAAAAAGAGAAGTGCGATTTTTTTAAAGATGAGGTAAATTACTTAGGATACGTGATAGATAAGCATGGCTTACATAAATCACCGCTTAAAGTCAAAGCCATGTTAGACGCTCCAATACCGCAAAATGAAAAACAGTTACAATCCTTTTTAGGATTAGTGAATTATTATAGGAGTTTCGTGCCGAATGCGTCGGCCATCCTGAGTCCGCTATATGACTTGTTAAAAAAAGGGGTTAAATGGTGCTGGACAGAAGAACATGATAGGGCATTCGCGGCTATTAAACAATGTTTGGCTTCTGAGCAAGTGTTAGCACATTTTAACCCTGCTGCGGATATAGTTCTTACCGTTGATGCTGGACCACACGGCTTAGGTGCGATTTTGTCTCAAATTGAAGCTGATGGTACCGAGCGGCCTATTTCATTCGCATCGCGCACCCTGAATGCTGCGGAGAAGCGTTACTCACAGCTTCAAAAAGAGGCAACTAGCATTATATTCGGGATACGAAGGTACCACCAGTATTTATACGGCAGGGCGGTACCATTCACCCTTCGTACGGATCACAAGCCCCTATTGTCGATTTTTGGACCGTACCGCGGCATACCAGAAGTGTCAGCAAACAGGCTTCAACGTTATGCTATGTTTTTAAGCGGTTACAATTATAAAATCGAGTATGTTCGGAGCGCGGATAACAATGCAGATTTCTTATCTCGAGCCTGTCTTCCCGGGCCAGCGGGGGCGCGGGGGGAGGCCGCGCGCTGCGCAACCGCCACAACTGATATTCCTGATCGAGCCTCATACATTAATTTCGTTGTGGATGGTAATTTACCGGTGACATTAACCGAGCTGCGACAGCACACGGAAAGAGATACTATATTGCAAAAAGTGATCCATTTTATTTTAAACGGTTGGCCTAAAAAGGTATCAGAGGAGGCCCTAAAACCTTATTATTTATGTCGGTTACAGCTGTCTTATGAAAACGGCTGTGTCATGAGAGGTCACAAAGTGGTTATTCCAGCAAAATTACAAAGCGTAATTTTAGCCGAAGTACATCAATCCCATTTAGGCATTGTAAAAACAAAAGCTGAAGTTCGGTCTAGGTTCTGGTTTCCGGGAGTAGACGCGGCTTTAGAAAGGTTGATAAGTGCTTGCACCATATGTATACAACAACGCCCCTCCCCCGCGCGTGCGCCGCTCGCGCAATGGGAGTACCCGCCGTGCGCGTTCCACAGGATACACTGTGATTTCTTAGGACCGATCAACGGAAGCTCATATTTAGTAATCGTAGATGCATATACAAAATGGGTAGAAGTCTATAATATGAAAACCACTATGACATCTTTAGCGACTATAGAAAAAATTTGTGAATTCATGTCACGATTTGGAATTCCACATACATTGGTAACCGACAATGGTACGTCGTTCACGTCGCGCGAGTTTGAGGCTTTTTGTATGTTAAACGGGATTTCACATGTTACATCACCGGCATATAACGCGGCTAGCAACGGGCAGGCGGAGTCCTACGTCAAAATAATTAAAAAGGGCATTAAAACCAGTATACTGAGTGGCAATGGGGTACAGAATTCGTGGAAAAGACTGTTGAAATACTTATTTGACTACAGAAATTCTGTACACACTACAACGGGGGTTTCGCCTGCTCAGTTGGTATATGGACGTAAATTAAAGACTCGGTTAGATTTAATTAACCCTAAAATATCGTCACCCTCATCTCCGGCGCTCGCTAATACTGTACGAAAAAATCAGTGTTTACAGAATAAATCGTCAATGTGCCGTAAGGCGCAATGTTTCTCTCGAGGAGATTTAGTATTATTTAAGGCCTTCGAGGCAAATGGTAAATTTAAGTGGTGCCGAGGCACAATTGTAAAAAAAGTTGGCAAAGTTGTTTATATAGTAAAAGACAATATTACTTTCAAAACATTTAAAAAACACAAAAACCAAATTGTGTTAGATAAAGGGCACGGTTGCGCTTACTCTAGTTACTCTGATGAAGACATAGAAATCCAGGACGATGACACATCATCGGCCCACCCGCTCTCGCCAGCGCCGAGCGAGGAACGGCAGCCTAATAGCACGGGGGAGGAAAGAGAGTGGAAATTGGTTCCAGATCCACAGCCTGCGTCATCAGCCGAGCCTATTGCAACGCCGCCGCGGTCCATACCCGGAGGCCAGTCCGAAGAAGATGACGAATTCTTGGAGGCCCTGCCTGGCCCGGTCACTGAACCCGAGACTCGAGATTCTGAAGTCCCCGCTGATGACAATCCCGTGCCTACCACTTCTCGGTCAAAGCGCAATCGACCCAAGATTAACTACAAGCCATTCTTTTAGCAATAGGTTGTTGTAATCCTTTGTTATTCTTAGTTAAGTATAATTTAGACGTGTATGTAAGCTAAGGGGAGGAATGTTGCATATGTATGTGTGCTCACGCACACACCCACCGCGCTAACTTACGAATACACGTCAGTACGCTAACAGCAAGCAGTAGTTTCACTTGTCTCACCCCACGTATCTATCACATATGCAATCTTAGTTGCAAATGAGTTGTTAACTTTGAAGTACCTGGCAATTAAATAATATAAATAAATAATAGTACTATCGTACAGAAAGGAAACTTCCTACAAAACCGAAGTTTGACAGCGCTATAGGGACGAATCATGTTCCTTCCTAATATATGGAACTATCCCTTTTGGCTGTTTAGGGTTGTAAATTCATATCATTATCTTATCTGTGGTTGTTCACGCAAAGGAACGTCAAGTTTTGCCGACCCTAATATTACGCTCAGCCGAACGTATCCAAGAACGCCCGAACGCTCTAGTTTCCCCCCACTTAGGGTTGCCATCTCTAAAATTTGGCCTGGTTTCCTAATTTTAGAGATGCGTGAAAACCCTGGATTTTAGAGTCCAGAACCCGGACATGTCAACAGGTTTTTTTTAAACAGGTTGTGCGTGTGTCGCGGGCGGCCTAAGACTTAAATTTTTAAACCCGGACTACAAAGGAAGCCTCCCCGCTCCCCGGACACCCTCTAAACTAGGACAAATCCGGGGAAACCCGGACGGATGGCAACCCTACCCCCACTGGCAATACTACCTATTTCAGTAAAGTCTGTCCAAGCTTACTACATAGGCCATAGAGTATTGAAATATCACCCACCATAAATGTACAATTTTTCACATTTCCACGGCAAAGTCAGTGCACATAAATAAATAAATATTATAGGAAATTATTACGCAAATTGACTAAGTCCCACAGTAAGCCCAATAAGGCTTGTGTTGAGGGTACTTAGACAACGATATATATAATATATAAATACTTAAATACATAGAAAACACCCATGTCTCAGGAACAAATATTCATGCTCATCACACAAATAAATGCCCTTACCAGGATTTGAACCCGGAACTATCAGCTTCATAGGCAGGGTCACTACCCACTAGGCCAGGCCGGTCGTCAATAAAGTTATAGATGCAGAGATAGGTTCGAGTTTCGACAGACAGTACACTACCTAGTATTTTGACAATTGTGACATACGCGCCCCGGCTTCGAACGGGTACACAAAGTCTTAACAAATTATATACATAAACCTTCCTCAGAAAACACTCTATTGAAAGATGAAAACCGCATGAAAATCTGTTTTGTTTTATAAAGTGATAAGGTCAAATATTTTATATTTCTTGTGTAAGCTTGTTTTAAACATAAAAATAATGTCTTAAACGAAAACTAGATTACATTATGCACGGTGTGGCAGAACAGTCGTACGTAAACCATTATCACCAATTTTGCGGCCGTCCGCTGTGATGGAACGAAGGACTGATGGATCACGCAGGGTGCAGACCATTATTTAGTCACCTGCCTACGGAACCCTTTTGGAACCTATTTGTATGAATCGTAGACAGGAAACAGGCACAGCTAGTTAGGTATTTTATAGAATTCGACTTGTTAAGAATTTGAATTATCCATATTGTATCTAGACCTAATATTTGAAGTTGGAATCGGGCCGCTATTCGCTCACTTCTACGACCTACGTAACTTACTCTCTATGCATCTCGCTCGTACTCGCACATTAGTGCAAGCGAGATGGATAGTATAGAAAGTAATTTACGAAGACGTGAGCGAATGTGTTAATGTCAAAACTGTTGGTAGCCGTACTTAATCGGATCTTCGGCAGCAGTTTATAAGCTGAAACGGAACATTCGACCGAAACATGGTTTTTATGCCGAAACGTGCCGGAACCAAAAGTTCGGTCATTGTCCGACCGAATCTTCGATTGTTGGTGACATAAGTTACGTTTCAGCCATTATGGAAAGGCGAAGAGTTGAAGAAAAAACCGGACAAGTGCGAGTCGGACTCGCCCACCGTGGGTTCCGTCCGTACAAATTTAACTTATTTTTTTTTTTCACATTTATAGTTTTCAGATTTTTTTCCTATACTTGTACTGTAAGACGATATTATGTACCAAATTCATAGTTTTTGGTCAACGGGAAGTTCTTTATAAATTTTGATTCCCTTGAGAGTGTCGAAAGGTACGTTTTTTGCCGCATAAACGTAAACGGCTGTATATTTTTATTACATTAACTTAGAAGTTTGATTTTTTCACAGTTTCAAGGGACTGTAGATCTGAGTATAAGGTTAAAATTTCAACTCGATACTTCCACGCCTTCCCGAGATAAAGGGTCTTGACAGACAGGCAGACGGGCAGACGGACGGACGGACCGACGTCAAAGTGATCCCATAATATAATTTAATATAATTAATAGTATAATAAGGGTTCCGTATTTTTTCCTTTTGAGGTACGGAACCCTAAAAAAACAAGTATACCACAAGTTTATTTGAGAAAGAATAAATATCTCCATATGCAAATTTCGACACGCACTTACACAAGCAATTAGGCGGAAAAAAGGAAATATTGGATTCGAGGGAGCGAAATGCTGAATTCGTAAAAACACCGGTGAAATTGTCCAATTTCACGTAGGTGCCTTTGCGTGGAAATTGTCCAATTTTACTTCATTTTCGATACTTTGATAACAAAATAATAGCCGAATTACATGAGTATTAGAGCCCGATACAGATTTTACAACTTGTTAGGGTTTTGATCTTTTATATATATATACTACGTCGGTGGCCAACAAGCATAAGGCCCGCCTGATGGTAAGCAGTGCCCGTGTACACCTGCAACTCCAGAGGAGTTATATACGCGTTGCCGACCCTAACACTCCGCACCCTCGTTGAGCTCTGGCAACCTTACTTACCGGCAGGAATACAAAACTGTGAATAGGGTCTAGTGTTATTTGGCTGCGATTTTCTGTAAGTTAGTTCTGAGGTACTTCCCCAGTTGGGCTCTGCTCTAGATCTGGAATGACATCCGCTGTTCTGTGCTCCACACCAAGCGAGATGACATTCACAATGCCCATACCTCTCTTTTCTCTCTTTTCTGATTGGTGCATGCGAATAAAGTGAAAGTCATGCGTGAAATGCGCGCCAATTATTTAAGTTGCATAATTAGGGACTGATGATCCCACAGTCAAACTCATTTTTTACCGTTCCGTACCCAAAGGGTAATACGGGACCCTATTACTAAAACTCCACTGTCTGTCTGTCACCAGGCTGTATCTCATGAACCGTGATAGTTAGACAGTTGAAATTTTCACAGATGAGGTGTTTTTGTTGCCGCTATAACAATAAATACTAAAAACAGGATAAACTAAAATTAAGGGGGCTCCCATACAACAAACGTGATTTTTTTGCTCGTTCTTATAACAGTGCGGAACTATGCGTGCGCGCGTCCGACTCGTACGTGGCCGGCTTTTCTTAGCTTATTTGAGTGTCATACTGCTGGGCAAAAGCCTTTTGCCCTGGCTCTCCATAATTCCCGATTTTATGCTTCCTTCTTCCTGTATCTTAATTATCTTATTAAATTAAATAAATAATAAAAAACCACCAAGATGATCGTCAAGGTCGTGTCAAAACTAGATTTATTTTTGAATTTAATGTATTCACTCAATAAAAATACACAGCAATATTCATTTTCATTTATATATTTTTCGCCAAAATGCATGACAGTTTGTTGAATTAAAACCATAACAAAATTTAAATTAGAATTGACCTGGGAGTGGTAAAGTGTGTGTCTTTCAAACTAGAGGTCGCGGTATTGAACCCCGGTTTGTATCAATGAGTTTCTCGAAACTTATTACCAAAATGTCGTACGGTATTTTACTAGTTCTTCAGCGAATTAAAATATCGTGAAAACAGACTAATTAGAGAAGACCTAGTTTCGCTTCTGATGCAAAGTCAAAGAAAATGGAAAAACATGTAAAAAAACCAGGGAAAAATGTAAATATTTATGCTAGCGACGAAACTCCAGTAACGAAACTGGAATTCCCGATTTACATTCGTAATTGAAAGCTAGAAACAGAAACTGTTTTGATAATCGGTTACCAGATGAGAATTTACCTAGCTAGTTACTGAAGACCATTAAAAAAAAAACTACATGTATAATATACGATGACAGGTATATATCGCTTTTGGCTCTTGGCCTATAAAATTATACTCCCATGTTTCCATTTTGCAGAGCTTTTTCCATATAAATGAATATGAATGTTAAAGTGGGCACGTTCGGAAATGAGACGAGCATAAATCTAGCGAATGAATGAACGAATGATTTACTGGAGCAGCATTCAACCATTCATCTCAACATGATTTTATATTGACATGAAATTACTTACAGTGGATCTCGCTCGCTCCAATATTAAGTATATGAGATGTAACGAGAGTAATATTGGATTAAATTGCGATGTTTGAAGGTCAAATATGGCTCCTATTCGTCAGTATTAATGGAATATTCGATATGAGTACACAGTGAAATTAGTGGGCTAAAGCTGTGTGTACATTTGTGATGTGACAAAGTGCGAGGCGTTAATAGAATTTGGTTTTCACCGGCTTGACTATTTGTGCATGGGCGCCGGCAGCGGGGTGCAAGTGGATGCACTTGCAACCCCCTGGCAGGAAAGAAAATATATATAAAAATTTCATGTTTTTTACGCGTCTGCATTAGTATTAGAGTTTGTAAGAGATAGAGAGTGCAATGATTTTGATAGCATAACTCGGAACTATATAACACAAGAAAAATAAATGACTGCATCGATTCTTCCATTCCATTTATTATGCACCTCCCTGAAAGTAATCCTGGCGGCGCCCATGTATTTGTGAGACCATTAAGTATCCTGTTTATGTATTTAATTATAAAATAAAAGTAGTTTTTTTAATATATTTAAGCGTTTTTCAATATAGCCGGCTTGTTAAGTGGCCTCCGACACCAAATAATTTTTTCAGACCAAGTTGATCCATAGCTTGTTAGTTACAGAATATCTTAATAACTATGTTAATGGAATAGTAATAAAATAAAAACTAAAAATAGAATAAATAAAAAAGTAATATTACACGATATAATATGATACGAGAATAGTGACAGGGGCAAGCAAGGCAAACAATCTGCTCTACTTGGCCTGCCAATCACCACTTCAACGCCCTCCGCCAACGCCCTCAGAAGGTCGTTGCTGCTGCCGCGCATACGTTTCAGCAGTGGTCCTACTCTTTTTCACCTGACGGCAAAAAGTCATCTGTTCGCGCCTCTGCAAAAACCGCCATGCCTCGCCGTTTCACTCGCTCGTATATGATAAAGATAAAGATAGTTTATTATTCAAGTAGGCATATTACAATGCGCTATGAACGTCAAATAAAGCTACACCGGCTCTAACCCTACACCTCTGACCCGAGAAGATTTAAATCCCCCCCTCAATTGCAGGAGGGTATCCCAGTATGGACCGGCAAGAAACTCGGCGGGACACATCTTATCATAAGATGTGTCCCGCCGAGTTTCTTATCAAAACATTACAAGTTATATTTAACATGCATTAAATAAGAAAAAAAAATACAATTTAGATTACTATAGAAATCATGCAATTACATACAGTAGCTACTTTTCTTTATAGAAATTTGGTTAAAAAAATATATATGTCATATCAAATCATACAAATACATAGCTATAATAATAATATAGATACTAGATAATGCAATATAATATACATTATCTGTCAACATGTCTTCACTGATAAGCTTTTGACTAGGTAGGTACACTCAAGTCCAAAAATATGTATCGAAAGAATCGTCTCATAAATACGGTACTACGCTCTTATTACACTGGAATAAGATGCTATGGGACATATTTTTGAGTAAGATGTGTACACCCATATTTTTACACTTGACATAGCATAATTTCATAAACTTTCATGTATTGTAAAGGGTTCTTCCAATAACTTTTAACATTTTATTTCCAGTGATCGGAACTATGGGAGTAAAACTTTAACAAAACTTGTTAAGCGGACATAAAATAGTGCATACAGCCCTAAAAATATTCATGTCCATAGGGATAGGAATAGTATAGTACTTACAGCCATAAAAATATTTACATTCATAGATATTCAAATATGTTTAAGGCTATAAGCACTCTTTTTACGTCCGCTTGATAAGTTTTGTTAAAGTTTTACTCCCATAATTCCGATCACTGTTTATTTCTTTATTTGACTACTGTTGTGTGTACTGACAATAAACACGTACCGTCGTCGTAAACTTTAACTAAAACTGTCCAAAAAATCTAAGATGTTAATAACGCGCTTTTATTTGTCTCAAAAGTTTTATTTTTTTCCATAAAGTTATTATTAGGATGAAATCGCATTTCGTATTCTGTAGCCAGATAAGAAATTGGCTTTTTACGACTTTTGGGTCGCCATATTTTATTTCCGTAGTAAAATATTAAAACGGAGCCATCATTTCAACAAATAAAATGGAGGTAATGCGCATTTTACTGTTCATGATAGAAATCTTATGAAAGTTATGAATCTTGAGTTACAACATTTTTAACACTGTCTTATGAATATTTTAAAAATAATTCGTACATTTATAAATAATGTTTTATAATCTATTCTCAACTATAAGTCAGTTGTTTAATGTTTTAATAGAAATAGGCACAAACATCATAATTACTACGAGAGACCGAATTTTTGCTTTTCTTTCCTACATTTTTCTACTGGCAAATTAGTTTACTCAAATATAAATAATCGATAAAAAAATTCAAAGGAGTCCCAATACATTATTACCTTTTTTAAGTATTTGGCATAAACAATAACAATAAAAGTACCATTCGGCTGTTTACTTGTTTAGTCTTGTCAGTCTTATAGGATTTACTACTGGAGTCGCCTTTAAGAGCTTACCCCTCAGTCGAAAACCTCGGCTAATGGCCATATGTATGTATGGACTGACGGTTATCTGGACAATAACCGTACAAATAGCCATACATTGGACGTGCCCCTCCTCCGCAAAAATCGGCAGACTGTTTTGTCCAGAAAATTACAGACAGTTGTTAAATTCTCCAAGAGTTTAGTCAAATAAATACCGTGCTATAAAAAACACATTGACATCTCACGCTATAAGCTCCGTCAGCCATTTTGAATTTCACAATGTTGCCAGTCCCGCCACCTATTTGTTATACTCGTAAAACTTACTTTTTCTACCAAATGCGTTGAATATCCATCTAATCTACTTTTCCTGCTACCTTATTTTACAACCGGGACTTTATCGTGGAAATAAAATAAAAACCCCTTTCGGAGGCTTGGTAGAACAAAGTTCTATCTTACTAGGAGAGTTCTATATTGAGATGAACCCTTTGTGTATTAAGACCGCAATATGAAGTCATTCGCGCGGGTCATTAAAAAGGAGTTGGCCTTAAATCTGTGTTGCTTCATGAATTTTAATGCGTTTAATCCTATTTAAACAGTTTTGTAACGATTTTTTTAAATCTAGTGCGTGGCTTGAATACGCGTCATCATTTTATGATAAACATATAATTTTAGACTTATTAAGTAGTCTTATGCACACAGGTATTTACTTAATGGCTAGAATACAAATATAAATAGGTATTAGGTTAATAGAGTTTTGATTGAATGTAATATATTTCATAATTTATTTCAATTTCAATTTATTTATATCCTTTTAATACAATTTTTAGTTTGAATGAAAATGTGGGAAACATCAAAAATAGGGCTTCAGATAATATTAACATACTTAAAATTGAAATGAAAAATTATAGACCTACAAATTGAATTCCTTTTAGTTTTTACGCTTCAGACCAGTCATATTTTTTCGCACAATACCAAATGCAAATTCGAAACGCAAACATTCAGCGCTACCAATTCTACCAAATAAAGCTGGCAACATCGCGCCGCAACTTTTTTAAATTCCGCAGCCCAAGGCGCGATGAAGTCGTGCGTCCCGCGGCATAACGAGCTGTGACACGTTTTATTAGAGCCTTTGGGTTTTCAGGGGTGTACAGATATTATAGGAATCAAAAAAGAAAACGTCTACTAAGTATATGTTTTAGCCACGAAAACGATTTACCGTTGCCACTCTATCCTGATAAAGTATAAAAACACCCATTAAAACCCATATTCTAAAACCTTTCGTGGGCTTTTAGCCCTTTAACTTGCTACATATGCTATTTCAATTTCAATTTATTTATATCCTTTTAATACAATTTTTAGTTTGAATGAAAATGTGGGAAACATCAAAAATAGGGCTTCAGATAATATTAACATACTTAAAATTGAAATGAAAAATTATAGACCTACAAATTGAATTCCTTTTAGTTTTTACGCTTCAGACCAGTCATATTTTTTCGCACAATACCAAATGCAAATTCGAAACGCAAACATTCAGCGCTACCAATTCTACCAAATAAAGCTGGCAACATCGCGCCGCAACTTTTTTAAATTCCGCAGCCCAAGGCGCGATGAAGTCGTGCGTCCCGCGGCATAACGAGCTGTGACACGTTTTATTAGAGCCTTTGGGTTTTCAGGGGTGTACAGATATTATAGGAATCAAAAAAGAAAACGTCTACTAAGTATATGTTTTAGCCACGAAAACGATTTACCGTTGCCACTCTATCCTGATAAAGTATAAAAACACCCATTAAAACCCATATTCTAAAACCTTTCGTGGGCTTTTAGCCCTTTAACTTGCTACATATGCTGTAGCAATAGCGTAACTTTCCCTTTCCTCTGCCCAACTTCGGCAACTCCACATTATTAACTATACTTGGTCAAGCAAATCTTGTCACTAGTAAAAGGCGACAAATTTAAAAAATCACGGGTTAGCAACACTGTTTTCGAATAATTTCTAAATCGCGTGTCATCTGTGTTTTATCTGTGGAATATGAATAGTGCATGACAGCCATCATGTTTGTTTACATAATGAATCATTGCTGTTTCAAGATAATTTTCTGCAGTCACCATTAAATACCAATACATAAGCTTGTGCATGAACTTAAGCAAAGTCAAGCTGCCTACAATATACAATCACGCTCGTTGATCGTAAATATTTGTAAAATTTGAGGTTATGATGATTACATGTTTTGGTTCGATGTACATTGCTGCTTTTCTTAGCACAATACCAACGCAATACTGCTTTTTGAGTGTTGCCCCACTTCACTTTGCTGTACATTGCTACTGACATACTTTGCTTGACAGACTATAGCTTCTAGTATTTTGTGTGTGGCTTTGTCATTGACATATATCTAAGAACGGCCCATACCGCCACTAAGAATGGTGTTAGTTCAATGGGCTGTGTGCTGTGTTTTAGTGTTTTGTAGTACCATTTACAGACATTTCTGCTTAATAAAACATTAATTTAGCTTCTAGTGGTTAGTAAAAGATTTTAAAAACTTCGAGATGCGGAGACCTAATTATACAGATTTTTGGAGATATTGCCGGCCAGGAAATATCAGGGTTTGATGATGTCTACTTCTGACTTGAGTGTGAAATTGGCGCGAAAGCTTAGAATAAATAATAACAGTTTATTTCAAACATTGGCTCACACATAAGTATATAAAGTGTATCAGACATTAATATATTAAATTATGTGCATGTGATCAACTCATCTTTTACCAAGTTGCAAAAATAAACATTAAATAAAAAAAGAAAAACGATCTTATGCATTGCAGACAGTTTTCTCCGAGACCACGGGTACAATGCCGGCCTCTGAACTTCGAATCATAAAACGTAACTAATGTAACTATACGCGATTTGGCCCAATTATGGAAATAATAATGTGTAAGAATCATAAATATTTAAAGTATTAGGATGTTAATATAATGTAAAATCTTACTTAATAACAACTACATAGGAATCATGAATGCTTAAAGTATTAGGATGTTAATATAATGTAAAATTTTACTTAATAACAATTACATTTTGTTTATTTTAGACCGAAGATAAAACTTTTGAGGGAAAATACAAAAGATACATTAGTAAAAGACTTAGGAAAGGAACTCCGTGTATTTAAATGAAACAATAACATGTGCAAAGAGATTATTTTACCAACCATTTTACGAAAACGGGAAAAACACTTCTTTCAACTCCAAGTTTGTTTTTATTAAAAATATTCCTATTTAACTTACGTTTGTTTTACTTTGCATTACAGTTTTTTAATAATATATTAAGCCAAAAAAAAATCGTCACACAAAACTCAAAAAAAAAAAAAAAATAGACAACGGGAAACACTGCCCGTAAACTTTTTAAAATTCGCCGTACAGACCAAGGCTTAAATGAGCGTTCAGCCACGTGGCATAATGAAGTACACGCCTTACTAATAACTAAACCAACTTACAGTTCTTATTCATCAAGCGAAAATCAATCTTTCGGCACTGTATTAAAAACTATAGTATGTGCATACTTTAAGTTGTTATACGATATTTTTTCGAATGAAGAATAAAATACAAATACAAGTGCGAAAAATAGGAAATTACCGGTGCTACTTTTCCGCACTAGTGGATAATTAGCACATTACGTAACTATGTCGAAAATTTAAAGGGCCATATCTACTGTAGAACGTACGATACACGTGCGAATAGGTAATTCGCAACTCGTGTCGATTTAAAACACTTCCTTCGGTCCTGTTTTAATTTATAGCCACTCGTTCCGAATTACCTTATTTTCGCACTTGTATCGTAATGTAATAAAACGTGAGCCAATTGCACTATGACTTATGAGTAATGTCTAATCAACATCCAATAAAAAAATTACGGATGCCGCTCCTGTATTACGTTTAATTAGGACTTCAAGCGTACCTCTCAAGTAGGTATTAATAGAAAAACTTCCCTCTTCCTATTCTATTTATCGAAATACTCAAGATAAACATTCACAGCGAACCAATCGTCTCGAGATATGATCGCTTTCTTCATTACTTCTCAATTCAAAAGAGTGCTTCTTAATCAAAGCAAAACGGGCGATAAGAACTGTTCTTCTTTCCACGTACAAAATGTTTGCCTCAAAGGAACAGTGAAAGTGTGAACTCTGACTGTCGGCCTGATTCTAATTTTAATCATTATACGTCAAAAATGAGATCTGGATACGATATGGATAGATCCAGTGCCAAAAGTTACTTTTTTGGTTGAAGGGCCATTTCAAGCCATCATACTATGTTTGATGTCGGGTGCTGCAATAGCGTTCTGGCTGCCCCTCTGTCGGACGCCGCCATGGCGCTACTGCAGCTTATAAAAGGCTACTGTTAATAGAATATGTTAACTGTAAGAATATTGTATTGTTGTTTTCTATGAAGCAACATGTTCACCTCGGTGACAAGCTCTAAAGGGGCTAACTGATTAACAGTCCGCCGAACGATATCGGCCTATCAGAACAAAACATTTACAGTTACGAACAACTGACAGGCCGATACCGTCCGGCGGATAGTGGTGGTCGTTGATTCAACCAACTAGTTGATAAAACGTTCTTCGTTCGTCAGAAACGTTTTGTGTAACAGACTC
Source organism: Cydia pomonella (assembly GCF_033807575.1). Lineage (NCBI taxonomy): Eukaryota > Metazoa > Arthropoda > Insecta > Lepidoptera > Tortricidae > Cydia > Cydia pomonella. Next base: position 2,360,274 of record NC_084718.1, on the reverse strand, counting down.
AACTGGTTGACGACTTTAACGTACACACGTAATCGAAATGGAACGCTAAGCTAATGGCATGGCAGTATAGTTGAGATCAACATTTCTTTCATTCATTGATTCAACTCAACCCGATTCCTTTGACGCCAGTGCGAGCGAGACGCAACGACGCAACAGCAAAGGCTCGAAAACGAGATGGAGTTAGTCGACGTTTGAAAGATACTTTCGTTGATCAACAATTGACCTGACTAGATTCCGTTGACGCGAATGACTTTTTCTCTTCAGTTAAAGCAAAAACCTAGTTGACGAAATCAACTAGTTTTTCAACTAGTTGACGTTTCGTTTCGTTGAAGCGAAAGCGTCAACGACCCACCACTAACGGCGGACTGTTAATCAGATTCAGTGGGCCCCTTTAAATACATACACATACATACATATAATCACGCCTATTTCCCGAAGGGGTAGGCAGAGACCACGGATTTCCACTTGCTACGATCCTGACATACCTCTTTCGCTTCCTTCACTTTCATGACATTCCTCATACACGCTCGTCGGTTTAGGGTGCTCTTGACCTGGCCTTTCTTCAGGATTTCCCCGATTTGATCAGAGAAAGAATAAAAAAATAAAAATCCCTTTAAATATAGAGAAATAAAACAGGAAACATTTTTATTCGATACTGGCAACTAACCTCATCAGAATAAGCGTTTTCGTCAATCTGTAGAAAATGCAGAATAAAGATATCACGTAATATTCCGAGTTCCATTAAAGATGGGATAATATCAAAGGGACTGGGATCAAACGAACCTTATTCAGTTAGTAGATTTGTTTTCGGAAAGACGTAAATGGTAGATTTTTTTTATCAGAATAGGGCCGTTGGGTAAGGGTAAGGTGGCGGATTCAGTTTTTAATTCCTTGCGGCGTTTGGGGAGAACGAGTATCTTGAGATATAGTCAACACCTTGATTGCAAATGGAGCAGATCTTAGTACTAAAACAGATAAACTTTCAACGACTTCCTATTTGCGCGATTTTTTCACACTTCTCGCAATTGGTCTTGTTTATCAATTTAAACGTTTTCCAAGCTAGGAATCACTTGGTCGATCGGTGATATTTTGTGTTTCAACCGTAGATCATTATAATTTATGTACAAAATGTAATATCTACATTAATGTTGTAATGATGCTTTAATTTTATAAGTATATACTATAAGTAGTTACTAATAAATCTTTTCTTTTCCCTTCTTTTCTTTTCTTTTCTTTTCTTTTCTTAAATGAATCTTTTAATCTGAATTATACACAATTAATTAATTAATTTATTAATTATTATTTTCGTGAATAATAGTAGAACGTTACCTTTTTCTAATTTTCTGGCTTAACTTATCTAATGATGTAATCATAGCTTCCGCCATTTTGCTCAGCTATAAGGCACAAAGCGAAGGACTTAATCTAAACAATTTAACTCGCTAATAAGGCAACTTAGCAGCTTAAGTGTTAAGTAAGTTAAGTGATGCTGAAGCTCAGTCAACTTGTGCGAGGGACCTTAAATCTGTTAAAGGATTTGGAAGCTTTACAAGAGGAATTGTTCAGAAATGGCGATATCATACCAATGTAATAATACACGGCCCGATTCGAAGAATGATTAAGACACGTTTAAGATCTTGGAAAGATCGATAACTAAACGACATGTCAAAATTAACATTTATTTCAATTCCGCTGTGATCCCAATAAGATCTATCTACGATATTTCTAATGTCACCGTGACATTGGTTGCCCGAATCGAGCTGCTTCTGTCAATTATACGACATATAAACGATATCTAAATGAGAACTTATCTAAACCAGAACTTATCGTTATCGTATCTCATTCTTCGAATCGGGCGGACAGTGTTTACCCGATGCCAATTACCGATAAAATCCACTAACCTCCTTATTCATAAGACTTTACGGGCCTGATTTAGTTAAATTATGTTTTATCCCTTTTTTACAAATACATAAGTCAAAATGACAGATAAAGACAAAAGATTCAGGCCAGTAACGCGTTTATGAATAACGCCATAAGTACATTTTTCTTAAACGCTTGCAGCGCCATCTGTGTTAAGCTTTGCACGTTTATCTTTATTTTAGTTATTTATACCCAACCCATATATGGGTTTTGATCCTTGTAATATATTCATTTTCCCAAGTTTTCACTGTCAATTAAATATACATAACATAAGGTACTTGCACCAAATAAGGCCCGGTTTTGCAAAAGTTCATACTTATATGTGTGTTGTATGTAGTGTGAATGGGTTCAAATTTTGCCTCCATGTCTGCTATTGCCATGGTCATACAGGCCACCCCATACTAGCGTCTCCCGAGCGTCGGTGTCTAGTCAACTCTATGGCTGCTGCTCGATGCAACGTTGGTACAACTACACGGCGACGCCATTTTCCATAGCGCTGACTAGACGCCGACGCTCAAAAGACGCTAATGTGGGGCAACGGGGTGGCTCTTAAACACAAGAAAAAAATGGTAGGCCTTATTTGGTGAAGGTACCTTGTGGATTGGTATTACATTTTCCTTTGTGAATAACGCCAAGAGACTCGAAGAGCGTCTAGCTGCAAAATTTTGATGTCGCAAAAGATAATGTAAATTAGTACATGATTCTAGTTACTTGCAAAGCGAGACGAGGTATAAGTTACTTGCCATAGCTTTTGTCTGCATTCTATTTACCTCTTTGTTACCATCTAGCCATACTCTTTGTCTACGTTATATCTACCTCTTTGTTACCATCTTGCCATACCCTTTTTCTGCGTTCTATCTACCTCTTTGTTACCATCTTGCCATACCCTTTGTCTCCGTTCTATCTACCTCTTTGTTACCATCTTGCCATACCCTTTGTCTGCGTTCTATCTACCTGTTTGTTACTATCTAGCCATACTCTTTGTCTACGTTATATCTACCTCTTTATTACCATCTTGCCATACCCTTTTTCTGCGTCCTATCTACCTCTTTGTTACCATCTTGCCATACCCTTTTTCTGCGTTCTATCTACCTCTTTGTTACCATCTTGCCATACACTTTGTCTGCGTTCAATCTACCTCTTTGTTACCATCTTGCCATACCCTTTGTCTGCGTTCTATCTACCTCTTTGTTACCATCTAGTGCAGCCATACTAATACCTTTTTATGTGGCCCACAAACGCTGTTTAGCCCTGAGGCACAAGATGGATTTGCTTAAGAAGAATTCCTAGTTGCGATTTTTCCATGCAAACGCTCTCGACTGTTTCCTCCCTGAATTATTTACCTAGAGCAATGTTTACTTCAAAGAAGATCAATATCATCAATATCTGTGCATCTATGTTTTGCTTTTTTGGATTATGTTATTTTGAAGAAACTACTTTTGACTTGGCTGCATAAAAAGGCGCAGTAAACAAATATGATAACAAATATCCAAAAAATCAAAACATAGCGGCATAGATTATTACTTCCTCATGCAGTTTTTTTGGAAAATCATGCAGTAATAATATAAGCTCGCAAATAACGCCCGCAATCTCCGCCCGCCGTCGGCAGGGTGTTCATCCTCACACCCTCCTGGAACCTACTTAAATGGTCGCGCACTGTGCGGTTTAAGAGGAACTTCCTGTCGCGGACGCTCCGGCTGTGGAATGATATGAGGTTCTTCAAAGTGTACAAAGTTTTAAAGGGTCGATGACGCGCATTTACTCTGGAGTTGCAGGCGTCCATAGGCTACGGTGTCAGCTTACCATCAGACGGGCCGTAAACTTGTTTGCCGCCGTCGTGGTGTTAAAAAAACAGACGGAAAATAATTAAGAAATATCTTAAATTTTAATATATCACCAACTTAACCCCCAGGGCACGCGACTTACAAAACAGCCCTCCTTCAATATTTAATAACGGTGCCTCTAATCTGGAGTATAATAAAGGGTAAAATCAAACAACTTAACTCTCCAGACCAGACTACCATTCGCACAGCCAGTATAAGTATGACCTCCAATGATAAATGATTATTATTACATTTATTTGACACACAAAACAAGTTAGGTACAAATAATTGCGGGGATTACAATATTAGGTTACAGTTCAGATCTGGACTATAGCACTAAACATGTGCACAGAAGGATAAAAACTGTTTCATCGCACTTGCTCGAAATAGTACATTGTGCAACGACAAGGTAAGTGATATTTTGCAAACGAGGTCTTTAGATGCACGAAAGCTGCAGGCTGAAGTGCATTAAAGACTCGAGATACATCTTTTAAATTTCTCTACAGCTCGCCAAGCGACTACTGGGTAATAAGGTTAGGTATTTAAAAACCGTATTAAAAGTTACTTATCCCACCTATTCATTGAATGGTCATTTGTTCGTTTATTCATTATTGGTTTCACCATTCGCCTTAAACTTCCTGCCATTCCTACAATCAACTTTATGGATATAAACGCCCGCCCCAATGATGGGACTGGCACCAGTAATGGGATGGTATAGATAAATCCTGTAAAACAAGTATTTACCATCAGTTTATAAACACTGCAGCTGGCAACATTTTACCATAAACTAGCCAAAGAGCTGCTTAAGTTAAAATTTTCCTTGATATTTGTTACTTTGAAAATTAATGGTGCAATACATCCCATGACTGGAGCAAAAAAAAACCATAGTTTCAATATGTGTAGCTTTCATTAAATACTCGTACATAGAAAAACATAAAGGACAAATAGGATATTCAACTTTCAACGCATTAAGCGGTATACATTTTACAGATATCAAAAATACTCCAATTCTTCTCTTAAATGTCCCGATAACATTTAAATCTCAAAGAGTTACATTAAAATTGTTTTTTTCCGCGATGGGGCTTGGGAATGACATCCCTGTTAAGAATTTTGCGAAGCTTGTCTACGCTTTACTCCAAAAAAGCGTAAGTAACATAGTTTGCCTATTAAAATATGACGTTTCGTGTAATTAAGGCTTGTTTTAATTAAGAAGGAATTCGAGAAATCCGCTGTTTGACTTGTAGCGACTGTTAAATTGCGCGAAAAGTGGACAAAATGTTGGATGGATGTCTATTATTTTCGATGTTTGTAATCATTTTACTTAGTAGCAAGTGTTTAAGATTATATTATTATTATATTATAGGACATTATTACACAAATTGACTAAGTCCCACAGTAAGCTCAATAAGGCTTGTGTTGAGGGTACTTAGACAACGATATATATAATATATAAATATTTATAAATACTTAAATACATAGAAAACACCCATGACTCAGGAACAAATATCCATGCTCATCACACGAATAAATGCCCTTACCAGGATTTGAACCCGGAACCATCAGCTTCGTAGGCAGGGTCACTACCCACTAGGCCAAACCGGTCGTCAAGAGATTACTGTTGTATTCATTGAAATACGTGGTGTGTTGTGGCCAATAATAGGCGCGGGGTTGATTTTAAATTGGATTATCAATTGATTTAAATATATTTAAATACTTGTAGTAATGTCGAAGAAGCGATTTTTTTACTGCCTTATTATTATTACTAGCCTATGGTCTACTGCTGGGCTAAGGCCTCCCCCTCGATCTCCATCCGTCTCGGTTTTGAGCAATCTCCGGCCAGCCGCCGTTAAGATATGCCTGCCTTATATCTGTTTATATTTGTGAATATTTATGGTGAAGTTTTTTCCCAGTTTCCCATTGACCAGGTAAGCTTTGGGTCCGAAACGCCGGGATGTATTTTAATTTCATTATATGCGATTCCATCCATTTACAGAATTTTATTTCACAAGTACCATCAAAATAACCGTAAAAATTCAATTGCGCCTCGATTTAAACGTAATAATGCCAACTCACAATTTTCCCCTTATTCTCAGAACTAGAAGTCAAAGTCTAACGACAAGTTGAGATAAGTTCCACTAGCTCGAGCCAAGCCTGTCAGGAGCAGGAAGGTAATGACGGCCTTTGAGAACATTTTTACAGAGGACCTCTTGCTAATAGACATTGAGCCTTGCGAGAGTATAAAGAATTGAACGGGCCGGCAAAACGTATACGGAAGTTACAGAAAACATGAAGTACATTTTTGTATACAATTTTGATATTTTATTTGCCACGTAAAATACTTAGGGCCTGTTTCACAATGCTCAAGTATACAAGTAAGTATATTGTATAGCTAATTAACAAATAAATTAACTGCCAAATAACTTTCTGATAAAATAAACTTAGCACTTTATCTACCAGTTAAGCTTATTTGAAGATTGTGAAACGCCAATGATGACCTTATTCGTCAGATAAGTGGCAAGTAGCTTATTCAGGACTTTACTTGGACATTGTGATGAAGATTGAGCTGTTGACCTCGCGATAAGCTTAATAAAATTAGTTCAAAAACTAAAAACCTCAGCGAACTCATAATAATCTTAAGCGCATAGATTATAATGGCGCTCAAGTCATTTGTGCCAATTTCCGCTATTTTGAACATTTTGCAAAAAACTAAACGATAAAAAAAATATGTACTTAACTATCAAACCTGCTTACAAAATTTTACGAGAATCGGTTAAGAAATGCGACCTGTAGATAATATCCGGATATACGAGACCATTGTTGCCAAAGAAACGGAGTATTTCGCTAACACTGGGTCAACAAAATACAAAATATGCCGCTTATAACATATCTACATCACCAGCTTAAAATCTGATTGAGTTTTCATCTCACAGAGAAAGCTAGAGATTTCTTCTCAAAAATTGGTTGCAAACGAATTGGATTAAGAAATAAGTTATAGAAAATTATCCGAATTTGCATCTTGGTGGTTTATCTAAATCACAATTCACAATAATAGGCAATCCTCATTTAGAAACTGTGATCAAAGTTTCCTGTTTTATCAAGTTTGTGTGATTTGTCTTATAGTTTTAAAACATTGTCCTTACTTCTATAAGTTGTACAGGTGAAAAATTAAAATATGTATTACGTAGAGCTCGTATCTAGTGGGCAGATATTTGCAGAGTGAACTAGCCAAGACTCAAAGCTGTCCGCGCCAGCGACGGATGCATGTAACGACGTCTCTTTGAGACCACTTTGTGGAAGAGCCGACAGCGATGCGCCTTTGGCACAAACTGCAGAGACACGAGACAAGGTGGTATATTTCCTTAAATAGAGGTTACACACAAATTGGCAGCTCTAGAATTAAATAATAATGTAGATATTCGATGAGATGTCAATAGTTGGTGATATAGAAATGAAGAGTTTGATATTTTTGTATTTATATAGATTGAAAATGAAATGCATATGTCAAAATGGGAACCAAGTAAGATAAATAAATAAAATAAATAAATAATAAATATTATAGGACATTATTACACAAATTGACTAAGTCCCACAGTAAGCTCAATAAGGCTTGTGTTGAGGGTACTTAGACAACGATATATATATAATATATAAATATTTATAAATACTTAAATACATAGAAAACACCCATGACTTAGGAACAAATATCCATGCTCATCACTTAAATACATGCGATTACCAGGATTTGAACCCGGGACCATCAGCTTCGTAGGCAGGGTCAGGATTAGGTACATGACAATGCATTTCAGACTTCGATGGCAAAATAGTTAAGATTATTTATTATTTATTTATTTAACTATTGTTGCACATTACAAAAAAGTACAAATGGCGGAGTTATAATGCCTTAAAACATTCTCCAGACCAGTCAACCAGATTAGTCTAGAAGACTTGCGTGAAAGACATGAACCATTTTATAAACAGTTCCATAACAAAAATAATTATGTATTTTTTGGCTGAAATGAGTCACGCCCAAATAGATTTCGTTATTGGATATTAGATATTGGATTGGATATTTGATATTCCTCCCCTACTTAAAATAATGAAAACTCATCGCAGTTACGTAATAGATAGATAGATAGATAGATAGATAGATAGATAGATAGAATACTCTTTATTGGCACACCTCAGTAAAAGATACAGCTTAAAGAAAAACAATTGATTAGTGATCGAGGCAGACAACAGGCGGTCTTATCGCTAAAGAGCGATCTCTTCCAGACAACCTTAAGCTAATAAGTATAATAGGTAATTCTAGTTTTCTCTCATATGCACCGTCTTGTAGCTGAGGTGATTTGTTATTGGCTATCTCAAATCTCTTCCAGTACTTCTAGTCCATGTACCTACATAGATTGAAGCATCCATGACGCGCGGAAGATTAGATTCTAGCTGTGGTCAAATATCTTTCGACCGGATTGAATCTTGCTTTCCGACTAGTTGGGAGTTTCACTGCCCAGTGGGTAGGAAGTATTGGAAGGACCCTTGGGATATTGCGATAGAAAAGAGGGGGAATTTGAAGTCTTCACCCAGCAATCGTATAGCTAAATAACGTGTAAAGCCTATGTGCTTAATGCCATCTTAAATCTCTTCGAGCATTTGCTTGTCCACGTTTGCAAGATTAGATTCTAGCAGTGGTCAATTCATTTCGAACCTATTGAATCTTGCGTTCCGATTAATTGGGAGTTTTGCTGTTCAGTGTGTAGGAAGAATAGAAAGGACATATGGCATATAAGAATAGAAAAAGGGGGGAGGGGGCTTGAGGGGTTTACCCAACATTAGAAATATGTCTGAACTGGAAATAACGTGTAAAGCTTATGCTTATTTACCCATTATTTATGGCTATTTTAAATCTTTTCTAGCATTTTCTGGTCCATGTAGAAGCATTCGTGACGAGATTAGATTTCTACGGTGGTCATATAATTTCGATCGGATTGCGTCTTACGACTAGTTGGGTTGGGAATTTCGGTATTCTGTGGTTGGGAAGAGATTTGTGTCGTTTAAAAGGCACATTACTCTACGGTCCTTTTTCTGGAAATCCGTTAAGTTTAAAACAGTATTTATTCAAAAAAATATATACAGATAAAGGTACTGAAAGGAAGAATAATATGCCTTAAGGTGCTGAAAATCATATTAGACGCTTTTTATCCATGATTATGTAAAGTGAACTGTGATAAAAAATAAACAACTGTTTTCTTTTCAATTTCGGCAGGTGTGTTTACCTAAAATAACGTCACATTTATTCATTATAAGTAACTTAATCAGATGCTTTATATTTTCGAGTTGCCGTATAAATTAAAAAGAAAAGGTAGACTTCAAAAGTCCTTCGGTCTTAACGAAGGGAAAAAATTAGTAATCAGGTTTTTTTAATAACAAAACTTCGGCTAGACAGACATTATTAAATATGTTAAATCTGGTCACTCACATATTTTAAGTCGACAATTGCTGTCGAGCAACATGTCGATGTTTGCTCCATAACGAATTTAATTTTTTCTTGTTCCTGTTAGGGCTCATTTAATAGACGGTGCGGTATTTGATCGATCGGCTAAATTACCTACTTGACAGTTTTTTGTAAGTAATCTTAATCGATCTACATTTTCCTGAGGATCAAATGTTTATATAGGACTCATGGCATTTAAGCAACACAAAGGTCAGAAATGAAAGTTAAAGTCTGACGCGCGCACTCGATGATTGAAACGCCTCTAACAAAATAATATTGTAATGTGACGTCACATTACATTAGTCTGTCCTAAATGTATGGAAGATCAAGAAAATTGCTATTTTGACCCTGAAATATTGCGTTTCTGTATATAGTTGTCATACAATTTATTTTTCAATAAAATATAACGAATCTAATTGTACCATTTTCTTTTTTATTATTGGAAGTTAAAAAATATTTTTTTTTAGAGTTTGGAGCGTTGTATTTTTTTACTTACTTACTCCGTTGGCTCAGCAACCCAAAATGAGACTTGGCCTCCGACACAAGAATTGTACTTTTTTTTATATTGTATTTTGTATTTTTTTAATATTCTCAATATGTATTTTTAAAATCCACTTTTAATAGAGTTCCATAGCCAAATGGCAAAAAACGGAACCCTTATAGATTCGTCATGTCCGTCTGTCTGTCCGATTATGACACAGCCACTTTTTTTTATAATGGATGGCTCATTTTCTATCCATTAAACTTATTGTTATAATATTCAACAATATCATGTACCCAATTGGCTGTAGCCTAAATAGTCCGCAATGTAACTTACCTAAATCGCATGCACCCTTCTAAATGAGCCCTTAGTCTCTTGTTGCTTACATAATAAGCACTTATTATAAATATTACATTATATTAATTGTAAAAATGAATAACCAACACATGTTATTCATCCATTTTCGTCAGCAGGAAGCAGTTCCTATTGTTACACTAATTACTAATATTCATCAATCATATAAACATAACAGCCCTTATTGCAGTTAATAGGTACAGTCAGCTTCAAATATATCCGGTAAATTATTTTCACTGTATGTGTTAATACATTGGGTAAGTTTTTTCAAAATTTTTTTTTTGTATTCTGTGAGTTAGCTTCAAGGGCTCTTTCACAAGTCAATATACCATTTACGTCAACATCATATAACATTTAAAAATACATTTATTGTTTCCCCAAGGATACCCCGTAACAACTAGTATCATTGTTCAAATAATTCGAATTACCTAACGAGTTTATCTTTTTACTTTTATTCTCCACTAGGCCTTTTCGGTTGTATAGTCCTGTAATTTTTAGGGTTCCGTACCCAAAGGGTCAAACTGGACCCTATTACTGAGATTTCGCTGTCCGTCTGTCACCAGGCTGTATCTCATGAACCGTGATAGCTAGACAGTTGAAATTTTCACAGATGATGTATTTCTGTTGCCGCTATAACAACAAATACTAAAAACAGAATAAAATAAACATTTAAGGGGGGCTCCCATACAACAAATACATTTTTTTGCCGTTTTTATAAATAATGGTTCGGAACCCTTCGTGCGCGAGTCCGACTCGCACTTGCCCGGTTTTTTTTTACAACGTAGGTATCAAAGGCTCAACAATTTACAACTAATATTACAAGCAGGAGTTGTAAATTGTAGGGCATTCGATTTTTCATTCGACGCGACATCTATTGTCAAGGAGCAGTACTGATAAATAGCGGTATTTGACACTAGATGTCGACTAAGAAAATAATAAGTGTTTTTTTTTTTAATTCAAAAGTGTTTTGGTGAGAAAACTGATGTATGGAGGGAGCACTCTACCCGTATGCTTACTTATTTCTAAATCGTCTGACTCTATTTTTGTGTGTTTATAAGAATGATTACTATGTAAACTGTCATAAAAGACAACATAAAACTATTATAAGATTTATGGAAGGTAGAGCAAGGAACAAAATCTCCATATACCAAAAAATGTCCGACAAAAAACCATAAATAGTAAAATACTTGAGAAAAAAATAGAATCATAGACAGCGCACTTCACTCCGTCAATAACGCCTAGGTTCTAAGCTACTCTAGCGCTGCTCTGGAGAGATTTGGAACTATTATTTATAGCTGACAGTTAGACACTTTTGCAACAATTCTGCCTAAGGAGTTTATGTTCCTTGCCTCTACCTTCCATAACAAGATTATTCCACAACCCGTCTGCGATCTCGAAAACCGGAAAAATCGGACTACAGGTATCGGGGTAATCGGTGAACGTAAATAAAAAAATAGCCACAACCGAATACAGAACCGCCTTCTATGAAATTGAAGTTGGTTAATGAAATATCCAGTCAACTGTACCATAACTAAATTAATTAAAAGCATGCGGGTGGCCCTACAATCCACTGCCATATGTCAACAGCATTTCAGTTGAGCATGCGATTGAGCTGTTAACTGTACTTTAATAAGCGAATTAGACTGTACAAAGTTGGGTCATAAAACAATTAGGGGACATTTGTTTTAAGCGATGAATCGAATAATGTATGTGTTAATTTAATAACAGAATTCATGCGTTACAATTGAAGTGTGCGGGTAATCGTTGTATTCCCGAAACCGGACTTTTTTTACTTTTTGTGTACCGTTGATTAGTGTACTTATTATATCGATTGATTGATTAAGCATAGACTGTGTTGTGTATCTAAGTGTAAAGCCTAAGTTGACGCTCGAGTTGGGCGTGCAGCGGGGCGCGCGTGCGGCGTGCATGTTAAACAAATGCAAACGTATAGGAGCGGCCTTAATAGTGCACGCTGCTCGAGTCACTTGTGAGCCCGACGCCACGCTGTACGCCCCGCCGAACGCTCTGTTTCGAGCGTCCACTCAGGCCTGACGCAGCGGCTTACGTGAGCGAATAACTCGCGAAGGAGAAGCGGCGCAGGTGAATCAATCTTTTGATACCTATGGAAGTGTCCTACGTGAGCGATCTCGTTGCGAACGCGAAGCGCGAGTTAACGCTCACGTAAGCCGCTGCGTTACGTTGAGACATCTGCGTGTCTGATGGCCTACCGCGAACACTGAACTTTTCCAATTGCGGGTATCTTTCTCTGCCACTCTAATTACCCCTTAATTTGAGTAAACGAAAAAGATGTTTTAGGGCCCCTGTCTGTGACACGGCTCTCAAACGGATGAAACTATTTGAGTGCATCATGTTAATCGATTTTTTTTTATCGAAATGTTTCTCTTAGTTGTGATGGAAGTTGTGAAGTTTACTAATACTAAAATTTAATATGCTGAGATATAAACAAACGAATACTTAACACACTGCTTTGTATCAGAATGGATGAAGGATTCACAGATAACGTCTGTGAATCCTTCGTCAAAATAAATAACCATTTGCAGAGGTAATATTCGCATAATACATGTAAACATCTGCTTAGAAACCCTTTTCAACCTAGACGGGTCAACACCCTCAAAAATGACAGTACGTAGGTATTCAAAATTTAGCCACCCAACCGCAACAACCCTCATTCTCGTAAAAATGAACCTAAACTAAAACTAAGTTCTGCACCTGTACATAAAAAGTCACAAATCTCGTATATTTTAAATGGGACTTACGCCCTTTTCCTTAGTCACTGGATTTGAGCCCTAACTTGTGTGCAAAAGCGTAAAAGACCGGCCAATCCATTGCATTTAACTAACCATAACTACATTAGGAAACTTGTTAGATTGTGTACCTTATCGCATAATAACATGGTTTAAAATGGAACAACCTAGATTGCACTTGTGGTAGATGTGTTGCTATGCCTCTCGGGTGTTTCTCGTTTCGGCTGTGGCAGCGATTGGTGGCGGCCAAGCGGAATGTCGTGAATCATTTGTGGATTTATATTTTCGGGAAGGATTGGCATAACGAGATCAGCAATAAACTTTAAATTTCAAATATTGAAGAAGACCGCCGAGATTCGTGCGACTTGAGCCACATTATCTAAGATTAGCAAATCCATACCCTTATGTTCTCTTACTAGGTATATACAATTAATTATCCATGGAGACATTTCTTATACATACTAAACTATATTTTCTTCTTCCTCAGACGTTTCGGCATCGTAGACAAGCGTTTCTGCGTGGAAGGGGGCTCCCGCTGCGGCAAGGGGGAGGGGTTATTCGTGTTCGCAGCGGAGGGGGGGAGGGAATTGACGGACCTCCTCAACATGTACAGCCACGACGCGCAGTCGAGGCTCAGCGTCGCGTCTAGGTCTGGCTCAGGTGAGTGCGTAGAAGGAAAGAGGGACGGGGTGGGAGTTGACGCATCTGCTCTACATGTATAACCACGATGCCCAATCAAGGCTCAGCGTGGCGTCTAGCTCAGGCGCAGGTGTGTTCAGGTACCTATATAGGTGCTCAACTGTCCCAATTTAATTTGTTAATATGCCATTATTGTTTTTATAATTGTTAATACTTATAATTATTAGTTAGTTTAAGTTTCGTGACGCATTGGTTCAACTGTAATGTCATGTAAACATTTTTATCAATAAAATAAAAATAAATAAAATATGGGTCTCATTCGATACCATTCTGGAGGGTATTAGCGGCTGTACCCGTCGTTTTTCTGCGACAGCTGTGTCAGATTACACCCCATCGCTGTGGAGAGGTCATATATTTCGTTTGTTGGGAGCTTCGGGGCTAACTTTTAGAAAGACTCTACACTAGCGTCTCCCGAGCGTCGGCGTCTAGTCAACTCTATGGCTGCTGCTCCACGCACCGTTGGCGCAACTGCGCAGCGACGCCATTTTCCATAGCGCTGACTAAAGGCCAACGCTCAAAACATACTCAGATACTAATATGCCACTTTGAATAAACAAAGTCGGTAAGTTAATATCGTAAAATATAATGACAACCAGATTATTCCCTAAACTCTTCCAAAAATATTCACCACTTAGGAGTTACTAATCAAACAAATTCTTCCAGTTCTAGAAAAACGTTACTCGGACACGTCGAGCATGGACGATGGCTTTCCCTCGCTCCGCTCTGTCTCCCCCTGGGCGCCGACCAGCCAGACCATGCACTGTATCTCAGACCTGGACTCCAGCATGGAAGAGGACAAATTTAGGAGACCCACGTCGCTGCCTAGGTGTTCCAGTTGTATTGGGAAGATCAGTCATCTTACCAGGTAACATTAAAGAATAACTCAGCAGTAAGTCTTCTCTAGCGACAGTAAATTTGTTATTCCAACCTAAAGTCGACAGATAGAAGGAGCACTAAAGACAAAAATTGTGAAGTATGTCGGTGGCCAATCATGTCAAATCAGACAGATCATGAAATTCCTAGGCATATCGTAAAACGTGAATATCTTTGTCTCGTTTCCTGGACTCGACGGAGCTCCGTTACGGGGCTTCTATTTCTGGGCAGTTTGCCATTCGGGCATCTGAATCAACCTATCCTACCTATCTATTGGTTTAATGCGACTACCGTCGAAACATCACACAGGAAAATTACGATCTGCCTAATCTTACGATCCGCCGCCCGAAAACTGATTTCATGCCATGTCGTCGGTTTACAAAACGAGTGTCAATTGAATTATGGCTAGCAGTAGGGACCTCTGTTCATAATTCTACTATACTATATACCTAATTCTACTACAAAGCGCCGGAGCCGCTGTAATCACTAATCTGAATAATCAGAACTTAATTACACCTTGTTCAATTAATACCCAATCAGGCCGAATATGTGTATTTGCTCTTGCAAATGGCCTAAAAGCTAAGTAGAGCCTTGTCTCATTAAGCCTTGTTAACCCATATTCGAGATTTTGTAGAATCTGTACCATGTCAACCAATCACAATGGCTTCACCATTTGTAAAAAAATGTGGCAGGTTTATGCGTACAAAGTGTTAAAGTAAAATAATTTCACGCATTGAATGTAAAGTGGTAACCTGCCATAACTTGGCATATATTAGGCGTTAATCACCATCATAAGGCTACATAATAATTTATTTGCTTAAATGGATGTTTGCGATTAGAGGAAGAGGCAGACGACCAGCCACTTGGTGTTCAACTGTGGAGAAGGATTTAAAAGCCCAGAAACGTACACCAATGACAACCCAGGATAGATTATCCTGGCGCCAATGCACAAGGTGGCCCAACTCCAGATAAACTGGGATAAAGGGCAGGGAGAAGAAATGGATGTTTGCGGTGTAGTCCAGTGCATTAGGCTCTTTCCTATCGTTCTTCTTCCTACAACTTTCCTGAAGACAAAAAATAATATTTAACATTTATATATCCTTGCCATTTATTTCCAGATCTTCTGTAGGCACACCTGGATCCATGATGTCTCCAGTGTGGACGATGGGCAGCATCGTGGAGAAGCGGTCGGATTGCGACCGAGCCTCCATTTACTCACGCTCTAGCGGCAGCGCCTCTGAGTACAACACAGGTATGCTATCTTCTTGCTGCTTTTGCGATCCTGGTATCTCACCGGGTTTGGTCGTTCGATCGTTTTTTGTGAGAACTTTTGTGATTTAAGTCATTTGATTAAAAAAAAATCTGACAAACTCCATTCCAACATTTGGCTTGGATATACTTGGGTAACCAGACCAGAAAGACATTATGAACATTTAAGAATTTAAAAACCTGTATCAATTTCATGGGTCTTAAATTTTCTGTACTATTTTTTCGTAACGGAAGTAATATTGGTTGCTGCTTCGTTAATAATTGTATCTTGATTTCTAAAACTCATTTAATTGGGATGTGGACACCATATACCCTCGTGTGTATTATCGTAGTTCCTAAATATGATTTTGATTACTTCCTAACAGAATCAAAACGCGGTAGCCCCGTATGCTGCCCCAGTATTCCCGCGAAGACGGGCCCCTGCCCCTGCTGGCAGCCGAAACCCTGCTGCTGCCGCAAGTTCAGCGGACCCTACGAGAACTACGACGTGCCAAAGACCCCCATGCCCCTCATACAGGTGAGATTAAACCACCTGAAACCAATATAACAATCAAACCAAACTCTTAAAACAACTAGGCTCACGCCTTTTTTAACGTTGGGGATATGCTTTTACTCATGCCGCCTGCTCCAAGAGCGATAACAGACTAACCAAATAAAAACTTAAGAGGTTGATACAATTCCTCGCCAGTCTGCCTGTGACCACGAACGTAACGTCACGTTCGAAACGTCAGTATATATTAAACATAAGTTTACGCGATTAAGTCCCGTATTCGTTTTAGAATTATTATTAAATGCTGGCTCCTCCTTGTGGTGGAGTATCAGAAAGTAGCAAAGGGCACTAGGAGCAAAATTATATTTACCAACTTACTTGAGGTAGGAAGGTAGGAAAATTCTAAAGGTAGGAAAATTTCATGAGACCGATTGACATTTCCTCATCCGGTCTTTTACATCTTTTCTGGAAACATCGTATTTATAGAAACCAGCGTACTCGTACCTACACCTATCATAGGTCAAACTTCAGTAAATATATAAATAAATAATACAGGACATTATTACACAAATTGACTAAGTCCTACAGTAAGCTCAATAAGGCTTGTGTTGAGGGTACTTAGACAACTCTTCTTCTTCTTCTTTGTCCTCGCCTTTGTCCCGCTACACGGGGTCGGCTTTCTTAACCATGCCACGCCATTTGTTGGGTCATATACGTCATTGCATCCTAAAGAGAGAATTTTCATGTCCCTTTGGACAGTCGTTAGCCATGTGGCTAGCGGTCTACCACTTCCCCTTTTGCATGTTGCGATGGAAAGGCACTTCTTCACGACATAATCGTCTGGCCTACGCATCACATGGCCATACCATCTGAGTCTGGTTTCTGCGAGTTTATCAGCAATCGGAGCCACCTTTAGACTACCTCGAATATATTCATTGCGAACTTTGTCTTTTAGCGTGACACCACTCGACCATCTTAGCATTCGCATTTCGGCGGTGTGAAGTTTCTGTGTGTGTATATTCTTAGCAGCCCAAGTTTCCGTGCCATATAGTAGCCCAAGGGTACTTAGACAACGATATATATAATATATAAATACTTAAATACACAGAAACCACCCACGACTCAGGAACAAATATCCGCGCTCATCACACGAATTAAATGCCCTTACCAGGATTTGAACCCAGGACCATCGGCTTCATAGGCAGGGTCACTACCCACTAGGCCAAACTGGTCGTCTGTCCAAACTTTGGTGTAATGATACGCCACTTCTGGTGAGCCTGCGCTAATTATTATTAATTGAATTATTGATTAGTAAATTAGTATCCAACTTGCAGCTTAAAGATACAAAATCTGAGAAACGAATCTTTAAATAGAGGGTTGACATGATTTGAGATGTACCAGTATTTAAGAACTGTTTGCATGTCTGTCGCTGTAACGTTTATCTTAAAGTTCCCATCCTTCTCACTTACACAAGCTATTACAATTAAAATCCCAATGGACTTAAAATAACAAGCGCTTGCGATGAAATTAGAGAGGGTTTAGAAGCTGAATTCAATTACTACACACATTCTACACATCGTCCGTCGGGACTACAGGATAAACAACATGTGTAAGCAAATTGACTCGGTCGGATACGGATACATTGCCTAGGGACAGGTTTACATACGAATTGAAACTACTAGAATATGCAAACTATTAGGTAGTAAGTAAGTATTATTTGAGGAAAATACCAGACTATTCTGTGTGTATCCTATTGTATTTATATATATATGTAGGTATCTATTCGTCTAATTCAGGGGTCTCCAAACTTTTTTACCTGCGGGCCATATTGTACCTCAGAAATTTTCGCGCGGGTCATCATCGGTTTTTGCGCCGCGTTAGGAACAGTTCAACTCTCAATTAATGCTGAACCCTTGGAGCCTGGGATCCGTTTGGCAACCTCCCGCGGGCCGGACCGTGGGCTGTCGCGTTGGGTGTCCGCGGGCTGGATTGGAACGCCTCGCGGGCCGGGGTTTGAACACCTCTTGTCTAATTTGTATCAGTTTGTATAAGTCACCAAAAACGAGGGTCTATCAACAAAAGAAGAGGTTTTTAAAGTTAAATAGGTCGTCACTGTTGGCGAAAGATATATTGAAACTTTAATAAAACACTGAGCCCATTAAAGCCAGTCAAGATGAGGAGGCCAATAGATATACAAGCGATATATTTATATTAAATGCAATCATTTTTCTTTTCAGGAACATCCAATCGACGGAGGAGATACAAAGAGCTTATACGACACACCAAAGAAACTTAAATGCCTTCTCAACCAAACGTGCAATTGTAGCGAAGCCAAAAACCAAGACACTGTACATAACGAATCACATTCGAACTACGTCAATGTGACACCCATGCCCGAGAAACCGACCAGAGTGCACAATTGCAATTACGCAAATTTAGACCTTTCAGCTACGTTAGAGAAGTTTGAAAGTTCTTTGCAGATTTTAAGAAGCGCTGGCTTCAGTCAGGAAGAGCTAGATGCTTTAGAGGATATACCAGAAAACGATGACGATATATCAACAGCCACAACGAATACCGTCCATCCTTCAGCAGGATGCTGCAATGAGCATTCCAATTACATGCACATGGAACCGCTTGAAATAAGCAGTTCAAGTAACAGCAACAGAAACTGCTCGGACAATATTAGCAGGATCAGTCATGTTTCCGATCCAACGCAGCATTCAGAATCAGATACAATCAGCACAAGGCGTTCCAGCTCTGCAGACTTCACCAAAAGGCATTACGATGACTTCCAATGCTTCACACCCACAGTGTTGAGGAAAGCGCGAAAGAACGAATGCATCAATGAAGGAATCCCAACCATAAATGAACCTGAGGCACCTAAAGAGGTCAAGGCGCCTGAGAAAAGCGAAACCACCTTCGTTACCAGGTTTAGAGACGCAGTCAAGATTAGAAGGTCATCCAGTGTGCCTAGTAAATCGGATAAGAATAGAGATTCCTCTTCATCGAACGATTCTGGCGTTTCAACAGGCTCCTTAAAGCACCATAAAGGTGACTTCGAGTTTGAGATGCCGGTGACCAATGGGAAGAGCTCTAAGAAGTACTTTAAGAGCAACAAGCCAATCAGGAGAGCGTTAACGCCTGTTCACGGGCCATTTGTGAAGTCGAATTCGTCGGATCCGTTGAAGAACCTGACGTTTCACTTTGAGGAAGTCGCAACGATGACCAAGTCAAACTCCTGCGACGTAGATACGCTGACGAGACGGAAAAAACGGAATGGTTAGTTGCATTTACATTTCCTTGAAAAAATTATCTTGAACATATTGGAAAATTCCTAATCTTAAGCTTCGTGATCGTACCTCGTTTCTCTGCCAAGTAATGATTACCTTCAAAACGAAAAAAATGGTCGCGTTTTTTGTTTGTGAAGAACCGATAATGTCGATTTGACTTTTTCTGAAGTTAAAGCTTTAATTTGAAATAATAATTTTAACAGCGAATTATATTCATTCATTAGAACTTGGCCAGTAACAAAGTGGGGAAGACGTCGAATCGCTATGAAAATATGAAGTAAATATATTGCCATTGACAAACTCTGTCGCTGCTAATTTGATGCATTGTTAGATTAGGCGATAGGTAACGACTACTGGTAAAAGTCACAACAAAATTACAAAACAAATTTTCTTTTCCAGTGGACACAGACATGACGGCCCGTCACAGCCAGGTCACCAACAACACGTCCTCGGGCGCGTCCGACACGTCTGACTACATGGAGTCCCTCTCCGTATCCTCCTTCAGCTCGTGTGACGTCACTGCCGACCGCCATGCTGCTAGACCGAGATCCGGGAAAGAATATGCTAGTATAGACCGCGCTACGCTCGCTAGCGTCTGTGACGTCACCACTGCTTAAACTGGAATATGTCGTTGTTGTATTAACTTGGAAAATCCACTGATTGTATTTAGACAAGGTAAATAGAAAGGTCCTTCAAAGCTTACGCTAATACTAGTTGACATTGACTGCATGGATTATCCGTGATTTCTTTTAGCTCTTGTGACGTCACTGCCGCGATCTGGGAAGAAAAATGCTAGTGTAGACCGCGCTACGCTCGCTAGCGTCTGTGACGTCACCACTGCTTAAACTGGACTATGTCGTTGTACTAACTTGCAGAATCCACTGATTGTATTTAGACAAGGTAATAGGAAAGGCTTTTAATATTAATTGGTATTGACTACATCGATTATCCGTGATTTCGTTTAGCTCTTGTGACGTCACTGCCGCGATCCTGGGAGGATCTAGCGTGTGTGATGTCACACTGTTTAAACTTGACTGTGAAAATCAACTGATTGTATTACAGTGGTTCTTACCGTGCTTGGTTACCTGAAGGTACCTGAACCAGTCCACGAATTTATAAACATTTCACCCTTTTTTGATTTTATAGTCTGTCAAGCGAAGTATGTCAGTAGCAATGTACAGCAAAGTGAAGAAGGGCAACACTCAAAATGCAGTATTGCGTTGGTATTGCGCTAAGAAAAGCAGCAATGTACATCGAACCAAAAACAAGTAACTATAACCTCAAATTTTACAAATATTTACGATCAACGAGCGTGATTGTATATTGTAGGCACCTTGACTTTGCTTAAGTTTCTACACAAGCTTATTTAATATATAGGTATTTAATGATGGCAGCATAAATTGCTCTTGAAATAGCAACGATTCAGAATGTAAACAAACAAGATGGCTGTCATTCACTTTCCACATTCCACAGATAAAACACAGATGACACGCGATTTTGGCATTATTCGCAAACAGTGTTACTAACCCGCGATTTTTCAAATTTGCCGGCTTTTGCTACTGACAAGACGTGCTTGACCAAGTATATTTGACATTACTATTAACTTCTAAACTGGGTGATCCCTGGCAGAAAAACTTTGTCGATTGATCCCTTAGAAAAAAAGCTCCTTCAAAGATTAGGGACGCACATTTTATATTGATTTTTATGGATTTGGTTGGACCCATGCTGACTATTATATCGTATCATGCGATAACAGAGCTTGGATATATGACTCCAATACTTGTCGTAATTCTTGTTTTAAAAATCTTATCGGATTATTTCTCATATTTTTGATAATCTTCGTAACAGCTTTTATTAGCAATCGTTGATTTAAACTTGTTCAAGTTCAAGTCAAGTACATAAACTACATTTGTATTTTATTATACTTATCTACTGGTTAGAGAGTAAAGGCGCCGAATAAATTGAACAATTTGAAAATATAAAGAGCCTTAATTTCAAGTACCTACTTATGATTATGTTGGCAGCTCGTTTTAGACATAAGTTTTATACACAAGACTGTAATATACACTGGTTAATTCCTTATTTATCCCAGTCTCAAAATTTCAGAAAGATTCAGTAATCCAAATTTATACGAGTAAGCTCTTATGTCGCGCATAGACTCTTTTTGTAAAACATTAGTACGCACTGTGAGTCTACATACAATACGTCCTATTTTTTGTGAGAAACAGTCCTCTGGAATGATCGTCATATTATTCCTCATCAGGGACTCTCAATTTCTGACTTTGTACTTATTTAAGATAATCTATGCTATACCAATGACCTTACTTAAAATAAAACATGGCGAATAAAAAGACATGTAAAAAATTTTCAAAACTATGCACTGAGTACATTGATCAGAATTTATCTTATTGGTTTACAAATCTTTGATGCAACTTGTAAATATAATTTAGAGTCGTATGTAACACTTGTAGGTTTTCTTTCGTTCCTATGTAAATAGTTGTTAAGGTATATATTGAATAGGGTATTAGAGGTAGCAATGTTTCTTTATGTATCTAGTAGAGTGCCAAAAGTTTTGTAGTCTCTTCGTAAAGGACATGTGTCAGATCATGTGAGAGATTTTTTATGCTTATTCTGGTAATGAGTCATTTAAATGACTTAATTTCTCGCATGATATTATACGATAAATGATAAAACGATAAATTATGCCACTTGTTGATAATGATCGGTAGAAATAAAATAACGGCAAGCTTAAGATCATTTTAATAACGAGTTTAAAATGTTTAAATCAAATGAAAAAATATTTGCCGCTAAAATGGTCGATTTTTCATCCACAGATAAGAAAAATCTTTATTTTTATGCAAAAAAATAACGACAACTTACCTCGAAAACGATATTTTTTGGAACAATTTTAAATTGTTCTCTTGTACTTTGGAAATGTATTTTTAATTAGTGTTTTTGGAATTTTACTTAATATAACGGATAGGTTAAGGTTTTTTGATAGTTTTAGTACT
Source organism: Cydia pomonella (assembly GCF_033807575.1). NCBI lineage: Eukaryota > Metazoa > Arthropoda > Insecta > Lepidoptera > Tortricidae > Cydia > Cydia pomonella. Next base: position 2,337,814 of record NC_084718.1, on the reverse strand, counting down.
TAAATTATTTGTGCCTTTACGTACAATGTTTTAGACATTTCATTCATTTGTGTTACCCTACATTTAATTTACGAACTAGTATAATAGTGTTTACTTAGAAATATTAGTTTAAGTGTGGTGCATATTAAAAACTGTATGCAATTATAATATATAAAAATGTTTATTCATTGTATTATATCTTTTATAATATTAAGTATCGCCTCATAATCTAGAAGCAATAGCCTATGTACTTCCATGATAAATGTATATGTCCATATGATATAACTACATAATATACAACAGTAAAATACATTTTTGTACTTACAAAAAGCTTCGGAAACGGTTATCCTGCCAAATAAAATTAATCAATATTTATCTATTATATTTTTTGTATGAATACCTACATACAATTTGTCATTGTTTAAAATTAGGCACTATTCTTCAGAATCGAATGAACAATACATATATAGCTATTTTGTTTATTTTTCAGCTTAAATCGAAATAAAAAATAAAAGGCATATGGAATTTAAGAACCATTTTCAAACTCTAGTGATAGCCCAAAATAAACGGTTTCAGTAGCACAATATAAAAAAAAGCCTATACGTATATGCTTATCACTTATCGTCATAGATAACACATCTAACAACTATGTCAATAATTGAATGGCTTATGCACGGCGATAAGTGATAAAACATAACCATTGTAAGCCGGGATGGTTGTGCTTTTATCGTCTATTATTTAACTTACTTTCTAACAACCTTAGAAAATAACACTAAATGTAAGTGCGAGTGACACGTGACGCGATAGACGATAAAAGTGCCTCTATCAAATTCATACTGCAGGGCTAATATGGTCAGTGTTTGATCGTTTGTCATCATGCCTGTCACTTTCCAACAAATATGTAAGTGCAAAAAGGACGCATGATATGACAAGTGATAAAAATGCGACCATGATACCGCCACCGAAATAAGTTGGTGGCTTAACAATCGCTATCTTCATTTTCAACGAGACAAAACTGTAAGGATTAATTGGAACACAGTGAAGTATCTCTGTCTCTTTTGTATTTGTGCAATATACTTTTTATAAATAAGGACAGATTCATTACATCTGTAATAACTGAGGACTGGGGGACAGAATATTGTATGCTTAGAATTATATTATTGAAAGTAATCAGGGGCGTAGTTTAATATTTGGCGCCCGGGCCAGTGGGCCGAGGCCGCCCCATATAAGGGCTCCTCTACACGATGGCCCAGCGTAGGCCAGTCTAAAGGATACAGCTATGAGGTGGAATGAGATAGCAATATCACTTACTCCCTCTAACGCATAAATGCGTCCCTTGGAATGGGGCCATCGTGTATTAGAGGAGCCATAATAAGCATTTTTTGGCGTCTTTTATTTTATGCGTCGCTTCGAAGCCTGCCGCCCCGAGCTAGGGGTAGGGGTACGCCCCCAAGATATCTATTAAATTGACTTCTACAAGGGGATTATACTTCGATATTCATCATTTTATAACAGAACCTACTGACTTCATTCATATATTACGGTCCGGAATGAGCTCATGCAAACGGCAATGATTGGTTTCAATTTCTTACGATTTTGTCTCTTTTAGGAAAGTAATAGGTGCTGGCATAATACCGTATAGACGCGAAACTCTGAATAATACTTACTATGTGGATTTGTGGAATGTTTATTAATAAATATTTATTTAAATTTTTTGTTATATTCATAACTAACATTGGAATATAATAGATTATTAATCTAATAAGTATGTACAGTCAGCGTCAAATACTTCGTAGCAGTCAAAGTGGCCAAATAGTTTGGTACACCATATATTTAGTATGGTGTACCGAACTATTTGGCCACTTTGACTGCTACGAAGTATTTGACGCTGACTGTACCTAATTATTTTCAAGGTTTTGAATACATACTCGTTGACTTAAATTTTCGCGTTTATCGCGCATGATAAGACATGATTAATGCCCTCGCCTTACTAACGCGATGTCAGAAAATTATATGTCATAAAATGCGTAATTAGCACAACCATGATACGCATGTCTTGCTATTTTCCGCATTTTCTTAAAGATACAGAAAATTAGAAGTGTCTCGTCTATACGAAGTCTAGGTTTGTTGTATGGCAGAATCACAACAATAAATATGGGATGATAAACAACTTTTTGTGGTTCTGTTATACTGGCGCTCTGTCTAGTCAGATTGTGTGGTGGCCACATTTAAGTTTGTTGGCACTATGTTATAATATTTAGTGATGTGTACATTACTAAATATTATAACTTGGAATAAAACTCGCAACTTTCAAAAATTTAAATATTTTACGGATCGTTATATAGGTAGATAGTTATGACATTCTGCCGTTTCGCAAATCACAGCAATCGATAACAGGAAAATACATATTTTAAATGTCATTTTGGCGGCTTTATTAAAAAAAAGTCTGACAAATCTAGCAAGTCGTTGATTTTTATTACAATCAGGTTAACCAATCAACCAACCAACCAATCAACCAACCAACCAATCAACCAACCAACCACCAACCAACCAACGTTTAAACAACTTTGAATCTTAAATGATTTTTTCATTCAAGATTTTTTTTACTATTTGGGGCCACCACACTTATGGTTTTGGTGTTAGCATATGAAGGGTTTTTTCAGCACAAAATTATATTTTATGTAAAAGATATTTTCTTATCTTGCGTTTAGCACATTGTCTTACTTTACGTTTTGTAATATTGCGTCGGAAGACAAAATATAGTGCATTGAATTGAATTATGCTATTTTATTTGTTATACCTATCTATCCCTACCCTTTATATTTCAAAAATATAATAATAAATAATAAATTAATCATTTATTCTGGTAAAATAAACCCTGCTTTACATTTTTTTCTTCTGCCAAACTGCAAGGCAGTTTTATTGGCAGAGGGAAAAGACGGAAAGGATGAGCTTATTGCCTACTTAATTAATAAGTAAGTACAGTACTTCTTATGGCTTATTGTGGTGGTAATTTAATTTTGATTACTTTGTTTCATTGCTAAAGTAAATATTTTGGCCAATCGATGATGTCAAAAAAAAGAGGAAAATCTGTATAGGAAACTTTAATAAATGTCTGTTTCAAATCTTTTTTTTACGTAGCTATTTATAGGGTTCAACAAAATCTATAGTATTTTTCAAACACGATGGGTACGGCGACAGGTGTCATTTCCATCCGATGTATAGCTTATAACAAATCTCGCAAAATTGTATTAGGGTGACACCTGTCCGCATACCCTTCCTGTTTGAAAAATACTACCTATAAATTAAGCGGAAATTATACCACGTGATTATCCAAACAAAAAGGGAAAACGTTTTTCCACTTCTAAATATTGTCCACTCTCCAAGATATATTATTTTAGTATGCTATTGACACAACGAACATTTAGAGATTTTGAAAATTTGCAATACAATTTTTTTTAAAGCGGAACCCATAGTTTTAGAATATATGCAGAACAATAAATTGAGATAAATTGCGTTGGCAAAGCGTTGTAATTTTGGCATTAAAGTTGGTGTTGAAAATATAGTTAAATTTCATCAACATAGTCACGTCTTCGGTAGTATAGTGGTAAGTATCCCCGCCTGTCACGCGGGAGACCGGGGTTCGATTCCCCGCCGGAGAGAATATTTTTGCTTTTTTGTCTCATTTCAGAACGATTCCGGAAATGTTTTATAAATATGCAAATATACCCAAATTGTATCATTCGATTGAAAACAATAATATATTTTGTATGATACTATTTGCGTGGGTATTATAATACCTCGCCTCCGTTAACGGTACTAATAAAATTCAGAATCAGAATAGAGATGTTGACTTAACCACAACTTAGATCTCATTTTCTTGCAACCTTTAGGCGGTTTTTTATGATACCCCAAGTGAAGGTACCTACTTAGATAAACACAACAATCTTCAATCTCGGTCGACATTCCGGAAAAACAAATTTTACACCCAAGAGGTCAGGGGGCTTTAAGGCAGGCCCGCAATTTACTCGCTAAGCGCCCGAGGGCTGGCCCTTCGAGTAATCCGGGCCCATGTGTCCGGGTTTAAGCGGAGTCCGGTTAAAATGGCTACAGACGGGTGATAACTTCCGGACGCAAAGCAGCTCTCACAAATGAAATCATCATCATCTTATTTCCTACTTTTAACTACTTACATAAAGCGTTGAGCATCTATTTTGGATATAACTCTAAACATTATACAAGACAAAAGCGGTTAACACACTGGACGCGGTTCGCACGACGCTCCGATGTTTGACCGACATAACGCTGTGCGCGTATTATAGCGAACGTATTATAGTGTGATAACCACCTAAGATACTTATACACAGACCAGGGGGCCTACCGCGAAAATCGAAGTTCGTCAATTGCGGGCATTTTTCTCTGTTACTCTAATGACGTCTTAGACAGAGTAAAAGAGAAAGATCCCCGCAATAGGGTTGTTTCCAATTTTTTGAAACGCTTGTATTACATTCTATATTAACTTAAAGTTGCTCTAAAATTCAACTTTTATACTAAAAACGGCTTTAAATATGTTAAATTAACAAAATATATTTTGACGGATGCTTTCGCGCCCAAAACGCTCTTTGAAAATTGTGTGACGTCACAGTTTACGGTTTGACACATAACTACATACACACGTAGAAGATACGAGCTGTCAACTGACATTTGTTATTTGTTGTTTATCGCCTAACTGTTAACAGTGTCAATCCGAGAGTTGTGACGTCATCAGAATCTTCAAAGACGTTTCGAGTTTGGTCACGTGACGTGTGCCAAAAGATATTTTAAATTCAATATTTACAAAAATATGGTCATTACAGGTCCCCTAAAAGTAGTTTAACATGTTCTTATAATCCAAAAGAATTTATTGGGATACAATTCTGCCCTAATATTTTGTAGATGGAAACAACCCTATTGGCGAATTTCGGTTTTCGCGGTAGGCCTCCTGGATGCGCAGCTGGCGCAGTTGGCTACACGGGCTGGTTTAATTTTTGTCCTTTGAGTCGATAATTTTATTTGAATGTTGTTTATTATCATGGAAATATATGAAAGTTCAATAGTTACATTTTTATAGACCACAGGTAGATTTTTATTTTAGTTGTGTATTAAATATATCCTAATACGAGTAAATATGTAATGTACACGTTGTAGGTATATTTAAATGCCTATAAAATTGACAAGTGAAGTGAAAAAAATAATTTCCAAAAACTTCTGTGTTTTTACAAGTACTGTACTTGTTACAGACAAAGATGTTATGTAACATTTCATACGTGGATATTTCCTTGGCTACAAAAATGGCGTGTGAATAAAATTGCCTTTCTGTAAAACCTTCTACTTCTTTCCATTTTTTTGTGTATTTTCCCTGTTCCTTTTTGTGTAATACATATTTATCCTATAAATTATATGCTTTGTCTTTCGAGTATCTTGTCATTTTGCTGCATTTGTCACCCTCACTTTTTCACTCTCCTCCCATTCACTCAAAGATTAACTGGAAGAGATCCCTCGAAGTTCGCCTTTGTACTTACTAATTATATGTTACTTTTAATGTCTTTTTGTGCAATAAAGAGTTTAAACCCAAACACAATTAGGTTGCGTTGTTTTATCACAGTTCCTATGGCCTCCTCCTGTCTCCATCATCAGATCAGCTCGAGTACCATAATATTGCATTGTCGTCTAATCTACATATGTATGCAAATTTTCAGCTAGGGAAGTAGGTCAAACTTAAAGTTTGCAAGACTTGACCCGCACAAATATAAATTTCAGGTTAAATAAAAACTTGTAAAATCTTAATGATCCCATCAAAACCATTATCGTATATCTTTAAGCCAGGATATTTTGTTCTCCAGAACCTTGCTTGAGTATTTACCTAAGGCAAGGCAGGGTAAGACCATCACTGTGGCTTGCCTAACACTTGTATGGAATCCTCATAAAGTTTGTCTTGCCCCGAGAAAAAACAAACTGTTCGTATTACCACACCTTTTTTTTAAAAAATTTTTAGGACATTATTACACAAATTGAGTAAGTCCCACAGTAAGCTCAATAAGGTTTGTGTTGAGGGTACTTAGACAACGATATATATAATATATAAATATTTATAAATACTTAAATACATAGAAAACACCCATGACTCAGGAACAAATATCCATGCTCGTCACACGAATAAATGCCCTTACCAGGATTTGAACCCGGGACCATCAGCTTCGTAGGCAGGGTCACTACCCACTGGGCCAAACCGGTCGTCAAACCTTATATTATTATTAAAAAGTTAAAATTCGTTCAAATACCTATCTTAATAGTTAGGCATCCACGTTCCCTCTATGTCCCGTCGTCTCCAAAACATCCCACAGACAGGTGCCCTGCCATGCCCTACGCAGTACACAGCTATCACAAAACACGCATTAATCCTACCAGCCACTCAATCATGCTTAATGTACCGACAAATTGTTTAAATATCAGAAACAATATTTTTAAATATTTTTATTTGTATTATTTCAAGTAGAAATACTATATAAATTATAAACCGAAATAAAATGTCATATGTGGGTGTTTTCTATGTATTTAAGTATTTATAAATATTTATATATTATATATATAGTTGTATAAGTACCCTCAACACAAGCCTTATTGAGCTTACTGTGGGACTTAGTCAATTTGTGTAATAATGTCCCATAATATTTATTTATTATTATATACGAAGAATAAGTGACCGAGGCCTCCAGTGCAGGGCTGGAACACAGGAACACGGGGGTGATTGGTCATTATTTAGGGTTCCGTACCTCGGAACGGAACTATATTATTTGTTCTGAACTATAGTCTATTAGTAGTTTAATTTTGTGCCAGAAAGTCTTATTAGGGCTCCGCATTTTAAGGGCAAAATGTATTGAAATGCCAAATCCCGACAATAGTAGCGGGCAACTACCTTTTGGCTACGTGCAAATTGTATGATATACAGCGCACGGTGTGAGAAAAAAATGAACTTTCATGGGACAATATCTTTAGCTATTAATAACTATTATATACCTAATGTGTCCCATATCCGCCAGAGCGGCGCTGCAGCTCATGCACGGAGCGAATAAATGGACAATGATTATCGACATAGAGGCCAATTCCAACGTACACTAGACATCAAAACGATATCTGAATGCGGCTCCGACAAATCCGAGCGAAAGATAACTAACAGGATATCGTTTGTCAAGTGTACGTTCGGATTGGCCTGGTGGTTAGGAGCCCAGAGCCTCCCGTGCACGCGGATGACGTCACTCGCGCCCGCGTACGATATCGTGACGTGACCGTTGTTTACAACATGATTGTAACTAACAGGAATGCAGTCGGGCTTCTCCAGTGTTTGCTGTCAATGTTGAGAATATTATCAAGCAAATACGACTATTTTATTCCAAACTTCTTACAGCCAGCTTCAAATCAAATCAACTTATAAACGGGATCCATTCGTTCAAGAAATTTGATGAATAAAAATTAACTTTTAATTTTGAATAAAATAAAACCATGACAAGAGTGCACCGCCAACAAACTGGTATACAGTTTGGCGAAATATTTGTTACTGTTAATGTATCTTTTTAGGGTTCCGTACCCAAAGGGTAAAACGGGACCCTATTATTAAGACTCCGCTGTCCGTCCGTCTGTCACCACACTGTATCTCATGAACCGTGGTAGACTGTCTAGAGTTGAAATTTTCACAGATGATGTATTTCACAGATTTCCGTTGCCGCTATAACAACAAATACTAAAAAGTACGGAACCCTCGGCGGGCGACTCCGACTCGCACTGGTCCGGTTTTTTTTATATAACGATAAATAAAAATGTGTAGAAGCGGCCAAGGTTTAGAAATATCCGAATAAAGCTTGTTAAGTTGGATATTCAGATTTCGACCGCTCTGATGTGTGTGATGAGGACTGGACTATACCCTATTTCTATTATATAGATGAGTACCTACGGTGTGGACGTGACCGCAGCCAGATAGACCGATCTGCCCTGACACGGTTACTTCTTACGCCCTGAACCCAGCCCGCATATGATGTGATGACGTCACACACGCTACGTATAACCACCTACCTATACCACCTACGTACGCTCCGGTCATAATCCTTACGGCCCGATTCGAAGAATGCAATACAATAACTATAAGTTCTCATTTAGATATCATTTGTATGTCGTACAGAAGCAGCTCGTTTCGGGCAACCAATGTCATTTTGACGTTAGAAATATCGTAGATAGATCTTATTGGGATCATAGCGGAATCGAAATAATCGTCAATTTTGACATGTCGTTTAATTATCGATCTTTTAAAGATCTTCAACGAGTCTTAATCATTCTTCGAATCGGGCCGTTACTTAATATTATTAAGGGATCCGTATCCACCATTTTGAACATTTTCCAGAACACGTAATGATAGAAAAAAAAATCTATCTACCGATCGCATAATTTCACGAGAATCGGCTGAGAAATGCGTCCTGTAGAGGAAAACATCCAGAGATACGAAATAGTACATTACGATACAAGTGCGAAAAATAGGAAATTCGAAACGAGTGGCGATAAATTAAAACACGACCAAAGGCCAAAACCAACCAAAGTAATATGCTAATATTCGCATTAGTGCGGTAAAGTAACACCATATGTACTGTAAACATTTTTTCACAAGGTGAAACGAAAAGCTTGGCTAACAACCAGTCTATGAATGTGAAAGTAACTGTCGGTCTATTACCTCTTCAGTCTTCACGCTTAAACCGCTGAACCGATTAAGATGAACATCGTTATGGAGATAGTATGAGGCTGGGGGACACAGGATACCGTACCCAAAAGGTAAAACGGAACCCTATTACTAAGACTCCGCTGTCCGTCCGTCTATCTGTGTTTCTGTCCGTCTGTCTTAATAGCCGTGATGATGTATTTCTGTTGCCGCTATAACAACAAATACTAAAAAGTACGGAACCCTCGGTGGGCGAGTCCGACTCGCACTTGTCCGGTTTTTTATCAATCATTATCATCATACCAGGCAGACATAGTAGTAGTAGTAGTAGTATTTATTTTATTTATTTTTAAAGTAGCGCTGCGCAAAAGTTAGTTATGGAGTTTTTATTGTTATTATAACTACCGTTTCGGCGGAGATTTTCTGCTTTCTTACCGTCAAGAGGGACAGAAGCATATACCTGACTCTGTCCCTCTCAGAAGAAAGTGTCCTGGAAAATGATAGATAGTAATAACCCCGTTACTACATTCGAACGCGTGTTATGACCGTATCTACCTTTTCATCTGACATTTTCTGCTATCATGCTGGTAAGAGGGACAGAGGCGTGTAAAAATTAAAAAATATATACCTTATACTGTCTCTCTCATAAAGTGTCCTGAAAAATTATAGAATAATCCCTTTACTACGCCCGCATACGTAATTACGTCACGTAAGCTGCGTACGCGCCGGCCGTGACCGTTGTCACGGGACATTACGTTATCTGGGGCCATGGGCCGTTAACTTTGACACTTGGTTGTCAATCGTATGAGATCTTAATGACTCATTAGCGTTAATTTACTGGTGGTGGTGTGCATAGCGATTTTAGTTAAAAGGGATGAAATATTTATCAACCATTCAAAAAGATTAAAAGATTGTATCGTGTTTCAGTGTTACTATGGGGTCAAATAGTTCAGTTATAACAAGGTTTTACAAATGTACGTTCTTCTATCTTGTTTACCGTGTGTTTTTTTTTAACATTAAAATGTAGCCACATTATTTTCAAATACCACCACTGCACGGTACGACATCCATGCACGTACGCACGGCAGATCAAACAAGCAGATATGAGCGTAAACGGGCTCACGCGAGAAGATGCCCAGGATCGCGCAAAGTGGAGGAAAGCAAGTAGGAAAGCGGACCCTAGCAAAGACCGGGATCATCATATCATCATCATCATATCAGTCTTTTATCGCCCACTGCTGAGCATAGGCCTCTCTTCCAGTACGTCACTTGCCCCGGTCCTGTGCTAATCGCATCCAGAAGTGTCCCGCAATTTTCCTAATGTCGTCCACCCAACGAGCCAAGATAATGCTAGAAAAGAGAAGAGCGACATTATTTTCAAATGTGATAATACTGATGATGGAGACAAAATTATCGATGGAACTTGGGCTCGTTGGGATTTTCTTGTTCAGACACTTGTTAAGACATTTAGGGTTCTATCTAAATTGGATATTCCATAGCGTCGTAAGTGTTAAACACAACAACCACGGAGCGTGACTGTGCAAATCTAAAAAAAGCTTTTTGATAGACAGTTTAGTATTGTATACAATACATATGTTAACGGCACCAATCATGGGACATTTAAGATCAAATTGGAAGTATTTTTGATATTTCACCGACACCCGTAAAATTTCTACCGTTTTACACTTTAAAATGTCCAATTCGTCCTTTATGTTTTCTATGTGTTTAATGAAAGCTACTGCAATTGGTTTCAATATTATTAACCAATTAAAACTGTGTTTTTTTTTTTCAGTCATGAGACGTATGGCGCCATTCATTTTCAAACTAACAATTATCAATAAAACATTAAACTTAAGCAGCTCTTTGGCTCTTGTTTATGGTAAAATGTTGCCAGCGATTAAATACTGATGGTAAATACTTGTTTTACAGGATTTGTCTATACCATCCCATTACAGGTGCCTGTTCTATTATAATAGGGGTGTTTACTATACGTATATTTAAATACGTCTACTTTGAGGCACAAAAATAATGCTTTTCAACTCAAGTACAGTCAACCAATTTGAATCCTAGGCCACTATAGAACCTTGTCGCTTTAACTACTCTATACATGACATGCATCACTCAATAAGCACTGTCGTAGAAGTCATTACGACATGGTTCTATAGTGGCCTAGGAATCATATTGGTTGACCGTACCTACGTATCTACTTCTACATATTACCAACAAATTAATGACCCCCCGAATCCCGAGGCAGCGACATAATTCCTAAGCCCTCGATGTAATTATAGAAAGTACCAACAGATTTAAGAACCGATCCAATTTCACAGCAACGCGCCCAAATTTGGGAGCTTTTCACAAAATCCCGTGTCAAAGCCCGCAATAAGTTTAATCCCGATAATCTGCCATCTGTTAGACGGACACTATCGCCTAAATACCCCTAAATAGGGGCCGATAGCACCCTGTAGGGGCTAGGGGTTGCATTAGGGAAATTGCAAGGGGGAGGATTTATCTGTTTCTTTCAATGATGGGAAAGAATATATTGTGAATGTTTATCTTGAGTGTTTGGCAAGTAATGGGTAGTTAAACGTGTAAACCTATGGGCTATGGTACAGCCGATGCAATAAAGGAGCTAAATGTCTTTAACAACCTCTAGTGATTTTACAAATAAAGATATATCTTTGCAATTCGTCCAACAGTATCTGGCACTCACAAATTGTTTTACATATGTACTTATACCCCATTTTATTTACCATGGCGGAATTCCACTTGAAACTGCTATTTTGAGAATCATAATGTTGATCTAAACAGTTGCTTACGAGCTCTACTCTTCAAAGCCAGCGTGTCAAATAATAAGTATAATAACGCAAAAGGATTAAGAATGGACAGTTAAAGACACGACGCCACAAAAATGAAGTTCAAAATAATAATAATAAAACACATAACAAAATAAACACAGTACACAAGAGTTTGTACAAACACGGCAAACAGTAGTTCAAAATGTATTGGTTACAAAGTTGACATATAAAGTAAAGTACCTGGGCGCCCGAGCTTTGCTCGGTTATAACTATTTATTGTAATATGGTGGTGTATAGGTGATAATCTTAACTACATTTTTTTTTACTAAATGAAACTTGTCTAAAACAATAAAAATTAAAAAAATATATATAAACTTACACATATAAAAAAAAACAAAAGTTAGTCACCGGGCGAGATTCGAACCCGTAACACTCGTTTAGCAGTCCGCGTCTTAACCCGCTGGACCAGACAGACAGCCGGCAACACGAAATTAGCGAACATATTCTGCGTCGTAAGAAAAACGCATGAAAACTCGAATACACGCGTTTTCCCAAACATAAGACTAATCTAGATAGATTGTATACCCCCAAAAACCCCCATATACCAAATTTCAGCCAAATCGTTAGAGCCGTTTCCGAGATCACAGAAATATATATACATATATACAAGAATTGCTCGTTTAAAGGTATAAGATAGATGGCGCACTACACTCTCGTCCTATCTGTTTTTATTAACTACCCCAGATATGTATCTACATAGGTACATAATAGAGTGTGGTTTTGTTTGGAAATAATTCTATACAAAAATAAATTATAGTCGGATTGGGCAGATTTATGCTCAACAATTTTCAGTTAATATTATAACCGGATTTGATATTTGAATTAGCCGGAATTCTATTTTCAACTCCATCTGCTAGTAATATTGTAAATTATTAAAATACACTTTTTGTCAGTCGAGATATTCGTTACATCTATTATAGTGTCAAGTAGGTAGGTCCTTTTTAGGGTTCCGTAGCCAAATGGCAAAAAACGGAACCCTTATAGATTCGTCATGTCCGTCTGTCTGTCCGATTATGTCACAGCCACTTTTTTCCGAAACTATAAGAGCTACACTGTTCAAACTTGGTAAGTAGATGTAATCTATGAACCGCATTAAGATGTTTACACAAAAATAGAAAAAAAACGATAAATTTTGGGGGTTCCCCATACTTAGAACTGAAACTCAAAAAAACTTTTTTCATCAAACCCATACGTGTGGGCTATCTATGGATAGGTCTTTAAAAATGATATTGAGGTTTCTAATATCATTTTTTTCTAAACCGAATAGTTTGCGCGAGAGACACTTCCAAAGTGGTAAAATGTGTGTCGTCCCCCCCCCCCCCCCGCAACTTCTAAAATGACAGAATGAAAAATCTAAAAAAAAATATGATATACTTACATTGCCATGCAAACTTCCACCGAAAATTAGTTTGAACGAGATCTAGTAAGCAGTTTTTTTTTAATATGTCATGAAATTAAAAAAAAAAAAAAATTTCATCAAACCCATACGTGTGGGGTATCTATGGATAGGTCTTCAAAAATCATATTTAGGTTCCTAATATATTTTTTTTCTAAACTGAATAGTTTGCGCGAGAGACACGTCCAAAAAAATGTGTGTGTCCCCCCCCCCCCCCCCCCCCTGTAACTTCTAAAATAACAGAATAAAAATCTAAAAAAAATATATGATATACATTACCATGCAAACTTCCACCGAAAATTGGTTTGAACGAGATCTAGTAAGTAGTTTTTTTTAATACGTCATAAATGGTACGGAACCCTTCATGGGCGAGTCCGACTCGCACTTGGCCGCTTTTTTTTTGAAGGCGGTTAAAAATAACACAAATATGAAATATTATTGTAATACAATAACCAGATTATACGTAAGTGCTATAATATGCCAAGGTGAAGGAGGAGGTGGTGCAGAAGGTGAGTTAAGCGTAGAAATATCATTTCTTTGAAACTGGGTTTTTTTTATCGTGAAACCCCGATTGCTTAACGTAAGTATTTGACTATTTTTCCAAATGTGCTGTGCTTATCGGCCCGATTCAAAGAATGAGACACGATAACGATAAGTTCTGGTTTAGATAAGTTCTCAGATATCGTTTGTATGTCGTATAATTGATAGAAGCAGCTCGATTCGGGCAACCAATGTCACTTTGACGTATATCGTACATATATCGTAGGCAGATCTTATTCAGATCACAGCGGAATCGAAATAAACGTCAATTTTGACATGTCGTTTAGTTATCGATCTTTTAAACGTGTCGTAATCATTCTTCGAATCGGTCCGTATGTCAATTTTACGCAACGTTCGCCTTCTTATAAGAGTTCGGATGAAAACCGAAATAAACCGATATTTTAAAACTGGATTCGGACGCTATAAACGTGCATATCGTTGTCCTACTCACACACCGGAGCTGCATGCGGATATGCATCAATATGATAACTACGTAAACACCTATTTCCCTATACATTAGCATAGAGATATAATTTTAGTGACAGTGATGCTGCGCGCGCGCGCGTCACCGAAGCCCGTATGCGCCGGCGCCGTGACGTCACCCGCGTAAGTATATAACAGTTACCTCACCGGCTTCGGTACCATTCGCAATAAGTGTTTACTAGCCGATTGTTTACTAGCCGATTGTTTACTAGCCGATTGTTTACTAACAGTTTATGAAACTGAAGTTAAAAGTGATAAATGAGAAGTGAGAGGATTCCCAAATCAACTATAATGTACGTTTTTTTTGTTATTTTTTTATTATGGTTCAGGAGAGAAAAAATTAAGCGCTGGTGGCCTAGCGGCAAGAGCGTGCGACTTGCAATCCGGAGGTCGCGGGTTCAAAGTGTTCAAACCCTGGCTATCAATACCTACCTGGATACCAGTGAGTTTTTCGGGACCTATGTACGAAATATCATTTGATATGTAGCAGTCGCTTTTCGGTGAAGGAAAACATCGTGGAAACCGCACTGGTAGGCGCTTTTGTAAAAACTAGTGCCTACGCCAATTAAATCGACAAGAGTTGCGAATTACCTATTCGCACATGTATTATACAACGTTTTACCGTACATATGGCCCTTTAAATTTTCGATATAGTTACGTAATGTGCTAATTATCGCACTAGGGCCGTAAAGTAGCACCATATGTACTGTAAAATAACAAACGGATATCCTTATTATTATTACATCGATACTGGAGCCTAAATTGCAATTTGATAAGGCAAAACAAAAAACAAATGAAAGCGGATGTGTGAAATCACTTTCATGAAAGCTAATACAGGTTTTTAATCTGTTAGAAACTTTACACACGATTGCAATCTGGTGTTAAGTAAATTGTTTTATTTTTATTATACGAGTCCTTACAACTAACAACAAATGTAGCTCGATGACCCAGGGTGGGTTGACGGTCAATGAATCATACAAATATGTATAGTGGTGCACAAGCCATAAAGAGGTCAAATACGGCATTATCTGAATAAAAGATTTCCTTTCTGAGACATATTTCTTTTCCTAAGACGTATTTAAAAAGTGGATCCATCTAGATTTTTGATGCAGATGGGGGGGGGGAGGTTCAGCGTCGGCGACGTCCGAGGTTAATAATTGTTTAAGTTTAAGTCCTAAGTCGAGTTTGGAATCATTTTCAACTAAATCAAAGATGTAGACGTAGATTTCATCTAAATCTGTTGAGTGGTTATTGAATCCCCGTACAAACCTACACCGCTCTTTTTGGCATAAAAACTATCCTAGTTTCTTCCCCGGAACTCAAATGATCTCCATACCACATTTTAACTACCTAACTTGGGATCTCACCGGTTCAGTAGTAGCCTATTCACTGGCCTATCTCGGAAACGGCTCTAACAATTTCGATGAATTTGGGGTTTTCGGGGGCGGAAATCGATCTAGCTGGGTTTATCTCTGGGAAAACGCGCATTTTTGAGTTTTTATAAGTTTTCCGAGCAAAGCTATGATCAATAAGTCTCGAAAGGTGATGGGCGGCCTCATTGGCACAGAATAAATAATAATACTACCGTCTACCGTACAGAAATGACACTTCCTAAAAAACCGAAGTTTGACTGCGATTCAGGGTCGAATTATGCTGTCCCTTTCTATGTATGGCACTATCCCATTCGGCCATTTAGGGTTGTCAAAATTCAAGACATTATCTGTGGTCGTGCACGTATAGGGACGTCAAGTTGTGCCAACCCTTATAATTGCTCGGAGCAAGGCTGAGCCGAGCGGAGCCGAGAAATGCCGACAGGAGGAGTGTCGCCCCACTGTCGTTGATCAAACTACAGCGTTCAGACTAATAAATATACAAACAATGGATGAATTAATAATACGTGTGTAATTTAATGTAATTAGAGCGTTATTTCATCAACAATGAATAGTCACAAGTACATCGCCGTCATACAATCGATGTTATGCCCTCATTTTAAAACGACATGCTGAAACTTATGAAACTTGGCATGAACAATTGAACATTAAAGTAACAGTACCTGGGCGACCGAGCTTTGCTCGGTTATAACTATTTATTGTAATATGGTGGTGTATAGGTGAAAATCTTAACTACATTTTTTTACTAAATTAAACTTGTCTTGTTAAATCTATTTTATAAATATAATTTAAAATATTTTTTGAAGTGAAACTTGTCTTAAACAATAAAAATTAAAAAATTATATATAAACTTGAATATATAAAAAAAAGACAAAAGTTAGTCACCGGGCGAGATTCGAACCCGTAACACTCGTTTTTAGCCGTCCGCGTCTTAACCCGCTGGACCAGACGGACAGTGGCTGGTAAAACGAAATTAGCGACCATATTCTGAGTCAAAATAAAAACGCATGAAAACTCGAAAACACGCGTTTTTCCAAACATAAGACTAATCTAGATCGATTGTATACCCCCAAAAACCCCCATATACCAAATTTCAGCGAAATCGTTAGAGCCGTTTCCGTGATCACAGAAATATATATATATATATATATACAAGAATTGCTCGTTTAAAGGTATAAGATTAAGAGGCCCCGGCAAGCTCAGCCTAATTTCACCTTCCCATACATTCGGAGTTACATTCTCATTTTAAAACTACGGTTTAGATTGTAATGGTACTTTGCACACATAATGACATGAGGTATATCTAGTCCTGTAATTAGTTTATATAGCTCCAGTTAATATAACATCCCAATTAGAGAAAAAAAAATCCAGACAACCTTAGGGTAGCAGGATATAAAGAACAGTACGTTTTTAGAACAGGTAGTGCACGAATGAATTAGAGGAATAGGAAAATTACACATACATTAAGCAGACAGTACATACAGTACATTTACAATTTAAATAAACAGATAAATATAACAATTGTACGGTACGTACCTATTTAACTAATAAGGCTATAAGGGATTATAGGTAACAGTAGTTAGGTAGAAATACCTAACCTTATACGTGTAGTGGCAAAAAGGATAAATATTAGAATCGACGATAAGGAAGGATAAATATCAGCGACGTGTATTAAAATTTTTTTTCGCTGTATTTCTTTAACTATGGTATCTGAAGCTACATAAATTAATTTGAGGAATAGATATACCTTATCCTAATGTAAGTACAAAGTTTCAGATCTAGCTAGTCGTTCTAAAATGAGAGCGTAACTAAGTTTGTATGGAGAACAGAGTTTTCTGGGCGCCACCAAACAATCAAAATAAATCCTTTTATTTCAGTTACAAATTATGACAAAAATTACGAAAATAAAATATTATATAATAACCTAACCTAATAAAACTAATCCAAAAAAAATCCATCCAAGTAATGTTGACCCAGACCAAGCTAAGTTGGCAGTGATTTCGATAGCCCGGCCTGTGCAAGTGTTAACTGTTAAACGTCATAATTTCATAAATGTTTGATGTTGAAAATCAAAATCGCTACCAACTTATCTTGGTATCTAACATTTATTTGTCTGATATTAGTTGTTTTATTGAGCTTGACCCGTTTGTTTGTTTGTTCACTGACCTATCACACATAGACAGTTAGTCCTCATAAGGCTAATCTGCCAAAAGTGAAGCCGAAACTCGATCGATGTGTGCGTGCGACGCTCGTGTCTTACGCTCAGCGACACACACATATATACAAAAACGGGTTGCCAGAGTTCATTTATTCCCCTTAAAGTAGATGGATTTTAACCACATCCTTATACTTGGCTATCAATCATTTGGGAGTGTGTATGTAGATATTAAATTTGTAGCAAAAGCTTTCAAGGTTTCTTTTAAGGACTTTGCATTTCTGTACTTTGTGAAATAATGTTTAAATAAAAAAACGTTTATTTTTTTATTTTACAAATGTACACAGATAATAGCTGGTAGAATTGACTTTGGAATAATGATTTTAAATGATAAATATTTAATGACGATCATTTGGATTTGATTTGGTTTGATTTTATTTGACTAATATTTTCTTCGGGTTAGTGTGGTGAAAAGTTTTGTGTTTCACTTGGGGCAAAATTTGTTTAACTCTCGTAACTTGAAACCCTCGCAACGCTCAAGATTCCATTTTTCGACATTTTGGATCTTTATTTAGCTCGAGTAGCAATATTAGCACGAGCGGTTAAACAACAACTTTTCCACTTGTAAAACAAATAACTATTTATCGTCAGTACTAGTAATTGTACCTGCAGGCCTAGCCAAGGTGGCAATCGCTATTGCTTCGAACAACGAAACGCTTTGTGTCTCTCTATCAGTCTTCCATATAAGTGCGACAGTGACAGTTGCGTTTCGTTTTTACAGACCTTAACTGTAACACCTGTGTTCCACAAATAAAATTTACTTTACTTGCTCATCAAAATGGCGAGAGCATATTCGACTATGTTTAGTCGGTTTCCATATTGCATCGTTCCTATTTAATCTAATTTTTTCCGTCCATCTCGCAGACAGAAGCGGATCAGTCGGAAATCTAAAACGAATATCACACAAAATAAAAATATGAATTTAAACTGTAATTTTATAAAAGACAAAACATAATTTGAAATAAAAGAATGAAAAACTAAAAAAAAATATTTTCTATAGTCATACAAGGAACTTAAAGTAAGCATATTAATTTTATCAATGTAATCGTCATGCCTCATTTGGAGGAAAAAAGATTCATATCACCTGGCAACATTTATAAGTAATGGCGGCTGACGAAAATTTGGATTTTTGTATTTACAATTACGTAAAAATATCACATTAAACTGGATACTTACGCATGAAATGTTATATCAGGCGGTTTGTTTTTATTCACTGATGTGTTGTGACACCAATTCACCGCACAAACAACCATCTTTCTTGTATTTTTTAATTTATAACCGGGAGGTGTACACAAACCAACTCGACCTTGAGTACTGCGAGGGCCGTTCGGATACGATGACACGGGGGCGACATAATGTCGTACTCGAAATGGCTTCACTAGGGATGTACAGACTAGGCATCTAGGTTAGTTATAAATCTATGTGTTTGTTTATTTAACACTAATTGTCCCATTGTCAATATCATTGACCTATATACGATATAATATATTCTGTTTGGTTTAATACATATTTATACGTAGGTACCTATTACCTAGGTACGTAAAACGATTTATAAAATAATGTTGAGATACAAGTTGGAACCCGGCGACGTGAGGCGACTGTAGACTACACGTAGCCGCGTCACGACTACTTTCTATGTATTTCTATGAAATACTATTCGAACTCTGCGACACGAATCCAGCGACAGCGTCGCAGGGCCCGACCGCAGATCAGGGCTATGACCGCGAAAATCGAAGTTCGTTAATTGCGGGCATTTTTCTCTGTCACTCTAATTACATCTTAGTAATAGTAAAAGAGAAAGATCCTCGCAATTTGCGATTTTCTGTTTTTGTAGTAAGCCCCCAGTAGTGCCGCTGACGTCAAGAAACACTCGGAATCAACTAAATACTGCGCTGCAGAATGCAGTCGGGTTCGAAACTAACACAGCGACATGTCGCGGCGACACGAAGTCTGCAGATGTCATCTGCAGTCGCTACACGTCGCTAATATTTATCCTTCCTTATCGTCGATTCTAATATTTATCCTTTGTGCCACTACATGTCTAACTACTAAATAATCCCTTATAGCCTTATTATTAGTTAAATAGGTACGTACCGTACAATATAGGTATGTATAGTTATATTTATATGTTTATTTAAATTGTAAATGCACTGTATGTACTGTCTGCTTAATGTATGTGTAATTTTCCTTTTCCTCTAATTAATTCGTGCACTACCTGTTCTAAAAACTTACTGTTCTTTATATCCTGCTACCCTAAGGTTGTCTGGAAGAGATCGCTTACAGCGATAAGACCGCCTGTTGCTATCTTTCTTTACATTGTAAATCTGGTTTTAAATTTGTTTTCTTTGTGGTGCAATAAAGAATATTTACTTACCGTAAAATAGGATGAGTAGGGATGACGAGGGCAGTTGGGTTACGAATGGGGTGAGGAGGGATGACAGAGTGGTAAGTTGGTTTTTACAGGTCACTGCTACGTAAATTATATAATCTAACAACAAATCAAGCTATTATAATACCGTAAAACCGGGTTTCTTTAGCCCTAAGGGTAAAGATTGTCCCAAAAAATTAAAAAGATTTAACATCCCGCCACAAAGCCAATAGACGTCCGATCGTAGCAGTTACCCTCTAAAATCATAAATGGCACTACCTACCCGCGACGTGGTACCGTTTCCAAGTTGCTTGCGCAGGTTTCAACTTGTCAGTATCGATCAAGCGTGAGGTAAGACGTACGTACATAAATGGTGTCTGCAAACTTTTGGTTAAAACAGCGAAATAAGGTAAGTTAGCTTACTAATACCTATACCTTGATACAAAGCATCTCTTTGAGAATGCTGCAATTACAATAAAAACTTATTTAGTCTTTTCTTAGAAACATAAAGTTCGTTAGTATAATCATAGTAAACATTGTCCCCCATTTCGGGGAACTTTAGCCCGCGGGTAGCTAGCCTACAATAAATACCCATTGATTATACCCATCGTATTAAAATGACATAATCATACGATTATGTCATTTTAGACGAAGATCAGTTGATAGTTTTCGTTAATCCAATGATAGTTTTCGTTGAAAGACTGAATTCATTAAGTGCTGGTATCTAAATTTTAGGTTTTTCATGATTGTTGTGAGTTTTTGCTCTCCATATGTTTAAAATAAGTGTAAGTGAGTCTTAAGTTACAAAAACGAATTGTTAGCCTACTATTTCCAACAATTATTCTCGTTAAAATGCTGTGATTTAATAATTTGTTACGTTTTCAGTATTAAGTTTTACTTGACTGAGATTTTGTACTTTTATTTTACTTAGAGGTAAAATATTACCATATTCTTGTTACTAATAAAGGTGATTATTATCGTATATGTTGACTAATTCTAATGATGATTCTCATTAACAGGCTGTTAATTAAGGTTTTGTTAAAATTTGAACAACTTTTATTCTATCTCAGAACTGAAAAAGTTATTTTTGTTTGATTTTTGCTCAAATAAATGTCAAATATTGTATCAAAAATTAATTCGTTTCATTTACTAGCCTACCTTAAAGAGGTTTCTTGGGTTTCTTTGTTGTTTAGATTAATAGTGGGGCTTTCTGTATGAAAATAAGTATAAAGTTCAAACTTACCCGCATCTAAGATCAACTTTGGCCCAAAAATGAAAAAATAAAAAAAAATACGTAGAAGGTTTTTTTTTACTTTTTTTTTACGTTTACTTATCCGACGTATCCTTAAGATGCACCTAACCGTAACTAAAAATTCGGATCAAGGATAGAAACGTAATGATCTAGAAGTATATAAAAAAATACAAGAAAAAAGGGTCATGTAACCCGACTTTACGGTATTCATAATCCCAAAGTGTCGAACCAACAATTTTCAAAACTCACCTTGGTAGGAAATCCCTCCTCACTACGGGGTGAGCAGGGATTTCCTAATATTTCGTATTTATCTTTAAATTTATGAAATGGACTACACAAAATCATAAAAAAAAACTAAAATTCAAACGACCGGAACATTTATTATATACAAAAATCAGTTTGCCACATGTAAAAGTAAAGTTTTATCGAGGTATGAATGTCAGTTTTATCCCTTCCCCCATTTTACGATATACAAAACCTCCTCCCATCACTGGAATTCTTCTTAAACACATACAAGAAAATAATATAAAACTTTAACGGCTCTACATTTTCTAGTAAAATCATCTTATCTTATGTCTATTGTCCATTTCTTATCTCTCCTTATGTTGGTATGCCTTCTAATTGTCAAAACTGTCACCTTTCCCGCTCTTTTTCTAATGAACTGTACATGTCCTGTGTTGTTTGTGATGTCCATAACAATAAATGTTTTTTGTTTTAGGTACCTACCATAAGTCCTTTTACCAAACCAAAATTTATCATACACCGAACATGCTTATCGTGCGTGGTACGTCTTAAAACGTCGTCATTGGCAAAATCCCTCCTGCCAAAACACAAGAGGGGAAAGCCAGGAAAAAAAAAATATACAAATTTTATTGTACAAGTTTTTTTGTATTTACAGCTATCCCGCCGTTCGCTTCTGCCCAGCTCCCCCTGGCTGACTTGCGCAAGCGCATACGATCAACTGCAGCTCGATCAGTTTCAGTTGCACCGGAGATGGAGCGAGCGTGCCTGCTTGTTTGTGTGCTGGTGTGTGCAGTGGCCGGTGTTGTGGGTAAGTACATAACTTTTTCATAAAAAAAAACTTTTAGATAGGATTTTTATATATTAGTTAGAAGATAAAAACACTCAAATTAAATACCCACTAATAAAGAAGAAATCGCCCGCATTTCCCCGCTGGATAGCAACGCTGATCTCCTATAGTTCTAAATATATTTTGCATATTGGAAGAATATAATTTTGAATACCAAAACCGCTCTTAGTCCCTACTCTATCATCAACAGATTAACACCATTAAGAGGTAAACGTGGACGATCGCCCTATTTTTCTCTTTATATAATATACTATACAATACTTTACTATATTAATACATATTATACAAATAAAATATTTTTATTTTTACATAATTTCAAACCGCAGCTTTTCTTAGCTTTTTTTAGATTTATTAATTAGTACCTATAAAATTTATGTACCAAAAATACATGTTCGTAATTTTGGTTCGTTACGTTCGGTTCACTGAGAAAAATAAACCATTTAAAACAATTAAAATTGCATTAACGTTTAATGGTTTAAACAGTTCCATAAATATGAGCCTATCGAAAAAAAAAGTTAAATTTTACTGTTCCGAAAAGACACTAAATTTTACTGTTTTAAGTAGCTAAAAGGGTCTAGCAGGCTAAGCGTACAAGAAGTGCCCCCAACGACGGATTTTGTCGATATTTCTGGTAGTGTACTGTTAGGTTCTAAGGACCCTCCATGCTTAACATCAGACCTCGATTCTCTTTTGTTTGCGAGTTATTCAGGATAACGTAAAATAATTAGGGTATCATTGAAAGTGTCATATTTTATAAACGATTCAAGTTACGTGAACCAAACAAAATTATATTTGATAACAATAAAAAAAACTACAAAATGCAAATTTTTTACCAGCATCCTGTCCTTAAACTTCATTGCAAAAAACAAAAATATTTTTTTCCATCCAATTTTTTTTTTACTTTTCGCGGAGGTAGACCTCCAAAAAAAATATGCATGAGTAGCCACTAATTCCCACTACATACACATATAAAAATATTTGCACAAATGTTCGTGCTTCATGTCAAAAAAAAAAACGATTCTCCAATAAGTAGTCACTGGCATTATATGTACAGATAGAAGTACATCAACGATGACGTGTCAGCGTTGATAACATCTGACACATAATATTATCTGCATTTGTTTTTTGCATTTTGTAGTGGAAAATGGAAAACATTAAGTGCAAGTCTTGTAAAAAAACATTAAAAAATATCCGTGGGAAACAAAAATGCATAGAAACAGAGCATGAGGCTGATTTATATAGCAAATGCACTAATATGTTAATTTGCATAAATGATTTATTGTGTGGTAAGTGTCGGATTTTAGTGTATAAACATAAAGCAGTAGCATCAACTTCTGCGAGTACATGCACAACAATTGGCGATGCTGGCTCTTCGTCTGCAACCTACTGCTTTATGTTTATACACTAAAAGTCGACACTTACCACACACTAAATCATTTATGCAAATTAACATATTACTGCATTTGCTATATAAATCAGCCTCTTGCTCTGTTTCTATGCATTTTTGTTTCCCACGGATATTTTTTAATGTTTTTTTACAAGACTTGCACTTAATGTTTTCCATTTTCCACTACAAAATGCAAAAAAACAAATGCAGATAATATTATGTGTCAGATGTTATCAAAGCTGACACGTCATCGTTGATGCACTCCAAATAGGTTTATTAGAAGAGTTTGTATACCTACACACTAATCTTCAAACTGCACTGGTACTTCTATCTGTACATACTTATAATGCCAGTGACTACTTATTGGAGAATCGTTTTTTTTTGACATGAAGCACGAACATTTGTGCAAATATTTTTATATGTGTATGTAGTGGGAATTAGTGGCTACTCATGCATATTTTTTTTGGAGGTGTACCTCCGCGAAAAGTAAAAAAAAAATTGGAAGGAAAATTTTATTTTTATTTTTTGCAATGAAGTTTAAGGACAGGATGCTGGTAAAAAATATGCATTTTGTAGTTTTTTTTATTGCTATCAAATATAATTTTGTTTGGTTCACGTAACTTGAATCGTTTATAAAATATGACACTTACAATGATACCCTAATTATTTTACGTTATCCTGAATAACTCGCAAACAAAAGAGAATCGAGGTCTGATGTTAAGCATGGAGGGTCCTTAGGACCTAACAGTAATATCGACAAAATCCGTCGTTGGGGGCACTTCTTGTTCGCTTAGCCTGCTAGACCCTTTAGTGACTGTTCGTTTATTTTTATCGTTCTTTTCAATACTTAGAAATGTTCAACCAGTTGACGTTACTGTTTTGTATTTAACTGTTTTTCAAGCATTTGTTGATATGAAAATCACTGTAATGTGTGCTCGATAGATCATAATTATTTCAGTGTTCGTTTAAGGTAAGTTGGGACTAGGGACTAGATACGTTTGTATAGAGAGACGAATCAGTTTCGTCTTAACACTATGGATTTAGTTCAAATTAACGTAAATGTTAGTTTTCAAGCTAGGGTTTAAATTTTTAATTAGGTATTCATTCAAGCGAAGTTCACCGGATCAGGAAACGCCTAGTTAATATTCTAGGTTAATTACGTTTGTAGTGTTAATGATGTGGGTATTACCTACTCATACGTTATAAATCGTTTACTGTAATTAATTATTGGTTGGACATTATTACACAAATTGACTAAGTCCCACAGTAAGCTCAATAAGGCTTGTGTTGAGGGTACTTAGGCAACGATATATATAATATATAAATATTTATAAATACTTAAATACATAGAAAACGCCCATGACACAGGAACAAATATCCATGCTCATCACACGAATAAATGCCCTTACCAGGATTTGAACCCGGGATCACCGGCTTCATAGGCAGTGTCACTTCCCACTAGGCCAGACCGGTAGTCAAGTAGGTAATTAAAATGAAATATTTACAGTAATAATAATTAAAATCACGAATGGTTCTATGATAGAGGAATTAGAATAGAATAGATAATAGAATTTCATATTCATAAACACACAGATAGTAATAGACATACATAAAAAATTATATAGTGAGAATAAAGTGTCACGAAATGGCCTCATCTCAGCATGTTGCTGGCGACTTCCAGCGCTGATCATCCGATGAGACCATCGAGTGAGAAATAATCACGGAAGGCAACAGACAGGAAAGAAACATAAAATAAATCGAAATAAATTACACACAGTAGACAAGCTAATACAAAAAGAGATAAAACATGACGTACATACTTAACACTAAGTTTAAATAAAATTGCACAGACGAAACGATCGCATTGCGTTATTTTTCTTTATAAGTTGTCATCAGCCCTAACTTTAATAAAATCTTAGGCAAGATCTAGCCTAACGATCTTTTATAGGATACATTTCGGATAGTGTGCTGAGGAATTGCACAACCTTATTTCTCCGTCCCCATTTCACCATCGGACTACCAGACAATCAGCACTTCGGCATCGCTTCATGGTAGGTATTCCACAAATACGCACGAAGCGTTTCGCTTCAACATTCCTTATGCGAACTGCCAAGGAGTGAAATGCCCTGCCCGAGTCTGTGTTTCCGCATGAGTACAATCTGAATCTCTTCAAGGCTAGAGTAAATAGGTATCTCATAGGTAACCGTGCTCCACCGTAGACCGCATCATCACTTACCATCAGGTGTGATCGTGGTCAAACGCCTGCCTATCCTCCATAAAAAAAAAACCGAGGACTAATGACAGTAATCGCTCACAGCCATAAAAACTACATTGTAAATATACATAATTAGTTTATAAATAAACCAATCATATCGCGGAGTATTTGATTGCTGCAATAAAAACGCAGCTACAAGGAAAACAAACAAAAACAACTTGATGAAGTTTGTACCTAAATATATAAAAAATAATTTTTCAACATAAAAAATGCTTTAGGTTTGTGATTATACGAAGACTGGAAATTATAAAAACTATCATAAATACTTAATTGAATTATAATTTTGTCGGAAGTGTTTTCAAGATATTTTATAGTTGAATATGCGTGAATTGAATGAATTTATATTTATAAACTTTGTTTTAAATATTATTATAGGATGCGAGCGAGAACGCATGACTTGCGTTCTCGCTCGCGACTCTATACATCTAGCGCGTCTTCAAGTATGGAGTCGCGCGCGAGAACGCAACTCATGCTAGAGGGTTTGTTCGGCTCAAGCGAATATTCGCTTGCAAGTCCAGAACTGTCATTAAAACATCAACTGTTCAATAACATTAATTAATCCTTTGCAATTTCATGTCAATCAAATGATCTAACTTTCACTATCGCCGATCGATCTATGCAAATCCATGGAGGCGGTCATACATGCTACATAATAATACTTAAACATACATTACATATCTAGATGAATACTTTCACTGTATCTAATTTGATCATTAGCCGTTTAGTAATTAAAAATATATATATTATGAAGTTTTTGATAAGAAGGTTATTCAGTATATCTGTATTACAGTAACTGTACAAATACTAACATAAATTAATAACTAGCTTAGATCTAAAATAGGCGTCGAGGCATTGTACCAAGGACGCTGGCGGCATTTCCTCGTTGTATCGCAATGCTGATACATTGCGCGAGGAAGCCGGCCAGCTCTTCGGTTACCAGTTTTTACTAGCTAATTACATGGCACTTAAAAGCTCAATTTGATTGGTTGAACCTAAATCTTGCTATGTATTTCGCGCACAGGCACTGCTCTTACGAATACTTTCAATCATGAGCGCCAGGGAATCCTCTCGGTACCGAATTTGTATCGCAAGAACCTGAAATTCCCGGTTCCGGGACTGATTCCGTATAAAAAAGCCGTTTTGCGAGTTTGATGGACACATTTTTGATTGAGCTGTCGTGATTCACGTCGAAATAAGAAGTCGTAATATATTTTTTTTAAATACTGTCTGTGGGACTTGCCGGTTACTTACTATCTCAAAATAAGGGTATCGTAACAGCACGCAACCGGTTCGTCTGTAAACATTGATTGTCCGATAAGCGCCAAATGACAGATGACGCGACGAAACAATGAGAGAAATTGAAACCGGACTATGATTGAAATCGGAGGCATTGTTTGATAAATTGTCTCTTTCGTCGGACTGTTTGGTATCTCCGTGATTGATAAGATATTTGAAAAGACAATTAGACATTCGACAAACTTGAGTATAATTTAAGTTTTTACTTTCATTCTCTTGAAGGTTAAATTTCAAAAAGTCTTTCTTAGTAGACGTCTAAATTACCTAAGATGTACTTAGCTACACTTAAAGAATAATTGGGTTGTTTCAAGTTGAAAGTTTCGTAAAGGCATTATAAGTGTTACTATAAAAGCCCAAAAGTACGGCAAATCCTACGAGTTACCGGTACAGTACTACCCAAAATTGACCAATCATCAACATCATTTAGGATAAGGTTAGCTTTAGTATACAGTATCTAACATACATAGATGTATAGCAAAATAGCTTCTGCTTGCAACTTCATCTGCATAGTATTATGATGATGATTAATATAAACCATCCTACGTCCTTCCCCAGGCTGAGGCTCGAGATAGTTTGAGAACTATCTCCGATATCTCCATGCTAAATTTCATGTAAATAAAGCGGTTTACTGGTTTAAGCGTTAAGAGGTAACAGACATATAGACAAGTTACTTTCGCATTGATAATAATAATAGTAGGGATCATTGGCCATTCAGAGAGGAGGAAGCTTAGAGCTACATGCTCCAGGGGTGGAAATGAAAAATTGCATAAGACGCGAGTTGCACAGGGGGTTGGGAGTAGAAAGCGTACACCTCTCGACACCCCTGAGCCGCTCACACCGGTGTTGCTCCTGGTCGTCTTCCTCTTCTAGTGGGCGGCGAGTCACTGCCTGCCTCGATAACTATAGTGAAAACATTGTTATGTCCGGGCGTCTTTGCAATAACCCAGTCTCATTATCCACCCAGCTACCACAATACTCCCACTACAATAATTCCAATACCTGCTGCGACCGGTTCATGGGTGGAAATGAAAAATGCCTGTGAACGGGTTCCAGCAGGCGTTCTACATGACATTGAAGCTCTCCAAGGGGTCTCTACGTGTTGGATCTATATCCCCACGCAAGCCTATCAAAAGACCGGAATTTATAGGCCCGTGAAATCCATGGAGATGCAATAATAGTGTGAGGGATAGGTATATGAAAGATTTAGAAACTATAATTATTAATTCGCAGGCCAAGTAGCCACGATGTGTCGACCCAACGAGCGATTCCTCTCCTGCGGCGGCTGCCAGAAGACGTGCGCGGACCCGGCGCCGGCGTGCGCGGCGGTTTGCCGAACCGGCTGTTATTGTGCGGATGATCACGTCCGGAATAGTACCGGACACTGCGTGAAGCTGTCTGAGTGTCCGGCAGCATGTAAGTAGAATTTTGAATAGACGGTGCGAATCGCATCCAGTGTAATAACCTCAAGGCAACACATCTCAAGGTTTTATCTTTAGACAACAGATTGGCAGTTATACTCATGCAGTTGACATTACACAGTTACGGTTCATAATTCCTTTTATTGCTTTAGCTGCAGCCCTCAAACAGGACACAACAGAACCCCGTCAAGACTGCCCTATAAACGAAGAGTACCGCTTCTGTGAGCCCTGCAACAAGACGTGTGACAACCCTAACCCCATGTGCCCCGCGCAGTGCTCTAGAGGATGCTTCTGTAAGGGAGACCTAGTGAGGGACAGAGACGGCAGCTGTGTGGCGTATGAGAAGTGTGCCAAGTTTGCCAAGAATGAGACGTGTAAGTAACACCATTTGTGACAGCCATAACCGGATACTTTGGTTGTCAAAAGTTTACATTTGACAATAAATAAATAAATAATAATAAGTATTATAGACACATTCTTCCACAAAAATTGACTAAGTCCCACGGTAAGCTCAAGAAAGCTTGTGTTGTAGGTACTCAGACAACGATATATATTAATATACAAATACTTAAATACATAGAAACCATCCCTGACTCAGGAACAAATGCCTGTGCTAATTACATAAATACATGCCCTTACCGGGATCCGAACCCAGGACCACCGGCTTCATAGACAGGGTCACTGTCACTGCCCACTAGACCAGACCGGTCGTCAAGTCCATTCAGTTACGGCACAGAATAAATAATAGTACCACTACCGTACAGAAATGACACTTGCTACAAAACCGAATTTGGGAGCGATTCAGGGACGAATCATGCTGTCCTTTTCTAATGTATGGCACTATGCCTTTCGGCTATTTAGGGTTGTCAAAGTTCAAGTCATTATCTTATCTGTGGTGCACGTAAAAGGACGTCAAGTTGTGCCAACCTTAATAATTGCTCGGAGCAATGCTGAGCCGTGCAGCGCTATCTACATCAGGTGTTAACGCATTCACTGCCATCGACGCATATATGTGTTCACCGTCATAAAAGTTTATTCCTAGGCCACGCCCCCAGGCAGTGAATGCGTTAAACTAGGCTACTTTTTCTTAGACATCTCTATAACTATCGATAACTCTCTGATCTATACAATTAACGACATGGCTTTTTCCAGCAAACTACATCAAGCCCTACAACCTGACCTGCGCTCCTGGCCAGGTCTACAAAGACTGCGAGCCCTGCGAGAAGACCTGCTTTAATCCCAACCCCATCTGCCCCGCCCAGTGTAACCGGGGATGCTTCTGTGAGGACGGACTGGTGAAGAGCCCCAACGGACAGTGTGTGAAGAGGGAAGACTGCCCGAAAGGTCGGTATTGGGGGTTCAAATACGGGCTAGACAATACAATAACTAAGTAATACACATAATAATATGAGTAACTAATACTTTCCCCATCGGAATTAGGCAACCCATGTAAAAAAGAGCGTAATGAGAAGAGCCTATCATCCTAACCAAAGTAGCGATCCTAAAACATAATCCTAAACCTCACCTGTCCTACTTAAGGAGGAAGAATAGCTTTGCGATCCTAGTGAAATAACGGTGTTTTTTCTATGAAATTCCATTTCGGGAGAGTACGTTTTCCACTAACTAAATCTTAACAAATCACTTTGATTTTGATGTCGATCGCTTCAGCATAATAAATATTCTAGGTTTAGCTTTTTTTCTGTTTTGAAGATTTTGAATAAAAGGAAAACATATAGTTTTTTAATGTCTATATCAAAAACATAGAAAATGGAAGATATTTAGAAGTGGAAAAACGTTTTCTCTTTTTGTATGGACAATCACGAATAAGTGCCCCAAAAGTTGGTATTGGGGATGCACATTTCGCCTGTCACACAGCTAACGAAGCACCTAAATCATGGACTTTAAAAATAAATGGTAACTTTGCGAGACTTGATCCAACTCCATATGCACCGCCCAATGCCAACGAGGTTTTTCTGTGAGGATGGACTTGTGAAGAGCCCCAAAGACAATGTGTGAAGAGGGAAGACTGTGCAAATAATTGGGGTTCAAATACGGGCTAGACAACACAGTAACAAATCAGTAAAAAGTAGTAAGTGTAGGGTGGGTCGAAGTGTATCAAGGGCTCCCGAAATAAAAAGATAAGTATATTAAAACTTCCCCAGTATTCTTCCTTTGCAACCCATGTTATAAAAAAAAACTGTTAACCTTTTAACCGCCATAGAATTTTTCATGACGCCGCCGGTACGAAGTTACACGATGTTTTGTCTTATCAGAATGCAGCGTAAAGAGCTGGATATTGTATGTCTTATATATCAATCAAGTAGACTGATGTCTATGGCGGTTAAAAGGTTAAACATAATGTCCCAAACTAGTGTCCCTTAAATGACGTATGACCTCACCTGTGCTATTTAAAAAAAAACTTATCTAAGCCCTGCGTCCCACTCAATGCCTGTGTTTTTATTTGTAATCAAAATACTAAAAATAAATACATTTCCCCATCCCCACTGTTGGGAACTTTTCGTAAGTTTATGAAGAGATCTCAAGGAATATTGTTACCAGCCTCAAAAATTACACATACTTATTATTTATTTTGAACAACTATTATTAAAACGCCAACTTTCCGTCTATTTTTTCTTTCATCATTTGTCACGATCTTTAAGTGTGGAGCCACGTAAAATTAAATCTATTTTCATTGTTAACATATGCTACAAAATGACCAGTGTAACAAGTGTGTATTTGTGAATAATTTTATTTAGATGTTGATATTAATCAAAATTGTAATTTTGACATGTATCTAATGTATGTGTGCATTATTAATAAATATGAATATGAATAAAAAACCCTCAAAGGCTTTTAACAATGAAAACCAGTAAATGTACCTATTTACTGTATGTCGTGGCCACATAATCAGAATGTGATCATTTCATGAGATGTCATTTAAGAATAGATTACTTCATCATATGGTTCGTTAAGTTTCTTAGGTTTGACTTTTTTATGATGTAGCCATCCAATCATTTTGTGAAATTGTTGCCACATCAACACAAAAGATCCACTCTAAGATCTGGCCACAACATATACACACATGTCTCGTGAATGTGATTGCACTGGTAGAAATTATAGATCTGATGGGGAAAAACACATATTGTCTGCTATATCCTGCTGTCTACAGACTTGCCATTGGAAAGTTTCCAAAATTGCGAAATTTACACTTGGAAAAAATTCCGAAATAAAAGTTGAAACACACAAAGTCTTACGAATTTTTCATTAACCCTTTATCAGGCTGACAGTTCAAAAATGAAAATCGAATGTCAGACTTACTCATCGAAAATAGAACACAAGTTTGAAAGGGATGCCGACCAAGTCGCATTATATAAGAGCTTATGTGACAAGCAGCTGAACAACATACATTGTCCGTTGGCACTGTTAAATTGTACTGACTCTCGATGCTGTGAGGTGAGCCACCGGCATTACATAGATCTGTTATATAAAGACATTATTAAAACATTAAGTAATGCATCGGAGGCGGGCTTCGCCAATAGCAGGAGGAGAAAGTACTATGTAACGGGTTGGAATAAGTATGTAAGGGATGCACATAGGCAGGCAAGGATTGGGTTTCATGAGTGGATGCGGTTTGGAAAACCTTCTAATGGACCAATATACGCGCATATGCGTGAGACCAGGAAAGTGTTTAAAGCGAAGCTCAAATGGTGCCAAAATAATCAACAGCAAATTAAAATGGACATACTTGCATCGCATCATTCGGGTAAGAACTTTAAACAATTCTGGAAGGAAACAAATCGTATGAACCCCAGGCCGAGTGTGCCTGTGAGCGTCGAAGGTCTGTGCTCACCCGTGGAAATTGCTAATTTATTTAAGGACAATTTTAAAGTAACATCGCCATTAGGTAGGTCTGTGAATCGGCCCAAGGCTGAGCCCGTCATGTCAACTGTGCATTTTACTGAGTACGATGTACAGGAGGCGATTAAAAGTATGAAGAGGGGTAAGTCGCCGGGTCATGATGGGCTCAGCATTGAGCACTTGCAAAATGCTGGCATTCATCTGCCACGAGTACTCACAATATTATTTAACTTATGTATTAATCATTCCTATCTACCATCAGACCTGATGAGAACAATTGTGGTACCAGTCATTAAAAATAAAACAGGTGATGTGTCGGATGTGAAAAATTATAGACCAATATCATTGGCAACCGTTGTGGCAAAAGTGCTGGACAGATTGTTTGACAGACACTTAGCTAAACATATTAAACTGAATGACGCACAGTTTGGGTTTAGGCCCGGACTTTCCACAGAGTCGGCTATTATGTGTCTGAAAAGCACTGTCCAGTACTATACTAGTAGGGATACACCAGTTAGCGCCTGCTTCTTGGACTTATCGAAAGCCTTCGATCTGGTCTCGTATGATATACTTTGGCAAAAGCTGACCAATGAGACCAGTGTCCCCGAGGACTTGATTGAGATCCTGAAGTTTTGGTACGGGAACCAGATTAACTCGGTCAGGTGGGCGGGCGTTCACTCGGGTGAATACCGTCTGGAATGTGGAGTAAGGCAGGGCGGTCTGTCCTCTCCTAGGTTGTTTAACCTATATGTGAACCAGCTTATGGATGAGCTCAACAATGCCTATGTCGGATGCTCCGTGGATGGCAAATCCATAAATAACATCAGTTATGCTGATGATATGGTGTTGTTGAGCCCATCCATGAGCGCACTTCAAGAGTTGCTGGATATTTGTGACAGGTATTCGGTGAGACATGGGCTAAGGTACAATGGGAAAAAGAGTGAGGTACTTGTTTTCAAAGCAGGAAGAAAATCCTACAAAACAGTACCTCCTGTGACCTTGGGCGGGGAACCACTCAGGGTCACTAAAACATTCAAATACCTTGGTCACTGGGTCACCGAGGACCTAAAAGATGACCTCGACATAGAGAGGGAGCGTAGAGCGTTGGCCGTCCGCGGAAATATGCTGGCGCGCAGGTTTGCCAGGTGTAACAAAGACGTGAAAAAGACGCTTTTTAAAGCTTTTTGCCAATCGTTTTACACCTGCAGCCTGTGGGCTAGCTATACTCAGCGAGCGTACAATGCTCTACGAATACAATATAACAACGTTTTCAGGATGCTGATGGGGCTGCCACGGCACTGTAGTGCGTCGGGAATGTTCGCGGAGGCGCACACGGATGACTTTTTTGCAATTATACGCAACAGATCGGCGTCACTTATGCAGAGACTGTGTGGCAGTACCAATAGCATCCTGAAAACGTTGGCAGGTAAGATAGATGCACCACTGCTCATGCACTGGAATGGACTGCATGTGGAAGCCACAGATGCTGAGAAGTGGTGCATCTAGATTGCCTAGTTATATTTATTTTTTATATTTATTTTTGTGTACTTGTAGATATGTTATTATTATTTTATATGTCACTAACCTTAATTAATTTTAAGATTTGTTGTAAATACTAACAATTATGGATCTATTGTTGATTCGAAATAAATAAATAATTGAATTGAAATTGAATTGAAATTGAAGTGCCGTATGTGGGAAATATATCTCCCTTAGCCTGGTAAAGGTTTAAATTTCCGAGAACTTTTCCAACTCTTTTGAAACTATCCGCCATTTGCACATATGTACTCCTGCTGAATTAATGTTTCTCTCTAAACTATGTTCCTCAAACCTTAGCTGACCTTATAAGTTTGTTTGTTGGGGCAAGACTTTCGCACTTTCTGTTTCTGCACAGTGTGGTTAAGGTACAGTCAGCTCCAAAAAATACTATAATAACATCATAAAAACAAAATAAATGTGTATTCAAGTAACAGCTTAGGTACATATATATATTTGCAGCTGGCTGTATAATATTTTTAGTAGTACTGATTTAATGTGATATTAATTTACTTATTGTTAATTAAAATATATATTTCACAACGTATTTTTATGTGTTTTACTCACTCACCTAAACTATATAAACAAAATTCTATAATTCTTGTAAGATTTCTTACTATCCCTATTTTTCCTTAAATTAACAACAGTTTAAATATTTGTAATGAATAAATAGTGTTAGGATAAGTTAACACTTTACTCTGATTTTACAGAAATTAGAAGCTAACTTTAGTCTTACTTGCCTACTTAAAAAAACCATACACTTGCATCATAGGAAAACCAGGAGATATTATTAAGAATTTATTTCCGAAATAAGCAATTTATCAACTACTTATCTGGAAAATGCACCGCTAGTATCATAGTATGTCTATGGATTAAAAAATAAATAAGTATCTTTTATCAATGTACGGTACCATCCAATAATATATCATCTTTGTGTGTTTATGTATGAACTTGTATAGAATAAACAATATAGGTTAGTTTGTAAATTGCATATTTTACTAGTCATTTTATACAAATATATGATGAATAGTGCAATTAAATACTGTGAATTACAATAGGAGAATCAGCATTTTACTAAAAAAGGTACATTAAAAAAAATGGTGACCATACGTTAAAATAAAAAAACCTCTATGAAAAAAACAATTTTTCTCATTGCTCGCACAAAGGATACTTCTAGACTACAATACAATACAAATCCTCTTTATTGCACAACCTCAGAACACATATAATACATGAAGATAGAGGTAAACAACAGGCAGCCTTATTGCTACAGAGTGATCTTTTCCAGACAACCCTTAGTGGAAAAAGTAAACTTTCCCTAACAACTACCTAATGTAGTGAGGTGGAAATCACTCACAAATATTTAAAAAAAATAATACCATAAAACCTTGGAAGTGATATATAATACCGGCCGTTACTGTATATAGTTGTGCAAAGAGTTCATTTGAAATGTAGAGTTTATAATATAATATTTTATTAACCCTTTATAAAGCATAAGGGTGGTATTATCAGAAATTATGCAAAATTGAACCCTTTCACTTTGAAATACAGTTAACTATCAGGCGGGAAACACATTCCGTCTGCCTTATGAAGGCTAAACAGACTCGGACTAGGGTTTTTTTTTAAGCTGTATTTTACATTTACAAATGGCTTAAATGCTTAATTGGAGTGCTGCATTTGATTTTACTTATTCTTGAGTTGTTGTCCATCAGAGTTTCCCAAGATTAGTCCCAGTTTAGCCTTAAAGGGGGGGCTTCCAAGTACAGTCAGCATCAATAGTAGCAGTTAAAATAACGCTCCAAAAGTATCTGACATCCCAGATATCTTTTCCAAATATAGATAATTCATTAAAATTCTCGTTCTAAGTATGACTTTGAAGCGTTGTTTGATCCGCTACTTTTGATGCTGACTGAACAAATTCAATGTCTTTTGGAATCTTATAGAAATACAAGAAAGTACCAAATTCAAAAACATAAAAATTACCATGGGTCTTATGAGGTTAGAGACCAGCCGGGCTGTATTGTACTGTCCACTAAATTTTCCAAGATTGATCGGATAATTCAAATATACAATAAACATGATATATTTCAAACTTTGTGGTATTTGCAATATGTTCCTCTAGCATCCTACAAATAGACAAAGACACATTAAATTCATACCATTCTGTTGATCTTCCCAGGACTTTCAGAAGAATTAAAACAATTTTGCTGTTGAGTAGTAATAGTATATTTATCCGGTACATTTACAATTCAATACAATTTGGTAGCTTCTTCAACTAGGTGAGAAAAGTCCCGCATTTGACATAGCAGCAGTTTCCTTCTGCGACATAGGCACCAACATAAGCCCAGGCACCGCCGGTTGCATCTCCAAATCTCTCAAATTATTAACCTTCACTTTTAATTCACTGCGTAGTTTATTAATATCAATATTTAGCTGCTTCTGATCTGCTTCTAGAAGCTCCTTGGTAGTTTTATCGTTGTATTTGATAAGTACCGAACCAACAGTGATCCAATGTTTATTTTGTGATGATTTCGATAGCTCCCGCAGCGCCTCTCGGTTTTGATTTCTTCTCTTGTCTAATAATACTATCTCTCTTCGGTCACTCAATATTTCCTCTGCTAGTTTTTCTACACTTTCCAAGTATTTGAATAGTTTGTCCTGATCATTCATGTTCAATTCAAAATCAAATATTTTACAATCATTTAAATGAACCTAACCTAAAACAAGGTACTGTCAAACTGACAGCAGTGACAACCCATAACATATATATTTTTTAAATACATTTCTTGACCAATGATTCGGAGTTGTTCTGCCATAATAACAACTTTTTGGTAGAGTCTGTATAGAATGAGTCGTGGAATGTATGGGGCCCTATAAATAAATAAATATTATAGGACATTATTACACAAATTGACTAAGTCCCACAGTGAGCTCAATAAGGCTTGTGTTGAGGGTACTTAGACAACGATATATATATAATATATAAATATTTATAAATACTTAAATACATAGAAAACACCCATGAGTCAGGAACAAATACCCATGCTCATCACACGAATAAATGCCCTTACCAGGATTTTAACCCGGGACCATCAGCTTCGTAGGCAGGGTCACTACTCACTACCCACTAGGCCAAACCGGTCGCCTATACAGTATACATTCCACGACTCTTCTCTTTCCGAACAGACTCATAGCCTGCATGTTTTTGTTTGCCATATTATATACCTAAAGTTTAACAAAATCAAGGTGAAAAAGGCCTAAAATATAGACCTACTTTTTTACGTAGAGGCTGCATACCGCATATACAGGGTATAAAAATAAAATGTAAATTCTTGCGTCAAGAAAACAAACAAGTTTCTAGTATTATACACCTCTTCGTCTCCTCAGGTTAGCATTACATTTCCCTACAGCCGAGGTGACGTTCGGAAACGACCCCTCCATCGAGGACTGCGCTCCGGACGAGGAGTTCCTGTCTTGCGGCTGGTGCGAGCCGAGCTGCTGGGCGCCCTCTCCCATTTGTCCAGGCGTGTGCACCCGCGGATGCTTGTGCCGGCCTCCCCTAGTGAGACATTACAGCGGACACTGCGTGCAACAGAGGGATTGCGAGCCACGTATGGATTTAGATGAGGCGGTCTTCACATTCGGATCCGCACGCTGCTTTAATGTGCGAGCGGGACATTGCTATAAACCTACGTGTAGGCATAAGATAACCACGGTCACGCTTAGACACTGGAGCGGCGTGTAGATCCACATCAGTGTGATCACCGCGTACCTAACTTTATAAAATCTTTCACTTTCTTAGTAAATTCTTTTCTCTCTTCTTGTCTCTCTCTCTCTCTCTCTCTGCTTACCTTATAACACAAGTCATACATACTTACTTTATATAGACATATTTTACTCAGTCTTCAGTGACGTAGCGTGAACTAATCTAGCTGGGCAAAGTCGCATCTGTGACGCCCTTTTCTTTTAATCTGTAAGTATTCCCAACAGAATAAAATGTCTTGACTTCCGCGAGGCCCTCTTAAGTACGAGGCCGTGGGCGAGGGCCCACTTCGCCCACGCCTAGCTACGCTACTGACAGTCTTCTCCACCTTCAGCTGTTTTACTATGAGTATTATGAAACCCTCTGAGTTAATCAATCAAACATGCAGAAGTCCCTGTGCACCTGCATTCTAATAAACCCATTATCATGTTTAATGGGATAGTAATTAATTAGGCTTATCTCCTTAACGCTCTGTCGTTGATGAATGGGTCGAGCGAGAATTAAATGCATAAATAATTTTATAGAACTTGCATAATGCCCTTAGATACTTTCATGCAGCAAAATTATGAACAAACAAAACAGGTTAGATCCCTTCCACTAATACATAAGTTTATGAGCGAAACTTTTGTACGAACTATTAAATTAAATTGCAACGGCAAATTGCATTAGGTACACACCTAAGTATTTGTGTCGAAGAGTCAAAACAACGATTTACACCGACTCGACTATTATGAGAAAATTGAGCATCTTATTCTACAAGTTTTGAAGAAAAATGTCTTGCCGTATGTTTGGCGCTCAGCCACTGGTAAATACAAAATGATCGTATAATGAGATTCCTGCCATGTTACCTGTGTAATTATTTATGCAACCAACCCTGTAGCTATTTAAAGAACTTTATCCTAACATATTTCAATCTATATTCGTATCGACATACATTCAACCTATTCGTCATTTCGGGTCATCATGTGGGTGCTATATGTTGGCATAACTTGGTCAACCATTCGTCATGCCCTTATATGATAAAAACATTTAAAACTGCATGTGAAAAAGTATAATACTTACGCAGTTTCAATATAGAGTTTACACGTTTGTGTCAAGGTTGAATTTTCTCTGGTACCAGTGGTAAATAGCACGCTGCATTTTAGAGTGAAAACACCTTGTACCCTGAACTTTGCGTGGGTTACTACGGTTATATAAATCTCATGCTGGTGTTAATCCTATGTTTGTTTACGGATCTTTTGTTAAACCTTCTTATCTCCAAAATCATTGCACTTATTGGCCGTTATGTAAAAATAACGGAACCTGGCTTCCATTGCCCACTAAAACCGTACAAAGCGCTAACATTTGCCCCTAATTGGAAAACGAGGGCTTATGAGGCATTGACAAGTCGAAAAGCGGTCATCTTGCCTTCAAAGCAGAGATCGGAAACCGGTATTTTTTGTATGAGAACGAAAACGGTATTTTTTCGTTCTTTGTTAAGAGCCCTTAATCCTTGGAGCGTTCTCCGATTTCACGAAATAACGCTCGATAGATGGCGTTGGCGCTCGGTACGCGAGCGCCGGCAACGCGACGCGCGTTTCAATGCAGACTAGAATAATCTTGATAGTTTTCAATATAATTTCAAGCAACATTAATTTTAGTGTCATATGATATCATATGGGCACTCTTTATTTTATTGTATATGCACAGTAGTTTTTTTTTAATGTACACTACTACTAAGTGTACAGACTACAGAGTGTACTATAACCCTTGCTCTTTATTCTGTCTCTTTCACACCAATGGAAAATGAAGAAGTTACTAAATGACTGCAGGTATAAATAAAGTATATTAGTGCGATAGAGAGACAGATAGTGTTTCGTTGTCGTATCGTAAACGATTGGCATGTTGGCCACACACTTGCTTAGTGCCTAGCCAAAATACCAATCGTTTGCGTATATTAGTGCGATAGAGAGAGAGTAGTGTTTCGTTGTCGTATCGTAAACGATTGGCATGTTGGCTACGCACCCATGATACCTAGCCAAGAAGCCAATCGATCGCGCATATTAGTGCGATAGAGAGACAGATAGTGTTTCCTTGTCGTATCGTAAACGTTTGGCATGTTGGCTACGCACCCATGCTGCCCAGCCAAGATGCCAATCGTTTGTGCATATTAGTACGAGAGAGAGACAGATAGTGTTTCGTTGTCGTATCGATTGGCATGGTGGCTACGCACCCATGCTGC
Source organism: Cydia pomonella (assembly GCF_033807575.1). Lineage (NCBI taxonomy): Eukaryota > Metazoa > Arthropoda > Insecta > Lepidoptera > Tortricidae > Cydia > Cydia pomonella. The sequence continues at coordinate 2,297,751 of NC_084718.1, read as the reverse complement.
GTAGTCAAGATGCCAGTCGTTTGCGCACATTAGTGCTATAGAGTTTCAGTGTTATTTGAAATCACGTTAGGGTTTGTATTATTATTTTTGACCCGAATGAAGTCCATCCAGGTTCTTATGATGGAGTCCGGAGTTGGTCACCAGAACTCCTAATCTACTCATTATAATTCCATCGTGCTTGGGCTCAAAAGATTTGCCCTGACGAACACCATCGATCTAGATGAGGTCCAGGGTCTCATGACGGAGTCAGGAGTTGGTCACCAGAACTCCCCAGAACTCCTAATCTACTCATCATAACTCCATCGAGTTTGGGCTCAATAAATTTACCCTGATGAGCACCATCAATCTAGATGAAGTCCAGGGTCTCATGATGGAGTCAGGAGTAGGTCACTAGAACTCCTAATCTACTCATTATAATTCCATCGTATTCGAGCTCAATAGATTTGCCCTGATGAGTACCATCGATCTAAATGAAGTCCAGGGTCTCATGATGGAGTCAGGAGTTGGTCACCAGAACTCCTAATCTACTCATTATAATTCCATCGTGTTTGGGCTCAAAAGATTTGCCCTGACGAGTACCATCGATCTAGATGAAGTGCAGGGTCTCATGATGGAGTCAGGAGTTGGTCACCATAATTCCTAATCTACTCATCATAACTCCATCGTGTTTGGGCTCAATAGATTTGCCCTCACGAGCACCAACAATCTAGATGATGTTCAGGGTCTCATGATGGAGTCAGGAGTTGGTCACTAGAACTCCTAATCTACTCATTATAATTCCATCGTGTTTGGGCTCAAAAGATTTGCCCTGACGAGTACCATCGATCTAGATGAAGTCCAGGGTCTCATGATGGAGTCAGGAGTTGGTCACCAGAACTCGTAATCTATTTATCATAACTCCATCGTGTTTGGGCTCAATAGATTTACTCCGACGAGCACCATCAAATTACCATTATGATGAATAGATTAGGAGTTCTGGTGACCAACTACTGAGTCCATCATGAGACCCTCGACTTAATCTAGATCGATGGTACTCGTCAGGGCAAATCTTTTGAGCCCAAACACGATGGAGTTATGATGAATAGACTAGGAGTTCTGGTGATCAACTCCTGAGTCCATCATGAGACCCTGGACCTGATCTAGATTGATGGTGCTCGTCAGGGCAACTCTATTGAGCCCATACACCATGGAGTTATGATGAGTAGATTAGGAGTTCTGGTGACCAACTCCTGACTCCATCATGAGACCCTGGACCTCATCTAGATCGATGGTGCTCGTCAGGGCAAATCTTTTGAGCCCAAACACGTTGGAATTATAATGAGTAGATTAGGAGTTCTAGTGACCAACTCCTGACTCCATCATGAGACCCTGGACTTTATCTAGATTGATGATGCTCGTCAGGGCAAATCTATTAAGCCCAAACACGATGAGGTTATGATGAGTAGTTTAGGAGTTCTGATGACCAACTCCTGACTCCATCATGAGACCCTGGACCTCATCTAGATCGATGTTGTTCATCAGGGCAAATCTATTGAGCCCAAACACGATGGAGTTATGATGAGTAGATTAGGAGTTCTGGTGACCAACTCCTGACTCCATCATGAGACCCTGGACCTCATCTAGATCGATGGTGCTCATCAGGGCAAATCTTTTGAGCCCAAACAAGTTGGAATTATAATGAGTAGATTAGGAGTTCTAGTGACCAACTCCTGACTCCATCATGAGACCCTGGACTTTATCTAGATTGATGATGCTCGTCAGGGCAAATCTATTGAGCCCGAACACGATGAGGTTATGATGAGTAGATTAGGAGTTCTGGTGACCAACTCCTGACTCCATCATGAGACCCTGGGCCTCATTTAGATCGATGGTGTTCATCAGGGCAAATCTATTGAGCCCAAACACGATGGAGTTATGATGAGTAGATTAGGAGTTCTGGTAACCAGCTCCTGACTCCATCATGAGACCCTGGACCTCATCTAGATTGATGGTGCTCGTCAGGGCAACTCTATTGAACCCAAACACGATGGAGTTATGATGAGTAGATTAGGAGTTCTGGTGACCAGCTCCTGACTCCATCATGAGACCCTGGACCTCATCTAGATTGAAGGTGCTCGTCAGGGCAACTCTATTGAGCCCAAACACGATGGAGTTATGATGAGTAGAGTAGGAGTTCTGGTGACCAACTCCTGACTCCATCATGAGACCCTGGACCTCATCTAGATCGATGGTGCTCATCAGGGCAAATCTTTTGAGCCCAAACACGTTGGAATTATAATGAGTAGATTAGGAGTTCTAGTGACCAACTCCTGATTCCATCATGAGACCCTGGACTTTATCTAGATTGATGATGCTCGTCAGGGCAAATCTATTTAGCCCGAACACGATGAGGTTATGATGAGTAGTTTAGGAGTTCTGGTGACCAACTCCTGACTCCATCATGAGACCCTGGGCCTCATCTAGATCGATGGTGTTCATCAGGGCAAATCTATTGAGCCCAAACACGATGGAGTTATGATGAGTAGATTAGGAGTTCTGGTGACCAGCTCCTGACTCCATCATGAGACCCTGGACCTCATCTAGATTGATGGTGCTCGTCAGGGCAACTCTATTGAACCCAAACACGATGGAGTTATGATGAGTAGATTAGGAGTTCTGGTGACCAGCTCCTGACTCCATCATGAGACCCTGGACCTCATCTAGATTGAAGGTGCTCATCAGGGCAACTCTGTTGAGCCCAAACACGATGGAATTATAATGAGTAGATTAGGAGTTCTAGTGACCAACTCCTGACTCCATCATGAGACCCTGGACCTCATCTAGATCGATGGTGTTCGTCAGGGCAAATCTTTTGAGCCCAAACACGATGGGATTATAATTAGTAGATTAGGAGTTCTGGTGACCAACTCCTGACTCCATCATGAGAACTTGGACTTCATCCGGGTCAAAAATAATAATGCAAACCCTAACGTAATTTCAAGTGAAAATGCGTTTTTCAGAAAATCGCAGCCAAATAACACTAGACCTTACTCATAGTGTTGTGTTCCTGCCGGTGAGTAAGGTTGCCAGAGCTCAACGAGGGGTGGGAGGGGGTTAGGGTCGGCAACGCGCATGTATCTCCTCTGGAGTTGCAGGCGTACATATGCGGGCCGTATGCTTGTTTGCCACCGACTTAGTATTAAAAAAAAAGTAACACTGAAAATCCATCAATAAGCGAGTCTAAAAAATGAACTTTTATTAAGATTTTCTAATCGCAGTATATAGCACTTCTCGGAATTCCGTAGCTGATTACGATCGCAACGAATGCCCGACAATCGAGCACAGGTCCGTCCTCTAAGCGCGCTCCGCGCGGACTGAGAGCGGGGCGTCGCTGCTGCGTGATTTATACGTGTTTTAAAAAAATATAAATTTACGGCAATGTAGGTCCCATAGTTACGATTTTTTTTTTATAGGTTAACATAAAGTTACAGTTTGCTATAATATTATTTTTAAAGCAAAATATGCGTACAATTTGCGGAAATAAAATATAATAAAACCCTGTTTTCGCCAAAAAAATGAAGAAAACTCGGAAGGTATTTTATCAGTTTTTTCAAATGAATCTTCGATTGTTAATCAAACCAGCCCCTCGTACGAGATATGTTGAATCAAATTGTAGTCATTCATGTACCAAATGATTCTTGTTTATAGCAAAATTGAGAACCGAAACGCCACATCTCACTGCAAAATTTGGAAAAGACTCCCAAAAAACCTCATTAAAAAAGAGGTTTAAAAGAGAAAATGAAAATTTGAACTGTTGGAGCCCCTAGTTTAGGAAACGATTATTTAAGTACGTTATCAGTTTTTGAATAAATACTAATAGTTACGTCGTAATCTTGAATGAAAAAGGAAGCATTTTACAAAATACGCTCGTCTGTAGGAATAAGGACTCTTAATTACTTCATTTCTAATTAGGCAATCTAATAATACGAAGTCGTTATCTGAAAACACAACTGAGTCCTACATTTAGAGTATAAAATAAACCGAAATATATGGTTATTTCGATGTTTTTGCAAAAAACCGGTTCCGATCCCTGCTTCAAAGTGGTCTGATAGGATTCAAGCCCATAGTTGTATTATCTCAAGCAAAGCAAACAATAAACCGGCCAAGAGAATGTCGGGCTATGGTCATGATTCCGTAGTTACCTGTCCGTCGCAATAGGCTGCCTTGAACGAGCTCTATTAGTAAAGTATAATCAATTAATCAAGCAACAGGGAATACATTTATTGCAGCGCTTCTTCAGCGCTCTTACTAAGAGAGGACTTTTTGCGAAAACTGGAAAACCGCTTAATCGCTATAATTTTCATTGAAAGGCTTTATTAAGTTTTACTATCCCTTGGACCCATGTTTCAAAAGTTAGAGGTCTAGGGGGAGGGAGGGACGCATTTTTTTTCGGAATGATTGTTTCCGAAAATAATTACTTTCTCAAAAAATGGCTGTCAAAGATTCGTTTTGAAAGACCTATCTAACGACACTCCACACCATCGAATGAATTCCGTTTGAGAACTTTACACGAGATTTACCAAATATTGTATAGGTGCCTACCTACCTAAAAATCACATTTTTGGACTAAATCTACGGAACGCAGTTAAGCGTTAGAAGGAGCAGAGCTAATCTTGGCTTTTCCGTAAACTCCCGAAGGTAGTCCACCGTGTAGATTAAACTTCAACAAGTGGTTAGACGCCAAGGCAATGATAATGTAATATACTTAGTCTAAAGGAGAGACTTGGCCTCCTTGTAGTCCTTGTGTATATTCTACCGATTGTACAATAAGGCTGTGGTCTGAAAAATTGTTTGACATGATGCAAAAGACCGCTTTTTATATCACCGCACCGCTCACCATCAGCAGGGTGTTCATCTTCACACCCTAGAACCGAAATAGTCGCACACTGTGTAGTTTAGGAGGAATTTACTCTCTCTGACACTCCGGCTGTGGAATGAGCTCCCTGACGAGGTTTTCTCGAGGGACTACAGTGTGGGGTTTCCAAAAGGAGCCGCACCCGCACAATGCTGAACGGGGTCAGTTTGGTGATTTTACTCATTTCAGAGACGTGCACAAGCCCCAATGAAGAATACGTCTGCCGCTACGGATGTGAGATCCTCTGCGGAGGCTCTAACACCTGTCCGGACCGTCCACGGCGGTGCCAGCTCGGCTGCCATTGCAGGATTGGTTTCCTGAGAGACCTCACTACTGGTAAGAATAAAATTGGACTCAACGTGTACGGACTGACCACGTTGCCAGCTCGGCTGGCAGTGGCACTTTATGACTACTTAAATAAACACTTGAACTTGAGGATTCTTATTATAACCGATAAGAATCGAACATCCTTATGTAAAAATATCTGGTATTCTATCCAAAGCACAAGTAATGTAACCGTTGTAGTAAAACCGTTGTTTCGAGTTCCGAACTAGTGACATTCATATATTCTATTATTACGTAAAGAAGTACAAGATGTTGACTACTTATCGACTTCTTTTTCATCAAACTTATTGATAATTATTGTTATGTTAATTTATAACAACACACTAACAAGATATGGATGAAGTAAATATTTTTTTAATTTTTTATTAAAAAAATTGATATTGAATATTTAATTTTTTTTTCTAATGATGACCTGCCTGGCCTAGCGGCCCTAATGGGTAGTGATAGTGACCCTGCCTATGAAGCCGATGGTTCTGGGTTCAAATCCCGGTAAGGGCATTTATTTGCGTGATGAGAACGGATATTTGAGTCATGGGTGTTTTCCTGTGACTTGAAATAGCCAACTGGTCATGATTTCAACCAAACTTTATCAACTATTTTCAGGCCAGTGCCTCACCCCTGAACAGTGCAAAAACATAACGATGACTTCAGTCCCGGGTTCGAAGCCGGACCTGCCACCGATATTCAGAGTGCGCGTAGCACCCAATCCACCGAACCTACTCGACAAAGTCAACTCTGCTTCTCCTGAGAATTAGCCAGCAATTATCTGAAATCACATATCATTTGTTGCAACGTCTGTAGAAGCCCCAACGGCTTGGCTTCGGCTAAGGCGACAACCATAGGTGGGAACGAAAGGTCCGATCACTGTGTCTTGCTCCAACCTATGGTTGTCGCCATAGCCGAAGCCAGTTGCGCAATGTCGTGGCCATCAGCGCGTAATGCAGCATGACTCAGGGCTATAACCGCGAAAATCGAAGTTCGTCAATTGCGGGCATTTTTCTCTGTCACTCTAATTACGTCTTAGTGAGAGTAAAAGAGAAAGATCGGTTTTCGCGGTAGGCCCCCAGGCTCCTTTCTCAAAGTAGGTAGGTAGGTAATAGGGTTGCTGGTTGGGATATATTTGTAATTATTGGTGTTTATATTTAAATTGTATGTTTTTTAAGTTACTTTGTTCGACATGTGATGTAAATTGTTAAATGTTTTTGTAATTAGTGGAAAAGGAACTGAGGGCTTACCGCGAACCACGTTCGACGTGTTGCCTCCCTGTCACACTTACGTACGAATTTACAAGTGCGACAGAGAGGTAACACTTCGAACGTAGGCCCTCTGTAGCCTCCTAACGCCCAAGAGCCTACCTTTACATTTTTCATTCGTAAGGCTGGGCCTTAGTAGGCTAATAGGATTAGGGAAAAACTCAACGCCTAGAGAACTCGAAAAATAATTTCCATGAGATTAGGACAATTTGATTTAAGTAATTGATCTCATCTCGGTATCAGTCTAATCTGTAATGAAGCAAAAAAATAATATTGTGCTCGAGTGGGGGACCCGCGCGAAATCACCTTTTCATACAAATATAGTCCTCATTTTCCTCTCTGGATTACTTTATTTGGACATTATTGAGAATATTTTGACACAATTTGGTATATATCGACCACATATATGCCCCTACGTTAAATTTTTTCTAATACTTCATTATTATAAGAGTTAAGAGCATTTAAAAATTTGTATGGAAACTGTTTTTCGCTCCTAAGTTTTAGGGTTCCGTACCCAAAGGGTCAAATGGGACCCTATTACTGAGACTCCGCTGTCCGTCCGTCCGTCCGTCCATCCGTCCGTCCGTCCGTCCGTCTGTCACCAGGCTGTATCTCATGAACCGTGATAGTTAGCCAGTTGAAATTTCTACAGATTATGTATTTCTGTTGCGGCTATAACAACAAATACTAAAAACAGAATAAAATAAATATTTCTTTCCAATCTCGAGGTTCTCATCCAATCACCGAAGTTAAGCAACGTCGGGCGGAGTCAGTACTTGGATGGGTGACCGTTTTTATAGAAAATGGTACGGAACCCTTCCTGTGCGAGGCCGACTCGCACTTGTCCGGTTTTTTTTACAATAATCTAAATATAATATAAAGATCGAAAAATTTCCAACGTAGGGGCATATTAACTATTGTATTAAATTATGTACAAAAATATTTTCCATAATATCGTCAATATCCAGAGAGTAAAATGGAGACTACGTTTGTATGAAGAAGCGGCCGTCGCTTTCCTCTTCGAAATATTAATAAAATCCTGTTCGAGAAACCTCGAGAAATATTTACTCGTAAAAGTCGAGAAACCATGAAACCATAGTAGCCCAAGCAGCACATTAGTGAATTTTGCAGCTTATCTTATAGCTTTATGTTCTAAATGAGTGGTTTAACAGTGTTTGATAAAACTTATACCTTTAAACACAACTCAAAATTGTATATGAGTTCATCCTGTCACTTGTAGTTGCTTAGGAACGCTTATTGTTTCTACTTTATTACTTATGGTTGGGTAAAGTCGATTTTGCTACTTAAAGTTGCATGCAGGTTTTAATTGTCACTGAATAAGATGCAATAGTGCTATATAAGGCCCTAAAGTCACTTATAAGCAACTTCTACATATAAGTGGGAACATACCCTTATTTGGAACTTTTAATTCCAAATGACTAGTATAATAGAGTAGTATATCACCAATAGTGGCTAAAGAGATAATTTTACGGCCCTTTTGGAACCTAAAGTGATTGCAACTTTAAGGGCTAGAAATACTCTTATTGCCACTCCAACGCATAATTAAGTCTCAATAGGAGGTTCTTGAAAACCAAAAGCAGTTATTTTCACTTATTTCAAACCACTAACGATCTAACAGTTCCAAAATTAGGTCATATACATAATATCCTATCAAAAACATTTTCATGAAAATGTTGCCAAGACGAAACCATAAGGCTCGCACTGTCAAAATGTTATCAGATTTCTCGTAGAGACAAGCTTCTAACTCTACAAGCCCTAACTTCAGAAACTCTACAACAAGAGTCAAAATATGTGGCATGGCCGTTTCGGTACTGTCACATGGGCGTAAGATGCAAAATTTATTCACTAAGTATACTTGTAGTAACGAAACGGCCAAGCCACATATTTTGACTTAGGTGTAGAGTTTGTGAAGTAAGCGCTTGTAGAGTTAGAAGCTTGGCTATACAAGAAATCTGATAACTTTTTGACAGTGCCCTTATGGTTTCGTCTAGGCAACATTTTCCATGAAAATGTTTTTGATAGGATTTCACTTCTTTTTGTAAGTGTCTTCTTTGTGTATTGTCATAAGCATGGCAATCTTCCATCCCCTAATATAAATGGTAAAGTAAGTAGAGTAAATACACTTTATTGGACCACAGAAGAAAAATTCAGTAACAGATTTACAATGTAAATAAAGGTAGCAACAGGCGTTCTTATCGCTGTGAGCGATCTCTTCCAGACAACCTTAGGGTAGCAGGATATAAAGAACAAAAAGCTTTAGTGACAGGTAGTGCAGGAATACATTACAGGAATAAGAAGATTACACATTACAATGAAATACATACCAATGGGTACAACCAAATAGTTAAATATTTATCAGATACATATATAATGGTTGGGGGAAATTTACTATTAAAAATCCCGAAATACGTATCTGGGGGCATCTTTTATACAATCTTCTTTTTTTACTGATCCCCCCTACAAACTTTCCTCTATTCCCCCTAATGCCCTTTTCCTTCCCTTTTCACCTTTACGGGTGATTTTGGGGTTGATAACTATTCTGTATCCTTCCCTATAGGAAAAACTATCTACACACTAAATTTCATCTAAATCGGTTCAGCGGTTATTGATTCCCCATACAAAATTCCACCCCCCTTTTCACCCCCTTAAGGGCTATATCTTTCCAATTTTTTTTATTTCGTTTGTTGTTTGTATACTAATACTATGCTACATACCAAATGTTTGCTTCTTAGGACTTCAGGAAGTACCCCAAGGGTTTTGGTGAACATCAGTGAGTGAGTGAAGTGAGTCAGTGACGAAAACGGGGTTTTTCCGATACGAACAAAATCTTAAGTATGAGAGCTATGCATCTGAATTTTTTTATGCTTATTAAGTCCACTATTGACATTATATCCCGAGAATTTTGTTTATCTGGTATAATCCAAACCCAAGTTATGAGGGTTCAAAAAAACGACGAAGCGCTTTTAGAAAAGGTAGGCCATGCGCTTCGCTTTGCTCGTCTTGGCGGGGGCACTACCCTGCCCCCAGATTTATTTTTCCTATTGCGGCGCCTCCTCTGTCAATAGCATTCACTGCTTTGCCACTCGCAAGAGACAAATAAGTGATTTTCAGACCTGATAGTTCTAAATAGAGAACAAATAAGTGAAAATAAACACTGTAAAATATTTTTTATTCCGCCATGTTTACAAATGGAGTCCTTGAAAATGAATTATTTTAAACAGAATTTTATCACACTGACGCATAATCACAGACCTTTGATAGTTGTGACGATGTTACTTTAACATTGTACGTAACCTACAATCATTAGGTCAGGTTTTTAACAGTTTTATTTCTTATCAGTATCAATTCCTCATTTGATTTAGCACTCTCCTTTTAAATATTCCTGGATCAAATCAAAGGCGCATCGAAATTTACAAAGAAACCATACTATAGTTTCACAGTAAAAAATCATTCCCAAGGATTTTGTGCTTATTTCAATTCCTGTATAACGTGAAGTTTTCATCACTTTACCAAACAGATATGTACATCCAAAATTAAAATGGCAGATCACATTCACTTTTAAAAAACACAACTTATTGTCTTAATTGTTGCCACGCCACTCAAAGGAAATTGGGCGTCTCATTTATCACTCCTTGACCGAACTGAAATTGTAATACATTCATTCGTTCAATATAAATCGTTCACTACGCATAACTGTCACCCATAGTTCTAATTGCCACTTAAGGTAATCGAGAGATCTCCTATGGATTCAATTTAGAACCAAAAATAGGCTGCAATTTTTCTCCTTTTTGGTCTATATTGGGTCTATATGGGTTCTTTCCACCTATATAGAACTTAGTCATGGCTATATATTTCACTTAAGTATCTAAATAGATATGATATACGAGCTATTTCCCACCCCGTGTGCTACTTGGGAGGTATAAGTAGTATATACTTACTGTTGTGGTGTCGACATTTTCCAAAATTATGAAATTTCGTGGAACAATTCCTTCTTCTTGGAAACTTCACATATTCTTGTATGGGCACCGAAATTATATATTTCCGAAATGAAATTTTCCTTTATTTCCTGTGTCTTTTTTTGTTTTCAAAAATTTACCAACTTCTTGGAAATTTGGCAGAACTTGTTTGTTCATCGTATGAGTAACTTCATAGGCATGCTGTACCTGTATGTCCGGTGTAGCCTAGCCTTTAACTACGTACCTGGAGGATTTTTTTTTCATAAAATGTGATCATACTACTCGATACTTTTTTTTTTTTTTTTATACCACGACGGTGGCAAACAAGCATACGGCCCGCCTGATGGTAAGCAGTCACCGTAGCCTATGGACGCCTGCAACACCAGAGGCATTACATGCGCGTTGCCGACCCTTTAAAAACCTGTACACTCCTTTTTTGAAGAATCCCATACTGTAGCCCCTCGGGAAAATACTCATACTAGAATGCAAAGATGGATAACGTGTTTTTCACCACATCAGCTGGTAAAGGCTCTCTTTTGATTGTTCAAAAACTGATGATAAAGTTGCATTTTATCCACATGTGGGGCAAAGTAATCAGATGCATATTTTGAGTTGTTTCCTTATGTTAGCTGGTAGAATTGACTTTTAAATGATTTTGAATAAGTATTTAATGACTTTTATTTGGATTTGATTTTATTTCATTTTTCGGTTAATATTTTCTTCGGGTTGGTGTCGTGAACAGTTTTGTGTTTCACTCGGGGGCAAAATTTGTTTAACTCTCGTGCTTTGAAACCCTCGCAACGCTCAAGATTCAATTTTACGAACCACTCGCTACGCGCGCGCTTGCGCGGGTATCAATATATTAGCACGAGCGGTTAAACAACAACGTTGCCCCCTTGTGAAACAAATAATTATTACTCAGATCGAAATATGTAAGTCTGTAAATATTAATTGAATAAAGAATTAAATGTTTTTTATAACTTCATTGTGTGTACAGAAATTCTTTACCTATTCCCCCAATAGCTCAATACCACCAATCAATAATACAAGGCCCTATATTTGCCCTATACACCGTGGGCCCATATAACCCGACAGATTTTAATCACGCATCACACGTTATAAGGAGCAAAAAATTTTATAACAAATTCGGCATAAAAAATATTTTGTTTGTGTGTGTGTGCATGTGTGTTTTTTCAGCACACGACATGTTATTTCTTTTTACATCTTGGCGAAATTGCATTGCAACAAAAATTAATAAGTAAAGTTTTTTTTTTATTTAGATGCAGATAAATATTGCGTCATGTTTCCTTTAAAACTTTAATGTCTATCAGTAGGTATGTCTAAACCAAGTCACACAGTGGCAGCATCGCAGCCAAAAAGGCGTTTTTCACTAAGTAATAACTTAATAACAGAAACAAATTTTCACAAGAGTTGTCATTACTTATCTATAAAACAAGACCGATTTCAGAAATGTATGACATAAAGTTTTCTGATATCGGTCTGGTTTTAGTCTCTAAATGCGGTCAATAATACACTTTTAAAATCTGTCGGGTTATATATGTGTCCATGGTGTATAATAATATATCCTCAAATATTATTTTCAATAAACACTAGTATGTACAGCTTTTTGACCCTTAAATGCATGATTTTTTCTTTTTGTCTGAAATTAATATATGTGTTACATAATTGTTTACTGAATCTGGGAAAAAAAATTAAAACATCGATTTTCACTGCTAAATCAGTGTTAGAATTGACATAGGCTAAATCATATTTATGTAAATATATAATTTTCAGTAAGAGATATATGAAAAATCTTACTACTACCTATGATAAAGATTTTAAATAAAAAACAATTGCAAACCCCGGAAAAAACTACCTAAATCACATCCTAAAAAATCACCAACTTTTCCAGATTTTCCAAATATTCCGCCATTTCGTCTTTTTTAAAACTAAAATACTGCGCAAATTTTAATAAGACATCTGAAAGTGTATTAATTTACAATCTAAATAATTATACATGAATAAATCAATTTTATCTAATTATGCATAAAATTTTATGTTTTTTGTTGTGTAGGCTGCATACATCACTATGCATTTAAGGGTATTTCAACGATCAAGGTGCAGTACCCAAAATAAATGCAATATATCTATAAAGCAAAACAGAAATAATATATAAATAGGATAAGAAATAAATAAAAAGTGGATAAATAAAATGAAAAAGAAACTCTCCGGCGGGGAATCGAACCCCGGTCTCCCGCGTGACAGGCGGGGATACTTACCACTATACTACCGAAGATGTGGTAACCTTTTTGAAATTAAGCATTAGCTCTTTCTATGTACATATAGTAAAAAAATTATCGTAATTTTTTTTCATAGATAGGTATTTAAAATGTATATATTTAAATCAATATTATTTCGAATAAATAACAAGTTTCAATATTTGACAGAGAAACCAATGAGGCAATGAAGTGCACCATAATTTTGTCGGAAAACAATGCAACTTGTTGTGAGACCGGTTTCGAAACGTCACCCTATCTGTCAAATCAAACAGAAATGACGCCGACTCCGTGTCGAGTCCAAGTTTTAAGTTTTATGCAGTCATAGCAAGAAATATGAGTGAAAAATTAAAGGAATTACGCGAGCGCTCTCAAAAGAGAAAGAAACTTTTAGCACAAACTGTACGTGAACTATACATAACCTCTAAATATTTTTGGTGGACTATGGGTGAACTTTAGTCGGTAATTCTGGGTTCCAGCTTGGTGTTTCGAGTGTGAGTGAGCTGCGACAGGCTCTAGGGACATCTAGCGATGTGCCGGCGAAGAAGCTGGCGGTGTCGGAAGGCACGGAGGACAAGCCAAGCAGCAAGGAACAACCCGATGGCTTGGTGTATACAGACTCTTCCACTTTTCTTAAGGTTTGTGAAGTGTAGATGGAAAAGTTATGTATATACTAAGAAATTAGAGTGTATAATAACCATACTGAATCGTAAAGTAAATAAATGGGAACCAGTATTTAGTACTTAAATGTAAAATAATGTATTATCTGCTTAGATAGCACAAAAATGTATTTATTTGTCAGTAAGCAAGTTAGCAGGATAAAAGAGTCATTACTTATCTGGAGCTAAAATAATCCTACAAGGAAAAGCATAATACACATCATTGTAAGCAACCAAAGCAATGTTTTTGTATACTGACATTAATTAAAACTTTAAAATCATAATTTAAAATATTCACAGTCAGTTTAAGCTTACTCTACACTTATTTTTGGTAGTTGCATACGTTGTTGCTGTGTTTTTGTGCAATATTAGACTGATAATCTCTTGTACCATCGAGAGCATTGATGGTGTTTCAATTTCGAAAATGTTTACCTCGATTTTTGCAACAAGTGAAACTCTGCCCTCATACAGATAAGCAATTAGAATGCATTTAGGATTCCTATCTCAATTTAAAAAAGGCTAAAAGCAGGTAATTCATAGATGGTAGGATCCTATAGATGTGTTATATGTATGCGCTCATGAGGGACAGAACATATGCAATGCGACAAAATTAAAAACACATTTTAATATTCCTAACAACAACCTAACCTCCAGGTCTATGATTCTTATGTATGTTAAGTACTCTACATTGTACTTCAAATTCATTTGTATATGTGACTGTTTGTGTTCTAAATAAATAAAAAAAAAAAAAAAAAAAAAAACATACAAAAAAACAACCTACGCCTTGCGCCCGCCACCCACCATAAAACCATACAAAAATTTATGGTGGGGTATAAAAAAAATGAGACTGATAAGGACAAACAATAATAACGCTTTCTCTGCTACTCCTACTGAAAGTTTCATAAGAGCATCTCGTTTGGTCATCTGCCGGCTCTACCATTTCATCTCTTTACTATTGTAGCTCTATGAGGTAATGAGACAAGTAATACTTAGTAGAGATGGCTTATTAGTTGTTGTTTAGACTAAACTTCGCGCCCTCATACAATGCCGGCCGTGTACAAAGATAATGACCGAATAAACTTTATAGTTCATGTCACCCATGATGCCGCGCAGATTTGTCAAATCTAACCTGACATTACGAGTCAATTCACGCGTCGCCGTGAATGACACAATCTATACTAAACAAACCTTTTTTTTCAACACCCACATTTTTAAGGGTCATGCCATTTGTTATCCCTTCCATGTTATTGCCTGCCTGCATGCAAAACATTTAAATGATTTTTGCCTTATAGCTGGAACACCGCCAATGCTCACGATAGTACATCTAGGATTTTATATTACAATTATACTTTGAAATTGTATGTCCATATAAAAATCATGTGCACACCATTGGCATATATCTAAGGACGGGCTTTACGGGCACTAAGAATGGTGCTAGTTCAGTGTTTGGCGTGAGTCCACAACACGATTGGTTGATGAGTTCACATCACGCGCGCGATTAATAGCAATCGCAACTAGTTGCCTTAGACTGCACGATTGGCTCAAATTCGTGAGTGACACTGCTGTACTGTCTCCATTCTTATTGCCCGTAAGGCCCATCCTTAGATATACAATTATACATATGTCAGTGCACACTTTGTAATAAAATTCCATTACTTACAATGAATTTAATAACCTCGTATCCAAAGTAATTTGAATGTCTTCTTTTTCTTGTCATCCTGTTACCCTCTGCTGGGCTCGAATCATATTCTTCCACTGCCTCCGGTCCTGGGCAGTTTGGGTAACCTGCTCCCATCCCTAATACACCACTCTTATCTTACGCAAAAGCGAGTGTACATGTACAACAACCCCCTACAGGGCACCCAGTCCTCCAACCCCCACAATGACTACTGCCAGCACTTCGTAGACACTGGCCAGCGGCCACAGAACTTCATTCGAGATGTGGGGCTCGCAGACCGATTTGAGGAGTACCCGAAGCTGCGGGAACTCATCAAGTTGAAAGATGACTTGATTGCTCAGACAGCCACGCCGCCTATGTACTTGAAGTGTGATTTAAAGGTATGTAAACTCAAGTGTATAAATACCAATAGGGTTGTTTCCAATTTTTTGAAACGCTTGTATTACGTTCTATATTAACTAAAAGTTGCCCTAAAATTCAACTTTTATACTAAAAACGGCTTTAAATATAATAAATAACAAAATATATTTTGACAGATGCTTTCGCGCCCAAAACGCTCTTTGAAAATTTTGTGACGTCACAGTTTACGGTTTGACACATAACTACATACACACGTAGAAGATACGAACTGTCAACTGACATTTGTCATTTGTTGTTTATCGCCTAACTGTCAATCCGAGAGTTGTGACGTCATCAGAATCTTCAATGACGTTTCGAGTTTGGTCACGTGACGTGTGCCAAAAGATATTTTAAATTCAATATTTACAAAAATATGATCATTACAGGTCCCCTAAAAGTAGTTTAACATGTTCTTATAATCCAAAAGAATTTATTGGGATGCAATTCTGCCCTAAGATTTGAAGATGGAAACAACCCTATTCAAAGCCTCACTGCAATAAGCAATATGGTAGATAACAAAATAATGTAACAACCATCTCCTAAATTCAAATTAGATTTGGTTAACATTGAAATTTTGAGTCTAAACTAGAAGAACTCTACTCCATTTCATGAAACTCTGTGGGTTATAACAAAAGTCGGAATCTTTTCGAGCTATGTTGCCATACCTTTGGCCTATGCTATACTCTAATAGATAGGTGTGTCCACACAGAGCGAGCAGCGTCGCGAGGCAATTCTCTCGCGCGGCAAACGGGCGATGCACGTGTACATGAGCCATTTGCCGCCCGAGAGAATTGCCTCGTGACGCTGCTCGCTCTGTGTGGACCCGCCTGATGGCGCCAATTTTGGATATTTAACAAATTTAACACATATTAGTAAAAGAATAAGGATCAAAGTTAAATTGCGTTCTAAAAGTTTTCATGTCTCAATTTTCTTTGACAATCCACCTCTATTTCAAATTCTCTTTGGTTAATAATGTCTTTACAATCGTTTGAGTTGTGAGTTGAGCCCTTTTTAGCACTTCAGTTCTTTGAGAACCCATCATCAATTTTGAAAGTTTTAGATAACAAAATTCGAGTAAAAATGAACAAATGTTGAAATTGTTGTGTTTGAAGATACTGTGTGTTGTTGCAGACATTTGACTTAAAACAGATGGGCAGCAAATTTGACGTGGTACTAGTAGAACCTCCGCTGGGTGCTGGCTGGCGTTGGCCTGACGTACTGGCCTTGGACCTGCAGCAGATAGCTCAGCCTCGGTCCTTCGTGTTCCTGTGGTGCGGGAGCTCGGAAGGTGCTTTTTCTGTTTTTGTTAGTTATGGACTTAATTTTATGCTTTATAACCTAGCTAAAGAGAGCGTGCAGTTTTAATTATCCGATTTAAATCACGGGTTGACAAACACGACAACGCGCAAGAGAGCAACCGTAGGCAATGGGGCGACACTCCTCCTTTCGGCTTTTCTCGGCTCCTCTCGGCTCAGCATTTCTCCGAGCAATTATTAGGGTTGGCACAACTGTACGTCCCTATACGTGCACGACCACAGATAAGATAATGACTTGAATTTTGATAACCCTAAGTGGCCGAAAAGGATAGTGCTATACATTAGAAAGGGACAGCATAATTCGACCCTGAATCACTGTCAAACTTCGGTTGTGTAGGAAGTGTCATTTCCGTACGGTAGTACTATTATTCATTCTGTGCCGTAGGGGGGCATAAGGAGGCTTATTGGCGTTAACTCATCAGGGGTGACGGCCGGGAAATCTGAATTCATTCCCACGGGAACGAAAAGTAGGTTTGATTAGAACTGTGACCCCAAAAGAATGAAAAAAAAAAACTCGGGTTAGGTTAGGTTCAAACCGCGATCCTCACAGAAACATAATATTTCTGTAAGTAAGTAAGTAAATATTCTTGATTGCACCAACAATTATACATTTTACATACATGTAAAACTACAAATGAATTTTAAAGGAAAATTTTTGCTGTTGTATGTTTTTGTTTTTTATATATTGAAGCGCTGGTGGCCTAGCGGTAAGAGCGTGCGATTGCAATCCGGCGGTCGCGGGTTCAAACCCCGGCTAGTACCAATCAGTTTTTCGGAACTTATGTACAAAATATCATTTGATATTTACCAGTCGCTTTTCGGTGACGGAAAACGTGAGGAAACCGGACTAATCTCAACAAGGCCTAGGGTAAACCTCTGGGTTGGAAGGTCAGATGGCAGTCGCTTTCGTAAAAACTAGTGCCTACGCTAAATCTTGGGGTTAGTTGTCAAGCGGACCCTATAGGCTCCCATGAGCCGTGACAAAATGCCGGGACAACGCGAGGAAGGTGTTTTTGTTTTCTATTTTGTCACACTAAATGTTGCTTCCAGGACTGGACATGGGTCGCGAATGCCTCAAGAAATGGGGTTTCCGGCGCTGCGAGGATATCTGCTGGATCAAAACCAACATCAACAATCCCGGGCACTCCAAGAACCTGGAACACAATGCTGTGTTCCAACGCACCAAGGAACACTGCCTCATGGGCATCAAGGGCACCGTCCGGAGGTCTTCAGATGGAGACTTTATCCATGCTAATGTGGATATTGATCTGATTATATCGGAGGACCCAGAGTTCGGGAGTACGGAGAAGCCTATTGAGATATTTCACATTATGGAACATTTTTGTTTGGGACGGAGAAGGTAAGTTTGCTTTTTTTTTACTTTGTTTTGGGGCTGACTGCAGATCCCATCTGCTGGGTGAAAGCTTCCTCACTTTTTCTCCACTCATCCCTGCCGTATGTTTGTTTAGTGTATTTAAATTAATTTTCTGCACAAATGTGACCGTAACTAGCAAAACGTCCCACTTTGTCGCCGAGATTTGCTTGTATCTGTACACGAATAACCTGCCAAGGCGTCCTTAAGGCAAGCGACAAAGTGGGCCGTTTCGCCGGTTTCGGTCACAGATATTGTTTAGTAAAGATACAAAAGTTGATGATTCCAATTTTCTAGAAAGCGCAAGAGCTGAAAGTCTGATCATGCCTCCTCTGGTCAAATTTATGTAATCGATTTATGAGGCTACGTGCTTTTTACATCATTTCACTTCATTATAAGTCCATTATAGCGATATCTACAGCATAACGAATGAATTAAGTATTATTGGCCAGAACATTGTTACTGATGGTTTAATTTTAGTGCTGTGGATTCAGAAAGCAGTTTTGGAATAATCCTATAATTATTTTTTAAATCCAATCCGGTTGCCAAATACAAATACCCTTTCTTCAGTAACATCGTCGATTCGAAACATGATTAAACAACTTTCTCTCGATAGAAAAAAAATCACGAACATACCATAAAAATTTCTTACATAATTATTTTTTGCAAATGCTTTTAAAACGCGTCATTTTGTTTTTGATCGACTTCATAGATTTTTTTTGTTGAAACTGACTAAGAATATCAATCCAATAACAAAGATTTCCGCGTTCCCGGCCACACACGGCAGTCCGTTCAGTGCTCAGCGAGCCGCGACTTGAATTTACGATGCCTTTTTAAGCCGGCTTTTCAAGTTTATTATCTACTATTAGATATCTTTGACGACCTGTCTGGCCAAGTAGGTATAGACCCTGCCTGTGAAGCCGGTGATTCCGGGTTCAAATCCTGGTAAAGGCATTTATTCGTGTGAATAGCAGAGCATGGATATTTGTTCCTGACTCATGGATCTTTTCTATGTATTTAAGTATTTATAAATGTGTATATACTATATATATCTTTGTCTAAGAACCCGCAACACAAGCCTTATTAAACTTACCGTGGGACTAAGTCAATTTGTGTAATAATGTCCTATAATATTTCGTCAGGTGACAAGCAAAACTCTTTAATTACCACCTTAAAGTTCATAGCCATAATGAACCATATTACTACTACAATAAGGTTCATTTTTGTTTAATTATTTTTTAGTTATTAGTGAGTTTTGCTTGTCACCTGATGATTTATTAATTTATTTTTATATGTAACTTATTTTATAATTGTTTATCAGTTTTGAATGATTCACGGTTAGTTTCACTAGACTTCAATCTATATAAAAATACCTGCGAACAAGATGTATGTAACTACGTCGAAACATCAGGAGCTCAAAAACAATATATAAATTCATCACGGTTAATATCCCGGTCGATTTAAGTGTTATCGTATATCCTCAGAATCCACCTATTCGGGCGCGACTCGACCATCCGGCCGGGCTGGGTGACGCTGGGGCACGAGCTCACCAACTCCAACTTCAACGCGGAGCTGTACGCGGCCAACTTCGCGGACGGCCGCGACTCCACGGGCTGCACGGAGCGCATCGAGGCGCTGCGCCCCAAGAGCCCGCCCAACACCAGCAAGGCGAGGCCGAGGGGCCGCGGCGGCTTCCGGGGCCGAGGCCGGGGCCGCGGCGCTCTGTAGGCTGGACTACACTCCACGGGCTGCACGGAGCGCATCGAGGCGCTGCGCCCCAAGAGCCCGCCCAACACCAGCAAGGCGAGGCCGAGGGGCCGCGGCGGCTTCCGGGGCCGAGGCCGGGGCCGCGGCGCTCTGTAGGCTGGACTACACTCCACGGGCTGCACGGAGCGCATCGAGGCGCTGCGCCCCAAGAGCCCGCCCAACACCAGCAAGGCGAGGCCGAGGGGCCGCGGCGGCTTCCGGGGCCGAGGCCGGGGCCGCGGCGCTCTGTAGGCTGGACTACACTCCACGGGCTGCACGGAGCGCATCGAGGCGCTGCGCCCCAAGAGCCCGCCCAACACCAGCAAGGCGAGGCCGAGGGGCCGCGGCGGCTTCCGGGGCCGAGGCCGGGGCCGCGGCGCTCTGTAGGCTGGACTAGACTCCACGGGCTGCACGGAGCGCATCGAGGCGCTGCGCCCCAAGAGCCCGCCCAACACCAGCAAGGCGAGGCCGAGGGGCCGCGGCGGCTTCCGGGGCCGAGGCCGGGGCCGCGGCGCTCTGTAGGCTGGACTAGACTCCACGGGCTGCACGGAGCGCATCGAGGCGCTGCGCCCCAAGAGCCCGCCCAACACCAGCAAGGCGAGGCCGAGGGGCCGCGGCGGCTTCCGGGGCCGAGGCCGGGGCCGCGGCGCTCTGTAGGCTGGACTAGACTCCACGGGCTGCACGGAGCGCATCGAGGCGCTGCGCCCCAAGAGCCCGCCCAACACCAGCAAGGCGAGGCCGAGGGGCCGCGGCGGCTTCCGGGGCCGAGGCCGGGGCCGCGGCGCTCTGTAGGCTGGACTACACTCCACGGGCTGCACGGAGCGCATCGAGGCGCTGCGCCCCAAGAGCCCGCCCAACACCAGCAAGGCGAGGCCGAGGGGCCGCGGCGGCTTCCGGGGCCGAGGCCGGGGCCGCGGCGCTCTGTAGGCTGGACTAGACTCCACGGGCTGCACGGAGCGCATCGAGGCGCTGCGCCCCAAGAGCCCGCCCCACACCAGCAAGGCGAGGCCGAGGGGCCGCGGCGGCTTCCGGGGCCGAGGCCGGGGCCGCGGCGCTCTGTAGGCTGGACTAGACTCCACGGGCTGCACGGAGCGCATTGAGGCGCTGCGCCCCAAGAGCCCGCCCAACACCAGCAAGGCGAGGCCGAGGGGCCGCGGCGGCTTCCGGGGCCGAGGCCGGGGCCGCGGCGCTCTGTAGGCTGGACTACACTCCACGGGCTGCACGGAGCGCATCGAGGCGCTGCGCCCCAAGAGCCCGCCCAACACCAGCAAGGCGAGGCCGAGGGGCCGCGGCGGCTTCCGGGGCCGAGGCCGGGGCCGCGGCGCTCTGTAGGCTGGACTACACTCCACGGGCTGCACGGAGCGCATCGAGGCGCTGCGCCCCAAGAGCCCGCCCAACACCAGCAAGGCGAGGCCGAGGGGCCGCGGCGGCTTCCGGGGCCGAGGCCGGGGCCGCGGCGCTCTGTAGGCTGGACTACACTCCACGGGCTGCACGGAGCGCATCGAGGCGCTGCGCCCCAAGAGCCCGCCCAACACCAGCAAGGCGAGGCCGAGGGGCCGCGGCGGCTTCCGGGGCCGAGGCCGGGGCCGCGGCGCTCTGTAGGCTGGACTACACTCCACGGGCTGCACGGAGCGCATCGAGGCGCTGCGCCCCAAGAGCCCGCCCAACACCAGCAAGGCGAGGCCGAGGGGCCGAGGCCGGGGCCGCGGCGCTCTGTAGGCTGGACTACACTCCACGGGCTGCACGGAGCGCATCGAGGCGCTGCGCCCCAAGAGCCCGCCCAACACCAGCAAGGCGAGGCCGAGGGGCCGCGGCGGCTTCCGGGGCCGAGGCCGGGGCCGCGGCGCTCTGTAGGCTGGACTACACTCCACGGGCTGCACGGAGCGCATCGAGGCGCTGCGCCCCAAGAGCCCGCCCAACACCAGCAAGGCGAGGCCGAGGGGCCGCGGCGGCTTCCGGGGCCGAGGCCGGGGCCGCGGCGCTCTGTAGGCTGGACTACACTCTTTTTCTGTCTCCATGGGCCTTTAAAGTCGCGTATTTCGTCGTTGCGATAATACTTGCACGGTAGTCTCGGACCAATTGAACGCGACATCTCGAGAGAGCCGGTTCACGAGAGGTCGGTTGAAGCTAATTATCAAACATAGAATTTTGTGGCACAAACAAGTGTTTGACGAGATGAAACATCGATAAATCTGGTATCGATAATCAGTCTTAGATTAATAATTAAAAGGTGTAACTTTTACCCGCTATAAATTACCGATAAATATCAAGATGAAAATCAATTAAAAATCGGCACATAATTTCTATATTAACTACATATATTTAGCACTTAAAAATAAAAACGTAAACTGTGGTATGACAGTGCCAAAAGAATAGCAGAATACCAATATATCAAAGGAGATATCGTACGTGTTGTGTATTTCGTGCTTGCTATCTTCTCATACAATGTTAAAACTATCTACAGTGTGTCCCTAGCCATTGGACAAAGCCGAAATGTACATATGCATTAGGGTATTTAGAACCAGTGTACAAAGTATCATAACAGCCGGTGTAGCGGTTTCGAAGAAATTAACAAATTACCATTTTTTACTTTGGAGCAGCCTGTGTGTTAGTAGCTCCTAAGGTAATATCCTCAAAGAATAGTATGGAACCTTCTTCGACCTTTTTGATTATCTTTTTTATTTATGAATGACACTAATAAGCTTCTGACTTTTGAAAAATGTCATCATTTATCAAATATTTCGAACAAATTGTCAAAAACACTGCCAAAGATTAACACAGTTTGTTTCTTTTTGTTGTCGATTATTGCAAATAACTTTTGTTCGAAAAAATTATTTTTTTATCTTATGCTAATAATTAAAAAAATATTAACGTCAGAGCATTCCCTTCGTGGGATTTCAGGGTTTGTCCAATGGCTCAGGTCACTCTGTACAACGTTAAGGTAACATCGATAACGGTCATGTCGATATTTCATTTTGTCAATCACTTTATTCTGCCACCAAAACTTCTGTTTGCTAATTATAGAGGGCACTTTCGTCGGTGGTCCCTTTTTGTTTGGAAAAATTGACATAGATATTAGATAAATTGTAAATAATTGTCTATAAACTTAGTACTTTTTTTAAGAATTGGTTGTGCTATCGAATCGTATTCTTATAACGCCATTTAAGAGGGAAGAATAGCTTTTTGAATACTAGCGAAATAACGGTAATTTATATACGAAATTCCATTTCGGGAGAAAACGGTTTCCACTAACTGAATCTTAACAAATCACTTTGATTTTAATGTCGATCGCTTCAGCATAATGAATTCTAGGTTTATAGGTTTCGTTTTTTTGAAAAGTAAAATTGTTTTGCACATTTTCAATACCTATAAACCTAGGTTTTCATTGTGTCATATGTTATTGACCTTGGAGGATTTAAAAACTGGAGACGCCTTGACTGTAATCTTCTGTACGAAACAGTCTGCCGATTTTTGCGGGGGAGGGACACGTCATATGTATGGCTATTTCTACGTAACGTACAAATAGCCATGTCAGATAAACGTCAGTCCATACTATATATATGACCATTGGCCGAGCTTTTCGACAGAGGGGTAAGCTTTTAAAGGCGTCTCCAGTTGTTAAATCCTCCAAGTAACATACTATTTTTTTTATACTTTGTCGGTGGCAAACAAGCATACGGCCCGTCTGATGGTAAGTAGTCTCCGTAGCCTATGTACGCCTGCAACTCCAGAGGAGCTACATGCGCGTTGCCGACCCTATATACTAATAAATCACGGAGAATGGAAAATATTTAGAAGTGGAAAAACGTTTTCTCTTTTTGCCTGGGCGACCACGTGGTATACTCCCCTCTTAAGACATACAAGCCCGCCGCCAAAAGCCGCTTCCATACAATAAAAGTTACGCTCTCGTTTTACGAACATTTACGTAATACATACATCCGTCTGCAGCAGACACTGAAATATTCGCTAACGTCTGCCTAACTTACATTCTATACATATTGCTCACATTAATATGCGAGTAGGAGCGAGATGCATAGGAAGTTACGCACACGCTAGCGAATATATCAGTGTCAAACTGGTGGTAAATATTATAGGACATAAAATGTCCTATATTACTAACACAAATAATAATAATAATAACACAAATTGACTAAGTACCTCAGTAAGCTCAATAATGCTTGTGTTGTGGGTACTTAGACAACGATATATACAGGGTGACCTTAGCCATTGGACAAACCCTGAAATCCCACGTAGGGTTACTTCTCAGGAATGCTCTGACGTTAGTATTTTTTTAATTAGAACAAAAGATAATAAAAAAATTTGGAACAAAAGTTATTTGCAATAATCGACAGCAAAAAGAAACACACTGTGTTAATCTTTGGCAGTGTTTTTGACAATTTGTTCGAAATATTTGATAATGATGACATTCAAGTCAGAAGCTTATTAGTGTCATAAATAAAAAAGATAATCAAAAAGGTCGAAGAAGGTTCCATACTATTCTTTGAGGATATTACCTTAGGAGCTACTAACACATACAGGCTGCTCCAAAGTAAAAAATGGTAATTTGTTAATTTCTTCGTAACCGCTACACCGGTTGTTATGATACTTTGTACACTGGTTCTAAATACCCTAACGCATATGTACATTTCGGCTTTGTCCAATGGCTAGGGGAAGAGAATCTGAAATCGAGGGGGATTGTCAAAGTGGTGCCATCTACTAGACCATATAGGCCATAACCATAACCTTTGGCCTATGTTCTAGTAGATGGCGCCATTTTTTGATATTTAAAAAATTTCACATGTCAGTGAAAGAATAAAGATCAAAGTCAAATAGCGTTCTAAAAGTTTTAATCATGTGTCGATAGATGGCAGTAAATTTACTGTGGCTACAAAGTTTACTCTGACAATCCAGCATTATTTCAAATTTATTTTGAAATAATATCCTCTTAAGGCCCAGCCATAGAAATGAAAAATCCAAAATTTGCCACTGGAATTTGAACCTATAGTGCACGGAATACAGTACATTTTATTTTGTTTGAAAATTGCACGAAACAAAACAAATGCAACTCTGTCCTAATTGAATATGATTTAAATTTCATCGAACTGAATAAGTCCTATAGGTAGGACCTTGGGCCTTACGAGGATATATAAATACTTAAATAAATAGAAAACACCGACGACTCGGGAACAAATGTTCATCGCACAAATAATGCCCTGCCCAGGATTTGAACCCGGAACCATCAGCCTCATAGGCAGGGTCACTACCCACTAGGCCAGACAGGTCGTGAAGTGTCAAGAAATTGTAATACTAACAAATTAGAGAGATATTTCTTTACATGTGCTAAAGTTTCATGTCATTTTAAAATGAGAGTATAACTTCGATTGTATGGGGGCGTCACTCTTGAATAAACTACTACAGTCAGACCAAGATAAGTTGGCAACGATTTTGGCAGCTCAGACAGTGTAGGTGTTATTTTAAACGTCAAACTTTTATGAAATTATGACGTTTACCTAACACTTGCACATGCTGGGCTATTAAAATCGCTGCCAACATGGTCATATATCTCTGGACGGGCCTTATGGGCAATAAGAATGGTGCTAGTTCAGCGGTGTCACTCGCGAATTCGAGCCAATCGTGCATTCTAACGCAACTAGTTGCGACCAATCGCGCGCGTGATGCAAACTCATCAACCAATCGCGTTGCGGCGTTAGACTGCATGATTGACTCGAATTCGTGTGCGTGACACCGCTGTCCTGGTCCTTTTTTTTTTCCAGAATCAATACAAATATTGTGTTTGAAATAAATTAAAATTACTTATATACATTATTTGCTTAAACTAATATACTATTAAATTACTATAATTTTTACAATACATTTTACCTATTACATGTCATGTCTTTAATTCTTATAACTAACTAATTGTATCACACACAAAGATATCGTCAATACTATAGAAGCATCCTCTCAACAAAAATGCTTTCGATATTGCCCATAGCCGTTCTCAGATATATGTCAATGGCTGCCAACTTATCTTGGTCTGATTGACTATTTTTGCGGCTCGATATTCCTTTGTTTTAACACCACTCTTGCGACGTTGCAAGGCGTTTAGACGTTTTATTATATTTTTAAGTTTTAGAATAGTTTTTTATGTAAAAAATGCATGCATATTTTAATTAAGTTTAAATTAATGAATTTTAGAGGCGCATCTCGTATGGTCGAAAACAGGAATCCCTGTTTATGGTATTTGTTCTTATGTGTAAGGTCAGACTAGCTCTGCAAGGCATACACACCGGCTAAGTGTGGCAACGTCATCATTAATAAACTGAAATAAATGTCATATACTAAGAAAAAGTGACCAAGGCCTCCAGTGCCCCGGACTGGAATCGAACCAGCGTCCTCTGCTATCGCGGCAGGTGCCTGAGCCACTCGGCCACCGGGGTCACGGCGGCATTGATCGAATTTTTCAAGTATATGCATTTCTTACTGAAGGCTTATGGCGCCCCCTAGCCACCCCTAAGGAAGATCAGTATGGTTCTTACCTTCTAACTGTACATTGACACATAACCAAAGATAAGTTTTTCACTGATATGTGTTAAATTTGTTAAATATCAAAAAGTGGCGCCATCTCATAGATCAAAGGCCAAAGGTATGCGCCACAACCTTTAGCCGATGCCCGGTAAGATGGCGCCACTTTATCACATCAGTGAAAGAATAAGGATCAAAGTAAAATGGCATTCTAAAAGTTTTAATCATGTGGCATAAGATGGCAGTAAATTTACTGTGGCTACATAATTTTCTTTGACAATCCACCTCTATTTTAATTATCTTTGACATCACGCCAAAACAAGTGCTGCCCTCTACAGTACACGTACGTTTTCATACGCATAGTAGGTTCTGCCATCTTGTGGGCTGGAAGTTTAATCATGACATTTACATTTCGCGCCAAGGGGGCACCTGTGCTCACAGGTCATGAACGTTCCCTATAAAAATATGACGTCTATAATTACACTATTTTTGTTTTGTTCAAATCGCTGCAAAGTTAGCTTAGAAGACTTTAGAGAAACTAGATACCATAAACAATGTATATTTATTTCGCAACCATAAATTCCAGATGGTCTGCCGCGAAAATCGAAATTGCGTTATCTGCCTCTCACTAGAATACGCAAGAATGATAGAGACAGATAACGAAATTTTGATGTTCGCGGTAGGCCCTCAGTTCTTTATTTCAAACCGTGAGGGATGCGCCTGGCTACGTACCGTACCCATGTGCGCAGACAGTCGCCATCAGATATATCGGAGCGGCCGATGTGCTCACAAACATCTGAACACGCATTCTAGCGCCTTCAATAGACGTGTTCAGATATTTGTGAGCACCCTTATATCTGATGGCAACTCTACCTCCGGTGGCAGCATGGTTCCATTTTTATCACTTGTCACTATGCCCTTTCGCGCTTACATACTTTTTTGAACGGGACAGCCACGGTGACAAATGATAAAGAGCCGGCCATCTTAGCCCTACAGCTGTGTACAGAGCTATACAAAGGTTGTTTTGACGGCATAAGAAAGTGACATGTGAATGAATTCAGTATTTTGTAATCGGATATTTTATAGAAATAAAAATGGTTATAATTTTTAAGACTTGTTTGTTTTATCCCATAGGGAGTATTACTGCAATGTTCTGCCGCCAGAGTGCAGCACTAGCACCTTAAACCATAGAGTAACTTATAGATACAGTGCCTTAAACAGTTTTTAATAAGTTTTCACAGATTAAAATATGACATTGATGCATCAAGGCGGTTTGTTTACAAGGGCTTACCGGGAAACGCGAAAATCGAAATTTAGTTATCTGCCTCTTCATCGCTCGAATATGCAAGAGTGATAGAGAGGTTAGATAACGAAATTTCGATTTTCGCGTTTCGCGGTAGACCCTCATGTGATGGATTGTGGTAGTGGCGCCCCCTACGCAGTTTCTCGTAATATTCCCTATTAAAAATGAGTATTATTATATTTTACCCGAGCGAAGCCGGGTTTTCATCTAGTATATATATATATTACATAGGTAAGTATAAGATTAAACGTATTCCAGACCTGGTAAACAGAGCAGACTAAACTGTTAGGCCCGTGCCTAATATTACGGCCTTACCCATATTCCTGCCGTGCCGTGCGAATACGACAATTTTCTGCCGCTAGAGGCAACACTAGCACAAGCCGTAAACAATAGAGTAACTTATATATAGTATAGCAACACAACCGCCATCTTACCGGGCACAACCCAAAGGTTATGGCGCCATCGCTCGAAACGATGCTGGCATACCTATGGTTGATTAGATGGCGCCACTTTTTCATATTTAAAATAAATAAAATAATAAATATTATAGGACATTATTACACAAATTGACTAAGTCCCACAGTAAGCTCAATAAGGCTTGTGTTGAGGGTACTTAGACAACGATATATATAATATATAAATATTTATAAATACAAATACATAGAAAACGCCCATGACTCAGGAACAAATATCCATGCTCATCACACGAATTGTGCCTGTGCCATTGTGCACAATTGACATGCCCTTACCAGGATTTGAACCCGGGACCATCAGTTTCGTAGGCAGGGTCACTACCCACTAGGCCAAACCGGTCGTCACACACACAATCCACCTCTATTTCAAATTCTCTTAGGTTACTGATGCATCAAGGCGGTTTGTTTACAGTTTGTGCTAGTGGCGCCCCCTACGCAGAGTTTTACGTAATATTCCCTTTTAGTCCAATCTTTTGTCTGGACTCGCGACGTTGTTTTTGCGAGATCGCGCACGATTGATCGTGCAAGATTAATCTTGTACAGTCAGCGTCAAATACTTCATAGCAACCAAAGTGGCCAAATAGTTCGGTACACCATATATTTAGTATGGTGTACCGAACTATTTGGCCATTTTGACTGCTACAAAGTATTTGACGCTGACTGTACAAAAGGTGCGAGATCTCGGAATACCGAGATTGTACGTACAGTCACGTCTGAAAACATCGACACAATCGAACAAAAATCGAATGCCAAACATATGTATACACGATCTTATGACCCATATATTAGTGTGTACATATTTTTGGCACTTTGTCCGTATCGATATTTTCAGTCGTGACCGTACCCTAGTTATTTAGGCCTATACAGTCGCCATCAGATATATCCGAGCGGCCGAGGTGCTTAATAATATCTGAACACGCACTCTGGCGCCTTGAAAATAGGGGCGTATTCAGATATTTGTGAGCACCCTGGCCGCTCCGATATATCTGATGGCGACTTCCAAAATGGCTACAGTTAATAGTGACACTATTAGGAATTCAAAATGAAACAAATCAAATATATACATCAATATATTTTATTTTACATAGGTTGTCTTTAAATCAACTCGACTATTCCGAAGTTCCTCAAAATATAAAAAAAAGACAAAACAAAAAAATATGACATATGAGATCTTTTACTTACTAGGATAAGAAAAAATTTACATATTTTTTACTCACTGTGGAACTAAGAACTTACGATTTATAAAAAAAGTATTCGCGGCGAGGGCTTTACTGACACTAATAAACTATTGTTGTAAAAAAACGTGTCAAAATGGAGGAAATATTAAATTAGTTCATACAAAACTGTTCACTGCACGGCTGACATGTTTCAACTTATTCATACCAGAGACCAGAGACATAGTAAGGACTGGTAATTATCGTACAAAGTTGCGCCAAATGTACTTTTACAAATGTTTTTAATATACTTGTACGCATAACTCGCAGCAAACATAGGGAAAATAATTTTATAAAAATGGTAGCGATTTTGAGTGTTATTTTAAACACTGTATGGCCTGTCAAAATCGCTGCCAACTTATCCTGGTCTGACTCTAAGTCATTTTACAATAAATCATGTCACTAGCGTTCTTTATAGGCCTGAGCCCTTTATAAATATATTATATTTGATGATGATTATCAAACATAATATCTTCATAATTTTAAATTATTCAAAATCATATTTTAGTCCAGCACCATTTCGGACCTTAGCGCTAAACGCCTTAAGTTCAAAATGGCATATGCTAAGCGTGACGGTATCTTCACTTACAGAACAATTATTGCCTGATAATGACTGTGAATTTACTGTGTTGAGGGATTCCACGAGAATGTCTCTTACGTAACGCTTTTGCTTTGTCCAGCTCAATGAAATCCGTTAAGCTCGCGAATATACTACCAATTTCTTAGCCAAGTCATGAAACCAGGCCAGTCTCAGCAATAAGAACGACGTTACGCAAGCGACATTCTCGAAGAATGCCTGTTTATGTTCAATAAAGCCCTCGGCCTCACCGTTGCCTCCAATTGACAGTCGTCCGCTCAGACCCAATCCATACATTGTCAAGTCTTATATTATACAATACATAATTCATTTGTTATTATTATACAAGGCATATTATTTCTCACGCTGCGGTCTGCGACTTGAAAAAAAAAAAATTTTTTTTTTGTGGTTTCTGAAGGAGCCTAAAACCGCAACGCGAAGATACCCTTTAAGTATAATCATCATAAGATCACATTTTTTTTTAAGGCAAACAACAATCTTTAAAGCTAAACCTTTGATAACCCTTTCGGACCGAGTCGGTCCAAACGGGTTAAGGAAGGGGAAGTCGGGCATAACCGATAACGAATGTCTAGTGCAAACACAAACTGAAAATTATCCATGGAATGGGGCCTTTAATACTAGAGGTGGTAGAAATTCGTTTCCTGCAGCCTTACCACCAGTTTGACTCTGACTTGTTCGCTAGCGTGCGCGTAACTTTCCTTCACTGTACTGGCATATAAGCACGAGCTATACTGTATTCCCCTTATTCATACACGTGTACTAAAGTTACGAAGCCGCTAATAATCGTTTGTCCCTTTCCATCATACCAATACGTCGGAAAGGGACAAACGATTATTAGCTGCTTCGTAACTTTAGTACACGTTTATGAATAAGGGGGTATATCTTTAGGTATTTAAATAAAAGTAAACAAACAGTTAGTACGTTTTCGGGTAGTTTATTTATTGGTTAACCAACCAAATGCAAAACCGCCTGGATCTGTCACTGAACGAACTGACTTTAACCTACATTATTTGATCATGTAATGTTTTCTACCCTCAACTGGCTTAAGGAGCCATTTGAGGGTAGATTTTGTTTACTTTTATTTAAATACCTAAAGATACGGAGTATAGATGTATAGAAGTAATGCAGATTATGGAAGGTCTATGTACCAAAAAGTGTCCGTCAAAAAACCTTAAATAGGTGGCGCTACAATACCTAGAATATTTGAAAAAATATTCAAATCATAAACATCGCACTTCACTCCGTCAATAACGCCTAGGTTCTTAGCTACTCTAGCGGTACTCTGGAGAGTTTTTGAACTATTATTTATAGCTGACAGCTGTACACTTTTGCAACAGTTCTGCCTATGGAGATTTTATTCCTTGCCTCTACCTTCCATAACGCAGACGTTAGCGATACTGTCGGTGCCAAGCCCGTGGTAACCATACTGATGAATGTATGACTTAGTTTCTCCACATAGAGTCGGATCCAACTAATAAGTAACTCCTAGATTTGTACTTGATGATATATAAATATTATTATTATAAATCGGGCGCAAAGGATAGCGATGCGTACACAAATGATGCGCCCTATATTATTTACAATCATATTGAAATTTTATGAATTTCCTCGAATGAGCCAATTACTTAACAGATACCTATTCAATTTTAGCCATACATTAAAAAGAATTACAAACTAATTAATGAACAAAAAAAAATGTTACAGTTTCATGACATGACACTTAATAAAAACATTATTCAAAACGGGAAGCATTCGTGTAACGAGGACAGCCTTGTCCAAACAAGTTTCGTTAAAAAACTAATTTTTATTAAACCCTAGGGCCTATTTCACTAATTTGACGGTCAGTCCTGACGTCGATTGCGCGTGCCGTGTATTATACACTAGATTAAGACAATACCGGAATTCCAAAATACCGGTACCGTTAGGTACATACGATATTATAATAAGGTCAATCCGGGTAAGTTGTGTTTAGTATCAAATGTATGAACTCGCAATAAACACTAAACAATGTGTAAACAGGCCCCAATGGGAAGGCCAGACACACTTTATGCCACTCTCACCCGTATAGACCTTATATACCAGTTACTAAAATTACAGATGGCCAATCACCAAATAAGGCGTGAATACCGGAATATTGGACCAATAATTACGATATTACAATACCGGAATGAATTTGTCATTATTTTATTAATGCTTGGTTTTTCTAAATAAAATAATTTACATGTATACAGACTGGGAAACAGGAAAGTTAACTTTTGTCACTTTCAATTACACTTAATTTAATAAGAACTTTTTACATTAGATACCGGAATTGAAGTGGACCATTATCAAAATATCACAATTCCGGCATTGGAACTTTTTTTTTTCTTTAAAGAATTGAAAATGTTTAACTTAATAGACGTATCATAATAATTACCCTGCTGTTACAGAAAATATGATTATTTTAATAAATTGTATATTTATGTGTAACAACAGACCATTTTCATTGACTATTTAACTAATTTCACCTTTGTGCATAGGTATTCAATACCGGTATTCATTCCGGAATTCCGGTATTGTAGGGTAATTATAGATTTCATTGCCGGTACCTATTGAGAATCGTCCGACATTCTGCAACCAACACAGCCAGTACAAATTGGCGGTAAATTGCCCAATCTAACTGTCATTTTAATATCTCGTATAGAAAAAAGTCCTCATAGCTCCAGGAGCGGTGAGTGGTGTCTAAAAGCAAACATAATTAACGCTATTCTGTAGTCAAGATCGACCGCCAAAAAACCAAAATATACCTAAAACAACAAATTCACTAGACGACAAACATTCAAGGAATGTCGCCCAGTGTATTTGCTGCTTAAACAAACCGAAACGTTTTAAATTTTTGTATTTTTTCATAACTTTACATCTCAGCTCTCAAATCGCGTTTCTATGACGTTCATAACCTACTTCTATTAAATAGAACCTATGCCTAACCTATCTACGTGTCCTTAACCGAACCTACTCGTTCCAATTATGGAATCTTGTCAACCATCGAGTCATTCTTATATCTAAATAATAGAAGAAATAAGAATGACCTCAACCAACGTCCGACCATGCCGCGCGCCTCAATACGAAAGTAAAATACACGAGAAATCCTTCGATATCACTAAGCAATTTGAGTCTAAGGGCCTGTTTCACAAAGTAAGTAAAGTATTGGTTAGCTAATTAACAAATAAATTTACTGCTAGACAAAACTACCTTAAATAGTAAAGGTATTTATGTACCAGATAGAGATAAAATCTAACCCCCTTATTCATAAAACTTTACGAGCCCGATTTAGTTAAATTATGTTTTATCCCTTTCATGCAAATACATAAGCCAAAATGACAAATAAAGACAAACGATTCATAGCTAATTCAGGCCTGTAACGCGTTTATGAATAACGCCATAAGAAAATAACAGATGGCGCTGTACCGCAAAATGTATGGAGCTGTACAGCGCCATCTCGTTTACCTGTCAAATTCGAAGAATACACATCTTATTCAATCAATGTATTTTTGCTACCAGTTAAGCTTATTTGAAGATTGTGAAACGCCAATGACGACTATATTCGTCAGATAAGTGGCAAGTAGCTTATTCGGAACTTTACTTGGACATTGTGAAACAGACGCGTAAAAATGTAAATGAACTGTAGTAATTTATACGAAAAAATTCCTAAAATTTAAGAAGACTTTCTCACCTTAATATTTAATATAATAAAGTTTGCAATTCGGTACAAATACAAGTTATTTGACTGACTATGTATTTTGTTGTGTAGGCGCGCGTCTCTTACTGTTACCTAGAATCCATTCTAATACTTTAGGCATTACTGGCGTTTCCATTTCAGTTCATTTTAATTACATTCAATGTTGTTCCATCAACATATTTGTTTTTTTTTTGTATAATATTATCGATTGTAAAGTTGTATAACCCTTTGCCTTTGAACATCCACGCAGTGTCTTCGGGTTTCTTTGTATCTAAATAAAGGACCTTTCATAACATCTGTCGTTATTTTTTGACGACATCAAAATGAACACATTAGCTCAAACAAAACGAACCGCACAGATATCACTCCCAAAAACGTCATAGAAACACAAAACGCACACACGAGTAAAACGAATGGGCCTGCCATATTCACCATTAACTATTGTCTGAACCGAGGATCTACCGTGAACATCGGAATTACGTTATCTATCCCATTTATACTGTCGTGAGTAATCGGTAGCTTGTGTCATCCACGATGACGCACAGATTTGTCTAATCTGGCCTTTATTAACATGAAAATACGGATCAAGGCTCACGTCTTCGTGAATGACGTGATTATTAATTTTATGGTTTAATACACGTGTTTATAATCAATAGCACGCCATGTTTCGGAAAGCCGCCTATACAGGTCGCCATTTTCAAGCACTATAATCCGTTTTTCACATTGGAAATTTTATAATCAAAAAAATAGTGGTTAATTTTTTTCCTCTAAAATTATTTCTGAGTGACTATGCACTTAATTATAGTGTCGTTTACTTACATATTATTATACCGCAATATTGGATATCATAGGAACACTACAATTTCGAAACAAAAAGTTAATTAAAAATTCCAATCTTTAAATAAGTTTTAGACAAAAATTTCATTTTTGGTACAAGCTTTTATCGCTGACTGTACTTTTCTTTCCACAGGCAACTAATAGTCATCGAGGCAATTCTAAAAACCCCAAACACAATTAGGTTGCGTTGTTTTGTCACAGAGTTCCTATGGCTACCTCATATCTCCATCATCAGATCAGCTTGATGGTACCATAATATTGCATTGTCACCCGACTTACATATGTATGCAAATTTTCAGCTTCATCGGAAACCGGGAAGTGGGTCAAATTAAACTTGCAAGATTTGACCCGTACATACATAGGTACATTGCAAGTTAATAAAAAGCCGGTAAAAAGTGGGGTAGGCATGAAAGCGCATGATCAGCGGTCACGATAGCCGCGCGCCGCGTACTGTTACTCACCGAAACATGTCGCGCGAGCGACTTAAAAATCCAGTTATTCCCACTAGTCACCAGTGGTAACAACTTGGTGGTCACTAGTGGAGAATAACCAAAAAATTCGTGAGTTAATCCGTAAAATTAGCTTAATGTTCGTTATCTGTCTGTCGCTCTAGCATATTCGAGTAAACGCAGATAAAGACTTCGATGTTCGCGGTAGGCCTCCTGACGATCTGTCTATCGCGAACAGATCATTAACACTAATACATTCTCGTATTTACAATTACAAAGAAAAGGGCGCCAATAGTATTGACTTAGCTTCTTAGTCTTTGGAGATTGGTGTTAAAAAAATTGAAATATGATGATCGTTTTTTCTAATATCTAATCTCTCTAATTAGCCACAAAATGTAACATCTAGTCACATAAGGTCAATGTGGGTAAGACCGGCTTATCAAATTTTTGTTTGGGAAGACCGCCACATGATACAGCAAAGACTCTGGTATTTTATTACGTTCTTCGCTCAGACACAAGTAGAGAATATAAAAATGTAAACGTTTTACATACAATTAAAAACCGGTTTACATTCCCTAGACACAAATCATAAAGGAAAAGCTTCGCTCTACGGACCTGTAAGTGGAATATATGTACCAACGTAAGAGTTAGAAGCGACGACCTTGTAGACGGTCTTACCTAAAAGACGGTATTCGCCATATTGTGTTTTTTTGCTCTTATTAAATTACTGAACCTTCACAAGGACTAAGAAGCGAAACATCAAATAATTCGAAAAATTTTCAATATTTATTAACAATACATTTCATTTATTGTGAGTTAAGAAACGACATCAGATCGACAAAGACTGGTTTTGTAGAAAAAAGGAATATACTACGACACTTACCCCCTTATTCATAAGCGTCTAAGTTACGATGCCGCTAATCGTTTGTCCCTTTCCATCATACCAATACGTCGGAAAGGGACAAACGATTATTAGCGGCATCGTAACTTTAGTAGATGTTTATGAATAAGGGGGTTAGTTTTTAGCCAGTTTTGTCAGCTGCATGGCACATAAATTATGCTGCAACCAGGTTTGGGCTTGTGCACAAATCACGCGATGTTTTTTCGGCTACTTTTTGACACGGGTTACTAAAGTATTATTAAGTCAAATATTCACTCGATATTTCGATCCGTTTCTGAGGAATGGAGCACCGACTGGCGTATCTACTGATCGAGCGCGCGGCGTATACACTTCCATGCGTAATTTTAATCTTAGTATATTCCTTTTTCTATGCTTTGGGTTCCATTTGGCAGTGTACAATTTGAACCTTAACACCTTAAGTTAAGCTACTTATTTCGCCTTCCAAAATCGTTTCCCAACTAAACCAAACATTGACGGCAGTTGAGATCTTTCGAAACTAAACAAACACCTCCAAAAGACTTAGTCAAATACGCTGGTGGGAAAAATCTGCCTCGCCACTCGGCAATGTAGTTCTTCAACAATTAATATTAAAATAGAATCGAATCACCCGGCTGACTTGGAAAGATGACGTCACAAACTATTTAAGAACCTTACTTTAGAGCAAAGATAATTTAGAAATAGATTGTCAAATGAAAACTTTGTAGCCACAATATTACTGCCATCTTTCGGCACATGATTAAAACTTTTAAAACGCCGTTTCACTTTGATCTTTATTCTTTCACTGACATGTATTAAATTTGTTAAATATCAAAATGTGGCGCACTCTAATGGATCAAAGGCCAAAGGTATGGCGGCATCGCTTCGAGCGATGGCGCATATTTAACAAATTTAACACATATCAGTGAAAGAATAAGGATCAAAGTCAATTAGCGTTCTAAAAATTTTAATCCTGTGCCGAAAGATGGCAGTAAATTTACTGTGGCTACAAAATTTTCTTTGACAATCCACCTATCTATATTTCGAGGAATCCGGAAACGGCTCTAACGATTTCGATGAAATTTGCTATATGGGGGTTTTCGGGGGCAAAAAATCAATCTAGGTCTTATCTGTGAGAAAACGCGCATTTTTGGGTTTTTATATGTCTTCCAGATATTAAGTCTGTAGTGTATAGACGTCTTGAGCGCCTACGTCATGGTGACGTCACTAACAGTTAGTCAGTCGATGTTAGACCGCCGAGCAGAGCGGTCGTACCGCCTGATGTTTGTGTTACCGAACCGTTGGAAATACATTATATCGTATGATGTACTGAGGAATCACTTTCGACAAGGGTTCATAGTCAGGCCAGCAGCGCAGCACCTTTTTAAATTGTCATCGTTATCTAGATACATATATAAACCGAGTTCGATTTAAGCACCTAAGTTGCTTGACATTTACATTAGGTGTATAAGATAATAAAAATAACATTACTAATGTAAATAAGTACCGTCATTTCCGATTTTATTTCAGATAAATGGGATTTGTAGCGTAATTTAATTATTTGTCCTGACGTTGTGAAAGTGTTAATACAGTACAAGGGCCCATTTCTCAAACTAATACACTAATATTATCAGTCCACAAACTGTAAAATTTTATAGGTTACCGTGGCGACACACTTATAATATTAGACTTCGAGAAACGGGTATTATTTAGACTAATATTATTAGTATGTTGCCATGGTAGCCCATACGACTTGAAAGTTCGTGGATACCGAGATGGAGATTCAATACCGTTCGATAAATAAGCCTTTGTCAAATAGTATGGGTTTCACCATGGCAGCGCACTAAAAATATTAGTCTAAGGGCCCATTTCTCGGACCATATTAGTCTAATATTATTAGTAT
Organism: Cydia pomonella; assembly: GCF_033807575.1. Classification (NCBI taxonomy): domain Eukaryota; kingdom Metazoa; phylum Arthropoda; class Insecta; order Lepidoptera; family Tortricidae; genus Cydia; species Cydia pomonella. The sequence continues at coordinate 2,259,939 of NC_084718.1, read as the reverse complement.
GTTGTCATAGAAACCCATACGATTTGACTTGTGGACTAATAATATTAGCCTAATACCGTTCGAGAAATGGGCCCTTAGACTAATATTATTAGTGTGCCGCCATGGTAACCCATACGATTTGATAGAGGCTTATTTCTCGAACGGTATTAGACTAATATTATTAGTCCACGAACTGTCAAGTCGTATGGGTTACCATGGCAACACTCATAATATTAGCCTAATACCGTTCGAGAAATGGGCCCCTGGTGTACGATTGAGTCCCGCTTCGTTACGAATAATGCATTTTTGTCATCAATGCTATTTTTGTGTTAACAATCCCAACGGTTATTTTCATCATACGTCGAGGTATTTTAAAGTTCGTTGAGTTTGTGACGCCATCTTCCTCCAAGAACGCCTTCACAATGAATTCTTATAATAACACTAAAACTCGACATTACAACAAGTTACGAGACTATTTTAAACAATAGTCTCAGTGCAGTCAGTTTTGTATATTTCCGAGTATTTTACATTTAATTAGTTCTAAATACAATTTGAATAATTAAAGAAACCGTAAAAGAGTTATTAGTAGAAGAAAACGCAATTTAGTTCGTGTCATCCACGATGGCGCGCAGATTTGTTAAATCTAACCTTTAATTACATGACAATATGAGTCAAGGCATGCGTCTTCGTGAATGGCACGATCTATAGTCTAAGAAATAATTCAGAGGCACCATTTTTTCTTAGACTTCACATTTCTAATATAATCAATAACTCTTTCGTTTGGAATAATAATGGTCGGAATTTATTATTTTTACCAAAAGGAACGCTATTTATGTCTCAGGGTGAAATTATAAAAAAATACTTGAAACTCGCTAGTGCCCGCCAAGATGCCAAATGGTAGGATCAGGTGGGGTAAATATAAAACACGGGTAAAAATAAGACTTAAGTTTTTGAGTGTTAAAGTTTTGAGTGGTTTATATTTACCCTATCTGACCCTAATGTCTTAGCGTTTCGTCGTATTTTCGAACGGTTTTTTGTCGGAAATCACTCAAAAATATTCAAAACTGGCCGCAAGTCAAAATATAATTTTAAAAAAAATCCTCGATCTATTTCGACACTGGCCACGTGAAGGCTAGAAAGTATCATCTACGTTCAGGGAGCGAATCCTACTCGATATAACATCGATAAAGTTTGTCACTAATAAAAATATACAGCGTGAACCAAATATACCGCGTGTATACATATTAGACAATCGAGCAACTTGTACCTATGCTTAATTCGCGATAGCTACCATTTGCTAGACATTTACCTTTGAAGTGATGATAAATTAACGGGGCTGAAATGACTTCATAAAAAAAAAACTCACGTCAAATAACTTCCAGACGCAAAGGTGCCCACCACGCTGGCCTCGTTCAATCGCGTTAGACGGTCTCTGCATCAGGAATGACCCGGAATGAGGGTCATAAGCTTGTAATACATGCAGTATTTTAATAAATATGTGATGTGAGTTTAGTTCTGGTTGTGTCAATAAAAATTAGTCTTAACCCATTAGCGCCCACACCCACTCTTGGGACCCACCATCTTTTTAATGCTGTTAGGTAGAGTGACAGTAGAAAATCGAATCAAACGCCGTAACCCAGATGTACCCTACAGGGTACAATGGGCGCTAGTGGGTTAAACTCACCTTATTGTGATCACAATGACTTAACAAATTAATTTCGCACAGCAGCGTATTTCAGTACTATTTTTCACGATGTTAGAAAGAGATACGGTAGTAGAGAGGGACAGTGCTTAAATGGTAGCTCATTTATTTTTACTAGTGACAAACAGCCTCATTAGATGTATCGAAAAGAATAGATGTCAAAACTTCAGACCGAAATATCACTATGGTAATCATAATTCCCATATGCAAGTAATACGATTTTTATCAAAAATCCGTTAAACCCCAATATCAGATTATATCATATTTATAACAATCCGAAATCAGGTCTAACGATTTTTTTATAAAATAAACTCAAAGGTTGGACAAATGAATTCAGTTGCACATTTCTAAGCTGTTTCCATAACAGCTCCGCCAGATGGCGCTGCACAATCGTGCAAGAATAATCAACACAACCAAATGTCCATTCGTAAATCGTATTACAATATAATAAAGTTTATTTATGGCCTTTGCCTATTCCAGTAGTGACAGGCCAAATAACATCTACTCTCCTCGACCATCGCCTCTCCAAAAAGTGCGTTAGACAAAAAAAAAAGGTCAAAAAAAGCTAATTCAATGTACTTTTCATTCAGTCATAAAGACAAGAGCACACATTGTGACCTTGAAAACTAAAATGTATCAAAAAAAACACCGTTTTTACATCGAGGTAACGTACAGTACCAAGATCACTAGATTGTCCGCATTTCCACTTACTATCACATGAGTTTTTAAAAATCTCTGTACAAAAAACTCCACGACCCTACAAGATTATCTACACACAAATTAGTTCGTAACATCACTAGAGTAAAGGCTTCAGAGGATTTTAGTCTTTAGTGCACCGTATTAGGGGAGCCTTTGCCTCGGGGAGGGGAAAGCGAGAGCACCCGCGTGTTTCACAAGTATGTAGATTCACCTGGAATCAAGAAACCCATATAAGCGTGACGGCCATTTTGTGTGCCATGAACAGAGTCAGTGTCGATTAGGCCGAACAAGAATTTATTGCTTGATTAGTAAATTTTAACTTTAAAAAAACGATGTGGTAAAGACAATAGGGCAAGACATCTCTTATTCGTATACCTCATTTCATATAACATGGCGGATTCCACTTTAAACCACAAAGAGAACCATAATGTTGATTAACAATTAACAATTGCTTTACGAGCTCTGCTCTTCAAAGTCAGCGTGTGATGGTATACCTACAGTGAAGTAAAGTCGGGTTAGATATAGTTGGTCAAACCAATTTGTCAGTAAATAAGAACAATAAAAACTATACTCATCCTTTTCTTTTGGATGCTAGTACTAGTGTAAGACAAAGATAGTATGACTCCCTCTGTCTATGTTTGAAATGAGATAGCCCTTTGACAAACTATACTTGATACTACTTGGATAAATACATATTTTGAAGTTTAAAAACTAAAAAAAAGTCGTATATACAGTTTAAACAATTACGTAACGGTAAAAAGCTTACAAAGTTAATTATTTATTTAATAATTCCCTACTAAGTCCCTATTAGTCCAACAACAAATAGTATTAAAATATTTTCATCAGACTGACATGTCATGTGTGATTTTCTTGTATCTTGTACTGTGTGCCAATAAAGAGTATTCTATCTTTCTATGTCCGTCATTTAATAACACGAAAGGATCAACAGTGGAAAGTCACATTGTAAGACATGAAGCCGCAAAAAAAGTTTTACAGGTATCTTTCGTTGTCACTACTCGTATTGTTTACGCCTAATGACAGTCTCGAGTGGAATCCCGCCATGGTAAGTGAAATGGGGTATATATGATTCGCTCCTTCTGCTTTACCGACATTCTGTAAGTGGAGTCCAAAAATACCTTATAATTAATTAAAACGAATATTCTTGTTGGGTCAAATCGGGCCTTAAGGACCCATGACGGTCGCATCACAGAGGTTTCTCGCTTTATACAGTATTAAAGGAGCTTTTATTCGTGCCGATAAATGCGACCAACACAGTTCCTTTAGTGAGATTAGAAATTTTTAACTTGCGCTACTTTTACGTAAATATTCCAAAAATCTGATCTCACCAAACACAATATACAAAAGGCATGAAAATTTTTAAACGCAAACTTTAAAACAGTTGTAAAACATCACATTTTACTCTAAATTATTCACAAAAATGTCGTGCTAATGTTACTTTGTATAAGAATTTTCGCAAGCAAAATAATGAAGTTCAAATCAACGCTAAAATTAGAAAAGAATGCGTCTAAAAACTCAATCTGTTCATGGGCAGAGTGATGCATTTGTGCAAGCGGTGTAGCAAATGAAGTTAAAACATGGGATGAAGAATTTAGTCATAAAACAATAAAGGCATGCACAACTGAGACTTGCTTGTCGCACAAAAGTACCATATACATAAAACTTTTGTTGCTACGAGTTCACCGAAGCATTGGTACATATTGAATATATATTTTATTGAAACTCTAGGACCATGGGGTCCCAGCGCGCACAAGTTTTTTTGCAGAAATCGCGAAGCGTCTGGTTGACGTAACTGGTGACCGAAGACCTGACGGCTTCCTCGCACAACGTATCAGCATTGCGATACGAGGAAATGCCGCCAGCATCCTTGGTACAATGCCTCAAGGGCCTATTTTAGATTTACGCTAGTTAGTCACATAATTCTGATCTAATTTCGTTCCATATGTTTCAATTATGAGAACACTTCACCGTACTCGCTAACGTCGGGCCGTAACGAATCAAAACATGTTAGTGATATAGAATCAAAATCACTTCATTGACCCATTATAAATATATTTCACATTTCCGAGTCTCACGGAAGTTTTTTTTATTATTAAAATGGATCGATACAACTATTTAGTCACCCCAGTCTTTGTTGTACTATAATCATTAAAATTACACGAAAAATTATACCGCATTATTAAATGCGCTAAAATGAATAGAAATGTGTGACAAGAAGTAATCAGCTGAACTGGCCCTAATTTGAATACGTAAGGTGGTAAATAGCATATAAAATATAATAGCCATAGCAAAAAAAACGGCAAACAAAATAGTTAAAAAGATAAAAGCAAGCATATTTACCATATTACGCATTTATTTACACGAAACACATTACACAAGGAAATAAAAAAGCCTGTAAGAAATGTCACTAGAAAAAAATATGTAACTGAAAATAGTACCTTTTAAAACATTGTATAACAAGTTTAATAGCAAACAAAACATGAATGACGTATTAATAATAGATTATCATTTTAGCATAGACTATCTATCAAGGATGCATTTGGGTGAATCAACTTTTTTTGTTTTGTTATCCTGTCCCGTTGTCCAAGGGACAACAGTGGCACAGTTTATTTGAAGAGACGTTGTATGCCGTTCTATTAACATGCTTAGTAGGGGGCCCATTATGGACATTGGTTATAACGACCACAAAAACGCAAGTTTGATACACTTAAGTACCATAAAATCAGTATTTCAATGAACTTTTGTCCCCTGGACAACTAATCGTAACCATGGCAACGAGTGACGCTAAAGAGTTGATTCTCCCATTTACATCTGTGTAATTTCAGTCATAATGATGGTAACATAAAGTTGAAATTCACTAAAACAATTTGTAGTTGAATCCTTTTTATCCATGTCAAAGTGTAAACACGCAAATTCATGCACATAGAAAGCACACAATATTCACACGAGAATCACATAAAACGATTAGAGGTAGAATTGTGTCTATCACAAATTAAAAATAATAGTAAAAATAATACATATTAGATTGCAATCTCACACGAAATACGGGAGTTATACGACTTTTGAAGCCTTGCACAAACGCGAATTTTCTGAAGATTTGCAGGAGTAGGCAGCAGTTTTTTTGTCAATGCTTGTGAAAAATTCTTAGTAAAATCATTGACTTGAAATGTTGAAAAAATGTAAGTAATATACGAAAATGCGTTGGTACTCGTAGGGGACAGCTCATGGCTGCGCCATTTAGAGAAACGTACAAATGCAATAATAATGCGATGGACACATTTCACCTCAGGAATCTCAGGATCCCTTCTAAGTTTGAAAGGGTTCCGGTGCATGAGTGAGACGGACATATACGACAAACGGTGGACAGCAAGCGATGGACGATACGAGTCGCGTCAAGCTGAGGCTAGCGGATGAGCTTGACTTGCGGTGGCGCAGTTTGTGGCCTTAATATTTCACTTTTAGTAAATTATTTATTTATAATTTTAATGTAATATAAGTTGAATTGAAGTTAGTAAATTTATACATTTAATGTAATTTAATTTGTTTATTTTATAAGTCATGTTATGTATTCAACTAATATATATTTTTAAGTACAGGGTAAACTAACAAAAAAAAAAATGGGCCGACAGACCTGAAATAAAGACTTTCAATTTCAATTTATCCCACGTTATTAGTCGTTTATATTTGAGTTATATCCTGCGTTATTTAAAGATTAAATATTTGACTTGTGCATACATTTTTATCCAATATTATATAACGTTTATTTAGTTATATGACTTTTATCCAACAATATTAGACCTCAGACCGGCATTATTTGATTTATATCGCGTAAGTTTATTTAAATTTCAGATGCTACTATTTAATTGTAAGTATGATTTCGAATAAGAATATTTACGAGAAGTCGGATCTGTTGTTAAGTATCTAATAAAGGAGGAATGATTGTACCCCTCATGGGCCACCAAAAACCATAACATATACAATAGGCAATAAACTGCGCCACGGGTGAGTGTGTAGAGCGGCTGTACGTTACGTGTCGGGCGGCTGCGCGGGCGCGGGCGCGGGCTCGGGCGGCGACAGCGGCCGGTAGCGCCCCACGCGCTCCACGCGCACCCCGCGCGCGCCTGCGGCACCACACACGTCAGGACCACATTACCGACACTGTATCCCTACACTCCGACCAAACCAGTGCTTCTTAACCTTTCACCGTTAAAGACGTCAAATGACGCGCGAGGTTACAGCCTTTGTGCATGCCGACAAGGTTCACGATGACGCGCTGCACACGATATGCGTGGCGTTCAAAGGTTTACCCGGTGCTCCACTCCTGGAAGCACCTCAAGTGTTCCGCGAATATATTTAACATAAACGGGACGACCTATTACTATGATTATTCGTCATAATAAGTCAGTCTCAAACAGTTGGTGGTCCTCAAAATATGTGGCCCCTTATAACTGAAAGGTTAAGAACCACTGGCCCAATTCTAACTGCGTAAACTTGTCGTGACAAAACGTTGAAGTGCCAAAGCGTCACGTTTTCATAAAAAATACGGTTATGACACCTACACTTTGTCAATGGAAAGTCTGTAGATTTAGCTTGGTCTGACTAATCTAATTCTCTATGCTTACTGATAGCATTATTTACTAATCTATCTTTTAATTTAAAAAACCGCAATATTTTTTGCACGTGACAAACAACAAATTTAATTATTTCATTAAATACCACCCACTATTATTATTTAACTCTTACCAGTCTTGCTATCTTGGTTATAATTTATTGAATCTCGCCATAACCCACCTCGATTCTAACGGACCAATTTTGAATGAATGAGCAACCCAAATTTTGTATGCCACAATTTCCTTTTCCAACGTACACACATTCAATATGAACCCAAAATGCATTTATACATTAAGCGTGTAGCTATAAAATTACTATGAAACGAAATAACATCTAGAAACTGACAACTTACTTAAAGTCAGACTAAGATAAGTTGGCAGCGATTTTTACAGCCCAGACAGTGCAAGTGTTATTTTAAACGTCAAACTTCTATGAAATTATGACGTATTACGAACTATGAAATTATTAGGAACACTTGCACAGGCTGGGATATCTAAATCGCTGCCAACTTAACTTGGTCAGACTTTAATAGGCAAAACTGTTGCCATATACACGATGTTTCACGAGGAACCCGGAAGATTTTAATAATGTATTCCTGATAATATTTAAAGACTAAAATATCCTATAAACTTTTCTGGAATACGCCTAGTTTCAGAGTTAGTAACAATAAAAAAAAAAAAAAAACATTATTGTTACTTCGTGCTAAACGCCTTTTTGATGGCGAAGTTGCTACTACGGGATGTAGTCTAAATACCCTCATTGATAGATGTAAAAAAGTGACCAATAACACTTTGCAAAAACTAGGTTTTAAAATTAAAAACCCAATTTAAGTGACACCTTTACTAATAACATTTGATTTTTATGTACACATTGTAATAAAAAAAAAATATTTGGCGAAACTTATTTAAACTCATAAGTATACCATATTTTACTTTTGGCTTCAGAAATGCACGTTTAAAAAAAATCGGGTTTCTTGTGATACACCGTGTATAAAGAATTTAAAAAAGCTTGTGCTGCGACTCGCTGGCCAAGCTGTAGTAAATTTACACATATTCTGATACCTATACATTTTGACTCCATATTGTATTCCATAGCCAACGTCACATGATAAATACGAGTACTTTGACCATCACCATGAAACGAAAGGAAACATTTCGGACACGACCGGGTTTAGCCAATGAAAGGGGAAAGGACTTGATTCTACGTACTGTGCGGTTTAAGAGGAATTTCCTCCCGCGAACGCTTCGGCTGTGGAATGAGCTTCCTGCCGAGGTTTTCCCGAGGGGCTACAGTATGGGGTTCTTCAAAAAAGGAGTGTACAGGTTTTTAAAGGGTCGGCAACGCGCATGTAATGCCTCTGGTGTTGCAGGCGTCCATAGGCTACGGTGACTGCTTACCATCAGGCGGGCCGTATGCTTGTTTGCCACCGTCGTGGTATAAATAAAATTAAAAAATTCTTATTGGCTTGCCCAATGTTCAGCACTATAGTCTGTATCTTTAGGTATTTAAAAAAAGGTAAACAAACAATTTGTACATTTTCGGGTAGTTTTAATATTTATTGGTTAACCAACCAAATACAAAACCGCCTGGATCTGTCACTGAACGACCTGACTTTAAACCTACATTATTTGATCATGTAATGTTTTCATCTACCCTCAGCTGCCTTAAGGAGCCATTTGAGGGTAGATTTTGTTTACCTTTTTTTAAATACCTAAAGATACAGACTATAGTTTGTAGAAAAATTTAGTCATATTATTTTTTTAAATACACGCTGTATGACAACCGATATAAAGTCAGTATGACTTTAGGAGTGGCCATAATAATGGCTAAAATATTTGAATTTTTACGATTATTTTGCCTCTTTAGCCTCGGTCTGAGAATCGTTATCGGTTCAAGAGATCAATCGTTTCGCGTGACGCACCAACGCCCACCTCCCTCGGAATAATTGTGTACTATATACATTCGTTAAACCAATATTTATACGATGCACTTTCTGACACAATGATATGGACAAATTTATTTATAGCCAACATGCAAACAGAAGCACACATCTCATAAAGTTGTAATAAAAGCAAATCTTTTAATGAGTTAAGCTCTAGTTTCGTAGAATAATAGTGCCATCATAATTATAGCGGGCGTAATACAGCTATTGAATGACGTCACTAAAACGTTGTTTATGTAAATAAAACGATGCGGTTTCCTAGAGGGCGGTGATTAAAAGAACATTATTTTGCGTCCGTAACATTACGGCCGCTACAAGACGGCACCGCTATTCTAGAAAACCAAAGCTTTATATTCTTCTGCTATAGTCAGCATAACTTAAGATGATTTTAATTTATGTGGATATCGACAGAAATAAACGTAATTCTTAGTGTTTAACCAGTTTAACGTTTTTACTTTATATCACATAGATAATAATAGTTTCATTATACATACAAATTGTGTCAGTACGTGCATCATATTCCTGTAGCACACTTCACACAGCTCACTTTTATTAAACTAAATTATACAACTTTGCCTACTACTCCGCTTCTACTTATATTTCCCAGATTTAAGATTATATTTAAGGCCAGAGCATACCGTGTGCGTAAACATGTATCACGTCACATGCCACTCATGCGGTGTGTCATCTCTCATGAGGATCTGTATATTACAACGCGTTCACGTACACGTATCCGACAGGCCTTAAGAATTAGAGCCTGTGGATATCGTCTTTTATTCGATAACCAGAAATCAATATATGTATGAAATTAAGTACGTTATAATGTTGTCGAGCGCTTATATTCGTAAAAATGTATATTATGAAATTGTGGAATCATGAATCATATATTGGTTTTTGCTATCATTTCAGTTTAAGCTCCCTTTCATTACTATGTAGTTCTATCGGTTTAATGGAATTATGTTTGCTGTTTATCGAATGTAGATTTTTTTCCAAGAAAATTCACGTCAATCGGGGAAAGACGAAGACGGCTCGACCTTGCCGAGTTCATCTAAAGCTTCTTCGAGTGGACACCATCTACAGTATTCCGAGCGGAGCGCTATCTATCGAGACCCGTGCACAACATAGTTTCAGATAAACTTCATAAAAAATATACTAAGAATCCGTCTAATCGTAACACTTTCACTAGCTATCCCTATTCTTTTTTTTGTCAAATTTTCCACTAAACTCCCGCCAGGAGGCGCGCACGTCCCCGAGCCGGGGGCGGGCGGCGAGGCAGGGCGGGGCTGCACGCTCACCCGAGTCCCAGTGCTCGTCGGGCTCGGTGTCGGGCTCGGAGCACGACGAGGCGCTGGACGAGGGCGGCGAGGCGGCGCGCGCGGCGGCGCCCGTGAACTTGGACGACGACGGCAGCTTCTGCACGATCAGCTCCACCTGCCGAGGACGACACGTATACACAAAACCCCAGTTACGGAAAGAGACCTGAGCCCTCCTACGTGTACACGTTCGACGCAGCTGGCCAACTTTATTGTCACGCGTGCAATAGAGTATTTAAGAGCAAGTTCGGCCTGGCCGGCCACATTAGGGCTCATGCTAGACAACGTCCATAATGTGTTTATTTGGGGCCGCCGTCATCGAAAACGATGAGGAGGACTATATATATACAACACGTATACACTGTGGTCGTTAGGTTCCGTACTCAGAGGGTCAAACGGGACCCTATTACTGAGACTCCGCTGTCCGTCTGTCACCAAACTGTATCTCATGAACCGTGATAGAAATAAAAAACATGAACAAGATAGAAAGAAATAGAAATCTCGCATGTTAGTTTGTATCGAACGATACGGAAATAGGCCCCCCGACTCTAGTTTGTCTCTGAATTTCATAAAACTACGGATGCGTGAAAAAGTTATGGATTACCGCCATTTGCCAGTTTATCTTTTAATTAGTTTTAAGTATAAAATGAATTTGTTTTATTGGTTTTTAAATTAACTATAGCAAAAGTTTTGTGTAAAATGAGCGATAAAAATATTTCAGTGACGCCACCACATATCCGCTAGTTCTGCCAAGAGAGCAACGATGCCCCAACGTTGGCTGTAATTTGAGTTAGTGAATATATCATAGAAAGTTTCTAATATGTGTGTAGATAAATAGTAACTCTACATAATTAGGCTTTAAAACACTCGTGTGATCCTTTTAAGAAACTCACTTCGTTCGTTTCTTAAACCCATACTCGTGTATTTTAATGCTTTTTATTATGTAGCAGTCACATAAACTACTATTAAAGTAACACACAAAACAAACTTAACCCAGTTATTCTAATTGTTTTTTAATTCATTGATTACCAAATACAAATGCAATCCGCCTCATCGTCAAAACACAAATGTAATCCGCACAAGCATCGTCACAAACGTATTGTACTTTAACACTAAAATAATAATAATTAATTGAAATATGATTAACAATTAAACTATTCATAAAATTACTGACCTTAAAATCTTCGCTATATAATTTATGCTGTTTGTCTTTATGTGCGTCATCCAACTGCCATTTGTTTAACGTTAATTTGAATGTCTCCAAATTCGAACCTGGAATACAAAGTTCACATTAAAAGACCACTGTACACATTATTTTCACCACCCTTGCTTAAAAAGGGTGTTTTTCTACTTGTAATACTTGAATTAAGATTTCGTATACCCAACTATAATAGTGTACTTTTCATGTATGGACTCCCAACTCAATTGTAATATTCATTTCGATATGCTGTAGTCAACTATAAAGAATTTGGTCAATCACGTCGTGCCGCCGCGCTTCCATAGAAAAGACATGAACGGGCAACTATTTCATGAGCATATTCATTCAACGCGCGCTTAAATGTGTTTTGGATTAAATTTTTGTCTACTGAGATACTTACCAATTTTCGTTAAGTATTTAAGTTTTATAGTAAAAATATATTATTTTAGATGACTCGTAGAAAAAGAATTGTAGTATACAATAACGATTATAATCAAGTTTTTCAATCTCGTACCTTACTTAGGCAACTCAGCATTGTATAAAATACTATATTCTACTCAAGTGTACGTAGAGTAGAGGCTAATATTATTCAAAAGGTAGTAATAGAAGTTATTAGTCGTTTTCTATAAGTTAAGCTTCAAAATATTTTGGGCGCCATTGTAACTTTAGAAAAAAAGGCCACAACAAGAAATCAGAAAACTACGAGTCGGTCGGATTTACGAATAAAATTTTTCTTTAGTTTATATTTAAGATATCGACTGTTCCGTTACAGGGCAGTCAAGATTGTGAACTGAACCGTTCCCGTTCTTATACTAATTTATATTATGAGTATTGGGAATGCGTGGTGACCGAAAACATCTTATACAGTGTAGCTATATAGTCGGTGTACACTGACCGTCCTCCGGCTCCACTCGGACCGCGTCCAGCCCCGCGGCCAGGAAGAAGGTGTTGAACCAGAAGTGGAACAGCTTCTCCTTGCGCATGTACACCTTGGGCTTGGAGCACACGTCCACGCGCACGTCGCCCCACATGGGCGTGCAGTGCGTCAGCGCCACCGACACCGCCGCGGGCCCGCGCCGGACCTCGTGGCAGCCCGCTGGCGCCTGCAAGCACATATTCATGTTGCCTTCAGTAGCTGTTAACCTACATCTGGACGAGCTAAGGAACGGCAAGTCCTCGGTCAAAGCCGCAAACCGTTCTGAGCATAGCGTCCGAAGCACAGGAGCGTCGCAACTGTATCTCTGTCTTTTTCTAACTGTATACAATAGAAACAGACGGGTAGTCGATCTCGCGGGCAAGATACTGACATTACTGTGCTAAGCCATCTGTATCTGTCTCGTCTGAAATCCGTACGTGTCTCGAACTCAACCTGTGGCGTGACGTCTGTAACTCTACGCCCGGGAATTACTGACATACTTTACATATACGTTACTACATTTTTACTGACGTTCTTTATATATTTGTAAATGCATTTTTTCATGTGACGCACAAATATTTTGTTAGTCATTAAATTTCTGAAATGGAAAGCAAATACCGAAGAATACAGTAGGTATATCAAAGACATTAACCCGTCTGAACCCAGGCATTTATATAAAGTATCTTATTTATAATAAGATTCAATATTGATATATATTCAAAATTGATTTCCACTAGAGTAAAAACACCAAATAGTATTTAAGTACGTTTTAATGATAAGAATATTCATAATATGTCCTAAAAATTGGCTCAATAGCCGGTTAGTGATCTGATAGATAGAAGTGACGCCACTAATGATATGGGCACGGCTTCGTTTGCGGAGTGATGCATGTACTTGAACCGATAAAAACACTTACTATGTGGACTTTAGTTGTGTATGGGAGACGAAGTATAGACGGTGGGAATTCTGTACATTCTCTGTTACCTTCAGAGGCGGACTGGCCTGCGACACAGTAAGCTCCAGCGAACATTGTCCACCATTCAGAATGGGTGGAGGCGACATGATGAGCTCCCGAATGTGGACTTTAGTTGTGTATGGGAGACGAAGTATAGACGGTGGGAATTCTGTACATGCTGTTACCTTCAGAGGCGGACTGGCCTGCGACACAGTAAGCTCCAGCGAACATTGTCCACCATTCAGCATGGGTGGAGGCGACATGATGAGCTCCCGAACGTGGACTTTAGTTGTGTATGGGAGACCAAGTATAGACGGTGGGAATTCTGTACATGCTGTTACCTTCAGAGGCGGACTGGCCTGCGACACAGTAAGCTCCAGCGAACATTGTCCTCCATTCAGCATGGGTGAAGGTGACATGATGAGCTCCCGAATGTGGACTTTAGTCGTGTATGGGAATTCTGTACATTCTGTTACCTTCAGCGGCGGACTAGCTTGCGACACAGTAAGCTCCAGCGAACATTGGCCTCCATTCAGCATGGGTGGAGGCGACATGATGAGCTCCCGAATGTGGACTTTAGTTGTGTATGGGAGACGAAGTATAGACGGTGGGAATTCTGTACATTCTGTTACCTTCAGAGGCGGACTGGCCTGCGACACAGTAAGCTCCAGCGAACATTGTCCACCATTCAGCATGGGTGGAGGCGACATGATGAGCTCCCGAATGTGGACCTTAGTGGCGGTGTATGTGAGGCGGGAGCGGACGAGAGCCGCGAAGTATTCCACGTAGCGCCGCTGCGATGGTATCGTTACGCCTGGAAATGTTATATTTCAAATTAATTATCGTTCTGATTTAACTTTGTACAGACACCATCAGATATAAGCCAAGCCAAGGTGTAGACAAATATCTGAACAAATCTCTATTATCAAGACGTTTAGCCATCTAGTTCATATGAAGCCATATATGGCAGTTATAATAGTGAACTATATTGGCTTCTATTAAAGTTCAAATTTAAACAATTTTTTTAATGACAGGCACTACTACTATGAAAAAATACACGATTCAAACCTAATCATAATCGCTAAATCATAAGGCCCAAAAATTCTGCAGAAGAAAGCATTTTTGCAACTTGTATAATTGTGTATCATATAGAGTTGAAGTATGTTCAGATATTTATGAGCACCATGGCCGCTTCGAATCTGATGGCGTCTGTACTGTGGCAAAGCTAAACATATAACATTTCAAACTTTAGAAGTGACTTTTGCCATTATTCCTTTATTTCACAAAATAATCGTTCGATGATTTTTTCAAGTAGTGAGGCATCTTTATTCTTTATAATAATAATTTAGAAAAACATAGTTATACATATCTAAAAGGCATCTTATTGCCATTTACTTTGGCCGGCCCCGCCATCTGCTGAACGTCACATTGTATAGAAATGCACATGGCGGCCAACGAATACAGAATATTGTGTGCCATCTGGACTGTAGTTACATTGAAACCCACACTTTCTGAACAAAACATAATTACCTACCTGATAATAAAAACGAAACTCAGAATGTAATGGGCTAGTGGCTTTAAGGTGCAATTTGCAAAAAGAAAACAGTTATGCTAGCCATTAGAATACATTTGCTTACAATGCTTGCATTAAGTTGCAACAAAATGTTTGAATTTTTACCCGCCTGTTTTTTAGTAAAAACAAATCTTCTCTTTAAAAGATTATAAAAATCTTGCCTATGTTGTCCATACAGCATCAACAAACAGCATTAATATTATTTATACTAATTAGTGGTAAGCGATGTGGGCCACACGCATTGTAGATAATATAGTAATTAGTATTGTATATATTACTTGTAGTGGCAGTTTGTTTACCTAAATAAAAAAAAACATACTTAAAGGGCTCCCTGGCGCCAATGACCTTCGATCTGATTCCCTTTTTTTGGAGATTATCATATTAACAGCAACGGCTTTAAGCAATATAGTATCCCATATTTACTTCAAAGTTCATTGTCTTCGAGATATTTGGCATCAAAGTTGGACAATTTTAGGCCATGAAACTGATTTTCTGGCTATAACTTTTGTGGTAATTATTTCGAAATTAAAATCTCTGACCAGTTTTTAGAGACATCAGAGACGAACCCAAATATGTATATTTCGTATGCGAAAGATCCTTCACAGCCATCGAGTAACAAAAAAAGTATTTTTTAGACAATGTTCAAAATTATCCTAAAAAAAATAAGCATTTATTTCTTCCAAAATCCGGCAGACCAGAATGGAGATAAAAGATTGAAGAACCGATAGCCCTTTGTCTTATAATTCTATCTGTAGTGAAAATGTGGGAGTAACAACTCAAAACTTGTCAAAAATCGATGAAAACTGCGGTGAGCCCCTTAAATACATAGGCTGCTTATCAGCGCATGCCACTTCCTGTAGTCGGGTAAAAAACCTCTTAATTCTTCCTAGCGTTGCGATTGCTTGCCACGGATCATGGGGGCCCGATAGGGTCCGCTTGGCAATTAATTCCAAGAATTGCCAAAGGCACTAATATTTACGAAATCTACATCTCTGTCAGGCTATTTGTAGTAGGACCGAAATCAGAAAAAAGCGTTTCACCTTTCTCATCATGCGTCCGTCTCGTACCGTAGAACCTGAGCGCCTCGTCCGCCGTCGTCTTTTGTTGACTGTACAGCAGGTAGCAGCATATCATTGTGCCTGAAAACAGTACGGTTCGCATAAAAACTCACTTCTTACATCAACTGTTAGAGTCACCCCACAGTCTCCACACATATCAATGCGGAATCAGCAAAAGCCGATAGAGAAACCGGACAAATTAGTGCTTGAGAAAGGAGACCTAGGCTCTCAGACCTCTCCGAAACATGTCGCACGAGTGAAACTACTACTACTCCGTTGGCTCAGCGACCCAAAATGAGACTTGGCCTCCGACACAAGACAGCGCCACTTTTCTCGGTCCTGTGCGACCTCTCGCCAATTGTCGACTCGAAGCTCGCGCAGATCCGCCTCCACCATGTCGCTCCAGCGATACCTAGGGCGTCCGATAGGACGTCCTCCTGCTAGGCGACCCAGGTACGCTCTTTTTACGTACCGATCTTAGTCCATTCTCTCAAGGTGGCCCAACCAACGGAGTCTGTGTGCTTTACTTTCTCCCATGATGTTAGGTTCAGCAACTAGGTCTTCAATCTCACGGTTCTTAAGGACTGTCCAACTTCCATCCGGTCTTCGTTTGGGGCCCAGTATTTTACGGAGGATTTTCCTCTCGGCAACTAGCAGCATATTTTCTTCCTTGAGTGTTAGTGTCCATGCTTCGCATCCGTAGGTTAGGATTGGGCGAATCACGGTCTTATAGATTCGGATCTTGGTGCGTCTGCTTAGAAGCTTGGACACTAACACCTTGTGAAGGGCTGCACTGCATCGCGAGTTTAATGTTTAACACGTGAGTTTAATGTTAGTATATCTCACGTCAGTTTAAATTGCATAGCGCACAGTCTCGTGCCAAGTGTACATCGTAGGGAACTGAGCTGCATATTGTATGGTTGGCAAAAAAACTCACATCAGACAATACCTACAAAAAATGTCATGGGAAAATTTGTCCTTCAAAGAAAGCGGGTCCTGGAGCGTGTAAAGGCTTTGTTACAAATTTATTGTACAATGTACGCAACGCATTTATTTACGACCTGTCTAGCCTAGTGGGTAGTGATCCTGCCTATGAAACCGATGGTCCCGGGTTCAAATCCTGGTAAGGGCATTTATCTGTGTGATGAGCACGAATGTTTGTTCCTGAGTCATGGGTGGTTTCTTATAAATATTTATCATTGTCTAAATAAGTAACTCCCAATAGTTTATTTTCGGTTTGTACCGGTTGTAGCACATCACTATTTATAAGACAAAAAATCAGCAACACATGAAATGTCATTTTAGTCTACGGTATAAAAAAATTGACTATAGGTACCTAATTAAAAAATAGACATAAATACTTCACTTAATCTTAACAGTTTTAATGTTAAGAGACTTAAGAATTATATGTTTTTGCAGTAATAATAATGACGGGCCAACGCGAGAAAGACGATAATGACATTTATCGTCTTCATCGCGTTGTCCCGTCATTTTTGCCACGGCTCCTGGGAGCCTGGGGTCCGCTTGGCAACTACTAGACCTAATGGTTCTGTTTGACCCAATGGTTGACTGTTAGAGAATGCCTTAAGGCATTAAGTCCGCCATTTGTACAATTTTATATCGTGCAATAAAGTTTAAATAAATAATAGGCGTAGGCACTAGTTTTTACGAAAGCGACTCCCACTGACTTTCCAACTAGGCCTTTTTGAGATTAGTCCGTTTCCTCACGATGTTTTCCTTCACCGAAAAGAATTTGGTACATATCAAATGATATTCCGTACATAAGTTCCGAAAAACTCATTGGTACGAGCCAGGATTTGAACCCACGACCTCCGGATTGCAAGTCGCTAGGCCACGCTTCTGTATTTTTTATCGCTCACATTAATTTTTTACTACAAAACCTTGGCAATATGAAATCCATACTCTACAAAATACTAATTAAATTCGTAAATTATTAATCTCAACGCAACTCAAACAGCATTAGGCGGGTCCACAAAGAGCGAGCGAGCGAGCACGTACGCGCGAGTCATTTCCTCACGCGCAAACCGGCCAGTGTAGACGTGCCTCGGCCGAGGCGGCGCGTGCGTTTTCCTCGACCGAGGCACGTCTACACTGGCCGGTTTGTGCGTATGGAAATTGCCTCGCGCGTAAGCTCGCTCTGTGTGGACCCGGCTATTCACGTACAAATAAATTAGGTAGCTACAAACACTAGATTTTAGGTTTTATCGCAGTCATTCATGAACTGGAAGTCAAGGCCGCCTAAAATATGTAAGCATTACAAATTAGTCATAGTCAGACCTAGACTACCTAAACTCTTGGTTTTATCGCAAGTCTGGAATTATATAACGTTCATTTATCGGGTGAAATATGGAAGTTCAGCTTGAGGTTTGGTACCTCGTACGGACTGTACGGTAGAAGAGAATTTGAAATAGAGATGGATTGTCAAATAAAACTTTGTAGTCGCAGTACATTTACTGCCATCTTTAGACACATGATTAAAACTTAGAACGCCAAACTTTTGATCCTTATTCTTTCACTGATATGTGTTAAATTTGTTAAATATCAAAAAGTGGCGCCATCTTATAGATCAATGTCCAAACGTATGGCGGCATCGTTTCGAGCGGAGGCGCCACAACCTTTGGCCTATGCCCGGTAAGATGGCGCAACTTCTTGATATTTAACACATATCAGTCAAAGAATAAGGATTAAAGTCAAATGGCGTCCTAAAAGTTTTAATCATGTGTCTAAAGATGGCAGTAAATGTACAGTGACTACAAAATTTTCTTTAACATTCAACCTCTATTTCAAATTCTCTTTGACGGTGGGTACTGTCGAAAAATCCATACCTACTCAATAAACAAATATTATAGTTAGGTCATTCCAGCCCCCCAGTAAGCTCAAGAAGATATATCTAAATACTTAAATATGTACATAGAAAACACCCATGACTCAGGAACAAATACTTGTGCTCATCACACAAATAAAAGCCCTTACCGGGATTCGAACTCAGGACCATCGGCCTCATAGGCAGGGCCACTAGGCCCAACCGGTCGTCGGATATTTTTAAACAATTAAACAAAAGGCAAGAGATGCAAGTGACTACGCAACCAGAATCACGTATCCCCCTTTTTTTTTTATACTACGTTGGTGGCAAACAAGCATACGGCCCGCCTGATGGTAAGCAGTCTCCGTAGCCTATGTACGCCTGTAACTCCAGATGAGTCACATGCGCGTTGCCGACCCTAAACCCCCCCCCCCCCCCTCGCTGAGCTCTGGCAACCTTACTCACCGGCAGGAACACAACACTATGAGTAGGGTCTAGTGTTATTTGGCTGCGGTTTTTTGTAAGGTGGAGGTACTTCCCCAGTTGGGCTCTGCTCTAGATCTGGAATGACATCCACTGGCTGTGCCCTACCACACAAAGCGATATGAAATTCACAATGCCCATACCTCTCTTTTGGACGTAGTTTAAGGACGTACCCAGGGTCCAGGCTTTTTTCAACCAATCGCTTTCGCTCAACAATTACTCTTATAACCTCCATTTCCTAATTTACATCCGAAATACCGAAAACCCATAACGATTTAGAAAAATAATAAAACTATATTACCTTTTTTGTCAGCAAAAGAAAAAAGTCACAAAGGCGAAATCTATAGTCCGATCCCCGCTTTTTATACCCTTTACGACTGGCCACAAAAAAGAAGGGGCGGTTTGTAAAAGGTTCCTTTTTTAAAATTTACGATGCCGGTGTGAAAGTCCGTTGGCGAGGGACAATTATAGGTCGTAAAGAAATTTGGCGGGACCTTTGGCGGGAAATTTGGTGTTCCAAATGCTTTTGTTATACGGACCAAGGCAAAAGTAACCTTTCGCCACACCAGCTGCGGCGGTATCATGGTTCCATTTTTATCACTTGTCACTATGCCCGTCACTTTCGCGCTTACATACTTTTTAGAACGTGACAGGTATAGTGACAAATGATAAAGAGCCGACCATCTTAGACCTACTGGTGAAGGCTCTCTTGATTGTTTGAAAACTGATGAGAAAGATTTTATCCACATCATATCCACAAGTAATCAGATACATATTTTGAGTTGTTTCTTTATATTAGCTAATGGTGGCGAACAAGCCTACTTTCGTCAGTCCAGGGTGTGAGACAAAGTAGCTTTTTAATTTAGTGAAGCCCATGAATACAGGAATAAAAAAAAACTTTACTTGATGTTGAATGTTTTTAACCTTTAAAATGTTCTCACTACTGAGGTGAAAATGTATGTGTGTTGTGAGAGCAAAGTTATTTTACACTAAGGTCCTAATTTTTTAATGTTTAAAACCTTTTAATGTCGGTTTCCCTCGAAAACCCGTTATTTTAAACCGGTTTTTATGAGAACAGTTCTTGTCTAATTAACCAGTTTAGAGCAATATAAACCGGTTTCTTCCTATGTCGATGTCTATGTTTACATGGCACACCACCAGGCCGGCCGTTTCGGTGCTCGTCGAATAAACCGGTTTTTTAGGTTACAATAAAGTTCTTAAAACGTTCGCGTTCTTATAAAAGTTCGGAAGAAAACCGAAATTAACCGGTGTTAAGTCAAATCAAGTTGTTTTTTTTTCTCAGAACAATCAAAACGATTAGCGACTACAATGTCAGTTCATCATTTTTTTATCAATCAGTTTTGTGCTAACCATGCACGATGTAATATATATATATTGTGTAATACAGTCCACAACCTTATCGGACTTACACCCTATTGTGCTCGTTTGTTTATCCGTATGTACTTTTATTTGCGACAATAAATGACTATTTATTTATTTTATTTATTTATTTCCCGGTATTTCATAAACCGGTTCCGAGCTTTGGTCATACATATGTGTGGCTGGACCTTGAGGTGAACGCTCGCCAGGTCGGTTAACTACAACTACCCGACCCGGGAACCAACAATGAATAGAAGTTAGGGGACGAAGTAATGTGTACCCCGCATGTAATTTGCGACCTTCACCTTACCAATCGGCGGGTAATTTATATGCCACATTAAAGAAAATTGCGACGACGTTCATATTGAAATAAGGCTTGGGTTAGGTATTGTTGTCTGCGTAGCTTTATTGTGTTGCATTACCACATTTAGTTAAAAAAACTGTACACCTGAAAAATTTAGCTTATGAAAGTTAAATACAGTAGATTTTTTTTTATTTTATACTACGTCGGTGGCAAACAAGCATACGGCCTGCCTGATGGTAAGCAGTCTCCGTAGCCTATGTACACCTGCAACTCCAGAGGAGTTACATGCGCGTTGCCGACCCTAACCCCACCCCCCTCGTTGAGCTCTGGCAACCTTACTCACCGGCAGGAACACAACACTTGACGGTCAAGTGTTATTTGTTAAGTGTTAATCTCGATAATCCGGCACTTCGCTGTAGCAAAGCTTGGCAGAAAAAAATATATACAGTTTTTTTAATTCTATTGTTTTTTCCTCTGTTTCTAGTGTATTCCAGAATAGTGTTGCGTACGAGACGCGATTTTATAAGTTAGTTTATATCGCGAGTTAAATTTGACCCACTTCGCGTTTTCCGATGAAAATGAAAATTTGCATACATATTTAAGTCGGGTGACAATGCAATATAATGACTGCGGGCCAGCTCCAACCCCATCCTGGCTACGGTAGCGGGCCGATACGACTCACCTGTTGTGCGACATGTTGAGGGTATCATGTCATGACCGCTACCAGGTGATTGTTTGTTATTGTTGCTGTACTTTTCGCTTTTCTTTTTGTCTTTTTGTATTTGTTCTACTAACACTTTAAACCTTAAATGTTACTAACCATTATGGACCATTGTTGTCTTTTGATATAAATAAATTAAATTAGTAAGCGGTGGTGGCCGAGTGGATATGACGTCCGACTTTCAATCCGGAGGTCGTGGGTTCAAATCCTGGCTCGTACCAATGAGTTTTTCGGAACTTATGTACGAAATGTCATTTGATATTTACCACTTGCTTTTCGGTGAAGGAAAACATCGTGAGGAAACCTGCATGCATCTGCGAAGAAATTCAAAGGTGTATGTGAAGTCCCCAATCCGCATTGGGCTAGCGTGGGGACTATAGCCCGAGCCCTCTCGCGCATGAGAGGAGGCCTGTGCCCAGCAGTGGGACGTATATAGGCTAAATTATTATTATTATAAATTAAATTAAATATCATGGTACCATCGAGCTGATCTGATGAGACAGGAGGTGGCCACAGGAACTCTTGTGATAAAACAACGCAACCTAATTGTGTTTGGGGTTTTTAGAATTGTATCCATAAAAGAAGTTGCCTGTGGAAAGAAAAGTACAGTCATCGATAAAAGCTTGTACCAAAAATGTTTTTTTTTTGTTGCCAAAAACTTATTTTTAACGCGTCTGATAAAAAAGCTAAGAAGCCGATAAAGTCAAACCAAGCTAAGTTGGCAGCGATTTTGATAGCCCAGGCGGTGCACGGGTTATTTTAAACGTCAAATTTGACGTTTATTTGACACTTGCAACGTCTGGGCTATGAAATTCGCTGACAACTTATCTTGGTCTGACTCTAGTTGTCATGATAACGTTTGATAATTTAGTTTTAAATTCAAAGTAGGCCTTTTTGTGGAATTCCCCTATTACAGTAGTTTTTCATCAACGTACGGATATAAAATAAAAAAAAGCGGCCAAGTGCGAGCCGGGCTCGCCCATTACCATTATGACGTATTAAATAAAACTACTTACTAGATCTCGTTCAAACCAATTTTCGGTGGAAGTTTGCATGGGTAATGTACATCATATATTTTTTTTTAGTTTTATCATTCTCTTATTTTAGAAGTTAGAGGGAGGGGGGGGGGGAGACGACACACATTTTACCACTTTGGAAGTGTCTCTCGCGCAAACTATTCCGTTTAGATTTTTTTTTTTTTAATTTATTAGAAACCTCAATATCATTTTTGAAGACCATAAACAAAATTTTTGAATTTCACTTCTAAGTATGGGGAACCCCCGAAATTTATTGTTTTTTTTCTATTTTTCTGTGAAAATCTTAATGCGGTTCACAGAATACATCTACTTACCAACTTTCACCAGTATAGTTCTTATAGTTTCGGAAAAAAGTGGCAGTGACATACGGACGGACAGACAGACAGACATGACGAATTCTAAGGGTTCCGTTTTTTGCCATTTGGCTACGGAACCCTAAAAAGGGTTCCCGTGAACAAAAAGTTTTGTACGGAACACAACACCAGCAACTCTAGTGTGTAAAGGGGGCGTCCACAAATTACGTAACGCAAAATTCCTAATTTTTTGACATTCTTAATACATTCTATACTGTCTAATAGTATCTGTGTCTGTCTGTCATTGTCGCTTCGCGCGCTCGGTACTGCCAATATTTTCTTAGAGAAATACCGCAAATTAGGGATGTGAAAAACAATTTTTTTAGAGAAATACCGCAAATTAGGGATGTGAAAAACAATTTTTTTTTATGTATTATTATAAAATCGTGCGTGACGTAACGCAAACCTTGACCCCCTCCTCTCCCCAACGTAACAGGACCGTAACACTTGGCCTGATCCCCCCCTCCCGCCAATTTGCGTTACGTAATTTGTGGACGCCCCCAAATGACAATGCAGTGACGAACGGCGTATCTCGATCTCGCCTAGCAACGATGCTCTTTTGTTAACTCGAGACTGAATTCTTTAGATGGTATGTCGAAGTGACATCAACTGGATAGTAAATAATTTACAATTGACAATGGACTGTAAAAAAAAGAGTTTTTCTTCGTTTGACCCGAATGAATGACATTCCAGTGCGTTTACTGTGTGTAGGAAATATTTGATATATATCGCCAGATGCTAAAGTGAATCTTATGGGCATTGGATAGATTTTGACGACCGGTTTGGCCTAGTGGGTAGTGACCCTGCCTACGAAGCTGATGGTCCCGGGTTCAAATCC
Organism: Cydia pomonella; assembly: GCF_033807575.1. Taxonomy (NCBI): domain Eukaryota; kingdom Metazoa; phylum Arthropoda; class Insecta; order Lepidoptera; family Tortricidae; genus Cydia; species Cydia pomonella. The sequence goes on along the minus strand of NC_084718.1, from coordinate 2,236,035 downwards.
TGGTAAGGGCATTTATTTGTGTGATGAGCATGGATATTTGTTCCTGAGTCATGGGCGTTTTCTATGTATTTAAGTATTTATATATTATATATATCGTTGTCTAAGTACCCTCAACACAAGCCTTATTGAGCTTACTGTGGGACTTAGTCAATTTGTGTAATATGTCCTATAGTATTTATTATTTATTTATTTAGATTTGAAAGCGTAAGTACAGTCGCCATCATACATATCGGAGCGGCCGAAGTGTTGAAAAATATCTGAACACGAACTCTAACACCTTGATAATAGAGGCGTGTTCAGATATTTGTGAGCTGACGGCGACTGTACCGATCTGCGCAATCATATCTCGAAGAAGATTAAAAAAAATTTTAGACATTTATTTATGCAATTAAAATTCTATTTTCGAAATCAGTTTAAGAGTCCTAACACCGTGATGATTGAAACAAGTATATGTTGTGCCTTACAGGACCGTATCACCATATAAAGCGGGGGCGACAGATACTGAAATTATCTTCTACATACCTGAATGTTTTGAGTGGCTATGTACAGACTTTGAGCTTACTTGAATACAGAAACATATATATATTTTATTCGTCAAAAGCATATAGATTTACACATACAGAGACCGCAAAAAACTTCGTCCAATCTACATAAGTGATAATCCGCCACAGGCTTCGTCATAAATGTAGGTACAACATAAAATCCGCAACAAGCTTTGTCCAAAAACCTAAAACTACCCACGCCTCCCCGTTAATCCCCGAGACGACACGTACCCGGTGCAAAAGTCCCAAAAATACTGGCCGCATTACAGAGTTGTACTGCCAATGATATTTGCTGGACCAGCTATGAGCCAGAACGGGGACCCAAACCTCGCTCTCTTGAACGCCGCCCTAGTTTTTTAATAAAGGTTTTCGCCTCAGAACACCAGAGTCCACCAGTTTCTACTGCAACCGGGAGTACCGGGACAAAGTCGTAAACTGGTTCCAAGTTAGAGTATTTGGAATGCTTGAGCTAACACACACAGAAATAGTCACAGTTTATTGACTCGTACCGGTCGATTTAAGTCTACAGAAATGGTGCTTTTCACCAGTCTCGGTACAGTTGCCATCAGATATATCGGAGCGGCCAAGGCGCTCACAAACATCTGAACACGCTTCTATTGTCAAGGCGTTAAAGTGCTTGTTCAGATATTTGTGAACACCTTGGCCGCTCCGATATATCTGATGGCGACTGTACAAAGAAGAAGTAAAATAAAACCACGTTTAGTGTCTTGAAAGGCGGGGTCGCCCTGTAACTACTACTTATTGGCTTAATAACGTACCTGTCCGGCCCTTGCCCGCCTTGCAATGAACGGCGGCCACGTTCTTGGGGTCCGCGTTGAGCCACTTGTGCACGTCCTCGCAGAACGGCAGGATCAGCTCCATGTTCGGCGGCGTGTGGTCCTCGAACGCGTATCTTACCACCTGGAAGGACATATCACAATTAGTGACTTTCAGGCTTTATGAGATATCAGGCCTGGGTCTAATTGATTAGACCCAGAGTATGTATATGGGTCACAATTATTTTCGTTGTCTTGTTTTTCGTCCCCAAGAAATGTGACGGAATGTAGCTTTTTGTATGAGATGAAATTTGGTTTTTAATTTTTACAGCACAGCTTAAATGACACGCAATAGCGCTCGTCTTTATTATTTCTTTGATACAATTCAGAAATACAAACGTGACAGAGTGGACCAAAACAAGGCAACGAAAGGAGTTTCGACCCATATTCTAGGCCTCGGTATTGAGTTGACGTAAAAAAAAAACAACACGGTGTAACTGTTATAATAATGGGTAGGTATAGAAAAGTCATTTGGAGCGACGTATTACAAATTTGCCAGCCAGCTACTCGTACGAAACCTTAGCAAATCACAACCAGTAGGGCTAAGATGGTCGGTTATTTATCATCTGTCACCATGCCTGTCACTTTCTAACAAGTATGTAAGTGCGAAAGTAACGCATGACATGACAAGTGATAAAAATGCGACCATGATACCGCCGCAGGCATTTTTCTGTTACAATTGTAAATCTAAAAAAAAACATCCGGTACAGTCGCCATCAGATATATCGGAGCGGCCGAGGCGCTCACAAATATCTGAACTCGCCTCTATTGTCAACGCGTTAGGCGTGTTCAGATATTTTTGAGCACACCGGCCGCTCCGATATATCTGAAGACGACAAGGTACGCCTTCACCCTACAGGACGAGTAATCTTTGCTCCTCGCTACCCATAAGGCTAAATGTGGCCCAGATAGACAGTGCGACCAGATACATCAGCTACCTACTACAATGTATAGTCGCATGTGAGCTTTCGTACCGTCTAAAATCCTTACGGACAAACCCGTGAGAAAAGCAAGAGGAAAGCAATAGTTAAGCTAATAAATCGTACGCCGTGGATTTATGTAGCTTAAGGAAAGCAACTCTAGGCTGTTTAGCATGCTGTCCGTTGAATTTATATGGAATATGGAAAACTGCTATAGCGAGGTCAAATCACCTCCCTTTTTTAGTTCTATCCATTTTTCTTGTCCCGGCATTTTGCCACGACTCATGTGAGCCTGGAGTCCGCTTAGCAACCAATCCCAAGAATTGGCGTAGGCGCTAGTTTTTACCAAAGCGACTACCATCTGACCGTCCAAGCCAGAGGGTAAACCAAGCCTGTTTGGAATTAGTCCGGTTTCGTCACGATGTTTTCCTTCACTGAAAAGCAACTGGCAAATATCAAAATTTCGCACATAAGTTAAGAAAAACTCATTGGTACGAGCCGGGGTTTGAACCCGCGACCTCCGGATTGGAAGTCGCATGCAAGCTCTTACCGCTAGGCCAGCACTGCTACCAGCGCCTGTTATATGAATCCTTCAATATACTTTAGTGTATTTATTGTAATCAGTGATCGGAACTATGGGAGTAAAACTTTAGCAAAACTTATCAAGCGGACGTAAAAAGAGTGCTTATAGCCTTAAAAATATTCGAATATCTATGATAGTAAATATTTTTATGGCTGTAAGTACTATACTATTCCTATCCCTATGGACATGAATATTTTTAGGGCTGTATGCACTATTTTATGTCCGCTTAAGTCCGGTTGTAGAAGTCCGGTGTTTTCGTCGGACAATTGTCCGGGTTCGGCGACGATGTCTGGTTTTCTTGGGTGGAGCTGTCGGTAGCCATGTACAATACCGGACGTAGTTGCGTAACACGGTCCGGTTTCCGGCGAAAACACCGGCCATCAACAACCGGCTTAACAAGTTTTGTTAAAGTTTTACTCCCATAGTTCCGATCACTGATTGTAATGAAAGAAAGGTGAAATTGCACGTATATTCCTATGCCCTATCTACAACTATCGTTATCAGCCTGATAAGGCGGGTGTGCCTGACAAGCCCTAATCTCACTAAAATGACAGATAACTGTCGTTATGTCACGTCAGTGTTAGCTATGAGTTTATAAACATTCATACGTGGGTCAAAATTCTTTTCGTTGACTTGTTTCTGACCACTCTGTCACGCTTGTATCTATGTCTTCTGTAAAATAAAACAGATCGAGTGCTATTATATGTATTTCTAGCTGTTGATTATATTTTACTGAGGAAAATTAAAAACAAAATTTCGTATCATACAAAAAGTTCCACTTGGACCCGGGTACGTCCTTAAACTACGTCCACTAGAGAGGTATGAGCATTGTGAATGACTGATGATTATAAGAAATGTGATGTCTTAGGCTAGTTCTGTATTGTTAAAATTAGTGTTTTTTTTTTTTTAATAAATTTAATTGAAAAGTTGGCAGCGATTTTGGTAGCTCAGACGGTGGAAGTGTTATTTTAAACGTCAAACTTCTACGAATTATGACGTTTACTTAACACTTGCACCGTCTGTGCACTCTGGGCTATTAACATCGCTGCCGACTTAGCTTGGTCTGACTCTACAATGAGTACGAGCTCACCGCACTTAGGTACAATTTTACTTGTTGTATTGCTACGATTCGAGTAGTTGAACAGAAAAAAATAATATACACGTGTTTTGTTATATCTGCTTAAACTCAAGTTTTCCTAAAAAAACACCTTTAGCGATAAGATATTATAAAACTTCGAATGTCGATTTTTTTTAGGAAAACATGAGTTTTAGCCTATCGGCTAACTAAAACTAAACTAAACTAATCGGTTATATCTAACAAAATACGTGCTCATTATTTTTTGCTGCTTTCAAACATATACTCAAACCAGCCATTAACTAGCAACTTGCTTGAGCATCACTTTCTATAGGAGTTAGAAGATTTAGTAACTTTTTAGTACTTTGGAGGACAATTTCTTCCAATAGGTTGAGTTTGGGCAGCTATAAAAAAATACGTGTCCGTTATTTTAGACTACTCTATAACATATATAAATATAAATCGGAACCGGACAGTTGGGTACCTTTCCTTGTGAGTTGTATTTTTCGCCATTTTATACTACATATGTACATGACGATGATGTACTCCTCTACATGATGGCCCAGCGTAGACCAGTCCTAGGGACGCATTTATGCGTTAGAGGGAGCAAGTGATATTGCTATCTCATTTCACCGCATAGCTGCGTCCCTTGGACTGGGCTAAGCTGGGCCATCGTGTAGAGGAACCCTAACAAATGTTAACGGAATGGTGGCCGCTTTCAGACGAAAAGAGTGCCTGGCGTCCGGAAAGCCCGGAAGATTGCGGGTCACTTCTGGAAGTTCTGGATGAGATTGGCACAGGACCGGGATAAGTGGCGTACTGGAAGAGAGGCCTATGCTCAGCAGTGGGCGATAAAAGGCTCATATTTTGATAATAACAAATATGGACTGTATTAATTATACTGTTTTTTTTTTTATAACAGCTCAGCTACACCCTTAATATTAATGCTTAATACTCGTATATGTTTATATTGTATTTATAATTTCAATTGGTTATGCGCGTTAACGTTCTACGGGCGTTGTCATGTGTCTAATGTGTGAACTTAGATCTCTCGGACAATATTTATTCACCAACACAAGTTTTTAAAATACGAAAAAGTGCAAACATTGAAGCGATAATCAAAATGTAATCAAATCAAGCACGCCAACCGACAGATGTTCCCGTAATTTCCAATCCAACATCCGTAGCGTGTTAGTAAATAGTAAATCTTTTTATATCCTTTATTAGACACGTGTATGCTGATGATGGTAAGTGGCGCGTGATAAGACTCGAATGAAGTGCAACAGTTAACTGACCAATGTAGACTTTATACCTTTGTAATAAGGTATAAAGCGTGACAGCGTGGAGGATGGTAATAACAGCAACACTTAGGGCCTGTTTCACAATGTCCAAGTAAAGTTAGTTTATTAACTGCCTGATAAAACTTCGTACAAAGCTTTGCACTTTATCTACCAGTTAAGCTTATTTGAAGATTTGAAACGCCAACGATGACTTTATTCATCAGATAAGTGTCAAGTAGCTTATTCAGGACTTTACTTCGACATTGTGAAACAGGCCCTAACTGGACATCGATTAGGGTTGCTATACGTCAGGATTCCTCCTGATTCTCAGGATATTTAGTCAACCGCAGCAATGGACAAAACGTCAAACTGTGGCGAATTGGCTACTTGACACTTTTTCGTAAATAATGTCAATCGATCTTGATTTTCCTGAGGATCAAATGTCTATATAGGACTCATGGCATTTAAGCAACACAAAGGTCAGAAATGAGAGTTAAAGTCAGACGCTCGCACTCGACGATTGAAACGCCTCTAACAAAATGATATTATAATGTGACGTCACATTACATCAAGATCAAGAAAATTGCTATTTTGACCCTGAAATATTGCGTTTATGTATATAGTTGACATACAATTTATTTTTCAATAAAATGTTAGGAATCGAATGGTACCTTTTTCTTTTTGTCTTCTCTTCTCTTCTTCAACCTAGCGTTTTCCCGGCCTAGCGCCAGGGTCCGCTCTCCTACTTAATCTTCTCCACTTTGCCCGATCTTCGGCATCCTCAGATGTGAGATTGCTCTCCACCATGTCCGCTCTCACGACCTCCAGCCAGCGCTTCTTAGGCCTACCGCGGCCGCGTGATCTAGGGCCTTGGTCAGTGAGGTTGAGGCATCTATTTCCGACGTAGTCTACTGGTCTGCGGCTTATATGGCCATACCATCGGAGGCGACTTTCCTGCAGCTTATCCGCTACGTCACGAATTCCAAGGCTGCCACGAATGTGTTGTAAGTTAAAAAAACATTTTGTAAGTTAAAAACAGACTGCGAATATAATAATCATTTTGGTACCAAAACTGATGTATGGAGTGAGCACTCTATTACTTTTTATTTCTCTATTGCTTAAGGGATTTACGTCGAGTGAAGTGACCGCCCATCATATTCCGGACGTCACCCTAAAAAACATTTTATCGCGAAATCCAATTTTTTCATATTTCGCCCCAGTCAAACAAATCCAATAATTCTACCACTGGGCTTAAATAAAATGGCAAAAAAAAGCAGCAAAGTTGAACGACCTTGTGACTTGTGATGTGACTAACGTCATCGGGCACCAGGCACGTGTGGCGATTCTAGGAAGGCACTGCACGGTTCGCGGTAAGCCGAGCCCTGATAACTTATCTGTTCATAAACCGCTCTCCGTTCCATTCTAAAACCACTTTTAGAACCCGCCCGTTCAACGCCATTCAACGTGGCAAAGCGGCTAGCGTTATGGGTACCTTTGCGCCGGGGACAACTCGGGGGGGTCTTTTTGACTAGAAATATAATCATTTGTGTAATAATATTTTAGAATAGAAAATAGTACATTGTGCAACGCCCTCGTTGTGTAAGTGAAATATTGGAAACGAGGGTGTTAATTCACGACAGCCGCAATACCCAAGTTTGCAATATTCTTACTCCCGGAGTTACACACAACGTTTTTCATCACACTTGCGGACAAAAAACTATAATTTAAGATAAATCATTCTGAAATACGGTGACATTTCAAACCTACGGACTCCATATTGTCATTTCTTGACAGGTTAGGCATCGAAGGCACAAGCCCATCCGGCATTCAGCCATGATTGAAAATTGTGTAATAATATTTTAAACGGCCATTTAATTAATCAGATTAAATATTATAAACATACATAAAAAAAAAATATTAACCTCAGTGTTTTAAATGATTGAATTTAAATTGGCTTCCTGGTTTCATCTTACTCCCTCGAGAAAACCTCGGTAGGGAACCCATTCCACAGCCGGAGCGGTCGCGGGAGGAAATTCCTCTTAAACCGCGCAGTACGCGACCATTTAGGTTCTAGCGTATGAGGATGAACACCCTGCCGACGGCGAGCGGTGCGGTGATAGAAAGCGGCCGTTGGCATCATGTCAAACAATCCTTCAGAGCACAGCCCATTGTACATTGTACCAGTTTTCATCAACGCAAAAAGAGGAGTGTTGTTTGACGCCAATACGAGGACCATCTACACGATTTGAAAATGAGTAAACCTTGTCCTAAAGACATGCCCGTTTTAACCATCAACGCAAAAAGAGGAGTGTTGTTTGACGCCAATGTCTGTCTGTGGCATCGTTGCTTTCCCACGGATGGACCGACTTCGATGCGGGTATTTTAGGTGAAAGAGATTCTTTGCGGTGGTTCTTAGCTACGTTTAATAGAAATCGGTCCAGCAGTTTCAAGCGTATCCGCTCTTATCCATGATGTTAAGGCATTATTGGCATATTCTTTTTGTGTAGTTATAAAAAAAACTACTTCAAGGTTTACCCATTTTCCAACAAGGTCTACTTAAACTGGTCCACGTAAACTAAACTACATGCCCATCTTCGTGAATCGTTCGTCCTTATCTATCGACAGCGGCGACATCTAGTCTAGCATTTAGTTTTCTTCGCGCCGTTGGGGCGAGAACTTTCTGGACTGATAAGGCTATTACAAATATGAAGATAAAACGTTCATCTTTCTGGCAATCACTGTGATACGCAGTTCTACCCTGTTTCAGATTTGGATTCGGGATATTTGGTATTAGATTGATTCAACATTCATTCACCCGCGCCGCGCCGCTTCGCTTCGCGTTCGCGACCACTTGTTCGCGTACTTAAACCGCTGCGAACAGCGCCTCTAGAATAAACGTATGTTAATTATACTACATATACTAGTCTCTGTCCGCGTCTCCGTCTTAGTAGGGCGTCCGCTAGCTAGCGTACACCGTGCACCCGGGTATTTGTACGTTACGTCAGGGGTAGGAAACCAGAGCGTTCGGGCATGGCTTCGAGCAATTGGCAAAACTTGACGATCCTTTGCGTGCATAACCACAGATAAGATAATTATATGAATTTTGACAACCCTAAATAGCCGAAAGGGATAGTTCCATACATTAGAAAGGGATAACATTCGGCCCTGAATCGCTGACAAACTTCGGTTGTGTAGGAAGTTTATTTTCTATACGGTAGCACTATTATTTATTCCGTGGTTACGTACAAATAGCCATACATGTGAAGTGTGGCTTCCCCCGCAAAAAACTGCAGACTGTTTCGTACAAAAAATTACAGGGCGTCTCCAGCGTCTGCCTACGATGCTGATGGTCCCGGGTTCAAATGTCAAACAATCCTTCAGAGCACAGCCCATTGTACATTGTACCAGTTTTCATCAACGCAAAAAGAGGAGTGTTGTTTGACGCTAATACGAGGACCATCTACACGATTTGAAAATGAGTAAACCTTGTCCTAAAGACATGCCCGTTTTTAACCATCAACGCAAAAAGAGGAGTGTTGTTTGACGCCAATGTCTGTCTGTGGCATCGTAGCTTTCCCACGGATGGACCGACTTCGATGCGGGTATTTTAGGTGAAAGAGATTCTTTGCGGTGGTTCTTAGCTACGTTTAATAGAAATCGGTCCAGCAGTTTCAAGCGTATCCGCTCTTATCCATGATGTTAAGGCATTATTGGCATATTCTTTTTGTGTAGTTATAAAAAAAACTACTTCAAGGTTTACCCATTTTCCAACAAGGTCTACTTAAACTGGTCCACGTAAACTAAACTACATGCCCATCTTCGTGAATCGTTCGCCCTTATCTATCGACAGCGGCGACATCTAGTCTAGCATTTAGTTTTCTTCGCGCCGTTGGGGCGAGAACTTTCTGGACTGATAAGGCTATTACAAATATGAAGATAAAACGTTCATCTTTCTGGCAATCACTGTGATACGCAGTTCTACCCTGTTTCAGATTTGGATTCGGGATATTTGGTATTAGATTGATTCAACATTCATTCACCCGCGCCGCGCCGCTTCGCTTCGCGTTCGCGACCACTTGTTCGCGTACTTAAACCGCTGCGAACAGCGCCTCTAGAATAAACGTATGTTAATTATACTACATATACTAGTCTCTGTCCGCGTCTCCGTCTTAGTAGGGCGTCCGCTAGCTAGCGTACACCGTGCACCCGGGTATTTGTACGTTACGTCAGGGGTAGGAAACCAGAGCGTTCGGGCATGGCTTCGAGCAATTGGCAAAACTTGACGATCCTTTGCGTGCATAACCACAGATAAGATAATTATATGAATTTTGACAACCCTAAATAGCCGAAAGGGATAGTTCCATACATTAGAAAGGGACAACATTCGGCCCTGAATCGCTGTCAAACTTCGGTTGTGTAGGAAGTTTCTTTTCTATACGGTAGCACTATTATTTATTCCGTGGTTACGTACAAATAGCCATACATGTGAAGTGTGGCTTCCCCCGCAAAAAACTGCACACTGTTTCGTACAAAAAATTACAGACAAGGCGTCTCCAGTTGTTAAATCCTCCAGGTCCTCAAGGGATGTTTCGCGGGATGAAAAATATCACACATATGTCCTTCGTCCTTCCCGTCCTGCCCTGACTCAAACTATCTGTTAGGTTAGTTCATATTGTCTCTTTCGCGCCTGTACCGATGAGTCAGTGCATTAATGGTTATAACGCGAGCGCACGTCTTTTATTTATCACAGTGGCGACGAGGATGGGATTCGAACCCACGCGTGCAAAGCATAAGATAAAACCAAATTCCATCTTTTTTTTTCTTTTTTTTTTAATAAATATTATAGGACATTATTACACAAATTGACTAAGCCCCACGGTAAGCTCAATAAGGCTTGTGTTCAGGGTACTTAGACAACGATATATATAATATATGAATATTTATAAATACTTAAATACATAGAAAACACCCATGACTCAGGAACAAATATCCATGCTGATCACACGAATAAATGCCCTTACCAGGATTTGAACCCGGGACCATCGGCTTCGTAGGCAGGGTCACTACCCACCAGGCCTAACCGGTCGTCAATCATCTAAATTTGTTCAGTAGTTAACGGGTTAAAGGTAAACAGACAGAGTTACTTTCGCATTAAAATATAAGTATGGATTGTTCAAGGTTTTAAAGCCATTATATTACAGAAATGTTATTTTTAAAATTATGATTTATGTTTATCTTTCTTAGTCTGTAAGATATACATATGTAATATGGACCTCGTTATGTAAATAAATTAAAATAATTAATAATTTTAGGCGATGTGCACAAGCTGCGTGTAAAATAACCTCCACGTCTCCACGTGTCCTCCGACAGCTTAATTTGACGATTTAACGATTCGTGTTATGTTGACGATTATTTTTTATGCCAATTGATAACGAATGCGTAATTTATTATAGAAGTATAAATATATCTAAAAACATAGATAGGAGTGAATGAGCTTCTGGACTGCCTAGTGGACAGTGACCCTGCCTACGAAGCTGATGGTCCCGGGTTCAAATCCTTGTAAGGGCATGTATTCGTGTGATGAGCATGGATATTTGTTCCTGAGTCATGGGTGTTTTCTATGTATTTAAGTATTTATAAATATTTATATATTATATATATCGTTGTCTAAGTACCCTCAACACAAGCCTTATTGAGCTTACTGTGGGACTTAGTCGATTTGTGTAATAATGTCCTATAATATATATACATATATATATTTTTTCATTTATCTCAGTTTGACATCACGGTGAATATAAGCTCTTCAAATAGTTTCACGTTTTCCCGTAGGTATGTCACCGCCGACCTCACGCTACGTAACGAACATGAAATGTAAGTGCGCAGTAAAATCATACCACGAGGGTGTAACAGGATACATAATTATTTTTTCGCGTTTCCTAGTAGGTATGAGCCAATTTGTTTCCTATTAATTTATTCTTATATTTGTAAACCTCGCCGATATTATTTGTATTGATTGGTGTTTTACATGTTGTTTTGGTTAAATAGGTATCAGATGTAATTTTTCCTTTATTCCCGTCTTTAACGACTAAAATGTCCGAACATTTCAGGCTCTTTTTAGGGTTCCTAGTCAACTAGGAACCCTTATAGTTTCGCCATGTCCGTCTGTCTGTCGGTCTGTCTGTCCGAGGCTTTGCTCCGTGGTCGTTAGTGCTAGAAAGCTGAAATTTGGCATGAATATATAAATAAATAAAGCTGACAAAGTCGTACAATAAAATCAAAAAAAATTTTTTTTTTAGGGTACCTCCCCTACACGTAACGTGGGGGTTAATTTTTTTTATCGCTTCAACCCTGGAGTGTGGGGTATCGTTGGAAAGGTCTTTCAAAACTAATAGGAATTTTTTGATAAAGTATTCACTTCACTAGTTTTGAAAGACCTTTCCAACGATACCCCACACTCCAGGGTTGAAGAGAAAAAAAAATTTCACCCCCACTTTACGTGTAGGGGAGGTACCCTAAAAAAAATACATATATGTACGTCTAAGGGTTTTTTATTATCTCCGTATATATTCATATACGGAGATAATAAAAAAAAATGTGCCCCCCCCCCTCTAACTTTTGAACCATAGGTCCAAGAAATATGAAAAAAATTGTGAAAGTAGAGCTTAAGAAAGACATTAAATGAAAACTATAGCGGACATGATCAGTTTAGTTGTTTTTGAGTTATCGAAAAAAGTTTTCCCTTCATAGTAAAAAGACTTACTTTAATTAGGTACTGATTATGCAAATTTGCCTATTTGTTTAACTCGGGTGAAAGGTACCGTTTCATCCCTTGGTCAACAATTTACTATACTATAAGCTCCAGTTTAGCTTATTGTGATGGAAGAGTAACTACGGAACCCTACACTGAGCGTGGCCCGACATGCTCTTGGCCGGTTTTTTTTATGATATTGGAGGCAAACAAGCAGATAAATTCCCTGATGGTAAAAAATTACTAGTTGGCCACCGATGTACGGCGAATTATCATTGCCAGAATCTGATGAGCTTGGTAAAACAAGGTTCATTTACAGTCGAGTCAGTATGTATACATTTCTTCACCTTAATACATGGCAATAAGGTGAAAATATGTATACATATTTATGAACTCGACTGTAACAGGGTATAAGGGTATAAATAAGGCTACCTCATTATGAAGAGTATGAATCAAGCATAGCAACCAGTTTTGATACCGATTATATTTTCAAATTAACCTTGAAAACATTAACCTTAACTTAATCTTTTCATTTTGGTTTCAATCCAAAAACAGTTATGTTGAAAGCGGTATTACCGGTACCTATTAACCGGTATATTTTAAACCAGTTATAAGCCTTGCTAGAAATCAAGTTGCAGAAAGCATTGCAATCCAAATACCTACCAGGGAATCATACACGTGAGGCACCACACGTAATACATATGACTCAGATCACAAACTACAAAACCGCAGCTCCGAAATAACTTATCTACAAAGGTTCCTAAGGAAAAACGACTCTTAATGAAGTAAATACTTACTGTAATTTCCTGTACCGATCGCCTACTATTATGGTTGGTTTTCCTTAGCACGGCGCGTTATTAAAAAGGCGCATAAGTCTTTTTAGCGTGGCAAGGACGTGTATGTTTATTTGTTGTCACAGCTTGCATGATAACCGCGATCAACTTATTCTATTGTATTAAATTTATGCAATCCTTGTTGTTATGCGAAAAATAATTAAAATTATAGTTCAAATTCAAGTTTAGTCAAGGTTTTACCCGACTAAGGTAAAGGAAAAATTACGGGCTACAATTTTAGCACTCTATGTATGTATTCAACAGTAGCATCAAAACTACTACGACGATTTTTATGAATTATGTGAATTCAATCATTCGTAACCAACGTGTGAACATAAGGAAGTCCTCGCAAAAGCTAGTGTGGAACTGCGGGGAGTTGCCAAGCCGGATACCGCGCTATGTGTATCGCGCCTGCATGTTTCGAGGAAGCGCTGGTGGCCTAGCGGTAAGAGCGTGCGACTTGCAATCCGGAGGTCGCGGGTGCAAACCCCGGCTCGTACCAATGAGTTTTTCGGAATTTATGTACGAAATATCATTTGATATTTACCAGTCGCTTTTCGGTGAAGGAAAACATCGTGAGGAAACCGGACTAATCCCAACAAGGCCTAGTTTATCCTCTGGGTTGGAAGGTCAGATGGCAGTCGCTTTCGTAAAAACTAGTGCCTACGCCACATCTTGGGATTAGTTGTCAAGCGGACCCCAGGCTCTCATGAGCCGTGGCAAAATGCCGGGACAACGCGAGGAAGAAGAGATGTTTCCGCCACGGTGGACAATTTGGTGGTGTGGTGTGATGTGTGGATGTGGTGATCGCAAGAAGATCCGTTACGAGCTGACAGTGTTCCAGTTACGATCGCGGCATTACGTGCACTTCATCAGCTCGTTGGTGGTGCGCGTGCCGCGGCCGCTGCTGGAAACCATCGCGAGCGCGGACTTCTGGCCGAAGGGCATGGTAATTTGCCGCTTCAACAGACGACACAATAGAATATGTCGCCGAAATAAATTTAAGATTTTTTTATAATTGTGTGTATCTTAGTTTGTAAGGTATGTATGTATCTATGGGCCTTAGTTGTCTGATAATAAATGATATTTAATTTTATTTTATAAAGGAAAATACTTTAGTTGGGTGCAAGATTTTAAACTTTCTTTCTCTTTGACAAAAGTTTTACATTAAAATGACAGATTTTTGCGGATTAGAATATTTGCCCCTAAACTACGTTCAAATCATCAAGCAGGATTGTTAATAAAATTTGTTGTATTCACACAAAAACAAAGAAAATGTCCGGATAATCTTAAAAAACAGACGTATAAAAAAAAACATTTTTAATATTCTATTAGATTAGATAAAAGATTATATGAATGACGTTCGAATTGACGCGGTTTATCTCGTAGACACAATATTCCGATAACAGCATCCCAAGATAGACCTCACGTAATGCTGGAAGCCGGTATCAAAACATACATGTCATTAGTGTTAATCTCTAAGCCAATTACGGGTTGGAACCAGATTGTAGAGTTAGAGATACCTAGATGTCATCTTGACTTACCATCGTTTACATTAATTGATAATTCGTAAATCTTATTGCAAAGGCATATGGTCCACCAATGATCAGACAAAAATTCTACCATGCTATCCATCGATAGCAGTGTTAACACTATTAACTGAGCTATTCATAAATAAATCTTATTACTAAGTGATAAGGTTACTTAACTTACCAAACTCCTTTCTAGTTAGTTCAAGTCAAATCAGAAATTAACTTCTGCTGTCAAGTCTATCATGCTATCCATCGATAGCAGTGTTAACACTATTAACTGAGCTATTCATAAATAAATCTTATTACTAAGTGATAAGGTTACTTAACTTACCAATCTCCTTTACATTGTACTAAATTATGTTAAATAAAGAACTCATATAAAATAAAAAAATCTCCTTTCGAGTTAGTTGAAGTCAAATCAGAAATTAACTTCTGCAGTCAAGTCTATCATGCTATCCATCGATAGCAGTGTTAACACCGTTAACTGAGCCAATCGTAAATAAATCTTATTACTAAGTGATAAGGTTACACTAACTATACCCCTTTCTAGTCAGTTGAAGTCAAATCAGAAATTAATTTCTGCGGTCAGCTGAATGTAACACTCGGTTGGAACGAAGTCAAGAAAGGGTCGTGACGGAATTCAAGTGTTAACGGCCACGGTGGAAATAATTTTGCTACCATGTGACACATACTGATTTTCACATCACATATGAGGAAATCCTTTTCATCATGATCATCTTCTTCGTGTTTGTGTCTGTGTTCGTGTGCGTTAGCGTCATCCTTTTCTCATTCTTTCTCGGGATAGATTGCGTGAAAGAAGACTGCGAAAGTTTTGAAAACAGGAAGGGAAGCAACGAAGAGGAATAAAATTAAAAAGCAAAGGCCAATTACGCATAAAGGATTGTAGGACCACAAGTAAAAAGTGCAAAACACTCACCCTCTCATGAAATTTTGCAGAGTCGTAAGACCTCTCGGAGCAGAGGTTGTAAATCTTATAATGGTCCTTGTGCATCTGCTCGAGGAACCTGTAGACCTCGTCGATGTGATTCCTGTACACGCCCTCCAGCTTCTCCGCCGGAAAACCCATAGCTATCAGCCGATCTGTGATATCTGGGGTTGCAGGGTTAAGGAAATGCACAATGGAAAGAGCAGGTTATTTAACAGTTCTAAAATTTGCTAATATTCTGGTAACACCTGAAAAAGGACGATTAATTTAAGCAAGTTTTATATTCTGGTTGGTATTTGGCATGGTCACTTCTGGATGAAATTGGCTCAGGACCGGGATAAGTGGCGTATTGGAAGAGAGGCCGCGATAAAAGGGTGATATGATGATGATGATATAGCAAGTGTGTCAACTTTTATCTAGTAATGTATGTACGTAAAGCATAGTTCATATAGAATTGGCACATAATTAGCAATGTTTAAAAAATAATAATTCCATGGCGGGAAAAAAATTGACAATTACAGTTCAATCACCAACCTTCAAAGTATTAATTGTCAAAATATTTTTTTCCTAGCTTTTTGCATTTTAAAGTTTTCGACCATGAAAATTGAGAACAGGAGATTGATTGTGCACAAATACTTCGAAAATTCTTATCGATCCCGGACAAAGACAGCTAAGTCGCTTAAGATGTTAAAAGCTAGTATTTGTGGGGTCATAAAACGTTACAAGGAGACTCTATCAGCTGACAGGAAAACACAAACTAATCGGAGGTCTGGTACAAATAACAAGATTTTGGGAAAAAAGACCTAAGGTCACTCAAACAAAATTCAGGACGGTCTAATTACGATTTATCCCAAAAAATCAAAGAAACTTCTAGAAAGATAAAGATGATTCACCTCAGAGGTGGCTATAAGAGCTATCGAGCAATAAAACAGCCAAATCGGACTGTTAAACAGATCCGACAAGCTAAAACACTAGCTCGACTATTGTACGACCCAGTATTGACAGAATTCGAAGGTTGCTTGTAGTTGGACGACAAGACGTATGTAAAACTCGATTTTAATCAACTACTCGGTTCGAAGTTTTATATGGCCAATAATAGAGGTCATTTACCCGAAAAATATAAGTTCGTGAAACTTGACAAGTTCGCAAAAAAACATATGATATGGCAAGGAATTTATAATTGCGGCTGTAAGACGAAAAGTTTTATAACATAGTCAACAATGAAGTCGGACCTTTATATTAAAGAGTGCTTAGAGAAATGAGTATTGGCATTTATTAGATCCCATAACGGTCCTGTGAAATGTTGGCCAGATTTAGCCAGCTGCCACTACTCAAAAAAAGTTTTGGCATGGTATGCTAATAATCAGGCCAAATACATACCCCGCGAGATGAATCCTTCGAATCGTCCCCAATTTCAATCTATCAAATACTATTGGGCAATCATGAAATAAAATTAAATAAGTCTAGTCAAATTGTCCAGGGTATCAATTCATTGCGATCTACAAGAAATCAACACGCCAAAAATGTCGACAAAAGTGTTGTGCAGAAAATGACGGGGGTCCATTATGAAAACAGTTCGTAATTATTAACATAACAGAGATTTTTTTTTAATTTATACATATTTGAAAGCTAAATACATTACTATTTAAAATTCACCATTCATAACTTTCTTATTTTATTAACTTAAAAAAATAACAATCTTCTAGTGCGTACCAATTCTATATGAACTATGCTTTACGTACTGTGCGGTATCTTTTGAAATGACACTATGAAATTGTATGGTTTAATTTTGCTGAAAAAATAGTAGATTGTTAACCAAGTGATGAAAGGCAGTGAGAACGCAGTAAGAAGGCCAATAGTCAGAGACTTAAATGGTGCCTTTTACCCGAGTTAAACACTGTAATTTTCACTTCAATACAAAGATAGTAAAATGCATGTGCATTTACAAAACATGACTATATAGGTATAAACTTTTATAGTACTTATTTCTTGAGAGTACTTGGAATTGGAAAACCCATTTGTAATTAATTGCTTGTCGTAAAAAAGTGAAAAAAAAGGTAAGTAACATGCCCTAGAGCAGAAACGTACCACTTTCTGCACACTTCATAAATAAATGACCTTATTTCAGAGCATGACAAATGAAAACTCCTTTTGTTGACACTACGTAGCAGTTTAATTCTACCTCTGCAATAAAGCCAACCAGCTAACCAAGATGCACGTATAAAGTAAACGTCATAATTTCATAGAAATTTGACGTTTAAAATAACACTTGCACAGTCTATGCTATCAAAATCGCTGCCAACTTAGCTTGGTCTGACTAACATGCTAATTCTCCAAGGTTATGTATCTCAACTGCTATCTCCGACCACACCGTAGTCACGTACAGTTACAATTATCCCAATTAGTTCCCCAACTCGTGAGAGCCTCGAAAATGTCGAGAATAACTAAAGTTGAAAATTTCCGTCCCAAAAATGCCCTCGGAAAGGTCCAAAGTTCTAGTAATCGAAGCGGTTTTAATTTCGTTATAGTTCCGCTGGGTAACATAAAGCAGCATTCATTGTGGTGCCAAACAATACGACGGAAAATTAATTAAAATAACGAGGGTGACCGTCTACCAGCGCGCTAATACCAGTGAATTAGTAATGTTCGGTGCAACTAGAAAGAGCCCCTAATTTAAAAGTCGAAATAGATTCTGTTATTGCTGTTCACGGCACAAAGGAACTACATATAAATGCAGCCGATCTGATTTTAAATACGCAAGGAAGATTATATGTAATATAAATAATAAAGCTCCATTGGTCGTGCGTTTTAGAAAGCATTAGGCACAAAGTTCTGTGTTCATTCTGCATGTTAAAAACATGTTTTGTCCTAAGTAGGATAAGGTCACCGTTGACGATTTAGGCCATCTGTTTTGGCTCGGGTTTATATCTAAAATTGTTAACATTGCTAAGAATATAGCAGAAACAAAAGACAACATTTTTGATGAATTTAATTTCATGGTAGTCAAGTGGTATACAGATTGTTTGTACAAGTGTGGGATGATTCAGAAAAGTTAAAAGCGGTAGAAATCAACATGAGATTTCGTTCTTTATTAAACAAACATTTTCGAGCATATTTTTACAATCACTTTATGCCACTTACTTAGGAAACTCAACGTAGCGAATATTACAGTGATATAGCAAAAATCAGAATTGTAATAGAATTTTAGAAATTTATTTCAGGTAACATATACTTTCTATTAGCTAACAATGAAGTTTACGATCCACATCATGTTAACAAGTAACAGTGCCCTTTCCAGTCTTGGTTAATGATTCCACGATGGATACACCAAAACGCATTGATGCGTGAAACACCCGGTAATTTTACACCGGACACCGTGAGCAGGTTACGTTGTTACATTACCATCGTACACAATACATTATTAACTCACAATTTATATACCTTATTGCGAAGGTATAAGGTCTAGCTATGGTTAGTAGTGTTGTTATTAGTACAGCGGATCTTCGGATTTCGAAGACTATAATCTTATTAACATTTGATAAGTTTTCCATGACATTGAACTTAAGCTTTTGTAAGCTTTTTGTACAAACTTGGTATTCTAGCGTTACTTTGTTGCTTAATTGTTTATATGGAGGAGGTATAGTGGCGGTGTCAGAATGCAACCCTGTGGAACACAAGTATTAACTTAAATATTATCGCCTAAGATTAACTTATTTTAATATGTGATAACAGATATTAATTAAATTTCATGATTTCGGAAACTAATTTAAATCATTGACATGCCAATGTAAATTCCGCGAAAACTTATTACAAAATAATGAATCGAATGCTTTTACTAGATCAACTTAGTGTTACCTACTGACTGGGATTTTTGGGCTAAGTTTAATTTAACGTTCTAAGTTCATGTGGTCATTATTTTAACAAAACAAAGCAAACATATCATAAATTTGTAATATTTGTAATCGGATCATCATCCGATGCATATACAAATAAAAAAAAAGTTGCAACATCAAATTGGATTACGTTTTCGAGAAAGCTAATACTTTCAGTTACATTAAGTTAATCCGTAATCTAGAAATGGGCTTAGTCTAACGCGCTGAACTTAGTCCTTAAGTAAACTTAGTCAGTGTCCAAGTTTTTCTAGACATGTAATTATGGTGACATTGTCCGTTATGCGGAAAAGCGCTTGACGACTTGACACAAATACTTCGGAATTAAATTCAAGGTATAATAAGAGTCCTTTACGTTTCCTTAACATGGTATGAAGCCTTATCGAGAATAAGATGTTTTCATCAGAAATCATTGCATTTAAGTTTTTCAATGCAATTAAGTTTACACAATACTTTTAAAGCTTTGAATATCTGTATATAGGTACAAAAATCTTCAGTAGAAAAGGGCGAAAATACCTTTTTTATAAAATAGGAAGCAAACGAGCAGACAGATCGCCTGATGGTAAGCAATCTCCGTCGGCCATGGACACCTGCAAAACCGGAGGCGTTGCAAATGCGTTGCCGGCCTTTGGAAGTACGCTCTTTCTTTTTTTTTTTTCTATGAGAGATCGACCATTCGGATATGCAATTTTTGAATTTTTCTATTTTTTTCTACTGCTAGATATTTAGCATTGTATAAAAAGTACATTCAGCGTTAAAACCTTGTAATTTTTGTCAAAAAAATATTCTGCCCATCTACAAATGGTTTATCAAGCACGCGAAGCCAAAAGCATTACGCAAGTCAGCCCAACCTGTCAAAAGATCTGTTGTTTATGCTAATATCTAGAAAACGATCTGATTTCCAAACCAAATATGATAAATCTGCGAGACATTAACCTGGCGCATTGAATTTTAAATTAAATCGACGGTGAAACTTCCTTGTCTAGGCACCATCTAGCAAGCCACGAGGAAGAATATTTGAATGTGCGATCGGCATACGAAAATCGTCTACCTGCATCCCTGTCACTCGAATATTATAAAATAGAGATGGAGGTTATTTTCCTGGAATTTCGATTTTCGTGACAATCATCTAGGAGCTATGAGGATGAATATTTGATATGGGCTATAGATAATCGAAAATCGACTACCTGCGTCCTCGTCACTCGACTATTACGCGGTAGAGATGGAGATAGATTTTCTTGGTAACCATCAAGTAAGCTGAAGAAGAATTCATATTAGGGGGGCTACAGAAGCTATAGATATTGGATAATTGTCTACTCAATAACGAAAGTAGTAGAGCGATAGAGATGGGCGTTGATTTTCCATCGAGATGTTTTTATATGAAATATTCATAATTCCCCAAAAGCGCACATGGTCAGAGTAGTGTTGCTAGGAACTCGATTCTTTGACCGTCGTCGTGTCATGCGTTAGGGAGGAACAATATCATGACATCTGAGTGAGAACTTTGTACAGTCGCCATCAGATATATCGGAGCGGCCGAGGTGCTCATAAATATCTGAACATGCACTCTAGTGCCTTGACAATAGAGGCGTGTTCAGATATTTGTGAGTATCTTGGCCGCTCTGATATATCTGATAGCGACTGAACATATTATCTCCTCTGTGGTGTTACAATTTTACAATCCACGAAGACACTTGCACGCGTCCATATTTGACAATACCACCAAGGTTATTATGTGCATATATAATTACTCTAGTAAATTGTGTAACGTGTTGTGCAATGCATTAATGTGTAAAATTCACGATTTGTATGCGATACAACGTACAAGTGTGAATTATTTGCGCGAATGCAACTCTGTGGGAGGTATGGGTCAATACCAATACATGATCATTCTTTTTGACGTTTTTTTCACTTTTTTTGTACCTATCTAAGATTCTACAATTAAAGGATGTCTAACTAAAAGATATCCTTCTGTTCTGCAGAACAAAAATATTTGAGGAGAATAGTGTGGGAATGCCGGATTAGTAACCTGCAGCTCCAACTCCAGGGAATTGGGTTGAATTAATACAACAAGCGATCGACAGCCAGCGTGTTCCCGGCCGGGCGTCCCTACAATCAGGGATCGGAAACCGGTATTTTTTGTATGGGAACGAAAACGGTATTTTTTCGTTCTTTGTTAATTATTTCATTCCTAATCGGGCAATCTAATAATACGAAGTCGTTATCTAAAAACACAACTGAGTCCTACATTTTGAGTATAAAATAAACCGAAATATATGGTTATTTCGATGTTTTTGCAAAAACCCGGTTCCGATCCCTGCCTACACTACATCTACAAGAAGATTGATCCTCAAATATTTGCAACCTTCAGAACGAACGCAATTGAAATTAGCTCACCCGTGACGACACTGGCACGTGAGCGTCACGGATTCGTCACGACCGAGTATAGCCTTATACGGACAACCGCAGAGTTCATGCTTAACCGCAGATTGCGCTGGCGCGTTCATGCAAAACCGACCACAGGATATCAGGGAAACCAACATAAGTGGAACCTTAAGAGCTAACAGTTGTTATGGATCTTGATATTGCATTTATTTAGGTTACCGATTAGGTTCGCAATCGCAAGGGAATGCAGGATGAGGATGTATTACCATCGGTTGCGTTAGCAAGAGCGCCTTTATGTGATATACGTCAGTAGTATCGATACCTAATCACGTAACTCTTTGGTACAACGTACCCGCCTATTAAAATTTGTCTATTTCGAGCAAAGCCTGTTAAGAGGCTGTCAATACCTAAAGCGCGCAAACTGTCTATTTCTATCGGAGTAAATGAGATAGCACTGTCGCATGTTACTGGGCCTGGGCAAGGGAATAATAAGAAAAATATTTAAATAAAAAAAGTGGATTATTAGTGTAATATTTTACTCGACCACGGTTTAGATATAAATGTTTTGAAATTGTGATTTTAATTGCAGACCCATAAGTCAAAACAATAAAGACATAAAACCGTTTAATTGTGATTTTAAGACCAATCTTTGCAATTATTTTCTATCGAGCCGATTTCGTTCAATCATGTATCGAGTACAACCACGGTCTTTGAAATATAATTTATATGAACATATATTTCTCTTACTTGACTAAAACAAATAGTCTTTCTTAAAAAACTGTTTAAGTAACATCAATTTCAAGGACATTGGGTGTTGACAGCCTCTTAAGGACAAACAGTTTTTTGCATTTCACAAAATGTTTATGTCCATGAATAAGGACAGTCGTCTCCACGACGCTGCTACCAAAATACATACATACATACAATAAATACATTGACTTTGGACAATGTACTAGAAAATATGTTGATATATTTTTTTTAACGTCACTATAGTATTTCGCAGCATATTATCCTCCCGCCCCCTGGTAAGAGGTAAACGTTGATACGTTAGGTGGTTCTGGTTGGTCTTAGTTTGTGGGTGTTTTCCCTGTACTGAACCATTACGGTGGATAAAAATTCATTTATACAAATATAATGACGTTATCAGGAAAACGTAGCGATGCTATAAAATGCGTAAATTCTGTTATAGTTTTAGTGTTTAATAAATTGTGTTTTATTAAATACGATGCTGGTTTTATATAATAAAAGTAAACATTTGAGCGCACGATATTATTCCATTGACAATTA
Source organism: Cydia pomonella (assembly GCF_033807575.1). NCBI lineage: Eukaryota > Metazoa > Arthropoda > Insecta > Lepidoptera > Tortricidae > Cydia > Cydia pomonella. Next base: position 2,213,178 of record NC_084718.1, on the reverse strand, counting down.
TTGGATTAAACCCTATACTGCATCCACCGTATCGATTTAATACCAGAAATCAAAGAAAGCATAAGCAAGCAATAAATCTGTATGTCTGTCTCATATAGGTTTTGTTACTACTTTAGACCAGCTAGCAAAGGTGTCGCTAGGCGCTATGGAAGCAGCATTCTGAAGCTAGAAGCATTCCTGAAGACCAAGCATTACATACAATGTATGCTCCTCCCCTCCGCTAGGTTTTCGACGATTTCCGAATGGGAAAGAGGATCCTACATTCGTGGTTGGAACAGCATGGTAAGGTTCCTTCTGTTCACAATATATGTAATACTATGGAGGAGCATTTCCTAAACTAATGGGTCGCGAGCGAATATTCAGTGGGACGTGAAACTACCATGAAATCTGAGCGTGAGCCAATAAAAACAATTTTAAATATGTCAAAAATGCCTTACATCATATTGGAAAAGACCTGATACTCTTCCAACTAATAGATCGATTTTGATCAAACACGCCTAACCACCGCAAGAAAACTAGCTTTCACTTTAAAAAACCGCACCGGAATCGGTCCATCCGTTTGAGAGCTACGATGCCACAGACAGAATTTGGCGTCGAAAATATAACACCCCTCCTTTTGCATCGGGGGTTAAAAAGAGCCTTCCTAATCCCAGCATCCTTCACCAACGCCAGTTTTGACGCTATAATTTTAAGTGTTTAAGACTGTAATTTGTATTCATTTTAGTTCTAATTTAACTACTTATATCTATCTATTTAAGAATTCAAAGCTGAAACACCTATAATGTAGGGAGCCGAATACATAATCGAACATGCAGTCACCTTGTCTGTCCGAATACCATTAATATTAATTTATGCGTTGATTCATCAATAGGAATTAACGATTGTTCACGAATTACGGAAACGGTGTGATTTAGTCAACGGTTCGTCGAGTCATTCTGGGTTAATTAACATTTTATAATTTAATTTGGGTTTTTAGTTATTTTTGTATCGTATATCAGTTAACAAGAACGATGAAGGATGTGTTGGAATATTCGCTGCTCGGCTTATTTCGAACGTTCTTGAGGGTGATGATGGTAGGGTGATAAATTTCGGTAGTTTTATTAGTTCTTAGGACACAGAGCTAGCAAAACTGGTGAATTCCTCCAAAAACGTCACTGTCAGAGATAAAATTGATGGAGGCCTTTCATCCTAATTTGTCCAAGTTTAGAATCCGTCCGCGGAGCGCAAGAACGGGGATGTTAAGTGTTTATTGAGTTAGACGTATCCTTCAAAACAATTACGTTTTTGTAAATTTCAATTGCGTCCAGAAAAATTATTTACGGAAAAGGAAAAGCAATTAAACCTTTATAAACAAGCGAATTTGCAACAGCTTCTATTTTTGCAAAATCAATCCAATGTGAATGATTAATGTAATCCGATGTTCCGTTTCAAAAAGGAAATCAAACCTTAAATTGGAATTGCGGTAATGGAAGATTCTCAATCAAATTTCTGAAATCAACAAAAGACAATTTAATTTCTAACTAATTGAGAGTTCAAAATTATACTTAATCTCCTGCCTTTCCTGGCCAAGTTATTAGTCAACATTTTACGTTCTTCTCGAGGACGATTTTTTCTGTTCTATATTTTTGCGGCACGATGAGGACACACGATTTTTAACCACTACACACATACGAAGGATTAATCTAAATTTGTCGATTTCGAGACATGCGTACGCCCACTTGGCATAACACGGCATATTTGTCTATTTACATAAACGATTAACTCAAATAAAGATAAATATCCTAATTTTTTGCAACTCAGAATAAACATTGACAGAAAATCTCCTCTTGACCGTAACTAACAACACTGTTTAACTGATCATCGATGGACCTTCCCGTTCTGCGGAGGAGTTACGGGATTTGCAACTTTATGTATTATGTAATAAAGTATCTAATCTAATCCCATATGTCCTAGTCGAGGTTTGCGATTTTAGCCGACGCGCGATGGTACATCAAACAAATTACACATGTACTGCAATTATTGGAAGAGTCATCGGAGGGCATTTCCAGTGACATTGCGGGCATTTTTAATGACATGAAGGTGCCATCGTTGGCACTGGAAATTAACCTTTCATGAGCCTTAATTCAATGACATACGGTTTACCATTGGCCACTTAAGTGTCTGTGCCTAATAAATGGACAATTCAATGGTAAGTGGTGTCTGAGGTTGGACGTAGGACTTGCAAAGTATGTATTTTATTATTATTAAATGATATATCGCCTGACGATAAGCAACCGTCGCCCATAGACACCCGCAACACCTGAGGAGTTGTAAGTACGTTGCCGACCTTCGTGATAGGAGTACGCTCATAGTCCTCATATCCTCGACATTGGAAAGAAAAGAATGACTGGTGAGGTCAAACAAAAATGGCTTTGTAAGTCAGAATACTTTACACTTTTCTGAGCTAGCTAAGCTAGTTTAGCTCAAGTCGTAACAACAAATTTGTTTACTTTTTTGATAGATTTTTAAGCGCTAAATTCATAATCTTCCTACCCATTGGCGTATCTTTATACTTTAGGTACCTATATGTATAAATGTATACCTATGTATAAAGATATATTCAGAACGTGCCATGCTAATTTAGGAAAACACACATAATAATTCATAATGCTAAATCAACACGTGTAACTTTAGTATTTTGTCGTTTTCTAGACGCTTTTTATAATTTTTGAGTTCTTTTCATCCAGAACTGCTAGCACTTTCATTCCTGATATTAAGAATACCCTCCTATTTTTAAAATTTATTCCAAGGCAAATTTAAGATACGCATGCAATGTGACGTTTAGCATATGCTTCTATGTCGGCGGCGCCGATCGTAAGAACATTGACGGTAGGCACATTAAACCAATAGAAAGGTAGGATAGGTTCGTTAGGTTGCTTCAGTTACCCGAAGAGCAAAATGCAGAAATAGAACCCCGGTCGACTCAGGGAACGAGACAAAGATTTTCACGTGTCACGATATGCCTAGTAATTTCACTATCTGCCTTATTTTATCGGCCGCCGACATATACATTACAGCTGTGTGAAGACTGAGAAGGGGCACAAGGGACTTAAACACTGCCACACTGAAAACCCGGTCAGAAAACAGTCATTATACTCAAGATTTAGAATTAGAATGTGCCACAAATCGAGGAAGGCATACATTGTTGATCGCAACATGTTGCACGGCTAGTTATAGAATTTAGGGCGTACGGAATCCGTGCGCCGAGTATAAATCGTCTCATTAGGTATGTCGAAACACGTAGCTGAAACGTTTCGTGTTAGGTGTGCAGGGTACATGATTACCATTCTCAGTTTTAGAAGTGCAAAAGTTATTTGGGGGGCTGAAAAACTAGTAGCTTTTGCCCGCAATTTTATCCATAAAATAAGCTTAAATTTTTGTTAGAAGCTTTTATTCGCTGACTGTACTTTTCTTACCACAGGCTACTAATACTCGTCGAGACAGTTCTAAAACCCCAAATACAACTAGGTTGCGTTGTTTCATCATATACTTCCTATGGCGACCTCCTGTCTCCATCATCAGATCAGCTCGATGGTACCATAATATAACATTGTCACCAGACTTACATATGTATGGTATGCAAATTTTTAGCTCAATCAGAAATCAGGAAGTGGGTCAAATTTGGCTTCCAAGATACATACATACTATTAGAGGTGAAAACACCATACATCATTAAATAAAGGATGTAATACATTACCACACGGAAAACAGGCATAGCTTAGGTAAATCACACTCCGACGCCGCCGTAATGGCGGGCGATCCTCCTCTGAAGGCTCCTCTACACGATGGCCCATCATACGCCAGTCTAAGGGACGCAGCTATATGCAGTGGAATGAGATAGCAATATCACTTGCTCCTTCTAACGCATAAATGCGTCCCTTGGACTGGCCTACGCTGGGCCATCGTGTAGATGAGCCATGACAGCACGGGCCGCGCCAATAGTGTTGTCACCATCGACACCGACCGTAGGGCTTGACACAAGCAAGCAGCAAGCATCACAATCGGTTATTATTACTAACAGGGCCAAGTTAAATGAAGTAGTAATTAGTCTCTCGTTCTAAATCGCAACCACCGTTGTATCCCCTCAGGTGATAAGTTCCGGGATAAAAAGTATCCTATAGGATTCTCCAGCGTTGGCAGCATGGTTCCATTTACATCACTTGTCACTATGCCCGTCACTTTCGCGCTTACATACTTGTTAGAACGTGACAGGCATGGTGACAAATGATAAAAAGCCGACCATCTTAGCCCGACAGGTCTTAAAATGTGTGCTAAATTTTATCGAAATCCGTTCGACAGTTTTAGCGTGATGACTGATGAAGGATCAAACATACAAAATTTCTCATTATGGCGCCTCAAGCGGCGGTCGCGAACGAGATGCGAAGGTCCCCATCTTTTTGACGACCGGTCTTGGCCTAGTGGATAGTGACCTAGTGACTCTGCCTGTGAAGCCGATGGTCCTGGGTTCGAATCCCGGTAAGGGCATTTATTTATGTGATGAGAATGTCCCTATAATATTTATTTATCTTTAACACTAAAGTAACAGAAACTTAGATATGAACATTAATTGGGAGGTTCTTAAGTTAGAACACTAGGCTCCGAAGAAGTGAAATGAGAATGAATCGTCTCATTAGGTAGCTGAAAAGTTTTGAGTTTGGTGTGCAGGGTACATGATCACCATTAAGTTTTCAAAGTGCAAAAGTTATCTAGGGGGCTGAAAACATTGTGCCCGTATTGCATAATGCATACTAGCCCCTGCCAACGAACTCGTCCAAGTAGTATAATTGAGGCCCTACTCCAAAAAACCAAAATCGTAATTTCTTTATCTGCTCGTCTCCTCTTCTTTGCCTGTCCCACTTCCCAGTGTATCAGGTGTCGGGTTTCCTTGTGTCTGCTTCAGAGTGCTCTGTTCTGGCTTGTCTGCGTACTCAGGTTCTCTTTCCGGATCTTTCAGGCTTTATCGCTTGAATATGCAAGAGCGATAAGAGGAGCAGCGAACATACATAGTGTTATAGTGTTGTGTTCCTGCCGGTGAGTAAGGTTGCCAGAGCTCAACGAGGGGGGTGGGGTTAGGGTCGGCAACGCGCATGTAACTCCTCTGGAGTTGCAGGTGTACATAGGCTACGGAGACTGCTTACCATCAGGCAGGCCGTATGCTTGTTTACCACCGACGTAGTATAAAAAAAAAAAAAAAAAATACTCTGAGTATCCGTACCAGTCACTGACAATGTCAAATCTGACATATACGCTATCGAGAACTTGATTAGTTACGTTCTCGACAGCGTTTATGTCAGTGTCGAACTGGTGGTAGCCACACTGGTCCCTACCGTTAGTACTCTGGACTAGGGCTCCCGGTATCCGTGTTACACGCCGAAACGGATACCCGTGTTCTTAAGCCCGGCGGTGCTAAGAACACGGTTTAAACGGAACCGCCGGGATCCGGATCCGTCTCCAAGAACCGTTCCCAAGAAACGTTTCTCAGATACGTATCTCCGTTTAAACGTGTACTTAAGACCGGCCCGAACGGATCCGAAACAGTTTGAGCCAATGCTTACAAGGTCTACTATTGAATGTTGACTTCAGATGAACTTGTTAGGTGCACAATTTTTTTTAATTGTTTCTAACTGGGTGGATATTACATATTTAGCCAACTATACAATATAAATCGAAGGAGGTGTCCCTATTCTATATTGTCTTTTATTTTTAATTTTAAACCTATTCGTCCCTAGTTTAGAATCTTATTTTTTTAGTATTATTGTTTTTAACCTAATATCATTACATATTTTGGGTGAATCAACTTTTTTTGTTGTGTTATCCTGTCCCGTTGTCCAAGGGACAACAGTGGCACAGTTTGTTTGAAGAGCCGTTGTATGCCGTTCTATTAACATGCTTAGTAGGGGGCCCATTATGGACATTGGTTATAACTACCACAAAAACGCAAGTTTAATACATTTAAGTACCATAAAATCAGTAAAATGAACTTTTGTCCCCCGGACAACTAATCGTAACCATGGCAACGAGTGACGCTAAAAAGTTGATTCTCCCTTATATTTCAATGAAAAGAACACATTTTATATATACTGGTGTAATATTTTCGTGAAGAATATGTATTCAGACAAATACTACCTATATTAGTTAAAAATAACAGTTAAGAAAATAATTATTAATTACTTTGTGGTTATTTTTATCAATTTACTGCTATGCGAAAACAACAAATCTGCCAATGATGCAAAAAAAATACTCACACAAGCGGCATTCAAAACAAAGAATTTCACGCGATAACCTTAAAGACTCATGCTACCTTTCTTACTTTTCGATTATATTGTTTAATACATTAAGATAGATCTCAAAATTGGCAATCATTCATATTCACTTGGGACACTTTCACAGTTTGCCGCCCGGTGGCGTTCCATTCACTAGATTCTTAGAACGTATTGTTTTTCGAAGACCCTATTGTACGATATCGCCAAAACAAATAGGTTCCCAAACAGTTATCAGAACTGTCACAACCAATTATGAGCTTTATGTCCTTGTAATAAGGTAAACATGTCTGCATATATTAAAATTGTAACAGATGCATCGGCAAAAATTAAAGTAAATGTATCCCATTGTTTTGTAGCCGCACCACACTAAAAGGCATTTTTCTATGGTGAGAGTGAGAGCTACAAGATATTCGATGGAATTAAGTAAATAATTTTAGTAAATATTGTCAATTTTGAGCCTTTGTTTGACTTCTGTTATATCTAATCTACGTACTGAACTCGACCGATCCTTTTAGTACAAATATTATTGGCAGATCATTATACAAATGATAATTTAATAATTTTTACATGGTTTACTATAATAAGACAAAGATGTCAGGCTCACGTCAGTTAAAAAATAAAAATATATATTTCATATTGACCGAATGTATATTCAAGAAAACTCACACATACAATTGTAATATGATTGACAATTGATTGAATTTTTACCACATAGGTACCCCAATAGGACTTATATCTACAGATTATTAAAAATATAACTGTTTAAAATGTTCAGTTGGTAAAAAGAATACCAGATCAAGCACTTGGCAGACTTTATCGTGTACAGTCTTTATTGATTTTATTTTTTACTACTAGCACTTTATATTTATTGCTATCATGTTATATAATAAACAATAAAGTGTTAGTATTTGATCTTTTATATAAAATACTACTATGGTAGCACTATACAGTATTTCTAATTTTCTACTCGTACTTATTGCAACTTAAAACATTGCAAGCAAAAACTAACAGAGGACCTACCGCGAACCACGTTCGTCGTGTTGCCTCTCTGTCGCACTTATAAAATTTTACGTAAGTGTGACGGGGCGGCAACACGTCGAACGTGGTTCGCGGTAGGCCCTCTGCTCAGAAAACGGTTTTGCAAATAAACCGTTTATTGAATTTCGACTCTATGAACCACGGAATAAGGTTAAATATGGCAGAAACGTCATGAATCTTTTGTCTAATAATTTGTAGCTCTTACGTACGCCGGTCCGTTCCTTCGCTACTCGTCAAGGACGTTTCCGGAGCCACGGGTAAATAAGATCCGTTTCTTCGAATACCCGTTTATCCGTGGAGACGGCTCTTAATTACACGTTTCTTAATTACACGTGTGGAACGGGCCAGAAAACCGTGTACGTATTATTCGGAAACGGGTATTCGGAACGTGTAAACGAAACACGGATCCGACCGCGAGCCCTACTCTGGACCGAAATTGCACCCGGGAAGGGTAATTTCCGGGATAAAAAATCGATGAACATATCAACATACATAAAAAAACCCGAAGAATTGAAAACCATCTGTTGCTTAAAATTGATTAAGAACTATCTTAATGATATTATCTACATCTGTACATTCTGTATAGAACTTTCGCCTCGTTTACGATGTCGCCCGTGCCCAGCAAATCCAATTAAATAAAGGGTAGTTAGCTGACACATCGCATGTAAAGAGGGATAATCATCGGATGTCGTTCAGATTAAGAAGGTCTTCGAACGGCTCTTACGGTTAAGCCTTAGATGCATGAAGTATATTTATAGTATTTATATTTAGAGCTCAACGAGGGTGCAGAGTGTTAAGATCGGCAACGCGCATGTAACTAATCTGGAGTTGCAGGCGTACAGTCAGCGTCAAATACTTCGTAGCAGTCAAAGTAGCCAAATAGTTCGGTACACCATATATTTAGTATGGTGTACCGAACTATTTGGCCACTTTGACTGCTACGAAGTATTTGACGCTGACTGTACATAATACATATACACGGTGGTCAAAAAGTATGTGCATTCCCGTTGCCAGGGAGGTTTTGGGCTTATACTGAGCAACTTTTACCATCGGACCAACCCCGAAATCGCGAAAAAAATTTTTGACTGTGTCATACATTTTAGCTGGTCCATTTTCTATGGGAGGGTAAATTTTTTTTCGCGATTTCGGGCTTGGTCCCATAGTAAAAGTTGCTCAGTATAATCCCAAAACCTCCCTGGCAACGGGAATGCACATATTTTTTGGCCACCTTGTATAAATAAATATTATAGGACATTATTTCACAAATTGACTAAGTCCCACAGTAAGCTCAATAAGGCTTGTGTTGAGGGTACTTAGACAACAATATATATAACATATAAATACTTAAATACATAGAAAACACCCATGATTCAGGAACAAATATCCATGCTCATCACACGAATCTACAAACCATCGGCTTCATAGGCAGGGTCACTACCCACTAGGCTAGACCGATAGGCATAGGCTATGGAGACTGCTTACCATCAGGCGGGCCGTATGCTTGTTTGCCACCGACGTAGTATTAAAAAAAGAGTTTTTACTCATATTAAAATTTGACGACCGGTTTGGCCTAGTGGGTAGTGACCCTGCCTACGAAGCTGATGGTCCCGGGTTCAAATCCTGGTAAGGGCATTTATTCGTGTGATGAGCATGGATATTTGTTCCTGAGTCATGGGTGTTTTCTATGTATTTAAGTATTTATAAATATTTATATATTATATATATCGTTGTCTAAGTACCCTCAACACAAGCCTTATTGAGCTTACTGTGGGACTTAGTCAATTTGTGCAATAATGTCCTATAATATTTATTTATTATTTATTTTAAAACAACCAAAGTTACAACCTAATTAATTTTAAATTATATAAGGGCTGGTCAATATTTCGCTCAGCCGATCGAGCGGAGCATTCCGGCCAGCCTTCTGAGCACCCTATGTGTGTATGATATGTACCTACGATAAGAATCCTGAGCGCATTATTAGGCCCTCAGCACACGGCGCGAAAGCGTAAGAGACGCGTAAGCGTATCGTAATACGCGCGTAGAACGAGAGCGCTACGAGCACGTACAAGTTCAAACAAGTCCGCACACGAAGCGTCGTCGTAGCGTAGCATATGAGGTTTCTGTCGTCATTACGACAGGCGTAAAAAACAAAACTTGTGACATAATCCACAAAATCAAACAATAAAAGATCTCCTTCATCTGACGAGAAAGTAAGATCGTCGATACATCCGCCGAAGACCTTTGACGCCATCATTTCAACGCATGAGACTTATAAAACGATTACGCTTACGCGACGCTTGGTGCCCAGAACTCGACGCGTCTCGTACTCGTAACGTTTTTACGATACGCTTACGCTGGCGCCTCGTGTGCTGAGGGCCTTAGTCATGTTTGCAATTTTTCGAGCACGATATTTTGACCACCACATACAATACATACAAAACGTTAAACGTAGCATCCCAGTCCCGTATGGAGCTTTTAGATTTCTGTTTATTTGTTATTGAAGATTGTTTATATGATTAATATCGCAAATAAAGGAAAGTTTGGAACGAACTCTGTTTAAGGCAAAATAAGTTTACATTAAGAAAGTAATATAGGTACACAATTTTGTTTCTCCTTTCCTGTTATTTGAAGATCTTTCCTAAATTTCTATGGGTTACTTTAACCCTTTGAACGCTGTATGTCATAAACACAAATGTAACTCAATAATAAAAAAAAAACTAGTTTTCGCTGGATACTTCATGTAAACATGTTATTTCAATTATTCACTCTCTTTTGTCTCTGCCATATTAAACAAAGACTGTAAACTGTAAAGGTGTCAACTAAAGGTGTATGTACACAACCTTATGTGGACTTATGACCTTTCCAGCCTTAGCTCCCATATGCAACGCTGGCAATTAATGTGACCTATATGACCTAGATATCGGTGTAATTACAGTAAAACCCTCTCTTTATAAGCTAATTAGCGGGCACACGGGCTGTTTTATATTTTTCACGTCAGCAGCTCGAACAAGGGTACTTAGCTGCTTAAAAACAGTGAGCAAAATCGCATTTTGCTCACCGAGTGAGACAAAATAACATTCAAGTGACCTTTAGATTCGAATGTCATTTCAACGTGCGGGGCCTAATACAAGTTCGAAATATTTGGATTCTATTGTCTTTATCCCTTTCACGTCATTAGCAAAAAGAAAGAGACAAAAAAAGTTCATACGTAATTCAACGGTATATTGACGGTATAGACCCCCGAAATAAGTCAGACCGCATCGTTCCAAAACACTCTACGAGTCTTCATTCGTAATAATTAATTAATGAAATAAAAGTTTAAAATTTAATAAAATACCATATTTTACGTATTTTATTATACAATCAAAACAATAAACTTGTACAAATTTACGCAATTGTTACGCAGTAAATAATTCTACTTAACTACTTTAAAGTTAAACGATCTCTACTATAGTTGACAAATAGTAGTATCCGCAATTCGGACCTTATCTTACAAAGTTTTTTTTTACAAAAAAAAGTTGTCGATTGAACTGTCAATTGATGTTTGTTAATTCATTGTTTTCGTATTATTTTATTGAAATTTCTTTTGTTTTGTTTTATTGCGGTAATTAAAGTTAATTGTTAGAATACCTTCAGAAAACATGAGTGAAATAGTCATCCGTCTGTCTGGATTGCATTTTTTCAGGTTGTATTTTTTGATGGCTGACTGATGTAAAAAAATTTGTATACTACACGAGATCGAAGTTATTTACATCTCGTGCGAAATATCAAACTTTGCTCTCTTGTTGTACAAATAACTATTCTTTGTATAATTTTAATAATAAAACTTTTTAACAAAAAATAAAACCGACTTCAAGAATTACCAAAAGCGCCATACATGTACCTATAACATTTGAAGAGACCCCGACTTGGTGCCAACGGGACCATCTCGGGGTTATAACCGTTCGATTAAAAAAAAAATTGAAAATCGGTTCACGATTCTCGGAGATATCGAGTAACATACATACAAAAAAAACAGTCGAATTTAAGTCGGTTAACAACAAGAAACTAACTTTAGAAAGCAGTTTAAAATTAACACAAATGGATGTCATTGTTAGCGCCCAAGTAATAATAGTTGACTTTATTTCCAATTTTTGAGTGACATTAACGTGAGACACTTCATTCTGTTCCTGTCTGATTAAATTTCTTTTCTTTTAATTATTTATATAAGAATTCAAGTCTTGGAGAGCCTCTACATCTGTAAGGATAAATAAATGTTTTTTTTTTTTTCTCTGACACTTAGAGACTTATACATCTCTAAAGAATTTTACCGCGATAAAAAGTCTTATTATTATATTATATATTCCAATATAAATAATTCTAGTTTAACGCTGTTCGACTTTACACCAGTAAATAGAAGAGATGACTGAAAATTGGGCTTTTCCAAAAAGCAAGAAAATTTGCAACATCATACATGCCTGATTTCGAAACACTAAAAATTTACTCGAAGTTTCGTGCATTTCATAATAAATAACTAATTTAGTATGTTGTCTTTTGAATAGAGGCCTCGAAGCGGCAGATCTCTAGGAACAAGTAACCCTGGGCCCATCTCAAAGATTGCTAATAGAATTTGCGAAAACGAAGCATGCCTGTCATAACTATCGTAAAAACTGAGGTAGATATATGCGGCTAAAGTGCAAATAACTACGATGAAAGTCAATTCAGTTCTTCGTACGAAGGTTAGGATAACTAAAGTTACAGAAAATGTGTGTTACTTAAGTCTAGGCCGATTCGAAAATCATACAATTTTCTTCGTACAAAAAACGCAATTGGTCGTTGACATAGAATAGAGTAAGAGCTTCAAACGTCCTGCAGTGCCGTTCTCTCAGCCATTATTGGGCTCAAATCCAAAGTGTATTAAAAGAGAAGAATGAAACAGCCAAAAAACAAACAATTCCAGCAGGTGACGGGCTGATGCAGGCAAATATGAAAAACGGGTCCGCAAAAAGCTGCCACTGAATGCGCTAGGAAGAAGCTGCCTATGACTCCTACAGAAAAAAATATGAATAAAAACCTGACAAATATCTAAATTAAAAGTCGCTTTTTTATTGTAGTTATTCTAAAAACCCTAGTTTGTTCTCAATCGCATCAGTTTCATTTGAAATTACCAGTTTTTTTTCAATACATCCCTTACATACTAACCTTAAGCTGTTAATTTATTTGTTTTGTTTTCACTTGTTACTAACAACCTATGGAGTTTGTTCTTCGAAATAAACATTTTTATTTCACGATACAGAAAACCAATTATAATAAAGTTTGGCATATAATATAAACCTAAAAAGCTCTAGGTAAGTTTATGGCCTTCTTTATTTTTTTTTTGTCCAGGGGGTGGTCCTGGAAGAAGGCCAAACAGCACAGCAAGATTCCCACGCGGGCGAAGCACCGGGCACATTTAGTGCGTTAATAAACCTAAGACTACCAAAAAACAACCATTTACCGGAATTTAATGGTCATCAGCTGTTCTACTTTAAATTAAAAATAGCCCGCATAGGACTATCGAGAAGATAATTATGGCAAACGTTACAATTTACAGCATTAGAAACTAGAATACATTAGCGACCCGATGTCAATTATACACCGTGGGCCAATTAAACCCGACAGATAACCACGCATTCCTTATGTCATAAGGTGCAAATAAATGTTACATGAGTTTTGGCTAATTCGCCAAAAAAATATTTTTGCATTTTCTGCACACGATACAGTATCAAATCAAAGGGGACGGAATAGATTACTTTATTTTATTTAATACATATAGAAGCACTTTTATAAGTCTTGCTATTGGTGCTTTTGAGAAAAAAGGAAAAAGGACGACCTGGGGGCCTACCGCGAAAACCGAAATTCGCAAATTGCGGGGATCTTTCTCTTTTACTCTCACTAAGACGTAATTAGAGTGACAGAGAAAAATGCCCGCAATTGACGAACTTCGATTTTCCCGGTAGCCGCCCTGTTGTCATTATGAAAACAGTTCGTAATTATTTACATAACAGAGTTTATTTTTTTTATACATATTTGAAAGCTAAATACATTACATTACTATTTAAAATTCACCATTCATAACTTTCTGATTTTATTAACTTAAAAAAATAACAATCTTCTATTGCGTACCTATTCTATATGAACTATGCTTCAACAAGGACGACCTGTTGAGTTGTCATAGACCAAATAAAGTAGCATTTCTTTTTTTTCCCCCAATTCACCTCAATTCGCTAGGTATACAACAAGTTATATGAAAATTAAAAAAAAAATCGTATTGGGCGTAGGTTAGAATCTCTCTAAACATCTTAAAGTATCAAAACCAACATCATCATCGCTCTAGATCCCAATTACAGCTGTAAGTATAAAACGTAAATTGGCAGAACGAAAGACAGACCGCCAAATTACTCGTATCTAACCTCGGACACGGCAAAAAGTTGTTGGCATAGCAACATCTTGCTTAACAAGAAAAAGATTCGTGAGTAAAAAGTTCATTTGAGGCGTCGAGGTCGAGCCATATTAGCGGCCCGCTGCCGCTGCCGCTTGTGGAGATGAGTGTATGTTGAGAAACGCTATGGGAGTTTGAGAATTTGCAAGTGTTATTTCCTTAATACAGGCTTTGGTACACGTGAATCGATGAACGATCGATATAGATATGCCATTGCGGGCACTCGATTTGAGGCATTCAACTTCTCGAATATTTGAATTATTCTCTTGACTGGGATAATTTATAAAAACCATAAAATAAGATTCTAAATCAAGTAAAACATCAACCGGCTACAAAAACAATCCATAAACCTGCGAAAATATATTTAAAAAAAGAAGGGGTTCTTCAAAAAAGGACTGTACAAGTTTTTAAAGGGTCGGCAACGCGCATGTAATAGCTCTGGTGTTGCAGGCGTCCATAGGCTACGGTGACCGCGTATTATCAGGCGGGCCGTATGCTTGTTTGCCACCGACGAGAATTAAAACAAAAAATTACTTGAACAGTAAGGAGTTCAATAATATAATGCTTAAGTTACATAAGTAACTGTAAATTTTTTATGGAAATATTTACATTTGGTATGGAAATGAACTTAGAGTTCCTTATTTACACAGTGGAGATGATAATCATAGTAAAATAAATTAACTAAATAAGACTAATCACATTTACATATTCTGAATGCAATCCCGAAACGCCCGGCGGCCCAAGTAACCCTGTAGTTTCCAGTTTCCACAAGCGTAAGCGACTGGATAATGTGTTCTGGCCCCGTACACGTCCTTATTATACCTACCTCACGTAACCGGCGAAGATGTAGTATAACTTGCGATATTTTAAGAACAATTGTAGCGGTGCCTGTCTAAATTTAACCATTTTTAAGAAATACAACCTACATTATAACCTTTATTGCATTTTTTAAGAAACAGTTTATTTTGGTTCATATTATGCGACTTCTTTATGTACTTTAAGTAGTCTGGCGGACGTGAAATTTCGGTTTAACTGCTTATAATTCCATTCGAGATGAGAAATTTGCGATTCCAAAAACGAACGAGGCGAATGCACGGTAAGCTAAGGCAATACTGAACAGCTTTTGTTGACGAAAACGCGTGGTCTCAAAATAAAACTTGTTTCAAATATGTTTAACAATTGCATTATTATGAGGCAATGACCCGTTCCGCGGATATTATTTTTGTATGGACTCATTTGCCGTTAAAGGCCTTATTCCTACAGACGAGCGTATTTTGTAAAATGCTTCCTTTTTCATTCAAGATTACGACGTAACTATTAGTATTTATTCAAAAACTGATAACGTACTTAAATAATCGTTTCCTAAACTAGGGGCTCCAACAGTTCAAATTTTCATTTTCTCTTTTAAACCTCTTTTTTAATGAGGTTTTTTGGGAGTCTTTTCCAAATTTTGCAGTGAGATGTGGCGTTTCGGTTCTCAATTTTGCTATAAACAAGAATCATTTGGTACATGAATGACTACAATTTGATTCAACATATCTCGTATGAGGGGCTGGAATGATTAACAAGCGAAGATTCATTTGAAAAAACTGATAAAATACCTTCCGAGTTTTCTTCATTTTTTGGCGAAAACAGGGTTTTATTATATTTTATTTCCGCAAATTGTACGCATATTTTGCTTTAAAAATAATATTATAGCAAACTGTAACTTTATGTTAACCTATAAAAAAAAAATCGTAACTATGGGACCTACATTGCCGTAAATTTATATATTTTTAAAACACGTATAAATGACGCAGCAGCGACGCCCCGCTCTCAGTCCGCGCGGAGCGCGCTTAGAGGACGGACCTGTGCTCGATTGTCAGGCATTCGTTGCGATCGTAATCAGCTACGGAGTTCCGAGAAGCATGGGCGCCGGCAGCGGGTGCAAGGGGGTGCACTTGCACCCGCCTGGCAGGAAAGAAAAAATATAAAATAAAATTCATGTCTTTTACGCGTCTGCACCCGCATTAGAGTTGGACCAATATAAGTCCGCAATGATTTTAATAGCAAAACTCGGAACTAACACAAGGAAAGTAAATGACTGCATCGATTTTTCTACTCCATTTATTATGCACCTCCCTGAAAGTAATCCTGGCGGCGCCCATGCCGAGAAGTGCTATATACTGCGATTAGAAAATCTTAATAAAAGTTCATTTTTTACAGTATGCCTAACAGACTCGCTTATTGATGGATTTTCAGTGTTACTTTTTTTTTAATACTAAGTCGGTGGCAAACAAGCATACGGCCCGCATATGTACGCCTGCAACTCCAGAGGAGTTACATGCGCGTTGCCGACCCTAACCCCCTCCCGCCCCTCGTTGAGCTCTGGCAACCTTACTCACCGGCAGGAACACAACACTATGAGTAAGGTCTAGTGTTATTTGGCTGCGATTTTCTGAAAAACGCATTTTCACTTGAAATTACGTTAGGGTTTGCATTATTATTTTTGACCCGGATGAAGTCCAAGTTCTATGATGGAGTCAGGAGTTGGTCACCAGAACTCCTAATCTACTAATTATAATCCCATCGTGTTTGGGCTCAAAAGATTTGCCCTGACGAACACCATCGATCTAGATGAGGTCCAGGGTCTCATGATGGAGTCAGGAGTTGGTCACTAGAACTCCTAATCTACTCATTATAATTCCATCGTGTTTGGGCTCAACAGAGTTGCCCTGATGAGCACCTTCAATCTAGATGAGGTCCAGGGTCTCATGATGGAGTCAGGAGCTGGTCACCAGAACTCCTAATCTACTCATCATAACTCCATCGTGTTTGGGTTCAATAGAGTTGCCCTGACGAGCACCATCAATCTAGATGAGGTCCAGGGTCTCATGATGGAGTCAGGAGCTGGTCACCAGAACTCCTAATCTACTCATCATAACTCCATCGTGTTTGGGCTCAATAGATTTGCCCTGATGAACACCATCGATCTAGATGAGGCCCAGGGTCTCATGATGGAGTCAGGAGTTGGTCACCAGAACTCCTAAACTACTCATCATAACCTCATCGTGTTCGGGCTCAATAGATTTGCCCTGACGAGCATCATCAATCTAGATAAAGTCCAGGGTCTCATGATGGAGTCAGGAGTTGGTCACTAGAACTCCTAATCTACTCATCATAACTCCATCGTGTTTGGGCTCAATAGAGTTGCCCTGACGAGCACCTCAATCTAGATGAGGTCCGGGTCTCATGATGGAGTCAGGAGCTGGTCACAGAACTCCTAATCTACTCATCATAACTCCATCGTGTTTGGGCTCAATAGAGTTGCCCTGACGAGCACCATCAATCTAGATGAGGTCCAGGGTCTCATGATGGAGTCAGGAGCTGGTCACCAGAACTCCTAATCTACTCATCATAACTCCATCGTGTTTGGGCTCAATAGATTTGCCCTGACGAGCACCATCATCTAGATGAGGCCAGGGTCTCATGATGGAGTCAGGAGTTGGTCACCAGAACTCCTAATCTACTCATCATAACCTCATCGTGTTTGGGCTCAATAGATTTGCCCTGACGAGCACATCATCTAGATAGTCCAGGGTCTCATGATGGAGTCAGGAGTTGGTCACTAGAACTCCTAATCTACTCATTATAATTCCAGTGTTTGGGCTCAAAGATTTGCCCTGATGAGCACCATCGATCTAGATGAGGTCCAGGGTCTCATGATGGAGTCAGGAGTTGGTCACCAGAACTCCTAAACTACTCATCATAACCTCATCGTGTTTGGGCTCAATAGATTTGCCCTGACGAGCATCATCAATCTAGATAAAGTCCAGGGTCTCATGATGGAGTCAGGAGTTGGTCACTAGAACTCCTAATCTACTCATTATAATTCCAACGTGTTTGGGCTCAAAAGATTTGCCCTGACGAGCACCATCGATCTAGATGAGGTCCAGGGTCTCATGATGGAGTCAGGAGTTGGTCACCAGAACTCCTAATCTACTCATCATAACTCCATCGTGTTTGGGCTCAATAGAGTTGCCCTGACGAGCACCATCAATCTAGATCAGGTCCAGGGTCTCATGATGGACTCAGGAGTTGATCACCAGAACTCCTAGTCTATTCATCATAACTCCATCGTGTTTGGGCTCATAAATTTGCCCTGACGAGTACCATCGATCTAGATTAAGTTGAGGGTCTCATGATGGACTCAGTAGTTGGTCACCAGAACTCCTAATCTATTCATCATAATGGTAATTTGATGGTGCTTGACGGAGTAAATCTATTGACGCAAACACGATGGAGTTATGATAAATAGATTACGAGTTCTGGTGACCAACTCCTGACTCCATCATGAGACCCTGGACTTCATCTAGATCGATGGTACTGACGTCATGGCAAATCTTTTGAGCCAAACACGATGGAATTATAATGAGTAGATTAGGAGTTCTAGTGACCAACTCCTGACTCCATCATGAGACCCTGAACATCATCTAGATTGATGGTGCTCGTGAGGGCAAATCTATTGAGCCCAAACACGATGGAGTTATGATGAGTAGATTAGGAATTATGGTGACCAACTCCTGACTCCATCATTGAGACCCCCCAAGTAGCATTTTACTCCATTTAAGAGTACACATTTAGTTCCCAGGTGTACTTGAAGCATTATTACAGTTCACTCGTGATGTATAAGCTGCATTATTGCGATTATAATAACACCTATACCTGTCTAAGGGACTTATAGGAGGGTAGAGTTATACTTTTATACGACTGTTGGTGTTATAATACTCTAACAACTATCCTTTAGTCCAGCCGTCTGACTAAGAGCATTATAGGAGGGTAGAGATACGGCAACCGCCTGTTTAACAGCCTACTTGTACGATGTTGTAGAGCTAGCATTTTAATAGAACACACATGGTCATTTATAAAGCACAAAGCTGTTATGTTTACTTGTTTGAGACTGTTATACACGCTAGGCTCTGTAGTGGTACAAATGTGGGACTTTATATAGGTAACAGACATTCTAACAGAACACATGTGAACCTATTATACGCTCACCGCATTAAATTGGAGTTTATATCAGTTCACATAGCCGTATTTCATTTCCACCATTTGTTCTGCGTAACCTAAATATTTACCAAATAAATCTCCAAAATTATCATGCAGATTTATCACAAAATACGCAGATAGAGCGATTGAGTTTTGGGTTTCATGCTATAATTAATTACCGTAGTATAATTATAATGCCAATATAATGTCAAAAACTGAAAATTGTTGATTTCCTCTCAGCCAGTTTTAAATATTTTAAAATGAATATCGCGTTTTTTACAGAGGCGCGTGAATATTTTAGCTGTAAATATGTATACATTTCACGATAAACTTGCATTCCCATAGCATTTAACATTATCTAAGAATTTTTAAAACAGGTACTTACCGCGTGTTATCATAAAAATTTATCAAAGGATATCCGCCGGTGTTTCTGATGGCACACAAAAACCAAACTAATGAGGAATAAATAAAATAAAGAAATATAATGGACCCACGTGAATTTTAGGTAGCACTGGAGTACTTTTGTCGGATTTTATAACTGTGATAGCTGTGTATTTAGCCACTTGTTACTCTTTATTACACTCATGTACGTTGTATGGTTCACACCTGCGTCCCATATAGTGTATTAGTCAGTCTTAAGTCCGATGTTACTACTTTAAACTGTAAATAACGATGTAGATCTTGATTTACTCAACCAGCATTTCTCCGCTTCTGCTACTTTTAGTGGACCAGCCAAAACTCAGACTCTCAACAATCTCTCTAATTTCACAACTTCTGCCTATTCTCATTTTTCTTTCTCAAAATTTTCCGAATGTGACGTTAAGAAGAAACATACTATCGGTATCCTCTAACGCTGTTGGCGTAGACAATGTAAGCCGTAATATGATCCTTCCGCTCCTTGATCTCCTTGTTCCTATCATTACCCACATCCTTAATAGCTCCATTTCGTCCGGTGTTTTCCAACGCTTTGGAAAGAAGCTCACATAATCCCTTTACCTAAAAGTCTAAACCTTCTTCTTTTCTGGACTACCGTCCTATTTCCATTCTTCCCTTTCTTTCCAAGGTTCTAGAGCGGTTTAGTCCATCAACAACTAACCTCTTATTTAAATAGATATAGCCTCATGAACCCTTTCCAATCCGGTTTTCGTTCCGGTCATAACACGGTTACATCGCTTATTAAAATCACTGATGACATCCGAGCGGGAATGGATAAAAGGATGGTAACGGTATTAACGTTGTTGGATTTTAGTAACGCATTTAATACGTAGATTTTGACATTCTCATTGCAGTATTATGTTCCCCTTAATCTATCACCTCCGGTTCTTCAATGGTTTAGAAGTTACCTTGTTGGCCGTCGGCAGAGAATTAAGGTGGAAGATTCTCATTCCTCTTGGTGCAACACTCTTGCCGGCGTTCCGCAGGGTGGCGTTCTATCACCACTTCTCTTCTCGGTTTTTATTAATTCAATCACTAGTAACATTGTCTCTTCTTATCACTTGTATGCTGATGATTTACAAATTTATTCTCAGGGTGTGCTTGATGATCTACCATCCGTTATTAATACTACAAATAATGATTTGGAAAATATTTTAGACTGGAGTCATCGCTATGGTCTCATTGTCAATCCGTCTAAATCGCCAAACAATCATTATAGGTAGTTCAAAATTAATCTCCCGAATAGATTTTCCAACTTACCTACGATTTTTATTTAACGGCACACAGATCCCTTATTCTTTTCAAGTTAAAAATTTAGGCATCATTATGGACCGTACTCTATCTTGGGTTCCTCAGATCAATGAGGTTAGTAGGAAAATGTTTGCTGCAATAGGATCGCTACGGCGGCTTCGTAACTTTTTACCGCTCGCTACCAAAGCTGCGCTTGCTCATGCTCTGCTTCTCCCCATTTTAGATTATGCGGATATCAGTTATCCCGATCTTACTGAAGAACAACTAAATAAACTCGAACGTCTTCAAAATCTATGCATCCGGTTCATTTATGGCTTGCGAAAATATGATCATGTCTCCTTATTACCGTTCGCAGCTCAAGTGGCTTCCCATACGTTTGCGACGCAATTTCACATATTCTTGCTCACCTGTACGGTATTTTATTCAACCCCTCTACCCCACTCTACTTGAAGGAGCGCTTCAAATACCTCTCTTCTTTGAGATGCTCCCAAAATTATATGCTTGCCCAAATTTCTTCTTCTTCAAAATTCTTATAACGATTCTTTTACCTTCAAAGCGATTCGGTTATGGAATGCCCTGCCGTCTGAGATAAGACATTGCTAAATCGCTCCCCATTTTAAGGCTCAACTCAAAATACACTATCTGTCCCTTCCTCAAACTCGTAATCATTCGATTCAGTCTCTTTGATTCTGTGTTGTGTGAAATATGTATGTATATGTTTATATATATATATTTATCATATTTATGTATATATTTATATGTTATACATATATTTGTGCTGTTTTATTTTTTTCCTCTGTTCTGGTTCTCCATTTATATTTGCTACCCTTATACATATTTCTTCCTTACAGTAATTTCTACTACCTGAAGGTTGTCTGGAAGAGATCGCTTTTTAGCGATAAGACCGCCTGTTGTTGCTTAGTTTTTTTATGTTAATTACTGTATTTAATCATGTTTTCGTTGTGCACAATAAAGAATATTATTATTTATTTGTCTGTCTTACCATATCTCGGGGACCATGGGGTCCCGGACCTTTGGGAGGCATACGTGGGGCCGAAGCCAACAGCGCAGAGGCCCTTTAAGACAAATTAATCTACAAGCAAGGGATACACGTCGCGGATACCATCTCCGAGCGCACAATATGTATACATCCGGAGATGGTCCCGCCAGGTGCAAAGACTATTGCAGTGCAGCACTTTTGTGCTGCGATGGGATCTAAGGTCATAAGGCATTGATTTGAAAGTTGGATGGACTGGATAATAGGCTATGGAGGAGACTAGCGGACACCTGCCGTGACAATCAGTCTCGGAATTGTGTAAGACAGGCGGTGGACTCGCCAACTCATTGAGTGGGCCCCACAACGGCCGCACGCACAGTGCGACAATAGGGCAACACTTTGGAGCGGCTGTGAGTTTGTCGAGAGGTGAGTCTGCGGAAGCCAGATCCCGGTAATCCGTTCAGCAGGCCGCCGGCGTTATGGACAATTTACACTTCCAACCTGGAGCATAAGGTCCGCTCTTGCGACTCCACTCTGGCGGCGGTGAAGGCCAAGCGCAGAGGCGAGGGCCTAATAAAAGGGCCCTCTGGAATAGGGGGTCCGCGGTTGTCGCACTCACCGTCAGCTCGCCACATTATTATTATTATTATTATTATTAAACTGCTATTATAATGCTATTATACTGCTAATGTACAGCCATAGTGAACTTAAGGCTGTCTAATTTGTGCCCAACACTGGTTCTATAAGAGCATTATAGCAAGCTATACAGCTCTTATACAGCTGACTTACACAGCTTGTGGAGTACATGTGAACGACTAGACATCTCATATAGAACCCCGAATGCCACTTGGTGCCTGGACTTCATCTAGATCGATGGTACTCGTTAGGGCAAATCTTTTGAGCCCAAACACGTTGGAATTATAATGAGTAGATTAGGAGTTCTAGTGACCAACTCCTGACTCCATCATGAGACCCTGAACATCATCTAGATTGATGGTGCTCGTTGAGGGCAAATCTATTGAGCCCAAACACGATGGAGTTATGATGAGTAGATTAGGAATTATGGTGACCAACTCCTGACTCCATCATGAGACCCTGGACTTCATTTAGATTGATGGTACTCGTCAGGGCAAATCTATTGAGCTCAAATACGATGGAATTATAATGAGTAGATTAGGAGTTCTAGTGACCTACTCCTGACTCCATCATGAGACCCTGGACTTCATCTAGATTGATGGTGCTCATCAGGGTAAATCTATTGAGCCGCAAACTCGATGGAGTTATGATGAGTAGATTAGGAGTTCTGGGGAGTTCTGGTGACCAACTCCTGACTCCGTCATGAGACCCTGGACCTCATCTAGATCGATGGTGTTCGTCAGGGCAAATCTTTTGGAGCCCAAGCACGATGGAATTATAATGAGTAGATTAGGAGTTCTGGTGACCAACTCCTGAATCCATCATAAGAAGAACCTGGATGGACTTCATTCGGGTCCAAAAATAATAATACAAACCCTAACGTGATTTCAAAGTAACACTGAAACTCTATATCTCATTGGCATCTTGACTAGGCAGCATGGGTGCGTAGCCACCATGCCAATCGATACGACAACGAAACACTATCTGTCTCTCTCTCGTACTAATATGCACAAACGATTGGCATCTTGGCTGGGCAGCATGGGTGCGTAGCCAACATGCGAAACGTTTACGATACGACAAGGAAACACTATCTGTCTCTCTATCGCACTAATATGCGCAATTCGATTGGCTTCTTGGCTAGGTATCATGGTGTGCGTAGCCAACATGCCAATCGTTTACGATACGACAACGAACACTACTCTCTCTCTATCGCACTAATATACGCAAACGATTGGTATTTTGGCTAGGCACTAAGCAAGTGTGTGGCCAACATGCCAATCGTTTACGATACGACAACGAAACACTATCTGTCTCTCTATCGAACTAATATACTTTATCTTATACCTGCAGTCATTTACTAACTTCTTCATTTTCCATTGGTGTGAAAGAGACAGAATTAAAGAGCAAGGGTTTATAGTACACTCTGTAGTCTGTACACTTAGTAGTAGTGTACATAAAAAAAAAAAAACTACTGTGCATATACAATAAAATAAAGAGTGCCCATATGATATCATATGACACTAAATTAATGTTGCTTGAAATATATATGAAAACTATCAAGATTATTCTAGTCTGCATTGAACGCGCCGCGTCGCGTTGCCGGCGCTCGCGTACCGAGCGCCAACGCCATCTATCGAGCGTTATTTCGTGAAATCGGAGAACGCTCCAAGGATTAAGGGCTCTTAATAGAAATGCAATTTTGAAGAGAGCAGATTCACCAACTTACTTGTGTCAAAATGAACCATAAATCAACACAGTGCAGAGTTGAAAATTAGATCATTAGGTAGGTATTTCTATTTATTTCATTTCGTTCTATAGGCACCAAGCGGAATTCCATTGCAGAGCTAAGATATTTGTATTTTAGTCAAAATGTCATCACCCTTATTACCAAGGCAACAGAGTACACCGGTAGAAGAGCGCGGCGAATGGTCTGCCGCGCTCGTAGCGGTACGCGAACATCTACCCTGCAGCAATTAATTGACTTACTTGGACTCTATGGCATAGGCAATAAGGGTGATGATATTTAAACTAAAATACAAATATCTCAGTTCTGCAATGGAATTCCGCTTAGTGCCCATAGAACGAAATGAAGTACATAGAAATACTTATCTAATGACCTAACTCTTATTTCTGTTGATTTTTGGACCAGCCTCCATACAAAGTTCCCCATGGTTCTTATACCCTACGTGACATAGACTACCCATCTTTTAAAATCATTAGAAACGGTTGGTCATAATAAACGTGTGCGCGGCTCCACGAACACCATCCTACAAACGCTGGCCGAGAGGTGGGACTCGTCGATACTGAGGCTATGGATGCAGCTCCATACCACAGCGGGGAAATAATATTTTTTTAAGCCAATTTATTACTAACATAGTTTCTTAAGGATTTACACATTGTTACTAACATATTTAATTTTAATTTTTATCTTAATTTATATTGTATTTTAATGTATTGGTATATGGAATTTATTTTCTGAATTAAAATTATTGAATTGAATAATCTCACGCGTGACATGACTAGCCGTACCACGAGTTGACACCTGACGTTTAGGTTGGCGACTGGGTGAACTCGATCGCTACCGTAAATGTCAAATGCCACCTCGTGGTAGCCTTGGCGATACACGGTTCGTTGCCATGTGCTCAATGCTTCGGCTCAATTGGCTCCTTGAGAAGCAAGCGCGGACACAGACCGGTTGTAATTTAAGAAATGATATGTCATATGTCACATCGCTTGCTTATTGTGCTCATATTGAAAGCTCTGTTATCGCCTAACCTAGAGTTCTTTTTATTTACTGTTATATTTGTCGAATGATTATAAATTGTCAATAGGTAATGCAAATGCAGCTACTCAGTAGCTAGGCTTCGGCTCAATTGGCTCCCTTAGAAGCAAGCGCGTGCACAGACCGGTTGTAATTTAAGAAATTATATGTCATATGTCACATAGCTTGCTTATCGTGCTCCGTCCCCCGCCGCGTCTGTCTGCGTGAACTACTGAACAGATTTTCATGCGGTTGGCAACTTATGAATACAGTGATTCTTGAGGAAGGCATAGGTGTATTATTAGTTAAGGTTTTGTGTAACCCGTGCGAATCCGGGCCGGGTCCCTAGTTCATTATAAAACGGGATTATCGCGTATAATTACAAGCTTTTATTTAGTTTCACCTGTCCCGTTGTCTGTGTGTCGGTATTTTTTTATACTACTTCGGTGGGCAACAAGCATACGGGCCGCATGATGGTAAGCAGTCTCCGTAGCCTATGTACACTGCAACTCCAGAGGAGTTCATGCGTGTTGCCGGACCCTAAACCCTCCCCCCACCCCCCCTCGTTGAGCCTGGCACACAACCTTACTCCACCGGCCAGGAACACAACACTATGGGTAGGGTATAGTGTTATTTGGCTGCCGTTTTCTGTAAGGTGGTACTTCCCCAGTTGGGCTCTGCTCTAGATCTGGAATGACATCCACTGGCTGTGCCTTACCACACAAAGCGAGATGACATTCACAATGCCCATACCTCTCTTTTGGACGTAGTTGTAGGACGTACTTACCCGGTCCGGGTGTGTAATCAAACCTTGCAAGTTAAATCCACTTCTCGGTTTCCGATTGAACTAAAATTTTGCATGCATATGTAAGTCGGGTGACAATGCAATATTATGGTACCATCGAGCTGATCTGATGATGGAGACAGGAGGTGGCCATAGGAACTCTGTGATAAAACAACGCAACCTAATTGTGTTTGGGGTTCTTAGAATTAGCTCGTGAGTGAATGAGTATTAGTCGCCTGTCAAAAAAAAAGTATAGTCTGCGATTAACGCTTGTAACAAAAATGAAATTTTTGCCAAAAACTTATTTTATTTTACCTCCAACGTTTCAAGGAAGAGGAGAAGTTTATTGGTACTATAATAGTTGGATATAACTAAATCCGGCACAAGGAAAAGAAAATTTGACATTTCCCCAGCTGATGACACCTGTCAATGGCATTTCAACGTTTTCCGGTTCAGTAAATTATATGACGCAACCCCTACGCAAGTTAAAGGGAAGTAGGCGTAACGGAAAATTATGATTACCAGAAAAATGGAGTTTGGACTTTTAATTCGTCAAAAAGTAAACACACATTGTAGCCTATTCAAGATGACGCATTCTGGGTTATTCTACTTTTTACTACAGGTCTGGTAAATCTGGATACAAAAAAAACCAAACGGTATTTTTTTTATTGTATATCAAGATAAAGCACATTTTAATACTGCACCAACGATACCTTGTAACCTTG
Organism: Cydia pomonella; assembly: GCF_033807575.1. NCBI lineage: Eukaryota > Metazoa > Arthropoda > Insecta > Lepidoptera > Tortricidae > Cydia > Cydia pomonella. The sequence goes on along the minus strand of NC_084718.1, from coordinate 2,186,761 downwards.
TAACCAGAAAAAAAATGTTTTTAAAGTAACAAAGTGGTCATTAAGAGTACGGTACTGGGACGGTAACATAGTTATTTGCATGCTCCAGGCTATAAATTCTAAAAATAACAAAATAGCTTATTCTGTGCTTATCATGTTTTAGTAGCTTACCGGGCACTGCCTAAAGATTATGGCGCCATCGCTCGAAATGATGCTGATATACCTTTGGCTTTTGATCTATTAGATGGCGCCACTTTTTGGTATTTAAACAATTTAACTCATATCCGTAACATAATAAGGATCAAAGCCAAATGGCGTTCTAAAAGTATCGCTCTTCTGACGACCGGTTTGGCCTAGTGGGTAGTGACCCTGCCTACGAAGCTGATGGTCCCGGGTTCAAATCCTGGTAAGGGCATTTATTCGTGTGATGAGCATGGATATTTGTTCCTGAGTCATGGGTGTTTTCTATGTATTTAAGTATTTATAAATATTTATATATTATATATATCGTTGTCTAAATACCCTCAACACAAGCCTTATTGAGCTTACTGTGGGACTTAGTCAATTTGTGTAATAATGTCGTATAATATTTAAAAAATTTTTTTTAAAAAAGTTTAAATTATATGTCAAAAGATGGCAGTAAATTTACGTCGCTACAAAGTTTTGTTTGACAATACACCTCTACTTCAAATTCTCTTTGGTTTAGATAGAAAACAAGCGGGTAAGGTGTGTAACAATTAACTTCTATCAAATAAGGACTAAAATGTAAATAAAATGAATTCATAGGCCAGAAATGTAAAAAATAATAATATAGCATAAACTAAAGCCCGTCACAGTCGGAGCGATAATATACATTAATTTACCGTAAGATACCGACAGATATAGTATAGCTAAGCACCACACACGCCAACAAAGATACCAAAATCTGTATTGCTGTCTGTCTAGCACCTACATTGTGAGAGAGATGAAATATACCAAAATATCGTAATATACCGAACTATACAGGATGATTTCTGGGTCGTGATCCAGAACCACTTTTTTCTGGCTCTGTAAATGATCCAGATTATCATATGGTAGTAGATAATTGGTTTATTTTACAAGTAAAAATTAATCTTATACTAAGTTTTCATGGTCACCCTATGACTTTTGACATACGCTGTATGGAAATCGACAAGACGTCGCGTTCAGTAGGGTAACCAAATTGTATTTTTTAATTGCTTTTTTTTTATTAAGTATTTGTATATTATATATATCGTTGTCTGAGTACCCATAACACAAGGCTTCTTGAGCTTGCCGTGGGATATCAATTTGTGTAAGAATGTCTCTACTATATATATATATATGCATCAAATCTTGTAACTTAAATTGGAACCACTTCCTGGTGTCTGTTTGAGCTGAAATTTGGTATACTTCTGTATTTCCGATGACAGTGCAATAGTATACTTAAATGGAGCTGATCTGATGATGCAGTCGGAAGGTAGCCAAAGGAACTACGATGGGGCAAAACTTAATAAAGAGGAAAGTGCAGTCCGGCAAATAAAAGTGTGTGTCCAAAAATTATTTTTTGACGGTTACTTGATTTATAATTCAGGATTGGGCAACAATGTCAACGTGCCCTATTGTAGTTCTGTGCCAACAACTGACGCCCTTTCGCTTTGACATCCTCAAGTACTCTTTGAGATTGCCGGAAGTTTTCCATTCGAATAAAAGCAATAGAAATCACTCTGCTATTTGTTTATAAATATTATATTTATAATATAAATAAAGGAAGTTTCTTTGAAGCCATTCTCATTTTTCATACAAAGTTGCATGATGAGATGGTTATTTTTGTTTATCATTATTTTAGGCACAGACTGAGGTGTACATTTATGCACAGTACTATAAATAAATCCATACTAAAATAATAAATAAATATTATAGGACATTATTACACAATGAGTACGGCTCAATAAGGCTTGTGTTCGAGGGTACATTAGACAACGATATATATAATATATAAATATTTATAAATACTTAAATACATAGAAAACACCCATGACTCAGGAACAAATATCCATGCTCATCACACGAATAAATGCCCTTACCAGGATTTGAACCCGGGACCATCAGCTTCGTAGGCAGGGTCACTACCCACTAGGCCAAACCGTTCGTCAGAATATTATAAATGCGATAGTGTGTGTCTGTCTGTCTGTTACGTCTTCACGTTTAAACCGCTGACTCAATTTAATTTAAAATTAGGTGTAGAGATAATGAGTCCCAGGGAAGAGCATTGTATAGTTTTTATCCCAGTAATCATCCCATAAGATGGTTAACCCCTATTCATTCTCATGAAAATATGTAATATGGACCCAGGTATGTCCTTAAACTACGTCCAAAAGAGAGGCATGGGCACTGTGAATGTCATCTCGCTTTGCGTGGTAGGGCAGAGCACAGTGGATGTCATTCCACATCTAGAGCAGAGCCCAACTGGGAAAAATACCACTAGACCCTACTCATAGTGTTGTGTTTCTGCCGGTGAGTAAGGGAGTGTTAGGGTCGGCAACGCGCACACCTCTGCAGTTGCAGGCGTCCATAGGCTACTGAGACTGCTTACCATCAGGCAGGCCGTATGCTTTTTTTCCACCGATGTAGTATAAAATAAAACAATGTATGGGGAACAGTGAACGGAAATAAATGAGGAATCAACAACCGCTGAACCGACTTACAAGGAAAGGTACCCAACTGTCCGGTTCCGATTTGATTCATATTTATTTATATATGTTATAGAGTAGTCTAAAATAACGGACACGTATTTTTTTAGCTGCCCAAACTCAACCTATTAGGAGAAATTATCCTCCAAAGTACTAAAAAGTTACTAAATCTTCTAACTCCTATAGAAAGTGATGCTCCAGCAACTTGCTAGTTAATGGCTGGTTTGAGTATATGTTTGAAAGCAGCAAAAAATAATGAGCACGTGTTTTGTTATATCTGCTTAAATTCATTTTTTCTTAAAAAAATCGACATTCGAAGTTTTATAATATCTTATCGCTAATGTTACACATAAAGATGGGTTTCAGGAAAACTTAAGTTTAAGCAGATATAACAAAACACGTGTACATTTTTTTTCCTGTTCTCAAACATATACTCAAACAAGCCATTAACTAGCAAGTTGCTCGAGCATCACTTTCTATAGGAGTTAGAAGATTTAGTAACTTTTTAGTACTTTGGAGAACAATTTCTCCCAATAGGTTGAGTTTGAGCAGCTAAAAAAAATGCGTGTCCGTTATTTTAGACTACTCTATAACATATATAAATATAAATTAAATCGGAACCGGACAGTTGGGTACCTTTCCTTGTTAGATGAAATTTGGTATTTTAGAAGTATATAGTATTAGACGTCATATATACTAAATTCAATTTGGGGTGTATTGGGGATGGGGTGGGAGACCGGACCCAGGACCGGAGCACAAAATAAAAAATAAACAAAGGTCCGTTCTCGCCGTTCTTAAAAATACATACCTAAACTTGCCCGACTCACTAGGGTTGCTTCTGTATTAATTTCGAATTTTAAAAAGTAGTAGGTAATATAAGTTTACAGACATACATCGATTTGTTTATACACACATCTTATCATGTTTACATTCCGTAGACTGCATTTTGACGTACATGACAGTAGGTACCTACGTAGCGGCGGGGACGTCAAGTGAGCAAGGCTCAGAAGTCTCAGAACCGGTTTTTCCTTCATACAAAAAATACCGGTATTATTACGTTATTTTTCGTTCTTTGATTTATTATTTCATCTTTAATGGGACTATCTAATAATGCGAAGTTGTAACCTTATTAATACATGATCCAGTCCTACGTAAAGAGTATAAAATAATTAAAAATATTGGGCTATTTCGGGATTTAAAAATTAACCGGTTCCGAGCCCTGCAAGTGAGCAACGCGCACACAGCCCGACTAAGCTCTACCCGAGAACGCCTGTAAATGTAACGTCTGTTTGCGTAAATGTCACGTCTGTGTGCGTGCAGCGAAAATGGCACTTTGTAAGTTTGTACTGAGCGGACTCTCTGCTCCGGCGCGCGCCGCCGCTATTTACTTTGTGACCAGAGTCAATGGAAGAAAATGGTTTGAGCCCTAACACTGGGGGTAACAGGATGGAAAGAAGAAAGAATATACTAAATTCTTCAGGAAAAGTGACAGAGCCCTCTAGAACCGGTATTTTCAGCTAATGCTTTGGGCCTCTAGACTGCCCGGTCACACAAATCAAAGTACAGTACAGTATAATAGAGTAACTTGGTTTGTTCCCCGAGTTATAGCCACGTTTGGTAATTTCGCAACTCGTGTCGATTTAAAACGCTCCCTTCGGTCGTGTTTTTTTCCTAATTTCCTACTTTTCGCACTTGTATCGTAAATAAATATTATTGTAACCTAAAAAACCGGTTTATTCGACGAGCGACGTAACGGCCGGCCTGGTGGTATGCCTGCGTAAACATAGACACCGACATAGGAATAAACCGGTTTTTATTGTTCTAAACCGGTTAATTTGACAAGAACTATTCTCATATTAAATATGTTAAAACGGGTCGTTCACGTGTTTGAAGTCCCGCGCCGAGTCATCGGGCGCGGAGGGCTGCGGCCCGCAGTCTGCGCCGGTCCGTCAACGCAAGCTCCTGACGATACTCCTCGGAACGGAGTGAAACATGTCGGCGTTTTCGACGTAAAATACGTGGGTGACCCGTTTTAACATATTTAATATGTCTGTGTCTCACGGAAGGTTTGTAATTAAAACTATTCTCATGAAAACCGGTTTAAAAATAACGATTCTTCAAGCGATACCGAAATCAAAAGGTTTGGAAATTTAACCGGTTTCCGAGTGTTGTCCAGGAGTAGGTTAAAAACCAAGAAATATCAGCAATTACATGCGGGAGATAAAAGAGCCCTCAAGGTAAATTTAAATTTGAAAAGAGTAGGGTGAATAATTTATTTACATTTATTCACTAAATAATACTTAGCAACAAAATAAATTCACTCATAAGTTGCATTAGAACAAGGAAAGGGTGGCCTATCATTAATAATAATAAGGAAATAATGCAAAAGAATACTTGCAATCACACTGATACTGCTTGTATGTGTGTCGGGTGAATGACCTAAACCAACGCTGATTAGGTACAACAAGGCACTAAAAATATCTGGCCAGTTTATCTCTGTAATGATGCAGTATTTACTGTATTCATAAATATCAATACAAACACTAAACAGTGAATGTCCAGGCCTTTTTCAAGACCCCTAACCAAATGCTTAATTATTAGACTGATTTTTATATTCACTAAATTTAGAGATTGAGCTACTAAGCTTTCCATGCCACTTTGTGTAGTAAGGTATTAAATATCGAAACGGACAAAGTGCCAAAAATATGTATACACGACCTTATTGCCTATATATTAGGATAATGTGTACATATCTTTGTCACTTTGTCCATATCGAAATTTAAAACTTTGACTGTACCTTTTCACATTAACAATAATATGAGATTTGTAGTGGCTTTTAAATTGTGACTATGACAACTTACTGTGTTACATAAATCAAATTCATCGACTGTACAGTAAGCTGCAGAGATAACTGAGCCCCTGCAAGCAAGTTTCTATGCAGGGGGTCAGTTATCTCTGCAGCTTACTGTACACATAGAATACACTCATTGTCAGCCTGGTAAACTAAACTATGTGAGCTCAGCGACTAAATTAGGATCTTGGTTTTGATATAAGAGATCATCAGGTGGCTCATCTGCTTGTTTGCTCGCTATCACATAAAAAAACACTACACTATTCCTAGTTTTGGGCTATTTCATACAACTTAGATAGCTCAAGAGTGCTCAGAACTTTGAGGACTCAAGGCTTCAATCATATCTAGGTGAACCGAATGGAACATTCAGATAAAAATAACCAAATAAATATTCAAGCAAATATGGCAAATAAAACCTGGGATGGTTTTCTTAAGCAAGGCCACACAACTAACTAACTACACTATTGGTGGGCAAAGTATGGCCGCGAAAGAATTACCGCAGCTACTATGAAAGAATTAGTATATGGAATTGGTCCACTATAACCGGCAGCCAAATCAAAAATACATTTTTGCAGCAATTCTGGCCCTCCTCTTACATTTCTTAAGCTTTCTGGCCCCCGTGTAGAAAGTTTGCCCACCACTGAACTAGACTAAGATTTATTCTTGATCAATATTATTAGTATTAGGATCATGGCTTGCAAATGTGTTTAAACATGGAGAGCAATGTCTTGCAAATGTACAAAAGTGCAGTTAGAGACATTGCTGCTGTCAGGACTACGGATTATGTGCTACAGTTCACTTGTAAGTGTCATGATAGTTGACTGCTGCCTGTCATGTGTGTGAATGTCTCTAAAATCCACATGGTAACAATATGATGTAACCAATGCCACAAGGACAATTGTATCTTTCTTTAGGTTAAAAAAAGCTGTGTCAGAGTACGAGTTAATCCGATTATAAGGAAAACTTATACTTTGAGAAATATAAGTTGTATTTACTACTGTTCTCGTCTATTTTATTTGAAAACCAGTATGATAGCTGGCACTAGGTAATGTTGACCCTTATTAGAGTGAATAGAATTTTATATTATAGAATGGTAAAGTCAGGGTATGCCCGACACTGGGTACGTCAACAAAAATAAAAATGTATGATATAATACATTTTAATGTGGCTATATAAATAAGTGATAAAGGCTATATAATGTAATAATAATAATAAAAATCAGACCAAGATGAGATGGCAACGATTTTGATAGCCCAGCCTGTGAGTGTGCAAGTGTTAAGTAAACATCATAATTTCATAGAAGTTTGATGTTTAAAATAACACTTGCAGCCTAGAGGTTGTCATAATCACAGCCAACTTATCTTGGTCTGACTGTATGGTGTTGGAAGAGCAGAAAAGTTTAAAATCCTGAGCAGCAGCAAGAGGCTAAACATCTGAAAAAATATATGTATGTTTTTTTTATACGACGACGGTGGCTAACAAGCATTCGGCCCGCCTGATGGTAAGCAGTCACCGTAGCCTATGGACGCCTGCAACACCAGAGGTATTACATGCGCGTTGCCGACCCCTTAAAAACCTGTACACTGCTTTTTCAAAGGACCCCATACTGTAGCCCTAAAGGTTACAGTATGGTAGCAATTTATATAGCCAATGTTGTCAAGATAGTGAATGTTCAGATATTTTTAAACACCTTGGCTGCTCCAATATTTTTGGAAAAAATATCCGTGCTCATCACACAAATATATGCCCTGACCAGGATTTGACCCGGGACCATCGGCTTCATAGACCAGAGTGTTCATCAAATTTACTAGTGATTTTGACATTTTACAGTTAGATTGACTCGAAACAGTGAATCTTAGTGTATAATGTTAACCTATTAACACATTACATGTGCCAATCAAATCAACTTGATTGAAATATTGAGTTTGTTAGAAGTAGGTCAAACTGGAAGACAGAAATAAAATCATTTCAAGATACCTAAGACATAAAAGCCAGTGTTGATTAAAATAAGTATTTCTTTCTATTTATGTCTGACCTATGGATTATGATTGAAATTATTTGAAAGGGCAACTTAGACATGGATATATTTATTTAATTCAGAGCCTATTTTAGATTTAAGCTAGTTATTAATTTGGTTTAGTATTTTAACAGTTACTGTAGTACCTCTATTATATTATGTAATATGTAAATAAACAATTTTATAATTCAGACTTGCGTCCATAAAACTAAGAAAGTACTAAAAATGTTATTTTCACATTATGAATTTTGCACTAAACTTTTAATAGACAGAATATGTATTTTCCAAAACAATCAGACCTAACTTTCACACTTAACTTGACAATTTGAATAGTAATAATGATTGATATAAAATGCTTTTCAGTCTATAGCATAGTAAATTATTTAAAATAATTTACTCCAATTTTTAGAAAGAAATTTATGGTATTTGTCCTTGTGGTAAAATATTTTTCTTGGATATAAACATAGCAGTAAAATAGAAATTAAACTTGTATCCAGAAAAATAATGGCCCAGATTGTACCCATTTCATAATCACAATTATTATGGTCAAGATAAGAATATGCAAAACTCAAAATGAATGCCTTTGTTGGCTTCAAAAATAGTTTATTAACTAGCCCACACAGCTAGCTATGTGTGCAGAGCACAGAGTACACAATTATAGGTTATAGTGCTTGTTGCTATGCAAGATTTAAACTCCTTCAAACAAGGCAAATATTGAGTGGTGTAAGCAATATTTGCTTCTGAGTTGACACACCAGCTTTATGGACTTTAGTGACTATTTTAAGCAGTCAAACCAGATTAGTTACAACCAAATTGAACACTACAACTACACATAAGCCTTTCTAACTCTAACCTTGTGCTCCCAATAAGATATTCCAAATAACTAAGTTTTATGATTATTTATTCAAATGCTATGTTTTGAAGCGTTTAAAAACGAGTATATCCTAATCAAGTGTAATATGAATGCAATTTATAGGTTATGAATTGAATGCCCTTGACAGAAGGAAAACGATGAACGAGCCAGGTTATCACAATAATTCCAAGGTTGCTAGTCGAGAGCGCAGCGCGCGTGTGCTGCGACTCAAGGCCGTAGCCACGAAGCGGTCGCGGACCCGGGGGAACTCACCACTGTACACATCCGTGTCGCCTTCGCTCCCTAAACACGGAAGCACTTTCAACTTGCCATAAAAACACTGAAAAGGATACAGGCTAAGTCCAGGTTAAATCCGTCCTTGATGTAGCGTTTCCGCCGCTTGCTGACCATGCCCTTGATGGGGTTGGTCATCTTGATGTTGGAAATGGAGTTGGCCATGATGGGCAGCGGGCGCAACGGCCGCGGGTCGGCGCGGCGCGGCAGCAGCAGGGCCGCCGTGCCCTTAGCGGGCCCGCCCGCGCCCAGCCCCGCTAGCTTCTCCGGTGCCTTCCTCTCGCGGCGCCGGCAGCTCACGCATATACCCATAAAATAACCTCAGCCGTGCCGCGTTCATCGGGCCGGCTGAGCGGAGCGGCCCGCGAGACCCGGGACCGGACGCCGCGGCCGCTCAGCTCGCGTCCGCCATGCTCCGCGACCGCGAGCGCCCGCGACAAGCCTGCCCGGCTGCACGCGCCTCGCGCGAAGCGCTGCTCCCCGTTCCCGAGGCTGAAATCCTCGCTCCGCTAAGCTCCTCCGAAACCACCTTCGCACACGGTCACACTATTGCATAGCTTCACACCCGGCACAGAGTTACGCGCACACACTCTCGCTTCACGATAGAGCGAAGAAAAGATTTATCTCGTGCGAATGGCGTCCATCGTTCGTTTGCACTAGAACACGACCGAAGAGAAACAGTTGCACAAGATGGTTATGATGGCCGAAAGTGTTTGTGTATCTCATTCCCGCGCGTCCGAACTGCACGCATGGGACAGAGAAGGAGCACAACCTCTTATTTTCTAGTGGCTGGTTAGCTCTTTGTTCGAGTTTCCATTATTTAACGTAGCGCCACTGTAGATTCTTCTACCGCCTGTTTCTGGACCTGAATTCAGTTAATTTATGTTTTCAGGAAATCTTTTACGATTATATATAAAATATTTGATTGTGCTATATTTTAAAATTACTTTCAAATAGAAACAGTAATACAGCTAGCAACATACAAAGTGAATGTACATTTGTTGTGACTGATCGTGAACAGATGGCGCTGTAATCAAAGTTCTAATAAATGGCGCGAAATGTTAAATAAATCCCGCACAAAGTTTCACAAATATTCTTTCATTTCTTTATTTTCCAAATAATTCTCAAAGTATTATCAGACGTCAAAATATAAATTCAAGTTTTTAACTTACTCGTCCAGATCGAGTTTACAGAATTCAAATTATTAAGATTTAATTTAGCAATATAAGTACCTAATCGTAAAATACCTATAACAGTTACTGCGATATAAACGAGTAACACACAATGTCATCATCATAAAATTTGACTGTTTCAGTTCGTGCAATTTGCATATATTCAATACCTATAATCCTTATTTGGGTTCATATTTATAATAAAGTCATTCACCCCTGTTTTACGACTCGAAAGTATACGGTAGCCCGGTAGCAGAGAGAACCAAAATTTAATAAAAGATTATTGCTCATTATTGTTGCATTTTTAATGTTACTTCCAAAATTCTCATTGGTTGTAATGGTGGATAAAATTAAAGTCAACAAACCAATTTACACAGATAGGTATGTATCTCACCTACATATTACATACTTCGTAGGGCGCTGTGCCAGAGTTAGGTATATTTATCTTCGTCGTAGCTCAAAAATTGACTCAAACCTTACTTATTATTTTTGTGGAGGTGATTTACCTTCGGCATATACAAAGAAGTGGAATTCGTTGCCAAGTATAATTGGTAAGAGCTATTTATCCTCTAAGTAGAGCCCATAATAATTAGATGCTAGTTTGTTTCTTCACGTTACCTGCTAGGAAATACTATTTATACCATGTTTTAGAATTAATATAGTAATTGTTCATTTTAAGTTAATTACCCTGCCCTGCGGCAGCTAATGTTTATTAATCTCTCGTCGTCCCTCGAAACCCTCGCAACGCTTAAGAATCCATATGTTGAACTGTTTACTACGCTTCTGGTTCTATTTTGGTATATTTCGCTTGCTCAGGCTTTTATATTAGCACAGAGAGGTAAACAGCAACTTTAGGTACTTAATACTCCCTTGTTAAATAATCATTGTTTTTAGAATGTAGCAAAGTTGTTGCAAGCAGGCGAAAGATTTCGCAATTGAACCACAAGCCTTTTTATTCAAATTCAAATTAAAAAGTTGAAGTCATGATAGGTACTGCGTCTCATATTAGAATTTCAAAAAATATTTGCACTCTTGAGTATATACTCAAGAGTGCAAATATATAATGGAATTCGCTCACTGTGTTTATAGAATAAAAAGAGCACCGAGAAGTGTGGTGCAATATTTATAATGCAATACTTATATTATAAGTAAATATAACTTGTTAAAGTACCTATCGTGAATCTCGTATCGTATGATATCATGATGTCATGTAAAACAACACAATCTATTTCTACATTGTGCTAAAAAAGTTACTTGTACTATTCGTGCCTGTGCTTATATTTATTTTCACATTACTGCACCCACGCCCAAGCTAAATAATTGAGCTCAGTAGACTGCTTGTTGCCAACCGAAGCACGTGCAATAATTTTGCATGAACACCTTTGCCATTAAAAATAATCGAGTGTCTATTCCTTTCCCCACAGAGTCGAAATTTAAACGTCCGCATATTTTTCCCGCCTTATGCGCCTAGTAACGCGCCCATCTTTATCGATTATCGTATCGATAAGCAATAGTGATAGTGACAATCGATGCAAAGGGGCAATTTTATTTGACCTTGATGCGCTATGATGCAGAACTAGAATAATTACAAATGATGTTTTAATGGCTGCTATTAAAGTGTGGGTAGGGCTTAGCAACAAAGACGTCATACTGTACATAAATATTAGTATAACAATGAGATAATCATATTTGTGTTACAATAAACTGAATGATTGATAGATACCTATGTTTGATTAAGCCGCCGACCCATTAGAGGGACTATTCATGTTTGTAATTGTATTATAGTTATTTACGCAATAAGAGATTTAAAAGCAACGAGTGCTCATTTTGAGCTCCGACCAAGCGAATGATTCTATTACAGTGAATATGTATGTGTAAATTATTTGTTCCCGTAGCACACACGTGGCGTTCCATGCTTAACCTCCTCTCTTCCTCTTAAGGGTCCTCATGCATATGGATCATAAGGACCCTTTAGGCATGGCTCTTTTAATTATTATTTTTTTATTTGCTCAGGTAGTGGAGGTACATACGGTTGCAAAAATAACTACACTACTTCTGCTACCTTCTTATTTTTAAACAATAAAAAAATTGAGATCCATATTAATTGCATGGGCATAGGTATATATACGTCCCACTGTTAGGCATGGGCCTTATGTGTGAGAGGGCTTTGAATTGCTTTACAGATGTATGCAAGTCTCCTCAAGATGTATTTCTTCAACGATGATATATCGTGCATATTTCAGTTCTGAAAAACTTATTGGACATCACCTCCAGATTGAAAGTCGGTAAGTACGCGCTAGCCATTTTGGCCGAACGTTAATTAGAATTGAAAATTAACAATTAAATTTTTTTAATGGTTATTTTCAATATTTTCAATTCTAATTATCGTTCGGCCAACACTACGCGCTACCACAATAGGCTACTAGCGCTCTCTATAGACATATTTTCGAGACCGATATCTTTCGTATTTTGCTACTAACTGTATGTAGGCCTTAGCACGCCTTAGTATGCAGTAAGCATGCATTTTGCCAACTACTCCAAACGTTACTTAAACGGTACACTCGAGACAATGTAAGAAGTGGGGATTGCAGACCACTCAGTCTCGAGAGCCCTTGTCACTGGTACCAGACTGCGAGTGCTTATACCTACTTGTGTGTGTAGGCACATTAGGCACGTAGGTTAGCACTAAAAAGACAAGGTATACTTACGTTTTTGTTCCCCGTTGGTGGGAAAGAAACTGTTTAAAAACTCTTCTCTCGGAACGCATATGGAATAGCCGTTCAAAATATTTTTTCTGCCCTCCGGGCGGAAAGCGTCATCTTTGCTCCCGCTGCGCTAAACGAAGTTGCCGATTTCCGCCTCCGTCGAGCAGAAAAATAGTATGCGCACCACGGGAGGATACGTAGGACATTCCATCCCGCGTGTTTGCCACCCTCGCCTTCGGCTCGGGTAACAATTTTACACGCGGCACGCAATTTCCTACTTTTCCTCCCTTGGGACACAAATAACTATTACTCAATTTTCAATCGTGGCTAAATGCCGTCCGGGATGAGTCTTCTGTGCGTGTCTGCGCTTTCGTTGCCTAACTTAACATGTATAATATTATTTCGCTTAAAATTTAAGTTTTATCTTCGCAAGTGTGAGAAAGCACATTTTGTGTAATTCCGGAGGTAAGAATATTGCAAACTAGAGTCTTTAATTTACTCCAGTCTGTGGCTGCCGGAATCCATAGACTCTCGTTGCACAATGTACTATTTCCATGATCACTTTTATTTTTCCAGCATCCCATCACCAAACTTGTTAAAAATGGGATCACAAAAAAAACTTGCTCATTTTGATCAAATTCCCTCGAAGTTTTGACGTGTGAGCTCTGAGGGCTTACCGCGAACTTCGCAAAAAGTGTGCATCTTTCTCTGTCACTCTAATTACGCCTTAGTTGGAGTATAAGAGAAAGATGCCCGCAACTTGCGAACTTCCATCCTTCCTTGGACCCGAGTATGTCCTTAAACTACGTCCAAAAGAGAGATATGGGCATTGTGGATGTCATCTCGCTTTGTTTGGTAGGGCACAGCACAGCGGATGTCATTCCAGATCTAGAGCAGAGCCCAACCTGGCAGAAAACCGTAGCCAAATAACACTAGATTCTACTCTTAGGCCGCCTTTACACCTGTAAGTTTTACTTACGTAAGTAGGGACACAGCTATACTATAGAGTGAGAGATGAATATCATTATCTCATTCTAACAAATAGCTTTGTCCTTACTTACGTAAGTAAAACTTACAGGTGTAAAGGCGGCCTTAGTGTTGTGTTCCTGTCGGTGACTACGGTTGCCAGAACTCAACGAGTTGGAGGCGTCTATCGGAGATTGCTTACCATCAGGCAGGCCGTATGCTGGTTTGCCATCGACGTAGTATAAAAAAACTTAGGTATTTGCAGTAGCCTGCTGTTAAAACATCCTAGAACCTATCCCGGGATTGTAACGAAGATTCCCGCAGACCGAGCCCATGTGTTATCGTCTTATCGCTTTATCACGTAAAAACAAACATGTCAGGCTGCATGGGTATGTAAATAGGCATAGTCAATATTGGCTGTAGCAGTTAGTTAATAATAACGTGTTAGTAATGCGGACACGCCAAATAAATTATATACTTAACGACGAAATGGGACTACTTTTGACTTACCAAGACTGGGAAGATACCTACGCTTGTAATTATTATTTATTATTAATTCTTATGTCGCGGGTCAAACCCCGGCTCGTGTAGTTAGGTAAGTAGGCAACTTACCTATGTACTACGGTCATAATGTAATGACAGTCATATAGGGACCGTGCGCGTTGGAGGATCTGCCATCTTTTTTTTTTTTTAAGGTTTTATAGTGTCATTTGAAGACACAGGGCCCTCGCTAATGATACGGGCGACCCTGTGTCCGTGGTGACATTTGCGAAATGCTGGTTTGATTTATGCGATGCCGGGTCCGGCATCACCATCAGTCAAAAAGCAATGGTGATGCTCGAGTTGAAGACCCGGCGTTGTTGTTGTGAGTTTAGATGGACCCATGGTCCCCGCGTTAAATACGGGCGGCCATAGTTCCTGGTTGAATTTTATGAAGATGGGAGTTTTTGATTTAAGATGGGGGGTTATTTTTATTTTAAGATGGGAGTTTGATTGGAGTAGAGTTATGTTAGTTGTGATTGGATTTATGTTGTTGCGAAGATATTTTAGTTGAATATACGAGTTGGGACCGCAGTGGATGTTGATATCAATATTCGACGGACGCTGCTGCCCATACGCGGTTTTCCCTTAGTCGCCTTTTACGACACCCACGGGACGAGATGGGGTGGTGCTATTCTAAAACGCCGGCACCACACGGCGGGGATCTGCCATCTTGTGACCTGAATCAGAACCATAAACATGTACATTTACACGTCACGTGTTTTCTTGTGCATAGTAAGTGCTGCCATCTTGTGGGCTACATCGGAACAATAAACATCACATTTACGCCTCGCGCCAAAAATCTGACGGCTCCTGTGCTGCCTCCTACAGTTCATGCACACTCCATATTATTATTAATCATAACTCAGAAACCTTAATTTTTCAGGAATTTCCTTAGGTTATCCTATAGATAGGTTAGGTTAGGTTTGTTTTGTGGCAATCCTGAAAAGTTGTGGTAGTCCTAATTCTAATTATGGCTAACGAAAATGCGGACAAACAATACATTATGACTTAAAACTTTATGGGAAGCTTTAGAGACCCACAAAATATCATTTGATATTTACCAGTCGCTTTTCGGAGAAGGAAAACATCGTAAGGAAACCGGACTAATACTAATCCTAACAAGGCCTAGTTTATCCTCCGGGTTGGAAGGTCAGATGGCAGTCACTTTCGTAAAATCTAGTGCCTACGCCAATTATTAGGATTCGTTGCCAAGCGGACCCCAGGCTCCCATGAGCCGTGGCAAAATGCCGGGACAACGCGAGGAAGATTATGATGACTCGTATTTGATAATTTAATTCCTTCTGTACTTATAGAGCCTTCCAGTCCAGGTTAGCCCGGTGCGAACACAATCTGATATAAACGCGTTCATTGATTCCGCAGGTGTGCATATAAGAACCTACCTACCTATAGCTCCCGGCTATCTGATAACGTCCAGACGTCTAGCGATAACAGTAATGTTCCCATAACAAGGATTTCATAGAAAATTATACGTTGATATTGTAGTGAAGGACACATCGTTGGGAACCGTTGGCTATTATTAAGAATATTAAGGTTTCAAAAATAAGTAGGTACCCGAGTGGCGGGGCAAGAACAAAATTTTATGTGGGGAAGGTACATTTAGCGAGGCCTTCTGGTGGCGCAAGAAATAACGAACCTTTTCACGTTGTGTCCGAGATATAGGTACTTATTTGAGGCGCGAGGCCTCTCGGACTGCGAGGCCGTGCCAACGCTGCCTCTGGGTACCTACTTAACTGTAATTTTTTTTTTATGTTTATTTGTCGCATAACAACTTTTGTCATATTGTTAATTGTCATAACAGTTTATGCATAAAATTGTAAGTCATAATTGTCATAATAATCTTTAGTCACAAATATTCCTGAGCATAACTGGGTTTTGTCATAAATGAGTTATGTCATAATTTTTATAGTTATTGATTTAATTCGCATAAAATTTTAGGTTAGGTTCGTTAGGTATGCACAAAAAACATTTGACAACTGCTATTATTATTATTTCTTTATTTAAGACCATCGGGGATCATTGTGTTAGTAAATCTTATCCAATTGTTAGAACTATAACTATCTATACATAACTATACTTAATAACTATACTGTAATCATAATATTTGATTAGACTAAAAATGTATGACACAATATAATATGACTTTTCATTTGTATGCGCAATGATGATTATGACACAAGTTGTTATGCGTATCAAAGGTATGACCGAAACTTGTATGCAACCCAATATGGACCCACCCTAAACGCATCAGATCAAGAAATTGCTAAAAGGACGAGGTTTTTAAAATGTTCTTATTTGCGTGGTTCTTAGGAGTTCAGGGTCTTTAATCTTATTCAAACAAGTCTAAGTACGCTAGCTCTTATTGCATTAATATACACCGGGGGGCAATTAAACCCGACAGATTAACCACGAATTCCTGAGGTCATAAGGAACAAGAAATGTTAAGTATTGGGTCATTACCTATGAAATTGGCGTTTTTGTTCATAAGTATTAGGCATGTCATAGTTTATTTATTTTAATAGTAACTTCGAAGTATTTTTTAATTTCATTAGTGCGCTACATAACAACGATTTTACATACAATTATTTGCTACTTTTATTGTTTTATGTATTTAGAATACCGCCCTGAAAACAGCTCTTTTCATGTGCTGGCGGCTCGAGTATTTAAATGACTTATATTTTTCTGACGGGACAGATTTAAAAAAATATGAGATAGAAAATGTGCCTTAAAAATGTCTCAGATTACTGGCAAAAATTTGTTTGGTTTGAAAATGCCATCACAATATAATCCGCAAAATTCATTGTATGAAAAATCGAATTTCGTTAAAGTTCTCCATACAAAACGCCAATTTCATAGGTAATGACCTATATTAAGTTTTACCAATATCACCAAAAAAAAATTTTTTTTTGCGTTTCCTACCCACGACACGTTATTTATTTATTACACCTCGGTGAAAAAATCATTACAACGAATAAGTAAAGTTTTTTTATTTATACATATAAATTGCGAATTTGCTTTAAAACTTTAATGTCTGTCAGTACAAGCTTGGAAGACAAAATAGAGTGCAACTGGTATGGATTCCAGGGCACGAGGGATTCATAGGCAATGAAAATGCAGATGAACTTGCCAGAGCCGGATCCGCAAGTAACCACATAGGTCCGGAACCATTCGTGGGGCTCTCACAGGGAACCATTATAACGGCTATTAAAGACCACACTAGGACGAGACACCAAAAAGAATGGGACAGTCTGACGGGTCTAAAGCACTCAAAGCTCTTCATACAAGAAGTAGACTCCGGTTGGAGCAAAAAGCTATGGAAACTTAGCAGGAGACAACTCCAAATTATAACAGGGGTGTTTACGGGCCATTATGGGGTCAAAGGGGTTTTGGCCAGGATGGGACACTCTGACAACACCGATTGTCGAATGTGTGGTGAAGAGGAAGAGACAGTAACACACCTAATGTGTGAATGTCACGCCCTCGCCAGACAAAGAATGAAGGACTTTGGAGCAGGCTATCTGGAACCAAAGGAATTCAAAAGGCTACCCATAAGCTCCATCATCCGACACATGGAAATGGTCAAAAAGGCTCTTGAGTAGCTAATGGGTCTTTCCTTAGGGGGCAACTACACAAAAGATCCCTATGGGTCGAAGTGTATCCGCAAGGGCCCCCGGTAATTAGAAGATAAGATAAGATAAGATGTCTGTCAGTAGGTATGTCTAAACCAAGACACATATGTAGTGGCATCGTCACACCCAAAAAGGCATTTTTCACTGAGTTATAACAGAAACAATTTTTTCCAAAAATCGTCATTATGTCTAAAACAAGATTTATTTCAGGAAACTTTGTATGACATTTAGTCAGAAGAATACACCTTTAAAATCTTTCGGGTTTTATTGGCTCACGACGTATAACGTTATTAATTTCGATTTATCCTCCAATTAAATGAAAAGAATATTCGATTACATACATTTTTGCAAGCGTCCTTGAAATCGATATCACGTAAAGCAAAAAAAAAAACACAATCCATAAACATATTTTATATTTATTTTAAAACTTCAACTTCGACTCAAACATAGTCAATATCCTCTCAACCTCCACGGTTCTCTCCTTCAATATCTTCATCTCTTCCTCATTTAACACTGTGCTTTTCTTCCCCGCATTTTTCAACAAAAAGTGTTGTATAAATAACCTTAGACTTTCTCTGAACATGTGAAGTTTGGGTGTTTTAGCAATGCGGTGGAACACTTGGAGGGAAGCTTGTACGTCGGCATTCATGATGATGGCGAGGAGTATCTGACGGAGGAAACGGACTGAGCTTTTGTTTAGGTCCGAGAATTCTATTACCTGTAAAAAAAAACATCCACGCAATTATGTAATAAAGACAGAATATCATGATGTTACAGGAAGACGCAAAAGCACTATTTTTACAGGATATCTTGATGAATTTATACGAAAGATAATTTGAACTGGAGGTCAATTGTCAAAGAAAACTTTGTAGCCACAGTAAATTTACTGCCGTCTTTAGTTTAGTCACATGATTAAAACTTTAAAAACGCAATTTGACTTTAATCCTTATTTTTTCACTGATATGTGTTAAATTTGTTAAATATCAAAAAGTGGCGCCATCTAATAGATCAATGTCCAAAGGTATGCAGCATCGTTTCGAGCGATGGCGCCACAACCTTTGGCCTATGCCTTTGATATTTAAATTTAACACATATCAGTGAAAGAATAAGGATCAAAGTCAAATGGCGTTCTAAAAGTTTTGACCTTGTGTCTAAAAATGGCAGTAAATTTACTATGGCTACACAATTTTCTTTGACAATCCACCTCTATTCCAAATTCTCTTTGATTTATACTTATAAAGTGGGATATTCGGTTTTACACTAGTTTAGTTTATTAATTGTACAATAAATAATCGATTACATTGAAAAACTAGTCGATCTAATGACATTCGAACTCATATTATCCAAATTTTAGATTTGTGTACCAACTAACCTTTGCTGCATTTCTAAAAATAGCGGTGGTTCCCTGATCCCTATAAGACAGGTTTACCTAGTTTAGGGCTCAGGACACTATTCCTAGGCTTTCCAACAATAGAATGCTTCTAAAAATGTAATACTTTTCTACTGTGTAATAAGCTGCAATTTTGATACCTAAATAAATCATTTTTCCTTTTTCATTTTCATTTTCATATCGATACACAAGAGTAACCGGCATTTCGACGGACTTGCGATTGCTTCCGACGTATTGATATGATGGAAAGGGACAAACTACTATTAGCGACTTGTTAACTTTAGTAGACGTTTATGAATAAGGGGGTAAATAATATTCACATAGTCACGTAGGTATAGGGCATAAGAGAAATCCGGTAAAGGGTTCGTCTTTACTTTTATTTTTTTCTCTGTGATAGCATGTCTTGTATTTTTCAATACAATACTTATACATACACAGATCGACCATATTCGATTATTTCGATCGATCGCTCATTTTCGATTCTTAAAAGTTAAATACCAAAAGAATTTTATTTAAAAACGAATAACGTCCGTTTGCGTATTTACTATCCTATTATCGTTGACGATCATAGGAACTTACCTTTAGAACGGATAAAGCCAAGCCCTTCTCCATAATGAGGTGTATAAGAAACTGCGCCAGATTGGTCGTAGCCTGCTTCGATAAGCTCTCCAAATCCTTGATTTTATCCCAAACGGCGAACTGGATGGACAGCTGAAACAAATTTTATATTAATAACTGCATCCATTTCTTGCATTCATTCTTACATTTTTTGTATAACAAACGCGCCACTGTGTCCCCAGAACAGAACGCCAAAATTTAATAAAGAGTGATCATACCCATAGTACACTAACACAAATGTAATGAAAGAAGGGAGCAGATGTCATGATTTACGTATCGAGCAAATAATATGTATTCTTCTAGCACTAAAAAAAAATGTAAAACCTTTAGCAAAGCCCGGAATACAATACTCCAATCTACAAAATGTGTTGGTAATTTCCCTCTACGCGGTAAACTTTAAGACGGAGATTATATCATGAAGCCACGTAAACATTAGCTGCCGCTCCTTAAGTGGTTTCCATTCTCTTCTTCCTAGCGTTGTCCCGGCATTTGGCATATTGCCACGGCTCAGCCTGGGGTCCGTTTGACAACTAATTCCAAGATTTGGCGTAGGCACTAGTTTTTACGAAAGCGACTGCCATCTGACCTTCCCAGAGGGTAATCTGGGCTTTATTGGAATTAGTCCGATTTCCTCACGATGTTTTCCTTCACCGAAAAGCGACTGGTAAATATCAAATGATATTTCGTACATATTAAGTTCCGAAAAACTCATTGGTACGAGCCGAGGTTTGAACCCGCGACATTGGGTTGCAAGTCACACGCTCTTTCAGCTAGGCCACCAGCGATTTCTCAGTGACTCAGTGGTTTCTGTTCATAAAAATAAAAATCATAAATACCGTTCAAAGTACCTGGTATTTCCTATCAACGTCGCATAGTTTTTGGGCCAGCACGGAGTAGTAGGGGTTGTAGGTTCGTTCCTGCGTGCAGCACGCTAGTAATACGTGCACTACTTCGCGTTCTTGACTGCCTTTTAGACCTAGGTGTTGGAGTTTTTCGAACGCGTCCATGTAGTCCTGAAAAAAATAATTAATATAAACATTCACTTTTAATACACTTAGTTAATGCATTTTGGATGTCTTGTCTTGAACGACGACCGGTTTGGCCTAGTGGGTAGTGACCCTGCCTACGAAGCTGATGGTCCCGGGTTCAAATCCTGGTAAGGGCATGTATTTGTGTGATGAGCATGGATATTTGTTCCTGAGTCATGGGTGTTTTCTATGTATTTAAGTATTTATACATATTTATATATTATATATATCGTCGTCTAAGTACCCTCAACACAAGCCTTATTGAGCTTACCGTGGGACTTAGTCAATTTGTGTAATAATGTCCTATAATATTTATATATTTGGCTATTGTAAGGTTAGGTAATATAAATATAAAAATGGTTTTTAATTAAAATAATAATAGTATCTTAGATAGAACTTGAACGCACCTCAGCAGACATTATAACACAGAAGATACTCCTCCTAACATCTGTATTCATCCTCTGTTTCCTCGCTAGTTCTAGAAGTTTCTGGTCCGTGCTGGGAACTGCTTTAATCTTCTCTTCTGGCTTTGGGCGGTTGCCTTCCCATGCAGAGCCTACGACCCACCATTTGCCACGAGTTTCGGCTGAAAAAAAGGAAAGTTGTGAATTTGAAATATATGTACTAATATAATTATTTTACCCTCCTATTCAAAGCCCAGGCTATTAAAAAAACCAAAACTTGCGGTTGAAATTTGAACCTAAAGAGTAGGAAATAGTTTCCTATATAATTAAGAAACAAAACAAAAGCAACTCTGTTTCTATAGGGAACATTACGCGAAACTCTGCGTAGGGGGCGCCACTACCACAATCCATCACAATCTGAGGGTCTACCGCGAAACAAGAAAATCGATATTTCGTTATCTGACCTCTCTATCACTCTTGCATATTCGAGTGATGAAGAGGCAGATAACTAAATTTCGATTTTCGCGTTTCTCAATAGGCTCTTTGTAAACAAACCGCCTTGATGCATCAATGTCATATTTTATTATCTGTGAAAACTTGTCAAAAAACAGTTTAAAGCACAGTATGTATAAGTTACTCTATGGTTTACGATAGGTGCTAGTGCTGCACTCTGGCGGCAGAACATTGCAGTAATACCCCCTATTGAAAATGATTCAATGTTTTTCGAGCATAACAAGTACTATACTCTGTATCTTCAGGTATTTAAATAAAATTAAACAAAATCTGATTAGGTGTTTAAATAAAATAAAAAAAATAATAGATTTGAGAGTTGAGATGAAAACAATGTGAAAACATTACATGATCAAATAATGTAGGTTAAAGTCAGGTCGTTCAGAGACAGATCCAGGCGGTTTTGTATTTGGTTGGTTACCCACTAATTGTTATAACTACCCGAAAATGTACATTTTTTTATTTTTTTATTTCAATACCTAAAGGTACAGAGTATAGCTAGAATGGACCGTGAGCATTAAGAGGCCATTGCATAATCATTAATTAATAAAGAATTACACTATCAAGCAATTTAAGTATGACTGACACTAGACCGGGCCGGGCCCGGGCCAAGGCGTCCGACACGTCATTTTCTATAGGGAGCGTGCATGAACTATAGGCGGCAGCACAGGAGCCGTCAGATTTTTGGCGCGAGGCGTAAATGTGATGTCTATTGTTCCGATGTAGCCCAAAAGATGGCAGAACCTACTATGCACAAGAAAACATGTGACGTGTAAATGTACATGTTTATGGTTCCGATTCAGGCCACAAGATGGCAGAGCCTCCAACGCGCACGGTCCCTATGACGGCTGATCGATGTTCACGTGTAGCTTTCCATAGAAAACGAAGCGCCGGAAACTCCGGCCCGGCCCCGGCCCGGTCTAGCTTGATTCATCCTTCAAACTTAAACTCCCAAGCCCGCCGACGGAGCGGCAGCTGACTTATACGACTTCCTTAATCAAAATATGTTTGGTTTATTTATTACCTTTGAGTAAATCTTCAAGTGTGATATTGAGTGGCGTAGCATAGTTTCCTTTCCTAATGATGCCTCGGACTGTCTTCTTCAGCTGTTCAACGAAGCTCGGGTCATAGTTGGGTATCTTGTTCAGATTGTTATTCTTCACCGCCATTAGGACTTCTAGAAGGAACTTTATTCGAGACCTGGAAATATCAATAGTAGTTTTTAGGGTTCCGTACTCAAAGGGTCAAACGGGACCCTATTACTGAGACTTCGCTGTCCGTCCGTCCGTCCGTCCATCTGTCACCAGGCTGTATCTCATGAACCGTTATAGCTAGACAGTTGAAATTTTCACAGATGATGTATTTCTGTTGCCGCTATAACAACAAATACTAAAAACAGAATAAAACAAATATTTAAGGGGGGCTCCCATACAACAAACATATTTTTTTTGCCGTATTTATAAATAATGGTACGGAACGCTTCGTGCGCGAGTCCGACCCGCACTTGCCCGGTTTTTTCAAGTTAAAGAGTGGGCAGCAGTGGCTGCATTAAAGCCCCCTAGTTATTTAGCTAGCGCGAAGTGTAAATCAATTGCAACTCATTTAATTATGCCATAGTTCTTTCGGTAAGTTTAAGAATGATATTCGTTATTCTTGGTACACTTTCATATGTGATTAGAAACTCCAGAAACATTTGAAACCCCTTTAAGATTTACATTGAACCACTAACCATGCTCTAGATGCTTAAGGTGTACAATTTCAACGACTAAATCTATCAATTTTACATTTTTGCTCTAAAATCGTTATATAATAAATAAACAGAGGCGCAACATGGAAAATATTGGTTTGCCAGGCCTAAGGGGGACTGGGGGGCAAAGCCCTTCACAGGGAGGCACGGGGGGGCCAAGCCTCTCGCATTAAAAATAAAAACACAAGACCATTATAGTAGGTAAAGTAGGTTAGGTTAGGGTTATCGTGTGAGTTGCGGAAGAGTACTTCGGCGTTCCTGGGACCTCGCCCTATAGGGACCGTGCACGTTGGAGGGCCTGCCATCTTGTGGCCTGAATCGGAACCATAAACATGTACATTTACACGTCACGTGTTTTCTTGTGCATAGCAGGTTCTGCCATCTTGTGGGCTACATCGGAACAATAAACATCATATTTACGCCTCGCGCCAAAAATCTGACGGCTCCTGTGCTGCCTCCTACAGTTCATACACGCCCCCTATAGTACTGAGGCGGCAACAGAGGGGTTTTAGTGGGTAAACCATGGGTCTCATCAGCCTAATGGGAGTCCCACATAACCATCCCAGGCCCGCCCCCACGCCTGGGTGGTATGCGAAAAACATTTCCCCTCTTAAAAAAAAAGGTTATTGTGTGACCTAACAAAGCGAAAATAGTCACGTGACGTCGACACGCCGCCGAAACTAGATGGGGTCAATAAAGTCAAATTAATTAACCTCAGACAATGGTCAGACAATGATTCAGATTTCCGAGGTCACATTAACTTCAAAAAACCGGCCAAGGGCATGTCGGGCCATGCTCAGAGTAGGGCTCCGTAGTTACTCTTCCGTCACAATAAACTAAACTGGAGCTTGAAGTATGGTAGATTGTTAACCAAGGGATGAACTGTGGGTGTACGTCTTTTTACTATGAAGGGGAAACTTTTTGCGATACATTTTTTTTGTCTTTCGGAGCAATTATCTCCGAATATATTCACTTTATCAAGAAATGTTTGTTGAAGACCCCTATTAGTTTTGAAAGACCTTTCCAACGATATCCCAAACTGTAGGGTTAGGGCAAAAAAAAATTACCCCTAATTTACGTGTAGGGGAGGTACCCTAAAAAAAATATTTTTTTAGATTTTATTGTACGACTTTATGAAGCCGTTCATTGATTTATATGTCCATGCCAAATTTCAGCTTTCTTTCACTAACGACCACGGGGCAAAGCCTCGAACAGACAGACAGACAGACAGACGGACATGGCGAAACTATAAGGGTTCCTACACTGAAAGAAATGTTTGCATAACTGTAACAAAATTTTGGTTACTGTTTACACAAAAATTGGGACTTGCGAACTATGTGTTATATGTTACAAAACCGTGTTTGGCTATCAGTGTTCAGGTACTGGGTATACACTACAAAATAAGTTTGTAAATTTATGCAAAGTTTATTTTCTTATAACCGTAGTTTAGTTATTTAGTAAAGTTACAAAACCAGTTCGGCTATCTATTTTTTTCAGTGTAGTTGACTACGGAACCCTAAAAAGGGGGCAGCTGCCTGTATCTTTCTACGCAAATGCTTACCCAGCCTGGTCGCCTCCTTGCACCGCGCTCGCTTGCTTTTGAGCATCCTGTATGAAAGTCTTCAAAGCCAATGGCTCGTCTTTCCGTAACGATGCACCCGCACAGCGGAACGCGCACAGAACGCAGTCTATGCTTTTTTCAGTTGGATTCAAAAGTAACCGATTGAGAATGTCGTATAGGAGAGTTGCGTGGAAAATCTGAAAGAAATTAAGATTTTTCTTATGGTGTCGAATGTACAGTCAGATGCAGAGAGAGGTGACCCCCCTGCATAGACTGATTGTATGCAGGGGGTCACCTCTCTGCAGCTGACTGTACTATGTAAAGCAGAGACGCTTTCCATATACATTTTCGTACATTGACCCGCCTATTGCTATCTTTATTCTTCTCCTTCTTCCTAGCATTGTCCCGGCATATTGCCACGGCTCATTGGAGCCTGGGGTCCGCTTGACAACTAATTCCAAGATTTGGCGTAGGCACTAGTTTTTACGAAAGCGACTGTCATCTGACCTTCCAACCCAGAGGGTAAAACTAGGCCTTGTTGGGATTAGTCCGGTTATCTCACGATGTTTTCCTTGACCGAAAAGCGACTGGTAAATATCAAATGATATTTCGTACCTACATAAGTTCCGAAAAACTTATTGGTACAAGCCGAGGTATGAACCTCCGGATTGCAAGTCGCACGTTCTTACCGCTACGCCACCAACGCTTCTATTCTATTCTTTGCTATCTTTATTACGCGCGCATAATTGTATTGTAAATTCGCAGAGCAGGGTTCGAAATTATCCAGATAATTATAGTATTTGATAACTATCTCGATAATTATCCCAGGTATGGTGCTATATTTATTTTCTTTGAATTCTTTGATAGTAAAAAGTATGATTGGGGTGTTTTTTTGCAAATTAAAACGGACCATTGGGTCCACCATTGAAATATAAGATAATCATCTTGTAACAATCTAATTATATTTCGTAAATTTTTTGATATCGATAATTATCAGGCATAAAAATCAAGATAATTATCAAGATAACTATCATCGATAATTATCCTTTCGAACCCTGTCGCACAGTGACATTGACAACCAGCATCATGGGCGGGACAGCAATATAATTATGCAAGTGCAATAGAGATGGCAACACGCGGGTCAATGTACGAAAATCTGTATGGAAAGCGTCTCTGCTTTAGGTATTAATATTCTAAACTTTTATTTTACATATATGTTTATTTTAAATATATGTAACTAGAACAGATATGGACTTAATTACTGATATGATACGATTTAATTACCGATAAAATAAAAAGGTCCGGTCGTCGAACGCGTAGCTTACGAACGATAGGTCAATATTAATTAATTAAAAGGTCTCTCTTAACGGGTCGGGTTTAACGGTCTTAACGGGTCTCTGTCGAAGGGATGGGAAAAGGCCCGACGGCTTAACTTTGGTCCCTTGGGAGAAGGGCAAGTGCCTGTTGTGGGACGCCACGTGCGTCACTTTTGCCGCCTCGCACCTCAGCCGTACGGTGCATACAGCGGGGGCCGCTGCGGAATGTGCTGCAGCGAGAAAGCAAGACAAATATTCGGCCCTACTTAATAATTATTACTTTATCCCCTTGGCTTGTGAGACGACAGGGTGCTGGGGGGTGGAAGCTATGGATTTTATAAGGGAGATAGGGCGGCGAGCTAGGGAGAGGGGGTGTGATGCCCGCGTGGGTTCTTTCCTGGCGCAAAGGCTATCCATCGCAATTCAACGCGGTAACGCAGCGAGTGTGATGGGCACCTTTGCGCCGGGAACAACTCGCGGGGGCCTCTTTGAGTAGTTTGTTAGTTTAGTTTAGCTTAAGCTTAATTTGTAATGAATGACATAATTATCTTTTGACGTAATACGAGTGTATTGTTGACTAGTGTATTAATTATAAATTTGTATTAGGTTTAAAATTGTATTTTAGTTATAGTTTATAAGTTTTGGTATTTATATTGTAATTTTAATATTACGTAAATAGGTTATTATGTTTTAACTATACCACAAGTCGTTTCTGGTCGTCCACTAATATTATTTAACCAATCACCTATGACCTTAAAAGGTACTTTACCTTGAAACTATACAGATAAGCGAGACAGCACACAATATTGTCCAACGTTTTATCCTCCATAGGCTGCGAAGTCTGCGTCAGACGGTTGAATATTGTGCACAACTCTTCTAAGAAATGGGCTCCTGAAGGAGGAAAGCAAAATCAGTATAATTTTTATGTTTAATTATCGATCTTACTTTTTAATCTTCATTACCGGTCACATTAGCTATTAAATACTGTATTATCAAAGAGAATTTGAAAAAGAGGTGGATTGTCAAAGAAAACTTAGTAGCCTCAGTAAATTTACTTTCGACACATGATTAAAACTTTTAGAACGCCATTTAGCTTTGATTTAAATTTGTTAAATATCAAAATGGCGCCATCTTACCGGGCATCAGCTAAAGGTTGTGGCGCCATCGCTCGAAACGGTGGCGCCATACCTTTAGCCTTTGATCTATTAGATGGCGCCACTTTTTGATATTTAACAAATTTAACACATATCAGTGAAAGAATAAGGATCAAAGTTAAATGGAGTTCTAAGTTTTAATCACGTTTCGAAAGATGGCAGTAAATTGACTGTGGCTACATGGCGTTAATGGGGAAGTGAAAAAGAAAAAAAGCATTGATTTATATATTACTTCGTAAAGACGGGCTTACGGGCACCAAGAATGGAGCCAACACACTGGTGTGTTGCGTCCAATCGCGCGCGTGATGCGAACTCATCAACCAATCGCGTTGTGCCATTCCACTGGTGCGCACGAAACGAGAATGTTCGATCGGAATTATATGAACGGGCCGGAGGGCCTACCGCAAACTAGGTTCATCGTGTTGCCTCCCTGTCAACTTACGTACGAATTTACAAGTGCGACAGACAGGCAACAGGTCGAACGTAGTTCGCGGTAGGCCCTAGGGTAGGGTATGTTACTTTTGGAATCGTTGAAAAAAGGGGGTTAGCATTAAGATGGCATGGCCAATCGGTACTTACCAATTTCCTGCCCCACATTGGCATGTAACACGCCAACTAGAGCCGCATGCTCGGCCTGAAAATTCAACAATATATTGTGTAAGGGCGTTTTCACAACTCACAAGATTAACCGTTATGTACTGCTATGAAAAAAAAATAGAAAGTAGTACTAATTCCAAAGAGAATTTAGTATAGAGGCGTATTGTCAAATGGCGTTCTAAAAAGTTTTAATCATATGTGTAAAGATGGCAGAAAATTTACTGTGGCTACAAAGTTTACTTTGACAATCCACATCTATTTCAAATTCTCTTTGATAATACTAATAACAGGGCGCTTGTCGGTGCAGCTTGACGAAGTTGTCTCCACCTTGGTCGATCCGACAAACAAGACAATCTTTATTATTTTTAAAAGAATTAAACCCTACCATAAATGATCTAATGAACTTGGTGCGCTGAGAGCCTGAGGTTGGTTGAGTGTCAAGCAATCAGCGAGTGAAAAGTAAAAGTCTACTACAACCTAGTACAACCAAAACATAAAACATAAAGAATTAGACTTTCTAATGCCATGTTTTCGAGCAGTGGCGAGATAACAAACATACCTGGAGTCGTAATGCCTCCAGCCATAGACCACAGAGAGACGCGATAACAGAATGACAGCTGTTACCAGAGTAGAGATGGATGTGCAGGCCCAGTGGAGGTTGGTGCGGGCGAGCTTATTTAATATTACCTGGAGTCGCAGAGGCGCACTCACGGTCCCACAAACTGCCTCCAGCCATAGACCACAGAGGGACGCGATGACAGAATGACAGCTGTTACTAGAGTAGAGATGGATGTGCAGGTCCAGTGGAGGTTGGTGCGGGCGAGCTTATTTAATATTACCTGGAGTCGCAGAGGCGCACTCACGGTCCCACAAACTGCCTCCAGCCATAGACCACAGAGGGACGCGATGACAGAATGACAGCTGTTACTAGAGTAGAGATGGATGTGCAGGTCCAGTGGAGGTTGGTGCGGGCGAGCTTATTTAATATTACCTGGAGTCGCAGAGGCGCACTCACGGTCCCACAAACTGCCTCCAGCCATAGACCACAGAGGGACGCGATGACAGAATGACAGCTGTTACTAGAGTAGAGATGGATGTGCAGGTCCAGTGGAGGTTGGTGCGGGCGAGCTTATTTAATATTACCTGGAGTCGCAGAGGCGCACTCACGGTCCCACAAACTGCCTCCAGCCATAGACCACAGAGGGACGCGATGACAGAATGACAGCTGTTACTAGAGTAGAGATGGATGTGCAGGTCCAGTGGAGGTTGGTGCGGGCGAGCTTATTTAATATTACCTGGAGTCGCAGAGGCGCACTCACGGTCCCACAAACTGCCTCCAGCCATAGACCACAGAGGGACGCGATGACAGAATGACAGCTGTTACTAGAGTAGAGATGGATGTGCAGGTCCAGTGGAGGTTGGTGCGGGCGAGCTTATTTAATATTACCTGGAGTCGCAGAGGCGCACTCACGGTCCCACAAACTGCCTCCAGCCATAGACCACAGAGGGACGCGATGACAGAATGACAGCTGTTACTAGAGTAGAGATGGATGTGCAGGTCCAGTGGAGGTTGGTGCGGGCGAGCTTATTTAATATTACCTGGAGTCGCAGAGGCGCACTCACGGTCCCACAAACTGCCTCCAGCCATAGACCACAGAGGGACGCGATGACAGAATGACAGCTGTTACTAGAGTAGAGATGGATGTGCAGGCCCAGTGGAGGTTGGTGCGGGCGAGCTTATTTAATATTACCTGGAGTCGCAGAGGCGCACTCACGGTCCCACAAACTGCCTCCAGCCATAGACCACAGAGGGACGCGATGACAGAATGACAGCTGTTACTAGAGTAGAGATGGATGTGCAGGTCCAGTGGAGGTTGGTGCGGGCGAGCTTATTTAATATTACCTGGAGTCGCAGAGGCGCACTCACGGTCCCACAAACTGCCTCCAGCCATAGACCACAGAGGGACGCGATGACAGAATGACAGCTGTTACTAGAGTAGAGATGGATGTGCAGGTCCAGTGGAGGTTGGTGCGGGCGAGCTTATTTAATATTACCTGGAGTCGCAGAGGCGCACTCACGGTCCCACAAACTGCCTCCAGCCATAGACCACAGAGGGACGCGATGACAGAATGACAGCTGTTACTAGAGTAGAGATGGATGTGCAGGTCCAGTGGAGGTTGGTGCGGGCGAGCTTATTTAATATTACCTGGAGTCGCAGAGGCGCACTCACGGTCCCACAAACTGCCTCCAGCCATAGACCACAGAGGGACGCGATGACAGAATGACAGCTGTTACTAGAGTAGAGATGGATGTGCAGGTCCAGTGGAGGTTGGTGCGGGCGAGCTTATTTAATATTACCTGGAGTCGCAGAGGCGCACTCACGGTCCCACAAACTGCCTCCAGCCATAGACCACAGAGGGACGCGATGACAGAATGACAGCTGTTACTAGAGTAGAGATGGATGTGCAGGCCCAGTGGAGGTTGGTGCGGGCGAGCTTATTTAATATTACCTGGAGTCGCAGAGGCGCACTCACGGTCCCACAAACTGCCTCCAGCCATAGACCACAGAGGGACGCGATGACAGAATGACAGCTGTTACTAGAGTAGAGATGGATGTGCAGGTCCAGTGGAGGTTGGTGCGGGCGAGCTTATTTAATATTACCTGGAGTCGCAGAGGCGCACTCACGGTCCCACAAACTGCCTCCAGCCATAGACCACAGAGGGACGCGATGACAGAATGACAGCTGTTACTAGAGTAGAGATGGATGTGCAGGTCCAGTGGAGGTTGGTGCGGGCGAGCTTATTTAATATTACCTGGAGTCGCAGAGGCGCACTCACGGTCCCACAAACTGCCTCCAGCCATAGACCACAGAGGGACGCGATGACAGAATGACAGCTGTTACTAGAGTAGAGATGGATGTGCAGGCCCAGTGGAGGTTGGTGCGGGCGAGCTTATTTAATATTACCTGGAGTCGCAGAGGCGCACTCACGGTCCCACAAACTGCCTCCAGCCATAGACCACAGAGGGACGCGATGACAGAATGACAGCTGTTACTAGAGTAGAGATGGATGTGCAGGTCCAGTGGAGGTTGGTGCGGGCGAGCTTATTTAATATTACCTGGAGTCGCAGAGGCGCACTCACGGTCCCACAAACTGCCTCCAGCCATAGACCACAGAGGGACGCGATGACAGAATGACAGCTGTTACTAGAGTAGAGATGGATGTGCAGGTCCAGTGGAGGTTGATGTGCGCGAGCTTATTTAATATTACCTGGAGTCGCAGAGGCGCACTCACGGTCCCACAAACTGCTTCTAACCATAGACCGCAGAGGGACGCGCTGACAGAATGACGGCTGTTGCTGGAGTAGAGATTCTCGATGGACGTGCAGGCCCAGTGGAGGTTCGTATGTGCAAGCTTATTAAGGATGCCTGAAAAAAAAAATAGGATCATGTAAATTTTTCTGAGGTAGTGATAAAGGATGCTTTTTGGCATTAAGTCCGCCTTTTCTACGATACGTTTTTTTGTGTGATAAAGATTAAATAAATATATAAAATTAAAATCATTAATGAGGCAGTAACTTGTAAATGTAAGCACTTATAAACGATTTTTTCGTTTTTAAAAACAACAATGTTGTTGTCCTAAAGCAACCCAGAGGTACAAAGGGCCTTCACAAGCTCGCGCCACGCCTTCCTATCTTCAGCTCGTCCTCTGGCCTCGCTCCAGCTCAACCCGACCGCTCGTAGCTCTCTTAGGACGGACCGTTGCCAAGAGTGCACAGGCCGCCCGGAGCCACGGCTTCCGTCCAGCGGTTTCCAAGCGAAAGCTATGGTAGCATTATTCGTTTCCCCTCTTCGAATAGTATGTCCTATCCATCTCCATTTCCGTGTCGCAATTTCTTCGTCAATGGGTGTTTACTCATATACTCCATAGGTCTTCATTTCGAATGGTTTAAATAAATTTGGTTTTAATAAAAAGACCAAGTTAATAAGGTTGTTTGACCACGCAGTACCATCACTGTGTTGATAGTCAAACTGAGGTTTATTTAGGGTTCTTTTCCGATCAATCTGATAACATGGGATGTGAAACATATTTCAGTAGATTTCATTTATTTCTTTGTGAAGTCATGTACGGTCGAGGAAATTGATTCTTTAGCAATTTGCGGTTCAAGTTATTTTTGTTGTACATACTTATGCTAAGAGTTGTCCAATGTAAATTGAACCGTAAACTGCTAAAGAATCAATTTCCTCGACTGTACATAGAAAGGTGTATTGTATATTAAATATGAGGTAATTTCATTCGATGTGGTGTGTCTTTTCTGTATGAACCGCAGCCAAATAACACTCGACCCTACTCATAGTGTTGTGTTCCTGCCGGTGAGTAAGGTTGCCAGAGGTCAACGAGGGGAGAAAGGGTTGTTAGGGTCGGCCACGCGCATGTAGCTTCTCTGGAGTTGCAGGCGTACATAGGCTACGGAGACTGCTTACCATCAGGCGGGCCGTATGCTTGTTTGCCACCGACGTAGTATATTAAAAAAAATGAAATACTTATATAACATATTCTGTGGTAGGGTTTTTTTGTTAAGTAAATAAGTACTAAAGTTTGTACTTACAATAGGATAAAGTAAATCTAGAGATGTAATTAGTTTATGTAGCCTCAGATACCATAGTGAATAAAATTCAGCGAATTTAAGTTTTTTTTTACAAAACTTGATTTTGCTCTATTTCGTTTGATGTATAAACTAGAGGTATATAAACTAATTATAGGACTAGATATGCCTTGTTTATTTATTTATTTATACTTTATTGCACATAAAATATTAAGTGCAAATGGAGGACTTAATGCCCTAAGGCATTCTCTACCAGTCAACCACTGGGTCAAAAAGAGACTTGTTAGGTGCAGGCTTTGTACTTGAGAATAAGATATCACTAACTACTATTTACAAATTAAATACCTACTAATTAATATAATATAGTGAAATCATAAACTTAAACATATACTTTGTATATGTGCCTTATTTCATTTCATTATATGTGCAAAATGTTATTACAATACGACACGTAGTTTTAAAATGGGAACGAAACTCGGTTTGTATGGGCAGGTGAAATGTTTTTGATTCATATAAAGAAATACATTCAGAGCATACATAACAAATAATTTTGTTTGTGTTTGTCATTCATTCACCGTTATTTCTGTTTTACTCATTTCCTCAAAGGTTAACTGGAAGAGATCCCATACAGGGATAAGTTCGCCTTTGTTGTATTTAATTTACTCTGTAACTGTGTTTTTCGTGTTTTTATTTCTATGTACAATAAAGTATATATGTACATACATACATACACAACACAGAAAGATATTTTTTTTAATACTACGTCGGTGGCAAACAAGCATACGGCCTGCCTGATGGTAAGCAGTCTCCGTAGCCTATGTACACCTGCAACTCCAGAGGAGTTACATGCTACACTTACTCTTTATTTGTCGTTTTAATTGCGCTGTCGCCTGATCAGTTGTAGCATCCTTGTTTCTCAAATGTGGTGGAATGTAAGCACCTTTATCTTCCTGGAAATACTATAATTTAAATCTTGAAACAGAACATAACGTTACACATAACAAAACATTATTTCTTTAAAAGTTTCATATCCATAATTATTTTTTACAGAAAACGTAAACTACTGCCAACAGGGGATATTACGCAAAACTCTGTGTAGAGGGCGCTACTAGCACAAACACAGGGCTTACCGCTAGTACCGCTTGCTTAAAAAATGGCTCATACAAGAATGCTTCTATTCTATTAATGATTATTTTGATTATTATAAGTCGTGATTTTATTATTTAAGTTTTTATATAAACATTTCAATATTGACATTGTAAGTATCTAGTTGTAGTACCTATCTTAGATTATGTTTTATGGTTTATGTTTTTTTTTTTGTTCCTTATATTATTTTTTGTGTTATTTTGCATGCCAGTTGCTGGTAAAATGTGTTTCCTATGATTAATGTAAATAACTTATGTACCACATTTTATGCGGAATAAATGATTTGATTGATTGATTGATTGCTTGGCTGGCGCGATGACCCAAAATGAGTCTTGGCCTCCAACACAAGAGCACGCCACTTTTCTCGGTCCAGAGCGTACTCCCGCCAGCTTTCGCTGACGCCGAGCTCTCGGAGATCTGCCACCACTCTATCCGCCCAACGATATTTAGGATGACCAACAGGACGGCGTCCAATTGGTCGACCTAAGTAAACCCTCTTGACTGCCCGATCGTCACCCATCCTTTCGAGATACGAAACCGCGACCTACTGCGGGCCTACCGCGAAATACGAAATTTCGTATCGTAATCTAAAGATCTTTATTACT
This sequence comes from Cydia pomonella, assembly GCF_033807575.1. Classification (NCBI taxonomy): domain Eukaryota; kingdom Metazoa; phylum Arthropoda; class Insecta; order Lepidoptera; family Tortricidae; genus Cydia; species Cydia pomonella. The sequence goes on along the minus strand of NC_084718.1, from coordinate 2,152,361 downwards.
TTTACATATTCGAGCGATAACGAAATTTCGATTTTCACGTTTCGCTTAAACTCTCGATAAACAAACTTCCTTGATGCATCAAATTCATAGTGAAAACTTGTCAAAACACTGTTTAAGGTTTAGTATGTATAAGTTAATCTATGATTTAATATGAGATAGTACTGCACTCTGGCGGCAGAACAGATAAACATTGCAGTAATACCCCCTATTGGAATTTACGCATCACAAAACATAAATACAGAGCAAACCGAGTGTGATCACTTTGTTTAAGTTAGCACTTAGAAAAACTTAACTAAGATGTATCCCTTACCTTTATAACATTTCCTTCCTTGTCCCTCTTACGTCCATAAATATCTTCCCAAACATCTGGTTTCTCTTTCACCTTCTCCTCAATTTCTTCCTTTTCATCCCCAAAATCACCCCCATCTAAATCACCATCTTCAGACAGATGTGACACTTCATCATCACTGAACATTTTGGATAATTCTTCTTCTGAAACTACCCTTTCTTTACCCTTTTTATTTTCTTGCTTTGGGGCTGGGTTTTCTTTTGATTTCTGTTTAGATTTTGATAATTTTGTAGGTTTTTCTAGCAGAAAATAAAATTTAATTTAAATTTTAAGTACGAAGAATAATAAGTTAAGACCTGTGAGTTCCTATAATTGGCCTCCTGTATCTACTATATTTTTCTATGTTAATGTCACAGCTGTTGGATCTCCAAATAAATAATAAATAAATAAATAACTTCCTAATAATAAAGTCAAAATTATATATGTCAATTTTAGTGCATTATTTGTCTGTCCAATTTACTTTATTTAATGTCCTCAATACCAACTTTTCTATTCACACGTTAGAATGCCCTTCCCGTTGGCTGTTTAGTTGATCTTTTAAGAATTAAAAAAAAACACATACCTTCAGGTTCTTCATCAGAATCTTCATTATCACTTAAGCCACCATCTTCATCATTATCACTATTTTCACCAAATTCATCATCTTCTCCACTGATTTTTTCATCAACATCACTCATAACTTCTTCATTTGCATTGTCATCACTGTCAAAGTCACTATTCTCATCACTAAATTCATCATCAGCGCTGTTTTTATCATTTTTAGATTTTGTATCTTTAGTTTTTGCCTCCTTAGTTTTTTTATCCTTATTTTTCTTTAATTCTTTCCCAGTGACTGCTGCTAGGTCTTCTTCAAAGTCTGATTCACCTTCGACATTGGCCAGGTGTTTCTCAGCGGCTACGATTTGTTCTGTTGTTTGTCTATCACAGATTTCTAGTAAATCTGAGTTCAATAATAAGGAATATTAAGTAAAAAGCATATCCTTATGTCTGAAAGTGTTTCGAAATACAACTGCAAAAATATGTATTTGAGAAAAGACCTTGTTTATTTCCCTGTGTGAATTTTCTCTTAGAAGACTTTTTGATGTGCTGCTAATAATGTTACTTTCTTGAAAAAATATGTAACTATTTAAGGAGATTTATAACAAAGCATAATTTCAATAATTTCAATTAGTCTTTGTCTCCAACTGTCCCTCACCACATTATTGAGGGTGTGAAAACAGCTGAAGCATATGCTAATTTTTATTATTTTATTTTATTTTTATTATTGTATATATGATAGTCTGTAAGGTATGTATATATGGGCCATAGTTGCCTGAAAATAAATAATATTTAATTTAATCTAATTAATATGCCACAATGGCAATAAAAGCTTATTGTTGTTACAACAATTGATAAATGTTTGTACTATCAACTCGGAGCATTCACATAGCATAAAAAACATTGACATATATCTAAGGACGGGTCTTATGGGCACTAAGAATGGGACTAGTTCAGTGGCGTCACTCACGAAGTCGAGCCAATAATAATAATAATAAAGACGTTTATTCAAAAAGTTTAAACATCTTTCTCTTCTTTCCATCCTGTTACCTCCTGCTGGGGTGTAGGGCTCGAACCATTTTCTTCCACTGATTCCGGTCCTGGGCAGCTTGGGTAACCTCGTCCCACCCCATCCCCAATACACCCAACTCTTGCTCCACGGAACGGCGCCAAGTACATTTAGGGCGACCATGTTTCCGTTTTCCGGGCGTCTTCCAGGTCAGGGCCACTTTGGATAGGTGGGTGTCAGGCTTCCATTTGCGCGTTTGGATCCCCTTGTGTACGGGTGCTTGTCCAGTAATCCTCCATAAGTGAACGTTTGTGATCCAGTTTAGTCAAAAGATGCGTAGAATTTGCCTTAAGCATTTGTTCACAAACACTTGGAGTTTCATTATTAGATCTTTGCGGACAAACCAGGTTTCGCAACCGTACAGTAACATGGCTTTTACATTTGAATTGAAGATCCTCACTCTAGTTCTTCTAGTTTAAACATAGGTACATGATAAAAGTACACAATAATGCTTACAAACTAATTGAAAGGGAAAGTGGCTCAGCTAATGTCTGCACCAAAAGCCCTCGGGGCACAGCGGACCTAATAATCGTGCAGTCTAACACAATAGTAGCAACCAATTGCTTGTGTGATTTGAACTCGTCAACCAATTGCATTGTGGCATTAGACTGCATGAAATTGCATTTTGCAATTGCATGCTGCTCAAATTCGTGTGTGACACCGCTGTACTGGCCCCATTCCTATGGCCCGCAAATGACTAATTAAGAAAAATTTTAAAGGATACAATCAAGACCATCATCCTCAAAGAATTTCTTTTTGTTTTTAACCTTGTTCAGCCCAAGCTGTTTTTCTAGTTTCTTTATCATCTTGTCCTCTTCCTCATTGGCTTCTAGGAAAATCTTCCGTCTCTGATCCTCCATCTCAGCTTTTAAACGGTCGGCTTCCCTTTTCTCTTTTTCACGCTCTTTTTGAACCACATCAATTGGCAAAGGTTGGGATTTCTGCTTTTTCTTCTAAAATTTGAGAAATAAACTTGTTTTATATGTAATACTTAATTAAATATGGGTTGGGTAGATACTTACAACTGAATTATTTCATTTAAAAACCTACTTTACCACGCATAAAGCGCAATGTTTGGTAGTGTCAATAATAAACTATGGAGTATATTTTACTACCGATTACTATCAAAGGGCTTCTATTTACTTTAACTTCTGCATCAGGCTCTGGTGAATCAGCAGGTCGCTTTACGAACCTCCCTGGTGTATATTTTGGTTGTTCTTGGACAGTTTTCTTCTTTAAATAATGTTCCTGCTTGTGAGCTTTCTTTTGCTGCCTCTTTTGTTTGCGCAGAGCTTTGCGGGTGTTTGGAAAACTGGCACGTGCTGCTTGTTTTGGTTTCTTCATGATATTTACTTTACAATCAACACTTCTAAGAAGAATTAAACCTACTGCCTTATTAAAAATAAGAGCTTTTAGGTTACTCAAGAAATCACGAAATACGTCAATTTGACAGTATTATTCACATGGCTATTTTCGTTTAGGAACCACTATCAATATGAAATTTGATTTTCACTTCCCTAAACTAGGGTGGAAGAAGATTGTTATGTAAAATAATCGCTGCTATAGAATAAACAAACTCAATTCATATCTTTAAGTAAATAGTAATAAAGTTACTACTTTACAATATATAAAAAAAGTTCTTCGATATTTTGCGATTGTGATTTCCGAACGAAGTTAGTTTTAACGTTCCGTTCCACGTATTTTTTGTAATCACTTTAACCATAGACAATAATAACTAATTTTCTAAGTCACATGAAAATGTTTTAACTCATCACTTTTATTCAATAAGCATATAAACGGAAACAAATTACTTTATTTTATTTGGATATTAGGTTACATGCATTAGCTACAATTTTTGAAGATTACGTCAATTACGTGAATATTTGAAAGTTCAATGTTGACAGTTGTTGGTTTGGAAACGGAATGTTTCATCTCTAGTTTGTCTATCACTTATAAATCACAAAAAGCGTGATTTGAAGGAATTTTAGTGAACAAAATAAAATATTTTACTCGTCTAACTCGAAAAGCACCGCCAATAGGGCACCAGCTCTGTATTTTTTCAGTTACAAAGTGTTAGATATTTAAAAGGCATGATGGTGGAAGGCTCTGCATTTACCCGAACCGATGTGTTCCAAATGGCAATACGGGTCTGCTTCGTGTCTGCCGTCACTTATTTCTCTATCAAATGGCTGGTCAACCAGATAGACCCGACGTCCAAGAGTCGGAAGAAAGCTGAGGATCGTGCACGGGAACAGTTACGCAAGTATGTATCGATCGGGGAATACCAGCCAGTTTTCTAAATGCCTTCATGCTTTCGTTATTTTTCTAATAGTTTCAGTACTAACTCATGCTTACCTAATGCATGTTGCATTGGATATTTTTGGTTCCGGATTAACAATGTTATTTACATGTGTTTTTATACCGTGTTTCTCATTAGATATTAATATGAATTTTTCCCTCCAAAAACTAAATCATGTTCTTATCATTTTATGAAATTAGGTTGCAGTTTGCATCGTCATAACAAACATTACAGAATGGATAGTATAATATATCTATTATGATTATATTATGCAATTCATTGTTATATTGAAGTGCCTTCTTGAGTTTTCTACACCAATGAAATACTGCTGAATTATTATCAACTAATTTAATTCTTCTTCTTCTTTCCATCCTGTTACCCCCTGCTGGGGTGTCGGGCTTAAACCATTTTCTTCCACTGACTCCGGTCCTGGGCAGCTTGGGTAACTTCCTCCCATCCCATCCCCAATACACCCAACTCTTGCTCCATGGAACAACACCTAGTAAATTTAGGGCAACCATGTTTGGGCTTCTCCACAAATCACGCGAGGTTTTTTTGGCTATTTTTTGACCCCCCCTTCCCCTTGGTGATATTTAGTGAGGTTCTTGGCGAACCCCCCCTCCCCCATATAACGTCACATGTATTTATTCTTTATTTTTCATTCGACCTTATTTTAAGATAAAAAGTATTGTTCAATAAATTGTATGGAATCGTATGATATCATTTTTTTATCTATTTTTGAAAGAAAAAAAAAAATTTATTTTTAGACTTTGGAGTTTTGTATTTTTTTATAATCTCAATATGATTTTTTGAATTCCACTTTTGTATAATGGATGGCTCATTTTCTATCCATTTAACTAAATTTTGTTATAATATTCAACATGTGTCAAGTATCCAATTACATATATACTGATTTACTAACTGTATGTGGCTATTTGTTCAAGCATGTCTGTAGTGTGTTATTATATTATAAAAAATCTAACTCTTTAACTATTATTAATACTACTTTTACTAATATTATGATGTTTGAAGCCCATGTTTTAAATTTATCAAGTGCTGCATGGCTGTGTCTGTGTTGCATTAGAAATAATGTAAACAATCTTGACAAGTTTTTTTATTAAAAATCAAAAGAATGAAAATGATCATTTTTCAATTTAAAGACACATGAAGTTCGTTTCTTCTTTCTAATGCTAAAAAACGAAGTAGGTATATGTAGAAATAAGTCCCATGCAAAACATATTAGCTCCTGGTAAGGGAAGAAATATCATGTTTTTTTTAACCCAGTTTAATAATTCTATATCATATTGGTGTATTTCCTTAGTCATATCGGTCGTGTCGTTCACGAAGACACGTGCCTTGACTTGTAATATCATGTTATTAAAGGTTAGATTTGACAAATCTGCGCGTCATCGTGGATGACACGAACTATAGTTAACCACATTTTTTATGTTTCACCTATCAGACCAATTTTTAGGGTTCCGTAGCCAAATGGCAAAAAAACGGAACCCTTATGGATTCGTTATGTCCGTCTGTCTGTCTGTTTATGTCACAGCCACTTTTTTCCGAAACTAAGAACTATACTGTTGAAACTTGGTAAGTAGATGTATTCTGTGAACGGCATTAAGATTTTCACAAAAAAAAAAAACCTTAAATTTTGGGGGTTCCCCGTACTTAGAATTTTTTTAATCAAACCCATATGTGTGGGTTATCTATGGATAGGTCTTCAGAAATGATATTGAGGTTTCTGATACCATTTTTTTCTAAACTGAACTTTCCGCGAGAGACACTTCCAAAGGGAGGGTAAAATGTGTGTCCCCCCCCTGTAAATTCTAAAATAACAGAATGATATAACAAAAAAAAAAAAATTATGTACACTACCATGCAAACTTCCACCGAAAATTGGTTTGAACGAGATCTAGTAAGTAGTTTTATTTAATACGTCATAAATGGTATGGAACCCTTCATGGGCGAGTCCGACTCGCACTTGGCCGCTTTTTTAAATGTTAGCTTTTTATGTTCTGAAATTTTATAGAAGCATACAAATTTTAAGCTGCTAAATCTTAGATTTTCTAGAGAAGCCATATAACAACCGATTTATCATAAAAGTCATGCCGTTAATTAGCAACAAAAGATTCTTTACATCAATAATTAATAAAAATAATTGTGTATGTATAAACATATGTTCCTCTGCATAGCAAAAAACAGACGTGGACATGGAATGGATGGATAGAACTATTTCTATCCATCTTGCAAATTTTATTTATTAATTTGTTTAAATTATATAGAGTAATATAATGTAATTTTAAATTTAACAACAAAGTATTATATTTTTTTTCATAATATAAATGCACTTAAAATTATTTATTTATACATTTAATTTTACAATAACCGATCAAAACAAAATGTTATCTTAACTTAAAAAAGAATCTTGTTTATTGTAAGAAATCCGCAACGCAGGCTTCGTCAGGTGGCCACAAATGAAACATGTTATGTCCCAAACATACTAATGATGATATCCGCATCAGGCTTCGTATTTTTTTTTGTCTATGTATCTCTATTACTATTATATTTATTCTATATCTATGTATCTATACGAATGGCCACTATACAGTCCGTGCATTTAAGGGTGTCTTCCAGAGCGGGGCTCGGCAGCAAGCACACACTCCAGTTGGACAAGCTCACCGACCATGAGATGATCATCGCCTCACAGCTGGTGGTGCCTGATGAGATAAATGTGAGTGAGACTGTATTATTGGTTCCTAGGTAGAATAATGCAGGCCTTATTATGAGTAATCATTAATCCTGAAGGAATCATACCTCAGGATTTTAGGCACAGGACTGTTTTACACTGAGCAAAAACCTGTAACATCTGAAACTATTTTAAATTTTTTAAGCATTTTTGGAAATTACTACCTATTTTTAATTCATAGCTTGGTAACTGTTTTACAATAAAGAAATTTATAAATACATAAAATTATTCCCTCAGTTAAAACTATGGGGTATCTTACTTATAACTATCTTAACCATAGAGTAAAAAAAGATTTTGCGACAAATAACAGCCTTGAAGAATCGGCGACACTGCTGCTCAAAATACGCTGATGCACCGTAAAAGCTGCAGTGTTTAAAAATTGCAAGAATTTTATATAGAATAGTGTTCTTATGGAAGCGACCACACCATACGGCGTCTTAAACCAGTGATGGAAGATGCTTAAAACATGTACAGTCAACCAATTTGAATCCTAGGCCACTATAGAACCTTGTCGCTTTAACTACTCTATACATTACATGCATCACTCAATAAGCACTGTCGTAGAAGTCATTATGGCATGGTTCTATAGTGGCCTAGGAATCAAATTGGTTGACCGTACATGAAGATATCCACAGACGCATAAAAGTACCTATTTCAAAATGGTGCTGAATGTCCACATACATTACATGGTACAGTCAGGTCTGAAAACATCGACACGATCGAAGTGCCAAAAATATATATACACGACCTTATGGCCCAATATTAGGGTAGTGTATACATATTTTTGTCACTTTGCCCCTATCGATATTTTCAGACGTGATCGTACCAAGGTTGTTGAACACGTTGACGATCCAAACAATGTCATCAATATTACTTTTATCGATACAGGTGAACTGGAAGGACATCGCGGGTCTGGACGCCCTAATTCAAGAGCTCCGGGAGACTGTGATCCTGCCCATTCAGAAGCGCGATCTGTTCGCTGACAGCCGCCTCACGCAGCCCCCTAAGGGGGTACTCCTGCATGGACCACCAGGTATGTTCGCTGTGCTGGAAGCTCTGATCCAAGAACTCCGGGAGACTGTGATCTTGCCCATTCAGAAGCGCGATCTGTTCGCTGACAGCCGCCTCACGCAGCCCCCTAAGGGGGTACTCCTGCATGGACCACCAGGTATGTTCGCTGTGCTGGAAGCTCTGATCTAAGAACTCCGGGAGACTGTGATCTTGCCCATTCAGAAGCGCGATCTGTCCGCTGACAGCCGCCTCACGCAGCCCCCTAAGGGGGTACTCCTGCATGGACCACCAGGTATGTTCGCTGTGCTGGAAGCCCTGATCCAAGAGCTCCGGAAGACTGTGATCTTGCCCATTCAGAAGTGCGATCTTTTCGCTGACAGCCGCCTCATTTTTAGTATGTAATCACCACAATGAAAAACTAGGTTTTTATAGGTTTACCTTTTTTTCTAAATTTGCAAATCAAAAAAATACTTTTTTTTTTCTAAAAAGCGAAACCTATAAACCAAGAATATATTATGCTGAAGCGATCGACATCAAAATCAAAGTTATTTGTTAAGATTTAGTCAGTGGAGACCGTTTTCTCCCGAAATGGAATTTCATAGAAAAATTACCGTTATTTCGTTAGATTCGAAAAGCCGCAATTGTAAAGAGCCGCGGTTACCCGACCAACCGCTAACCGTAGTTGAAGTCTTCGATGTTACGGTGAAACTTAAATACTCATTATTTGTATTCCAGGATGCGGCAAGACCCTGATAGCCAAAGCCACAGCGAAGGAGGCCAACATGAGCTTCATCAACCTCGACGTATCGCTGCTAACCGACAAGTGGTACGGCGAGACGCAAAAACTGGCCGCTGCCGTCTTCAGCCTTGCTGTCAAACTTCAACCTTGCATTGTCTTTATAGGTACGTGGTCTACGTGAAGTCCTGATGCGTCGTTTCAATTCAATTCAATTCAATTCAAATATACTTTATTCATGTAGGCCTAGCAACAAGCACTTATGAATAGTAAGACAGTATTACATATAATTATCTTAATCTAATTATCAGAGCAATTTATTGATGTTGTAAATATTATTCCATATCTAATACTAATGAATATAATTCATAGATCAAATTTAATACTAAAAATTTCACAAAATATAGTCATGTTTTTACGAGTATCTCAGTAAAGAATTACTGACTTTTATTATAGCCTAAATCTATGTTTGACAAGTAGTTGATAGCCAAAATCACACTTCTAAGTACATAGTAGTTTGTAGTGGAGCGGCGAGACGCAAAAACTGGCCGCTGCCGTCTTCAGCCTTACTGTCAAACTTCAACCTTGCATTGTCTTTATAGGTACGTGGTCTACGTGAAGTCCTGATGCGTCGTTTCTACGTGTATCTCAGTAAAGAATTACTGACTTTTATTATAGCCTAAATCTATGTTTGACAAGTAGTTCATAGCCAAAATCACACTTCTAAGTAGTAGTTTGTAGTGGTACGGCGAGACGCAAAAACTGGCCGCTGCCATCTTCAGCCTTACTGTCAAACTACAGCATTGCATCCTCTTTATAGATATGGAATGGTGAAAACGTAATATTTTACCTTACCTTATGTTACTAAAATAGAGTACTTAATCACTGTTAGATGGACAACAATCTCATAATTTGTTGTTTGTAATTATATCATGTGTATTATATGATGGGGTAGTTGGCAGTCCAAACGGCATTCATGATTCGAAGTGACCCAATGGAATTACTTAAGGCCGTCCCCTATGTGAATGACCTTGCGCGTTCCAACGTTGCGACCCCCCTTCCTCGTTCTTTACCTTTACAACTTGAATTTGCACAAGTAAACAAATAATTGCGTCCGTTCGCTCACTTAAAACTCACTCACTCACTTAAATAAATAGTGTCCGATCACTCAAAACTGAAAATCGTACGATCGATTCTTCTTCTTCCTCGCGTTGTCCCGGCATTTTGCCACGGCTCATGGGAGCCTGGGGTCCGCTTGACAACTAATCCCAAGATTTGGCGTAGGCACTAATTTTTACGAAAACGACTGCCATCTGACCTTCCAACCCAGAAGGTAAACTAGGCCTTGTTAGGATTAGTCCGGTTTCCTCACGATGTTTTCCTTTACCGAAAAGCGACTGGTAAATATCAAATGATATTTCGTACTTAAGTTCCGAAAAACTCATTGGTACGAGCCGGGGTTTGAACCCGCGACTTCCGGATTGCAAGTCGCACGCTCTTACCGCTAGGCCACCAGCGCTTTTTTCGATTCGCAGAGAATAATTGCGCGCGCGTCGCGTCGAGTGTCACGAGTTCCCCGTCCGACGGCCAAGCGGCCACTGCCCCTCGAACGCACGAACTTCAATAGTATCGATTACTCAAAACCTATTTATTAAACCGGCTTCTCCGTGTGGTGTCCGGCTTAAGAATAGCACCAACCCTAAAAGAACGAGGGTGTCGTAAGAGGCGACTAAGTTCACGAAGGAAGCCGTCATCTAACCCTTCGTCACAGGGGAGATAAGCCTCTAAGCATTGGGTAGCAACTTATCTAGGAGAAGGAAAATTCCAAAATCAAACCCGGGACGGAGTCCCCGTTAGGCGTGAGTAGGGTCCAACCTGAAATCTGCGGTAGACTCCTGCAGCCAACCTGGCTCCATACGTATTGGCTTGCCTTTCCTGTGGGTCCGGCCAGTGAGGTCCAGAGGGTGCTGGGCATCCCTGGGTTTTCCTTAACTCCGTCCCAGGCGGTGTAATGTCTCTAGACATTGCACCATAGATCGTCTGAAATAGACGCTAAGGCCAGTAGTAGTAGTATTTATATAATTAAAAAAAAAACGGCAGACGTAATTGAAGTGTACATCATTATTCACTATTGGTTTAAGTTATTTCTAAGCGTTGCATAATGCCCATAGGGCTAAGATGGTCGGATCTTTATCATTTGTCACCATGCCTGTCACATTCTATCAAGTATGTAAGTGCGAAAGTGACGGGCATAACGACAGCCGATAAAAATGGAACCATGCTGCTACCGCAGTATCAAAAAAAAGCGGTATACGGTTTTTAACTCGAGAAAAGGGTTCACGGAAAAAACTTTATTGTTTTTATAACATACACGCATGCTATAGCGACGTAAAACAGCATTTGGCCTGGTAGCCCCTTAAGCGATTTCCACTATATGTTGTTGTAATGAGTGTAATGACTTGTGTCGCTTTTATATATTTACTTAACGTAGAGAAACTGTCAAAATACGGCACAAGTATAAATAACCCTTTGCTTTCAATCCTGTTCCCATATAAATAAATAAATAAATATTATAGGATAATATTACACAAATTGACTAAGTCCCACAGTAAGCTCAATAAGGCTTGTGTTGAGGGTTCTTAGGGTAATACTTGAATACATAGAAAACACCCATGACTCAGGAACAAATATCCATGCTCATCACACGGATAAATGCCCTTACCAGGATTTGAACCCGGGACCATCGGCTTCGTAGGCAGGGTCACTACCCAAGGCCAGACCGGTCGCCATATTATTTACTAAAACGACTTAAGTTTAGAATACATTTAAAAGTGGAATAATTACTGCCTTGAGTGAGACTTGAACTCACGGCCTCTCGATAGTCTGGATAGAAGTTCAAATCTCACCCAATGCAGTAATTTTTCCATTTTTTAATTTATTCTAAGCTTAATAGCATCGTTCACAGACGTGTTAAAAATCAATTTTACAGTACATATGGGGCTACTTTATAGCACTAGTGCGAGAAGTAGCATATTACGTTACTGTGTCGAACATTTAAAGGGCCATATGTACTGTAAAACGTTGTACGATACATGTGCGAATAGGTAATTCGCAACTCGTGTCGATTTAAAACACTCCCTTCGGTCGTGTTTTAATTTATCGCCACTCGTTTCGAATTTCCTATTTTTCGCAATTGTATCGTAATGTACTATTAAAACGACTTACACCCTCGCGCCGTCTCACCTTCCGGGCACCAAAAATGATGCTGGTCATGCCGCGTCCATGGCAGAAGACCTCAAACGCCGCAAATATGCCACCCTCGGCAGTAGTTATATTTTTGAGGCGTTTGGGGTCGAAACGCTGGGGCCGTGGGGGCCAAGCGCGCGCCGGCTGTACGGGGCCTTAGCCGCGCGCCTTGTAGACGCCACAGGTGACCAGAAGGCTGGCCAGTATTTTGCTCAACGCATTAGCATTGCCATTCAACGTGGCAATGCGGCCAGCCTTCTGGGCACACTGCCCATCGGCAGTGACTTGGAGGACGTGTTTTATTTTAAGTTTATTTATAGTTTTTATTATTATTTTTAAGTTTATGTATAAGTTTTTTAAGTTTAGTATTATTTATGTTTAGATTATGGAAGTTAATTATTTCGAATATACAGACATTTATTCGTATAATAAAATTAATAAAGAGTAAAAATCGTGGAAGTTTAAATCCTGTTCCCATCTTCTAGGGTCGGACCTCACATATTAGTGGTAACATCTGTCTTGTTTAATTTTGGCAATTTAAATACTTAAATACATAGAAAACATCCATGACTCGGGAACAAATATCTGTGCTCATCACACGAATAAATGTCCTTACCGGGATTCGAACCCCGGACCATCGGCTTCATAGGCAGGATCACTAGGCGAAACCGGTCGTCAAAAGAACCTTGTCGAAATCTCGGTTGATATTGGGTTTTAGTTATTTTGATGACGACATTGACATATTAAATACATAGTAGTTATGTATTCTGTAGAACTAGTTTTAAGATTGTTAGCTTAACAGTCTCTTGACGTGAAATATGTATTTCATACAATTTTTTATTTTTTTTATTCTTTGACATTTGGAGAACCTTTACACCTCCAAATCTTATTATTGTGTATTATTATTTTTCTCAGACCGTGGGGACCTTATACATCTCCAAACTTAATGTATTAACCGTGGAGACTATACGTCTCTGTCATATTGTATAATATACTTGACTTGGTACATACTAGTTATGTACAGAATGTAGCATTAGTTTATGAGACTGCTAGTTTAACAGTCCAGACGCGGTTTATTTATTTAGTATAAATTTTATTTTGACACTTGGAGAGACTTTACACCTCCAAATTTTATTAGTATTAGTACTCTGACATTGGGGACCTTTTACATCTCCAGATTTAATGTGTTTTTAACCATAGAGACTATACATCTCTATTGTATTGTATTAATTATTTATTTTAAGATTATCATAATGTAATGTTTACCCAGGTATTGGCTGTTGTATTTATAAATGTTGTTATGTATTTTTCATGTCACTATATGATGTTACTATAAATGTTGTATTGACTTGTAAAAGAGCCCTTGAGGCCTACTTGCAGAATAAATTTTTGAATTTTGGGTTGTTACCGCGCGCGTCAGTTAACGTCTTTGGCGATCAACGGGTTAACGAAATAGAACTTAACATTAATATTTGATTTGAAATATTGTTCACAGATGAGATAGAGTCATTCCTTCGCACTCGCACACAGCACGACCACGAGGCGACGGCCATGATGAAAACGCAGTTCATGTCGCTCTGGGACGGACTTATCACCGACAACAACTGCACTGTCATCATCATGGGTTAGTCTTCCAAGCTATTTATGAACTTTGTACATAAATACGTTTTCTAAATGAGTTTCCAGAGGTTTTCGAGAAATAACGGAACATACAAAAAAAAAACTGTCGAAAAAGCTTTAAAGTGTTTACTTTTTGTAAATAATGTCAAACGATCTTGATTTTCCTGAGGATCAAATGTCTATATAGGACTCATGGCATTTAAGCAACACAAAGGTCAGAAATGAGAGTTAAAGTCTGACGCTCGCACTCGACGATTGAAACGCCTCTAACAAAATGATAACATGATGTGACGTCACATCATATAAGTCTGTCGTACATGTATGGAAGATCAAGGAAATTGCCATTTTGACCTTGAAGTATTGCATTTATGTGTATAGTTGTCATACAATTTATTTTTCAATAAAATGTAAGGAATCGAATGGTACCATTTTCTTTTATATTTTTGAAAGACAATTTTTTTTTTTTTTAAATTTTTCCGAGCCTTGCATTTTTTTATAATCTCAATATAATTTTTTAAATTCCACTTATTTATAATGGATGGCTCATTTTCTATCCATTTAACTAAATTTTGTTATAAGATTCAACATGTGTCAAGTACCCAATTGAAGTGAACCCATGTTTCCAGGGGCGACCAACCGGCCGCAGGACCTGGACAGAGCCATCCAGCGCCGCATGCCGGCCGCCTTCCACGTGCCCATGCCCAACCAGGCGCAGCGCGAGACCATCCTCCACTTGATCCTCAGGGATGAACCCGTGGCGCCCTCTGTGAGTATATACCCCGTTACATTACAATAAGCGTCTCCGTCTCAGCGGACAATTTGAAATAGAGGTGTATTGTCAAAGAAAACTTTAAAGGCACGTAAATCTACATCAGCATCAGGTACGAACCCGCGCGGGCGTCAGACCCCCTTTCCCTCATTCGACGTCCCACTTCCCTAACGAAGGCACCCACCACCCAGCACCCAGTCGTCTCGAACGCAAGGGGTACAAAATAATAATTACCGCCCAGGGCCGCATATTTATCCCGCTTCTTGACACTTCATAACGATTATTTTAACCTTAAAAATGCACAACGTTAATATTCAAGTCGCGCCGGCGGTCTATTGGCTTAAATGACATTGTAACTGTTTTTCGATCAGTACCCCTAGTGTAAATATTTTCGACAGCGAAACGTGACGTACGCGTTTGCGTTAAGTGTCATTTTGTATGAGATTTTTGACTTTCCAAAACGTCCCGCTTGGCGTGCTGTTCAAAAACCCATACAAAATGAGACTTAACGCAAACGCGTACGACACGTTTCGCTATCGACTAAATTTACACTAGGGGTACTGGTTTTACGAATTTCCAATCTGACGAATCTGTCGGTCACGTGACCTATCGCGAGTTTAACATTTTCTTCCCCATCACAAAAAGTGCACAACTCTAAAGAAATTTTCAGTTAAAAAAAAAAAGTTTAATTTGTATGGAACCCTCGGATGGTCGGTGGAATGATGGAGACATAAGGGTTCTTCAGATCAGAGTGACTAATTATAATGTGTAACTATTTATTTTGACGACCGGTTTGGTCTAGTGGGTAGTGACTCTGCCTACGAAGCTGATGGTCCCGGGTTCAAAAATCCTGGTAAGGGCATTTGTTCGTGTGATGAGCATGGATATTTGTTCCTGAGTCATGGGTGTTTTCTATGTATTTAAGTATTTATAAATATTTATATATTATATATATCGGTGTCTAAGTACCCTCAACACAAGCCTTATTGAACTTACTGTGGGACTTAGTCAATTTGTGTAATAATGTCCTATAATATTTATTATTATTATTATTTATTTATTTATCTTGTGTCTTAGATTAGGCATTTTATAATATGAATATAAAAGTAAAATACAATAAATCATACAAAAATAATACAAAATACATATAAACACATTATAAAAAACCTAACCTAGGGTGCCGCCAGCAGCGGGGCAGGGCCCAAGCTGCCGGTGGTCAGGGCCGCAGAGAGAGGAACCGCCGCACTATCCGCGCCGTGTCCAAGATCACCGCCTTCTGCATCTGACCCTTGATCCAACCACCTAGCGAGAGTCTCTCAAGGTGTTGTTCGAGACTCTTCGCTATGAGACCATTCGCTGAAACGACTATCGGGACAATGATCGTCGAATCAACATCCCACATGGCGTTATCTCATGAGCCAAGTCTAGGTACTTACTGGATTTGTCCTTCTCGGCTTTCACGAGATTCTCATCATGGGGGATGGTGATGTCGACGAGCACGGCCCGGCGTTGCGATCGATCTATTATCACGATGTCAGGCTTATTGGCTACAATATTATTATTATTTATTATTAATGTCCTATAATATTTATTTATATGTATTTATTATAATAGTACATTACGATACAAGTGCGAAAAATAGGAAA
Organism: Cydia pomonella; assembly: GCF_033807575.1. Taxonomy (NCBI): domain Eukaryota; kingdom Metazoa; phylum Arthropoda; class Insecta; order Lepidoptera; family Tortricidae; genus Cydia; species Cydia pomonella. The sequence goes on along the minus strand of NC_084718.1, from coordinate 2,136,330 downwards.
TTCGAAACGAGTGGTGATAAATTAAAACACGACCGAAGGGAGTGTTTTAAATCGACACGAGTTGCGAATTACCTATTCGCACATGTATCGTACAACGTTTTACAGTACATATGGCCCTTTAAATGTTCGACACAGTAACGTAATATGCTAATTTTCGCACTAGTGCGGTAATGTAGCACCATATGTACTGTAAAATAATATTTATTATTTTGTCTTCAGATCGACTTCCGCCGTCTAGCCGCGGCGACGGAAGGTTTCTCCGGCTCCGACCTGCACGAGCTGTGCCGCCAGGCCGCCGTGTACCGCGTGCGGGACCTGGCCCGGGAAGAGATGGCTAAGGAGGACTCTGAGGTGTGTTGTAGCATACACTATAGACCGTGCCATTCAGGAAGACGCGTGCCTTGACGCGTAATGTCAATCAATCAATCAATTTTTCGTGTTATAGCTCCATCAAGGTGTTGATGATTCTGCCAGTGTCGAGGTTGGATAAGACACGGCTAGTATATGAATCGGTCATAGACAGTGTTCGATGGAGTATCCGATAAATCTGCAAAGAAATACAAATTACCACTAACTAATAGACTACATATTAAAGGTTGGATTTCACAAATCTACGCGTCATCGTGGATGGCACGAACTATAACAGCGCTATTAACTACCTGACAGCGTTTGTTTTCTCGTATGAGGTTATATGAAGTGAAACCTTTTAAGAAGTGTCAATGTGTCCATATGGTTAGCTTTAGCTATGGAAACTGGAACTACTTATTATGCAATTATTGGATCCGTACGTGACTGTGGCGCTAGCCTAACGGCTTTGAAATATAAGTTATCTCACAGCTGCCGATGTCAAATATTTAATTTAATTAAAGCACGACATCTACACAATTCACACGTTCACAATTTACATTTTTACCACGTTGTGCGTTGTCGTCGCTTTTTTCTACTTTTGCCTCATATCATATGACCGCATTTATCAGCAAAGCTAATTACGACTATGTCTGAGCTATCAAGTTAAAATATTTATTTAGCATACGGCCCGCCTGATGGTAAGCAGCCTCTGTAGCCTATGTACGCCTGCAACTCCAGAGGAGTTACATGCGCGTTGCCGACCCTAACCCCCTCCCGCCCCTCGTTGAGATATCTGATCTAGCAACAAAAATACACACATTGTATACAAAACTTATAATTTACAGAAATCTGCCAAAGGCGACTCGGATTCGGACTCTGAATACCACGACGCGGTGCGCCCCATCACCATGGAGGACCTGCGCCAGTCGCTCGCCAAGCTCAAGGAGGCCAAGATCCAGTGCGGGGCGCTGCCCCCTAGTATGCGGATTGAGCTGGACTAGGTAACTATTTCAATATCTTCACATTTACCTCATTTTCTACGACCGACCAGTTTGGCCTAGTGGGTAGTGACCCTGCCTACGGAGCTGATGGACCCGGGTTCAAATCCTTGTAAGGGCATTTATTCGTGTGATGAGCATGGATATTTGTTCCTGAGTCATGGGTGTTTTCTATGTATTTAAATATTTATATATTATATATATATATATATATCGTTGTCTAAGTACCCTCAACACAAGCCTTACTGTGGGACTTAGTCAAGTTTTGTACTAATGTCCTATAATATTTATTATTATTTATTATTCTAACACATCACAATAAAGGACCTTAATAAGCTCAAGGAATCCAGTGAGGGGCGTTGCCCCCTACTATGCGGATAGAGCTTGATTAGGAAGGTACGCAATCATTGATACATAGTGATTTACTTTGGTCTATCTCTTATGAAAAACAAAATTTAGTGTGGGGCGTTACCTCCTAAAATGCGGATAGAGTTGAACTAGATAAGAATAAATGATTTTACATACTTACCCATTACTAAATAGGACCTTTGACTGTTCCTTAACAAGCTTAAGGAAGCCAAGAGCCAGTGTGGGGCGCTGCCCCCTATATGTGGATAGAACTTAACTAGATCACAATTTGGAAAATGTTCACACATTTGTTTGTTTATGTCTGGCATTTAGACGTGGAGAACCTGCAATTGTCCCTCATCAAGTACTAGAAATCTCGGACTCGGACCAGGAAGTCGATCTACTGTGGGGCGTTGCCCCTTAGTAGTCATTAATACGGTGCGTCATTGCGAATATAAAATTCTTGCTTTGAAATGCCTACTTTCATTTTATCACCTTTTTTTTCAGAACTCGTCTCGTACTGTACTTCGCTGGCTGCTGTCAACTGTCAATATTAGATTAGACGTAGAGGCTCCTAACTGTGAAGTTAACTTGAACAGAGTGACATCATTTAACAGGTATTTATGTAGTTATACTGAAACCATGTTAATGGTGGTATCTTCATGTAATGAGAATCGAGTTTATATCGCTTATCGCCGTGGATAAAACCATATCGTTTGATAAGCTTTATCAAGGTCATAAGTTTGTATATGTACATTTTCTCACCAGTGATATAAAATATAAGACCTTGTCACTAACGATATATTATCAACAGCGATAAGTGATAGTTGCATAGTGTGAGAAATCATGAGTTAAATAGTCAAATAATGGCAACGACTTAAAAGGAATGTTAATATAAGTCCGAATAATGTCGGATAAATATAATGATATCTCATTCATACTTGGCAGTAAAGCTCATAAAACGTTATATAATATTATGTGCTTCAATGACAATATGTGGTTATAAAAAGTTCCGATCTTAGTAGGATTTGTAGACATTTTGCAGTCACGTTACAAAACCATTTATTTTAAAAACACAGTAAAGTAAGGGCAAGGTTGCCCAAAACAGTGCTTTTCTCAAAATGTTCATATTTGTGAGTGGTGTTGTTCGTTATATTTCCGAGATGTTAAATATGAACTAGTTAAATTAAAAGTCAATAGCAGTTAAAATAGTTCATATTACAAAATAGACGTGTCATTTTCACATATTTTGTGCATTGAAAGCTGTGTATATAATAATGAATATTATTAGTTCATAAAATTTACTTGGTAGCGTAGATATAACAGTGGCATGGCGTCTATTTATAAGACTTTAAGCATCATGTATTCTTAATATATTTAATATTACAATATTAATTTGATTGCTTTTAACAATATTCTGTAATGCTATTTGGTGATTTTTGTGCAATAATATTAATTAGCAATAACAAATTTGTAGCTTTTTACAATGATAATTGTTAGATCTTTAGACGCTATGCCATTGCCATTATGCATTGGAGTTTTGGTGATTTAAAAAAGTTACCAGTATCAACCATATATATTATGTAGATAAAATAACATCCTTTTGTATCAACTTTCATAAGCTTTTAACAGCGATAAATATTATGAAAGTTATTGCAACTATGTCTGTTCTTTTATTCCGTAGACTAAAATGACAACCACAAATGTCAAACGCAGAAATAATGTGACCAGCTTAAAACAAATAGTGCTGATCTTTGATTTCGGTTTGTGAATAACCGATAAATATTAAATTAATTTTAGATCCAAAATAAACATTTAATGAAATCTACTCACTACATGATAGGAAGTAAACAATAAATAAAATCTACTTACCTACTACTAATACACTCAAACATTTAAAAATTGCATTATGAGCTTCGAGGTGACTGTTAATCTTACAATAAAATCGCTTTTAAATATTAGAAATATTGTGTTTAGACCTGGATACAAACTTTCTAAATGCCTCAAAATGGTGTTACATGCCAAGTTACATAATGCATGAAGCACCGGAGTTACAAAAACCAACGCCAGTGTACGACCCATGATGTTGCACTTTAAAATGCACCCTCTAAATGTTATATTCCAATTTATATCGTGCATCAATTAGCGACTTGTAATATTCTCATAATCAGTGTTGACGAAAATCATGAAAATAAATTATAATTATCAGTCACATTTGCTTAATTATTTTGTTACATGCCTATATAAGTAACTCCCAATAGTTTATTTTCGGTTAGTACCGGTTGTAGCACATCACTATTGATAAGGCGTAAAAAACCAGCAACACATGAAATGTCATTTTAGTCTACGGAATACAAAAATAGACTATATGTAACCGTCGCGCCATTTGATGCTATTCTAGTTCATATAGTTCAGAATACATTAGTTAGTTCATTTCTGAGTATTACTCTAAAAAATTGTGTGTTTTTTTTTTGGGAATCGCCTGTTATTTCTACTCAAAATCGATCCTAATAGAAAATAATAATGTCACAATGTTTATTACAGTACATATGGGGCTACTTTATAGCACTAGTGCGAGAAGTAGCATATTACGTTACTGTGTCGAACATTTAAAGGGCCATGTGTACTGTAAAACGTTGTACGATACATGTGCGAATAGGTAATTCGCAACTCGTGTCGATTTAAAACACTCCCTTCGGTCGTGTTTTAATTTATCGCCACTCGTTTCGAATTTCCTATTTTTCGCACTTGTATCGTAATGTACTATTTTATGTCTGTTACCAATAATATACAGTTTATATGACGGTGACACAAAGAAAAGCTTCAAAAATGTATGATAAATTTGCGACCTCTTCTGTCGTATGGGGATGGAAAGAGCTTTAAATAAATCAAAGAATAAAGGTGTTTTTTTTTGAGAAATGCTCTTTCTTGTTTTGATGAAAACTGGTAACGACTACATAATTTGGGCCTTATCGTCTTAACTTTAAAGTAGAAATTCGATCGAAAGCCAAGTCAGCTTTTACACTTTTGTATATACGCTTCCAGCAATAATATTAGATTTTAGATTAGTTTACTTTGAATTTATATTGAATCAAAGGTTTGTGTTAAAATGAACCTTACTATGCGTTACTTAGGTGCATTTTGGCTTGATATGTGTTAACTTATTGCTAGCTGTGTGAACTTATAGCTTTAAATCAGATAATACTTTAGGAATGGGCATTTTGAATGTATTTCTTTTCGTTAGAGTTACTTATACTTTAAAATATATATGTTAGGGTGATTCAAAAATTTAAGATTTTTTTTTACTCTCACCCCATAATTTCATCCTACCTACTAAAAGAATTATCTTTTACCTTTAAATGAGCAATTCCTGTATCTATGTATATTTATATATTTCGGGGATCTCGGAAACAGCTCTAACGGTTTCGATGAAATTTGCTATATGGGGGTTTTCGGGGGCGAAAAATCGATCTAGGAAAGTCTTATCTCTGGGAAAACGCGTATATGTTAGGGTGTAGGGGAGTTTTTATAAGTAATTACTTTGAGAATTTCTAATTAACATTTAGGGGTCTACCACCACCACATGCCAAGTTTAGAGGTTGAGATTAAAAAATAAAAATAAAAAAAATAACATGTTTCTTAGATTTCACACATTATCAACCGTCGGCAGCGACCCCTAAATATCAATTTAAATGTTTTGCAAAAAATCTAGAATGTTTTCTAATGATAATTTATAGAGGGTGAGAGTAAAAAAAATGAGTACTAGTTTAAAACACCCTAATATATAAGGTGACCAAATTTTTTTTCCCTCCCATAGAAAATGGACCACCTAAAATGTATGAAACAGACAGAATTTTTTTTCGCGATTTCGGTATTGGTCCCATAGTAAAAGTTGCTCAGGATAAGCCCAAAACCTCCCTGGCAACGGGAATGCACATATTTTTTGGCCACCTTGTATATGTATCAGGTTTTTTTGTATAAAAGCTTGATAATTTATATATCCAGCGGCGGCATCATGGTTCCATTTTTATCACTTGTCACTATGCCCGTCACTTTCGCGCTTACATACTTATTAGAACGGGACAGGTATGGTGACAAATGATAAAGAGCCGACCATCTTAGCCCTAATAATCAGTATTTTTTTAATTAACACAACTCAACCAATCTATTTTGTAACACATAATTTACTATTGTAACATTTTGGAAAACCGAACTTTAATAGTTTCCATCATAACAGGGTTTTTGTATTTTTTTTTATACTACGTCGGTGGCAAACAAGCATACGGCCCGCCTGATGGTAAGCAGTCTCCGTAGCCCATGTACGCCTGCAACTCCAGAGGAGTTACATGCGCGTTGCTGACCCTAAACCCGCCCCCCCTCGTTGAGCTCTGGCAACCTTACTCACCGGCAGGAACACAACACTATGAGTAGGGTCTAGTGTTATTTGGCTGCGGTTTTCTGTAAGGTGGTACTTCCCCAGTTGGGCTCTGCTCTAGATCTGGAATGACATCCACTGGCTATGCCTTACCACACAAAGCGAGATGACATTCACAATGCCCATACCTCTCTTTTGGACGTAGTTTAAGGACGCACCCGGGTCCCGTTGTATAACTTATCAAGAAAAATATATTTACTGTTTAATAAAGTTCGTTATATTTTAAAATATAAATGAATATATCGACCCACCTATTTATTAATCAGTTAAAAATATCAACTAAAGTGACCTGAGAAATTGAAAATATAAATCGTTAAATTAAAAGTTAAATATAAAAAAGTTTTACCTAAATTAAAGTGTTTCTCTGATTTCTACTGTATATAAGCTTTGTTGTGAGTATATTAAAATTGAAATTGTAAAAATACGCTTGAAATTTGAGTTACGCTGCAGGCAGTGTGTTTTTCGAATGATTTGTATAGTTAGAACAAGCTAAGTTGGCAGTGATTTTGATAGCCCAGCCATGTGCAAGTGTTAAGTAAACGTCATAATTTCATAGAAGTTTGACGTTCAAAATAATTGTCCTTGCCTAGGTAGGGCGACACTTCTACTTTCGGGCATTCACGGGTCCGTTCGGCTCAGCATTGCTCCGAGCAATTATTAGGGTTGGCACAACTTTCCGTGCTTTGCGTGCACGACCATTGATGACTTGAATTTTGACGACCCTAAATAGCCGAAAGGGATAGTGCCATACATTAGAAAGGGATAGCATGATTTGTCCCTGAATCGCTGTCAAACTTCGGTTTTGTAGGAAGTGTTGTTTCTGTACGGTAGTACCATTATTTATTCTGTGCCTAGGCTGTCAAAATCGCTACCAACTTATCTTGGTCTAAGTGAGAATTGAAGAGTTGTTACATTTGACGACCGGTCTGGCCTAGTGGGTAGTAACCCTGCCTATGAAGCCGATGTTCCCGGGTTCAAATCCTGGTAAGGGCATTTATTCGTCTGATGAGCATGGATATTTGTTCCCGAGTCATGGGTGTTTTCTATGTATTTATATATTATATATATCGTTGTCTAAGTACCCTCAACACAAGCCTTATTGAGCTTACTGTGGGACTTGGTCAATTTGTGTAATAAAGTCCTATAATATTTATTTATATATTATATTATTTTATTTATTATTATTTGCTGCCCATCCAGCGTTTTTATCAATTATAATGTTGTTAGGATCCTATTTTTTAACGTTCACCGTTAAAAAAAAAGTAGTAACCGTTGGATCTCAAATGTTTTCAACGGTCATATTAAATCAATCGTTTGTATAAAAGCTTTCTTGTATATTGTGTGCATTTTATTTATACTTTTGTAGTGAAATACATTTTTTTTTAAATAACATGAGCTTAGGGTGTATTCGGATGATTCCAAAAATGAACTTCAACATGGTGGAATCATAAGTTTTTGGAATTATCCGACATAATGAAGTATTCGAAATCACCCGAACACACCTAGAACAGTGTGTCCTTAAAAGGAATTATTTCTTAAAGTCGCTATATTTGATAAGGGTGAAGGCTGTGCTTTGAAATGTTAAGTTTTTTATATGGTTTGGAAGCATAGTTAAAATTAATGAGTTTTACGATTTTGTATGTTAATCCGATTGTTCATTTTATATCAATTGCCCTGTTAAAATAAAAGGTTTTTGTTGCGAGTCAAATTCTATCATTGGAATGTATTTAAAAAAATATTTACAGTACATAATGGTGCTACTTTTCCGCACTAGTGCGTAAATTAGCACATTATGTAGCTATGTCGAAACTTTAAAGAGCCATATGTATTGAAAAACGTACGATACACGTGCGAATAGGTGATTCGCAACTCGTGTCGATTTAAAACAGTCCCTTCGGTCGTGTTTTAATTTATCGCCACTCGTTACGAATTTCCTATTTTTCGCACTTGTATCGTAAATAACTTTACAGTACATATGGTGCTACTTTACCGCACTAGTGCGAAAATTAGCATATTACGTTACTGTGTCGAACATTTAAAGGGCCATATGTACTGTAAAACGTTGTACGATACATGTGCGAATAGGTAATTCGCAACTCATGTCGATTTAAAACACTCCCTTCGGTCGTGTTTTAATTTATCGCCACTCGTTTCGAATTTCCTATTTTTCGCACTTGTATCGTAATGTACTAATAAATGGTTTGAAAATAATTAAAATTAATGATTTGCTCAATTGTATGTTGTTCCGATTCTTCATTTTAAATGGAATGTTTTATCAATTGCCCTGTTACAATAAAAGGCTTTTTTGTGAGTCCAATTCTGTCATTGAAATATATTTTTAAAAATATTTACAGTACATAATGGTGTACATTACCGCACTAGTGCGATAATTAGCACATTACGTTACTATTTCGAAAATTTAAAGGGCCATATGTACTGTAAAATGTTGTACGATATTTTATCCCCACTTGTTGCGAATTTCCTATTTTTCGCACTTGTATCGTAATGTACAATACAATACAAATACACTTTATTGCACACCTCAATACAGAAACAGTACAAATAATACAACACATAAAGAAGAGGTAAACAACAGGCGGTCTTATCGCTAAAAAGCGATCTCTTCCAGACAACCTTTGTATTATTATGTCATTCTTAAACATACAACAATAATGCTCTTACTCAAATTTTCAACTGGATGTTGCTCAATGAAAGCATTCCTTTGCTTTTTATACGTATTTAAACCCTTTTTTTTGTCAATAAAAAAAAAAAAACATGAACCTCACATACACCCAATAATGCAAGTAAAAATGATCTACCAATATAATAGAAAAAGTGGATGAAAATGTATGTATCATGTAAAATACGTTGCCAAGAAGAGGGTCGTGAACTACGTGATTGGCTTTTTTTTGTTATTTGTTTTAAGAGGCTCTCAACACCCAATGATGTTACTTAAACAGTTTTTTAAGAAAGACTATTTGTTTTAGTCAAGTAAGAAAAATATATGTTCATATTAATTATATTTCAAAGACCGTGGTTGTACTCGATACACGATTGAACGAAATCGGCTCGATAGAAAATAATTGCAAAGATTGGTCTTAAAATCACAATTAAACGGTTCTATGTCTTTATTGTTTTGACTTATGGGGTCTGCAATTAAAATCACAATTTCAAAACATTTATATCTAAACCGCTATTGAGTAAAATATTACACTAATAATCCACTTTTTTTTATTTAAATATTTTTCTTCTTATTCCCTTGCCCAGGCCCAGTAACATGCGACAGTGCTATCTCATTTACTCCGATACAAACAGACAGTGTGCGCGCTTTAGGTATTGACAGCCTCTTAAATATAATTCGAACAGCCCGATTATACTAAATAAATTGTTGTGTCAAACACGAATATCATGTTCTAAGCAATGATGATTAAACATGTGCATTATGTAACTGCAACTTACATGTAACGAATTATAGGCTATGTGCACAACTGCAGCGCTCGCCTGGCGTCTATGGACCGTATTAAAAATTTAGCAGTTATGAAGAGGAAAGGGGACGGCCGTTTCCCATACAAACGTAGTCCCCATTTTCCTCTCTGAATATTGACGTTATGGAAAATATTTTTATGTAATTTGATGTATATTAACCATAAATATGCCCTTACGTTTGACATTTTTAGATTTTATTATTATTGTAAAAATTAGGGGCGTAAAACATATTCATATTTATTTATTGTGTACATGTACAGTCAACCAATTTGAATCCTAGGCCACTATAGAACCTTGTCGCTTTAACTACTCTATGCATGACATGCATCACTCAATAAGCACTGTCGTAGAAGTCATTATGACATGGTTCTATAGTGGCCTAGGAATCAAAGTGGTTGACCGTACATATGTATAATTGCAGATGTAATAGCTTAGGTTTGTGTCGTGCATGCTACCTATCTGTAGAGGTGTTACAATATATGGTTTAGGTACCAGTGGCGGATCGTTCAAAGAACTCGATTCCCACCGGCTTGTCTAATTTCAGACCGTTGAGGACTTTCACGATCGGATCATGAAGAAAAGGAATGTAAAATTAGCTCCGGGTTCCCTACGAATATTTGTGACGCGCCGCCACTGTTAGGTACTAAAATTACATAAAGTAAAATTAAATATAAGAATAATTTAATATGATCAATATTAAAAGCACATAATTCATACAAATTTTTAAATGTTCTTAACTCTTATAATAATTAAAAATTTAAAAGAAAATCAAACGTAGGGGCATAGCTGTGGTTGATATACATCAAATTGTGTTAAAATATTTTTAATATTGTTAACCTTTTGACCGCCAAAGACGTCATATGACGCGCGCGGCGACAGCCCAATATCAACCTTCATGCGTACCAACAAGGTTCACGATTACGTGCCGCGTGCGATAGGCGTGGCGTTCAAAAGGTTAATATCCATAGAGGAAAATGAGGACTACGTTTGTATGAAAAGGCGATTTCGCGCGGGTCCTCCACTTTCCTCTTAGAGTCAAATAATATAAATATTCGGTCCCACGAATGTTCACATTTTGCCACGCTGTGCGTCCAAAGCTTTCATACAAGAAGCCAATTTAAGTAATGTGTAGGAGTCTTTAACCTTTTCGACGTTTGCCAAAAGCTGTCAAAACTGAAATTGAACTTTATGTATATGCACGTAGGTCTATGTTGCTCTGCGGTCGTATTATATCGCTTGTCACCATGCCTGTCACGCTCCAACAAGTATGTAAGAGCAAAAGTGACAGGCATAGTGGCAGGTGATAAATATGCAACCATGCTGCTACCGCAGGGGTCTCTAAAGGATGAACCTTTTGACCGCCAAAGACGTCATATGACGTGCGCGGCTACAGCCCAATATCAACCTTCATGCGTACGGACAAGGTTCACGATTACGCGCGGCGTACGATAGGCGTGGCGTTCAAAAGGTTAATAACTAGAGTGCGGATATATCCGGCATCGGCGTCAAAAAGGTTAAAATAGGTAGTGTAAAATGGTGATCACCTCTCAAATGTAGTGAAATAACAATCTTTGTTACTGTTGATTTGTGCGCAAATATTTATTGTGTAAATAAACGCAATTATGATTGGATAATTTGTTTTAATTATTGAATATTTGAAATCTTAGACTACAGGCCAATTCCAATAATATAATGTGATACTGATCTACTCTATGGTCCATCTTCTGTCTTTGAATCGTGAGATATGAGCTGGACATAACTCACGATTCAAAGACAGAAGATGGACCATAGAAACCACGCGTTGGAAGGGACCAATGGGAAAAAGAAATGTTGGTCGACCAATAAGGCGGTGGGCTGATGATAACACACAAGTGACAGGAGCCGACTGGATTAAGCTGGGCAAGGACAGGGAGGCATGGGAGAGGATGGAGGAGGCCTTTACCCAGAAGGGTAAATTCATTAATTAGCAGGGTTCATTAGGAGTAAGTCTAAGAAAATCATTTATGTACTTTTTTCTTTCTACTACAACCTACTAAAAATTTAAATCTTATACCTTTAAACGAGCAATTCTTGTATATATATATATATATATTTCTGTGATCTCGGAAATGGCTCTAACGATTTCACTGAAATTTGGTATATGGGGGTTTTTGGGGGTATGCAATCTATCTAGATTAGTCTTATGTTTGGGAAAACGCGTGTTTTCGAGTTTTCATGCGTTTTTCTTTCGACGCAGAATATGGTCGCTAATTTCGTGTTGCCGGCCACTGTCCGTCTGGTCCAGCGGGTTAAGACGCGGACTGCTAAACGAGTGTTACGGGTTCGAATTTCGCCCGGTGACTAACTTTTTTTTTTATATGTTCAAGTTTATATATTTTTTTTTAATTTTTATTGTTTTAGACAAGTTTAATTTAGTAAAAAAATGTTGTTAAGATTATCACCTATAGACCACCATATTACAATAAATAGTTATAACCGAGCAAAGCTCGGTCGCCCAGGTACTGTATATCTATATGAGAAATATGGAATAAATGGCTTTAGTATTATTATTATATTATTACTGATCTACTTTGTATTTCAAGATCAAAAGCTTTATTAAGAGGGAAATAGCGCGTGATCGTCAATACAAAATGAGAAAACGTTTTTCCATATTATGTTTTAATATGTTATTGACCCAATGAAAACTAGGTTTACAGATTTTCCTTTTTTCAAAGTTTGTAAAACATTTTTTTTATTTAAAAAATAGCGAAACCCGTAAACCTTGAATATATTTTGCTGAAGCGATCGACATCAAAATCAAATCGACGTGAAAAAAAAACCTATAAACCTAGACTTAATTGTACAGTCAAGTGAAAAAATAAAAGCGCTGGTGGCCTAGCGGTAAGAGCGTGCGACTTGCAATCCGGAGGTCGCGGGTTCAAACCCCGGCTCGTACCAATGAGTTTTTCGGAACTTATGTACGAAATATCATTTGATATTTACCAGCCGCTTTTCGGTGAAGGAAACATCGTGAGGAAACCGGACTAATCCCAACAAGGCCTAGTTTACCCTCTGGGTTGGAAGGGCAAATGGCAGTCGCTTTCGTAAAAATTAGTGCCTACGCCAAATCTTGGGATTAATTGTCAAGCGGACCCCAGGCTCCCATGAGCCGTGGCAAAATGCCGGGACAACGCGAGGAAGAAGAAGAAGTGCAAAAATATGTATCGAATAAATCGTCTCGTAAATATGGTACTACGCTCTTATTACACTGGAATAAGATGCTATGGGACATATTTTTGAGTAAGATGTGTACACACATATTTTTACACTTGAGTGTAATAACATGCTAAAAAATCATGGAGAACGGAAAATCGGGAAAAAATTTATAAGTGTAAAAACGTTTTCTTTTTTTGTGTACGATCACGTGGGTATGCCTCCCTCTTAATAGATAATTTTAAAATAAATTAAGTACAAAACATTAAAATGGAGTTAAATATAAATTGCAAATAATTCCCTTCGCCGACTTCAGCAGGCGGGTGCACGGTGCACAGCATCTTAACCCTTTGACCGCCACCGTCGGCTATGGCCGACATCTGAATGACTTGCCAAGGACGCCAACGACGGCTACAGCCGACAGTTTCGCCAATGCAATAGCGACTAACGCGGGACTCTGTAAAGTTCAATTTCGCTTAAATAATCGTGATAGCCAGCGTCCGGGGCACGGCATGTTCCTTTGTCGTCTGGCGTTCAAAAGGTTAAGGGCAGCATTCTTCATACAAACCTTGTGCAAGTTTTATTCGTTAGTTTTGGCTCTATAGCATTTCATTTCATTTTTTGCTTGTATATATTGGATATACGCAGAACTTGATGTAGAATTTTTTCTTTCGTAAAAAAAAAAAAAAAATACAAAAAAAAAAAAAATTAAGTGAAAGAAAGAGCTTGCCCTACCCTTCGCCTTAAGGCAAGATAGCTACATCAGAGCACCCCCTGAACTCTTCCTGCGGCCCACACCCCAGTCTCCCACTCCCATCAGCGCACCGCCCCCAATTATTCCCGGCTACGTATCTCCACTGCAACACGCAATGCTCACACGTCAGAGCAGGAACCGTGTAGTTCACGAAGTACGTAGTGCTACCTTTCATAGGGTAATATTTAGTTCCACCGCTCTCTAGTTCTAGAAGCTTGTCGAAACATTCTTGGGTGTTGTTCGTGTGGTCAGTACACAGTCGGAACTCCCAAAAGCCTTTGTGGTAAGCGGTGAGTCTGGTTGTGGTTTGTATGGTGGAGCCGGGGAGGTATTTGGCGACGATGACGCCGCGATAGTCTCTGCCCTTGTACTCGTAACGGCGAGGGGTTGGCTCGTTGTATGGGTCGCCGCAGAGTCCGCATCTGAAATAAGTTGGAATTTTTACTGTGTACACTTACACTTTGTGTTGACACGTAACTTATTTAGTTGTTGCTCGGTCGAATTTCTGTCGCGGCGATCAAAAACAGGAACCACCATACCATCATCATTTATTCATGTGATGAGCATGGATATTTGTTCCTGAGTCATGGGTGTTTTCTATGTATTTAAGTATTTATAAATATTTATATATTATATATATCGTTGTCTAAGTACCCTCAACACAAGCCTTATTGAGCTAACTGTGGGACTTAGTCAATTTGTGTAATAATGTCCTATAATATTTATTTATTTATTTTATTTTTTTTTTTTTATTTATCAGGCGGGCCGTATGCTTGTTTGCCACCGACATAGTATAAAAAAAAGGAAAGATTGTCAAAAATTTCCTTTTTGATACAAACTTATCGCTGACCAGTGGCGAATTTGCACTATTTGCATTTTTGGCCGCCGTAGGCCCCAGGCCCTGTAGCAGTGGGGTGACACTCCTCCTTTCGGGCATTCTCGGCTCCGTCCGGCTCAGCATTGCTCCGAGCAATTATTAAGGTTGGCACAACTTGACGTCCCTATGCGTGCACGACCACAGATAAGATAATGACTTGAATTTTGACAACCCTAAATAGCCGAAAGGGATAGCGCCATACGTTAGAAAGGGACAGCATGATTCGTCCCTGAATCGCTGTTAAACTTCGGTTTTGTAGGAAGTGTCATTTCTGTGCGGTAGTTCTATTATTTATTCTGTGCCTGTAGTAACTATTACTAGCCGCCCCTTTCTCAGCACCCATCATATAGACTGCCGCCTTGCTCACCCCTAATATCTTGCCGCTCTATGCCTGGACCTACTGGGCCTTAGGGCAAATCCGCCATTGTCGCTGACTACTTTTCTTTCAACAGGCAACTAATACTCATTGAAACAATTCTAATGAACCCAAATCACAATTAGGTTACGTAGTTTTATCACCTACCTATGGCCACCTGTATCCATCATCCGATCAGCTTGAAAGCAGTATAATATTGCATTGTCACGACTTGCAAATGTATGTAGTTTCAGGTCAATCGAATAATGGCAAAAGTGGGTCTAATTTAGCTTGTAAGATTTGTACCGAACACATTACCAACAAACATTGCAAGTTAAATAAAAGTTTGTATAAACGGTTTTGGTTTAGTAAAATCACTATTGAAATTGAAATTTCAAATTTTAAGCTAAGAGGCAAATTAATTATCGGAACTAAAATCAAGGTACTCACTTGCCCCCATTGCGGAGCCACTGTGTCCCTACCCCTCCACAATTCAGGGCATTGTCATCATAGTTGCGTGGAGTTTTGAACCCATAGCGCCAAGCGGTTGCGCGGCCTGGCGGGTTCAACACCATGCCGTGACCGAGCACCAAGGACGCGGAATACAGCAGGATGGCCAAGCTAATCTAGAAGTACAGGTGTTGTAAGTAAAGCCTGACCAGAAATATATGATCATTGTCAAGAGGGCGCTGTTATTCTCATGTATAGGGTGACAGTTCAGTTTAGTATAAATTCCGCAATATGGCGCGTGTATATTACTGGTCAGGCTTTAGGTGTTTGGCGTACCCACTTTGTCAGTAGAAAAAGGCGCGAAATTAAAATTTTCTATGGGAAGACAACCTTTAGCGCTTAATTTTTTTAAGTTTGCCCCCTTTCTACTGACGGAATGGAAATGGCTTGCCATTTGCCAAACTATAGATGGCGTGAGTTGAATAGATGGGACTCAGGTCAATGAACTACTTTTAACGAAACTACAAGATGATTCGTCAGTGAAGCATAGATATATATGAAATTATTAAGGGGTAGACCTCGGCGGACTTTCTCTGATCAAATCGGGGAAATCCTGAAGAAAGGCCAGGTCAAGAGCACCCTAAACCGACGAGCGTGTATGAGGAATGTCATGAAAGTGAAGGAAGCGAAAGAGGTATGTCAGGATCGTAGCAAATCCGTGGTCTCTGCCTACCCCTTCGGGAAATAGGCGTGATTATATGTATGTATGTATGTATTAAGTTTGTCATAAATTCATAATTATGAAATGATGTCGGAAAAGACGAACTACCTCATCTAGGATTCGTTTATGACTAAAATTGGTTTAATTAAAGCGCAAAAATAAGATAAAAGCCAAACGAAAAAAGAAACACTTTATTTTCGTACGTTTGCGAGTAAGTAGTTAGACTATTATTATTATACCAGTGCCCGCATGAGTCACTGACAGTGTCAAAACTGACATACGCTATCGAGAACGTAATTTGCTTTCTATACATCTCGCTCGCACTTATGCGAGTACGAGCGAGATGCATAGAAAGTACGTTACCTTCCCGATAGCGTTTAAGTCACTGTCGAACTGGTGGTAGCCACATAAGTGCCTACACCATTTTGTTATCTTACATCCGCTTAGTTTAAATATATGAATTATAAATTGATACAGATGTTATACACTAAAGAAAGTTGATTACAAGTCGACCGGTCGGCCGAGGCGGGGATCGAACCCGCGTCTTCAGCTTAAGCGGCTAACGTCCTGACCACTAGACCACCCGGCCACGGCGGTACCTGGCCCAAATTCTCTGGTGTATGCTATCTTTGAAAGGCTCGGCGCCTTTGACCAACACTAAGGGCGAATTCTGTACTGGATTACGGTATAGCGAGAGAGGTGGTGCTGCCATCTATCCAACTGGGGAATAAATATATGATTAAAAGTAAAGGATACTCACAGAATTAAACATCGTAGTGACTGCTTCAATTCACAATTTAAATAAAATATTTATTATATACTTTTGCGATAGTACTTGATGTATAGAATATCAGCCTTGATATGTTTTGAGTGCAATAACTCCCGCACTTTTATCTGAAGTCTGGCCGACTAACATATCAGGAACAGTGGGAGCAAGTAATATGTATTCATCTCTTTCTTCCGGTTCAAAGTTCCGGTGTAGGAAAAAGACAGAACAATTAGGTGTAGCTTATTTGTCAAATTACCGAGTTCCCAAAGGACAATATGCGAATTTTCCTACTATTGTTTATTTCACTGTGGGTTTAGTTTAGGTATTGCATTATTAATCATTCCTGATCAATTGACATCGGTCGGTATTGGGAATTCACATTTGTTGCTATTTGAGTTAGGTATATAGGTACCGTAAAACCGCTCAACTACATAGGTAAAAAAAGTCACCAGGCTGTATCTCATGAACCGAGATAGCTAGACAGTTGAAATTTTCACAGATGATGTATTTCTGTTGCCGCTATAACAACAAATACTAAAAACAGAATAAAATAAATATTTAAGGGGGGCTCCCATACAACAAACATAATTTTTTGCCGTATTTATAAATAATGGTACGGCACCCTTCGTGCGCGAGCCCGACTCGCACTTGCCCGGTTTTTTTACTAAGAGAAGATTTTTGCAATAACTCAAAAACGGCTAGACCGATCATATTCGCTATAGTTTTCATTGAAAGTATTTAGTAAGCTTTTGTTTTACGATTTTTTTTCATATTTTTTGGACCCATGGTTCAAAAGTTAAGAGTGGGAACACCTATTTTTTTTCTTTCGGAGCCATTATTTCCGAAAACATTAACTTTATAGACCGCGGTCAGGAGCGTATATCGTCGAAGATGATCAGTAGAAGTTATATACAAATAGAAATGAAACGCGATATTAAATGTTACTATGTATTTAAAAGTATTCGTAGGTATGTTGCTCGAATACTTTTACAGGTCTCTTTGGTTTCTTTGTCTTCTGGACACGACCCGGCTGCGTCTGCAAAAAATAAGGAAGCGATATTAGTATCATGAGACTCTTATTTGACCAGAGGAAGTGACATTTATCAAAGAAGAAAGTCTGTTTTATAATGTAGGAAAACAAAGATATCATATGGTAATTCTTCAGTTTATTATCACGTATAGAACAAAAAGAAAAAGTTTGTTCTCCATTTTTTTTGCACAGGAGGTATTGACGCAAAAATGGTTGAGAAGAATTGTGCTATTGCTTAGAGTAAAACCAAGCTAGCGGCAGCGGTTTTAATAGACCAGACGGTGGAAGTGTTAAATAAACGTCATAATTTCATATCTTGTTTTGAATCTAATACCTAAGCAGTCAGGCCGTCAGGGGTATAAGTACCTACATAAATCGGGTCCATATTGGGTTGCATAAAAGTTTAAGTCATATCTTTGACACGCATAACGACTTGTGTCATAATCATCATTGCGCATTCAAATGAAAAACCATATTATATTGTGTCATACATTTTTACCCACAATATTTGATGACATACAAAGCAGTTGTCATATATTTTTTGTGCATATCTAACGAAACTAACCTAAAATTTTATGCGAATTAAATTTATGACTATAAAAATTATGTCAACTCATTTATCACAAAAACCCAGTTATGCTCAGGAATAATTATGACTAAATAGTTTTATGACTTAAAAAGTACTTTTATGACTTACAAGTTTATGCATAAAATGTTATGACAATAAAAAATATTTCATAAGTTGTTATGCGACCATAAATCCGATCAATAAAATCCTTTATTAAGTCATTAGAAGGTCGAACATGTGGGCAAGTTAGATCTATGACAAAGAAACACATGCTTAAAATGCGAAAATAATGCAAATTTATATAAAGATGAAGTGTGCTATAATTAATTCTACACGCCTAGACTCCTTAACTCAAAAAATCTTTTTAATTTAAGATTAGTAGTTATTATTATATTATTATTTGGAGCCAGTCGTGTCCCACTGCTAGGCAAAGGCCTCCCCCCAATCTCTCCACTGATCTCTGTCCAGTGCTATGTCTGGCCACTCCTTCAAGAAGGAGTCCAGTTCATCCCGCCATCGCCGGTGAGGTCTGCCAGATCCCCGATTCGAGTTTTCGGGCTCCCACTCTGTAGTGACTTTGCCCCACAACTCATTCGGCATTCGGCAGACGTGACCAGCCCAATCCCATTTTAGCTTGGCCGCTACATCGATGATTTGTGTGATGGTAGTTAGAAAAATGCATGTTTTTTTTGGTATGAAATAAACAGATTAAATAAATAAAAAGTAGTGATTGTAAACCATCCGATTTTTGATCTCATTAAAAATCCAACAAACCTTTTTCTTCTTGCGTTTGTTTTTCTTCGTTTTCCGCTCGTCACTTGTCTTGTACTCGTATCGTAAGAATTTTGATGATTTCGGCTGACGGTTCTTTTGCCTTGGCCGCGACTGTTTCGAAGGCTTAGATTTTTGAGGTCGAGATAAATGGTTTGAGGAGTGCGTTTGAGTTAGTCTTTGTGAGTTGAGCTGTTGATTTTCGGGTTGAGGATTTCGATTTGAGGGTTGAGGTCCATTAGAGGTATGACGATGTGATTGAGGATTCTGTGTTTGAGTTAGTTTTTGTACAGAGAGCTGTTGAATTCCGGGATGTTGATTTGATTGTAGGTGATGCGTTTGGGTGAGTCTTTGTGAGTTTGACTGTTTGGAAATAGATTGTCTAATTGGATGTTGGGAATGGGCACTGCTATGGGGTTTTTGTGAATATTGGAGATCTTTCGATGGATATGGGATATTTGATTGCTGATGTCGATTCGCAGTTTGTAGGTGTTGAGAAGGATAAGTATATGAGGGATGATTTTGAGAGTACTGTTGTGCGTTTGAGTGTTGATTTGAGGGATGTGGATGTCTGTTGGAATTTTGAGGTTGATTTGAGGGATGTGGCTGATGATTTAAGTGTTGAGATTGTTGATTTGAGGGATGTGGCTTATGATTTGAGTTTTGAGGTTGCTGATTTGAGGGTTGTGGTTGGTTTGAGTTTGGAGATTGATTTGAGGGATGTGGTTGACGGTTTGAGTGTGGAGGTTGGTCTATTGAGTTTTGTGACTGTCTATTGGCTTGTGGCTTCTGAGACGCTTCTTTCGTTGGTTTTGGTCGTCGATTCGAGGGTTTCGTGTTGGCGGGACGCTGGGGTGGCGATGGACGCTTCGGGTCTTTGCGTGTCAGGTAACCTGTGTAAAGAGATGTCTAAGTTACTTGTTACGTCTGTTATTGCTGCAGGTACCCAAGGCTGAGAACCGGTTTTTTCTTCATACGAAAAATACCGGTGAGTGAGGGAGTGGGACGGTAGCCCGCTTCATGAGCGCTGGAGGACCTACCACAAACCTGTCACCATGAAGTCGGGGTGAACTGCTCCTAGGCCTATTATAATTGCCTTATTTAGTTATTTTAGTTGTATTATTAATTGTAGACTTTAGTTTAAATAGCCTAATTTTATTGTACATACCTATGGAGTATTATTTCTGGAATAAAGACATTTCATTTCAATTCATTACGTTCTGTCTCGTTCTTTGGTTTATTATTTCATTTTAAATGTATTACTCTTGAATAGTGAATACCTAAGTTGAATTAACAAGTATCACTCGAAATTTCCAAGTCGGAAAGGCTTTCTTTATTCTTTAAAAACAGTGTGTCAATCAGTTCTCTAGAGTGTAAATTTCGTGTTGCTTCCTCAACTGGTTGAATGGATTTTCAAGTGATGGCTTTTATTATTCATTTTTAAAAGCATGAATTTAGAGTTTTAATGTTTTACAGCTAGTGTATGCCTCTCGTTTGTTGGTGAAAACGTCTCGTTTGTGTTTTACCAGAACAGAAAAGTTTGTTCACCTCGCGTGCCTTGAAACCCTCGCAACGCTCAAGATTCCACATGTTTAACCACTCGCTGCGCTTGTGGTCATGTGCGGCGTTACTAAACTGATTAAACAGTTCCATGTTAAAATAATGAGAGAGTTGCAAGGAGGAACGTCAGACGGGATTGTAACTCCTACCTGCTTTACCTAAGCAAAAGTATTTTGTATTTTGAAAATAGAGAGGTCAAAGGTTTGAAATACAAAATAGTTTTCTTCAAAACGTATTTCAATACAAATACGTATTTTCCATTTTGTATTTGCATTTTAAATACAAGTATTTCAAATAAGTCACATCTCTGACTACAGCCTGAACTAACTGCCCTTTTGTTATGATATCGTATGAAAAATACACGCAGTATGCTTAACCATGGAATACTTTGCAATTAGGGGCCATCCATTAATTACATCACACGTTTAGGGGTAGGGAGCGGGTACAGAAAATGTTACCTGTTATGACATATGATAATCTAATTAATGGATGACCCCTTAGGAAATATATCAACAGTTCACGTTCAAAACTATCTGCAATACCTAGTTTAATTGTTCTATATATTTTTTAAGCTATCTAAGAAAGGTAGATATTGTTAACGCATAGTATTATATGCTGTTTTTGTCGCTGACTGTACCTATAGCTGCATCATACTTGACGTAGAACTTACCAGGGGGCCTACCGCGAAAACCGAAATTCGCCAATTGCGGGGATTTTTCTCTTTTGCTCTCACTAAAACGTAATTAGAGTGACAGAGAAAAATGCTCGCAATTGACGAACTTCGATTTTCGCGGTAGGCCCCCTGCAGTCAAAGAGTAAAAGTAATGCCTACAGTGCAGACTTACCATACTGATTGTAACATCCATAGGTCACTAGATAAGTTTTGCAATAGACAAATATGAAACAAAGAGGTCACCGATCACATATACTTTTTAAAACTACATTTCCATAGACAATGATTGTCCGGAAAACATTCACTTTCTTTTTAAATTGACTTATTAAAATTTTTTAACTTTGTGTAAAGATTTTTTTCGGAGGTGCGGTGACAAAAACCGTTAGATCGTTACCTACGTATTCTATATTCTATCTAGTATTTAAATAAGTCTATAGGGAGCGTGCATGAACTGTAGGAGGCAGCACAGGAGTCGTCAGATTTTTGGCGCGAGGCGTAAATGTTTATTGTTCCGATGTAGCCCACAAGATGGCAGAACCTACTATGCACAAGAAAACACGTGACGTGTAAATGTAGGTACATGTTTATGGTTCGGATTCAGGCCACAAGGTGGCAGACTCTCCAACGCGCACAGTCCCTATTGAATATAATCGCATAAGAATTGTACTGGTAGTTTTGATGTATGGTCTCGAGCATGAAGAAATGGATACGTAAGACGAATTAATAAAACAAGACATTATTTTACTGTTTTATTATAAAATAATAAATAAATTATAGTAAGCGCTTTGGTTCCAGACGCATACATTCATTCACTCCTAATAAATCATTAATAGCTAAACCTAACCTTACCTAACGACTTGTGGCGCCTAAATGAGGCAAAACTTAAACTCTCATTTAAAACTATACCAGAACCCAACCTTAAAATTATTCTTTCAAATCATTCTCAACTTCCTTACCTTGATCTAACTCATAGAATCCGTGCTGCAAATAGTAGAAAAGCGGCGACGGGATGTTTTCGTTGCTTAGTGTCTTCGACACGCCAATGGCAATATCGGAGCATGCTCGGAACTCTTCCTGATTCCCACAGCCTAATCCTGACGTTCCATTATTGCAGATACCCCAGTTATTTCCAGCTACATATCTCCATTGGAGCACACAATGCTCACAGATTAACCCAGACGGTAGTTTATAGTTGACTTCGTAGATTCCACTGCCTTGTTTTGGAGTGTATTTAGTCTCTCCATCTTCTGACACGAGGAGATGTTTGTCGAAGCATGCTTGGGAGTTGTCAGTCGGGTCAGGACAGAGCTTGAACTCCCAGTAGCCCATGTGGGAGGTGGTGAGGTGGGTCGTGGTGGCGATGGTGGCCCCGGGGAGGTATTTGGCGACGATGAAGCCGAGGCCGTAGGTGCCACCGAGCTCGTGGGGGCGCGGGGGTGGTATGCTGTAGGAGTCACCGCAGATTCCGCATCTAAGGGAGAATGGTTAACAATGTGTTTTAAGAAGTGTGCTGTGTAATTTTTTATAACAATTCCCAATGCAGATATAGATTAGGAATTTCACATTCCAGTCCGTTTAGTTAACTAAAACTCGGATATTTTTTATTTGTATTTAACATACCTATTAAACCTAACCTCGATTTCTCCAAGTCCTTAAAAAACAACAGAAGAGCCTTTAAAGATTTTGGCTTTAAATTGTTTTCTGTCTATCTTTTCTACGGCTCTAGTGAAGGAGGTAATAAATTTATCGCGCCTTCAATAGCGTTTTCAAGTCAGCTGTTAGTTGAAAGGTGGATGTGTTGAATAAACACATTTAGTTGTGAGCGTAAAACATTAGTAGATTAGACGTGCATAACAGGATTAAAAGTTGAACGTCATTACTCGACCACCGAGTTGAAAAGCAGCCACAGTTCAAGCTATCATCATCATAGTTGATCGGCGTGTGGAGCCCCAGCTTCCACGCCGATGCCGAAGGAGGTTGCGTCACTCTCCCGTGACCCAGGATGGAAGTGCCTCTATTAGGATGGTAGCTGGACTTACTTGCCCCCATTGCTCGACCACTGCATCGAAAAGCCGCCATAGTTCTAGCCATCATTATCATAGTTGGTCGGCGTGTGGAGCCCGAGCCTCCACGCCGATGCCGAAGGAGGTTGCGTCACTCCCTCGTGACCCAGGACGAGAGGGCCTCTAGGACGGTAGTTGTACTTACTTGCCCCCATTGCTCGACCACTGCGTCGGAAAGCCGCCACAGTTCAAGCCATCATCATCATAGTTGGCCTGTGTGGGAAACCCAAGTCTCCACGCTGACGCTCTCAAAGGAAATTGCGTCACTCCCCCGTGACCCAGGACGAGTTCCTCTAGGATGGTAGCTGTACTTACTTGCCGCCATTGCTCGACCACTGCATCGAAACACCGCCACAGTTCTAGCCATCATTATCGTAATTGGTCGGCGTGTGGAGCCCGAGCCTCCACCACGATGCCGAAGGAAGTTGCGTCACTCCCCGTGACCCAGGACGAGAGTGCCTCTAGGATGGTAGTTGTATTTACTTGCCGCCATTGCTCGACTGCTCGACCACTGCATCGAAAAGCAGCCACAGTTCTAGCCATCATTATCATAGTTGATCGGCGTGTGGAACCCGAGCCTCCACCACGATGCCGAAGGAAGTTGCGTCACTCCCCGTGACCCAGGACAATAGTGCCTCTAGGATGATAGTTGTACTCACTTGCCCCCATTGCTCGACCACTGCGTCGAAAAGCCGCCACAGTTCAAGCCATCATCATCATAGTTGGCCGGTGTGGGAAACCCAAGTCTCCACGCTGACGCTCTCGAAGGAGGCTGCGTCACTCTCCCGTGACCCAGGACGAGAGATGCAGAAGCAAGCAGAAGGAAGGTGTGGCTGATCATCTGTTAAATAGACAGTTCATGCATATGAAGGTAATATGGGAATCGGACACATTGTTAACTGACCATTTTTAAACCTTCTCGCATAAACGTCTACCGATTTCGCAGAGACAACTCTGGTACCTAAGTAAAACAATTTTAACATAGGTACACACTTATAGGTACACGGTACTTTTTACATTTAGTCTTCTTTTTTTGATTTTCTCATCTTAATAAAAAAATAGACAAAAGAAGCGGTATTTTACTAATGAGATAAAATTTAAGAAATTTAAACCTCCTGTAATTCTATTTTATGTTAATTTTTTTTTAATTTTACCTCACGAGTTACGAACTTGTTCCCGCCGTGTAATGTTCGTTAATTTATGCGATACAAAAATAACAATGCGAGGTATAAATATGTGTTATTAGTAAAAAATAAAGAGCAGTTAAAAATAAATAAGTATATAAAAAGCTAAGTATTACCTTATTTGCAATGACTAAACGCACAGAAGATGGACTAAAAACAATTTAAAAAGTTAATTAGGCAATAGAGCCAACAACTTTTTTCACGGCGCCGTTCGAAATCGGAAGAAGCGTTCAGAAATGAAAGTGATGACTGATGCGATTTCCCGCCAATTTATATAGAAGCGTATCTTTCGATCGTTATCTCACCAACATAATAAATACTTGGTGTTGTAAAGATATGAAACGAATCACAACAATTAACAGCGTTTCTGTGTTTGACTTCCTAATCAGATAAGGGTGACCTAGTTTTAATTCGCAATATATGGGATTCTGGGCCTTGGATTGGCTTAGTAGCCGAGAAAATTAAATATTTGAAAACATGTAAATTCTGTTGAACCTTCATTTTTTAATGTGCCGCTATTTTACTGATACAAATGGTTGGCCCAAATTTAGTTTTTCCATACTAGAGGGTAATATTATGAACTTGAACTGTTTATCGACCTAGCGAAACGAAGGTATCGTTTCAGGGCTATAACCGCCGACACTAAAGCTCGCAAATCTAATTATTACACCTTAATTGGAGTAAAACAAAAAGATGCCCGCAATATTCCAACTTAGTCAGCTTGCTTCAATAATGCTTCAAAATTTCGTTTATCTGCCCGGATTTTGCACCATCCACAAGTCGCATTTTTCAACCGGCTATCGTGTAAATTTTGTGATCAGTTTTGATAATTATTGGTATAAAGTTTTTGTATTGATTCCATTCGATTAGTTTTGTATGTGGAAAATAATAGAACGGTATATTTTTCGATGGTTATGGAATTATTATTATTATTTCTCTTTATTCATTGCATATCTTAGATTAGGTTTTATTCTTATATCTCCTTGGATTTCACGGGCCTATAAATCCCGGTCTTTTGATAGGCTTGCGTGGGGATATAGATCCAACACGTAGAGGCCCCTTGGAGAGCTTTAATGTCATGTATAACGCCTGCTACAATCCGTTCACAGGCCCAACAATAGACACCCATTTATTCTTCTTATTATTATATAATTATAGGCGAGCAGCTATTTAGCTGATGAGCCTATGTCACACAGTGTCCTGTATAAAAAGATACAGTTAAAAGTTTGTAAAGTCGTATCACATCACTAAGTAACATCAGTCTAACTTATTGTTTAAAAGCCACTTGTCCAATCTGTTTTTAAAAACATTGACCGAGGGAGCAGTTACAACACTATCCGGTAAACGATTCCAAGCCGCCACGACACGGTTGGACAAAGAATCGCAACTTAGTCGGGCAACTTGTGCATACTAATCTAGAATTTAGGATAGGGTTTCTTTAATTAGAAGCATTGCATATTGGCTTCATTAGGCGAGCTGCTGATGTAGCTTTTAATCTTAAAAGAGACACAGATAGAGCTCGCGTACACCTATTACAAACTTAAGTAACGATTTTATAACTAAATGCAGAAGTTTTTTTATGCGTCTAAAAATCAATCAGTAAATTAGGAATTATAGAGCCCTTAATTTTGTTAGGTTTATCCACAGGACCTAGATGAACCTAATTGCTGTGTGACAATTGCATTTATATCATCACTTTCATATGTGACGTTATCTACACCGTGTTTTTATTGAATTGCGTTAACTCCGGGGTTTCGGTAAGTACGTTTAAGGAAACTAAATGGCATAGTTAATTTTCAAAAAAAAATTTTTTTTTTTTGTTTTTTTTTTACTATTTTTATTTTTATAAAAAGTAACTAAATGTTGCATATAGCGTTGTTGTAACACGGGCATTACATTTAACTCAACCAAACAATTGAAAACTGTGACATATCAATGTCATTTCTAACATCGATCGTCCGAGATAGTACGTACGTTTAGTAGCAAATGTATGAACTCGCACTAAACACTAACTAATAAGTAAACAGGTCCTAAAGCAAGTGTACACGCTCGTAAGGGCCTTATAATATAAAAATTTATGATTGATTATCTCCGAAATGGAGTTAGTTAGAATATCGGTATCTTTGAGAAAGTTACTTAATTTAAGCTCAGGAATGCACCCTCGAAATTAACGCAAATCAAAAAAAACACGGTGTATGTAAAGGGGCCTTATTGTCGATGGCGCTTTCGCCGTTATACACGATGCTCCGATACAAATACAACGCTGCGCGACGCAGTGCGGCGTAAGCGCCATCGACAATAAGGTCCCTTTTCATAGATAATGCCACATATTTTCAAGTCTTTTTCAAGTGCTTAAAGGAATGCCAGCGAGGGAAAATCCTTGCCAACACATGTTTTACCTATCAATAAATAATTGTTCGTAAGTGGCGTAGATACTTCGTTTGACGAGTGTAACAATAACCGGAAAATGGAGCGTTTAATTTTATCAAATGGGTTTTTGACCCGATGACGTTATGATGCGTCAGATTAAGTTAGGTCAAACATGCGTTAAGTTTATGTAGCTAAGCAGTTAACCTATATGATCTAATAATATTATTTAGAAGGCTATATTGTATTTTTCCCTCTGAATGTAATCTGTTACCGAAGCCTATGGGCTTGTGGACTTGCATTGCTTTATAAATACCATCAGACATAACAGACACAAGTTCAGCCTGATAAAGATGTTTACTTACTAATCGATAAACACTTTGGAGGATTGTAGATACAAGAACCGATTATGCGATGCCTTACCAATGCTCGGAACCGGTTAATAAAATACCGGTAAATACCGGTTTATTTCGGTGTCCTTCGAACTTTTATAAGAACGCGAACGTAATAAGAACTTTATTGTAACCTAAAAAACCGGTTTATTCGACGAGCGACGAAACGGCTGGCCGGCCTGGTGGTGTGCTAAGTAAACATCTATGTTTACTACACCGATACCGGTTAATTTGACAAGAACTGTTCTCAAAATACTGGTTTTTCGAGAGAAACCGAAATTTTTTGCGCAAAGTACATGATAACTGTTTGGAAATTTAACCGGTTTCCGAGCCCTGTGCCTTACCTCCCGGTTTTGTGAGGGCTTGTGGGTGAGTTTATTTATCCAGTCTACCTCTTAAATATAATAAATAGCCTTTACACTAGTACATATACTTAATTACGTTTTTATTCCTAGACCTAAAATCTCTCTAAATAAGTGGCACTATTCACTAAAATGATCTACACCTGACTTATATGAAGATTGAAATTATTTATTTTAACATCCATTATAAAACAAGCCCTTGAATTAAGACATTTTGACTGTAATAAGATTATTTACTTCCATTTGCGAAAATAGGAAGCGCCTTGAGTTTTATTTCCCATTCGGTAACCGCCATGTCTCCATCTTCAAATATTATGCTTGAAAGATAAACATCCGAGAGATTTTTTTAGCTCGTATGTGTATTTCATTTTATGGATAACTTTTGCGATAATTTACGAGCGGAATATCAAGCGATTGTCATCTTCGCTAAGCCACCTTGACATTTTCTATGGAACAGTAATTTTTTTTTTGCGATTTCGGGGTTGGTCCCATAGTAAACATTGCTCAGTATAACTTATATATTCACCCCGTAAATTATTGCAGGTGACTAAATAAAGAAAGAAATTTTTGTTATATAGGTACCAACACCTACACTTTACACTTCATATCATGCGTTCTTAATCAGCTTAACCTTTTAGGGTTTCGTACCAAAAAGGTACAAAAGGAACCCTTATGGTGCGACTCTGTCCGTCCGTCCGTCTGTCTGTCTGTCTGTCTGTCACATCGCTAAATATCTCCAGAACCACTTAAGCTATCGATTTGAAATTTTGAATAGTTATGAAGAACCCTAACCCAGACACATTGAAAGTATTATTTTTAACTTTATTTTTATTAAGTATGGAAAATGCTCAATATGAAGAGGGGGCAAAATTTAAAAGTCTAGTGACTAGGCCAAGTGGGGTATCATTTTTTATCATTTGAAGTATATCGTTTAATCCCTTGGTATGTAAATATATAGCTTCGCATAGCCTGTGAAAACATCGCATCGTCAAAGTTACAATAGTAGATTGTTAACCAAAAGATCGAAGGCAGCCATTTCCGTCGAAGTAGTTTGGCGCTCGAACGCAGTGAGAGGTCCCGAGACTAAAATGGTGCCTTTCAACCGAGTTAAACACTCTATTTTTCATTGCATTTAAAAAACAGGGCTAAGTATAAACTTCAGTAGTATGACTTGTTGTTTTTTTTTTATTAACAATTTAGTTAAAAATATCGTTATTCATGGAATGGGGAATTCATTAAAATCTAGTTTTTAATTGCTTATTGCAAAAAAAAGAAAAAAAACGTATTTAGAAAGTACAGTTGCTCTAGAGCAGAAACGTATCACTGCACACTTTTTAGGACAATAACGACTCACTTTGTTTTTTTAATACTACGTCGGTGGCAAACAAGCATACGGCCCGCCTGATGGTAAGCAGTCTCCGTAGCCTATGTACGCCTGCAACTCCAGAGGAGTTACTTGCGCGTAGCCGACCCTACACCCCACCTCCCCCACCCCCCCGTTGAGCTCTGGCAAACTTACTCACTGGCAGGAACACAACACTATGAGTAGGGTCTAGTGTTATTTGGCTGCGGTTTTCTGTAAGGTGGAAGTACTTCACCAGTTTGCTCTAGATCTAAAAATGACATCCGCTGTGCTGTGCTCACCCAAAGCGAGACATTCACAATGTCCATACCTCTCTTGTGGACGTAGTTTAAGGACGTACCCGGGTCACTTTCAGAGCATGAAAAATAAAAAGTAATTAAATGTTCTAAAGATTCAAGTTTCTAAACGGCAGATTTCTAAATATAAGGACTCTGGTATTAACCAATACGTTGAATCACCAGAGAATGTAGGGTCAATAATGGAATTAAATCTGTAGGACTAAGATGGTCAGCTCTTCATTTATCACCATGCCTGTCACGTTCTAACAAGTATGTAAGTGCGAAAGTGACGGGCATAGTGACAAGTGATAAAAATGGAACCATGCTGCCACCGCTAGGAACACATTGTAACATGCGTAATACGAATGATTGGAAATAATACAAGACAATGGGTTATAAAGACATAAAGATAAATAAAGAGATTTCGAGAGCGTGGTTTATTCCGGTTATCTTTAGGGCTGTGAAGTTTATGCCTAGATTACCAGACAGCCTAGCCAAGATGACAATCACTGTACTGCCACTGTACGGGCACTGTAGCCAACGAAACGGTAATCTCTCTACAGAGAGACATTAGCGTATCGTTCGCTACGGCGCAAACGATTGGCATCTTCGCTACGTACCCAGGTCCAGGTCAATAAATGTGTGACGGTGAAATAAATAAATAGTAACGACAACAAGTATGCCACATATAATTTTTAAGAAAAAAAACCGACTTCATTGAGGGAGACCGGTGAAAGAACGATTATTGTTGATTTTAGATTTCATGCAATGAAATTAAAAAGACAGCGTCCTACGCCTAATTATGTAGAAAAGGAGGTAACATGTTTTTTTTTGCACCCACTTGACACATTTCAGATTTGCCCTATGGTTGACTGGTAATATACCTACCCGCAATAGGGTATTCGACTGTATTTAAGATAAATTATTTCACACCATGCATGAAATAAAGCACCAATAATAATTATTTTAGTAGAATTAAAATGCCTAGTAGTGGAGATAGTATTGAAGGGAGCCACATGAAATCGAGCGCTCGAAATTCAAAAATCGCCCTCCTGTAGAGACATTCGGACATACGAAAGATTTAGTGCCAATGCTGAATCGGAGATTCGCTATCGCTCGGTCAATAACGGTTTGTATTTTTCTCGATGCTCAGGTAAGCTGAGGATCTATTTCTTGAAAGCAGATCCTATTGTATGTAAATGATGTATTTCTTGAAAGATACAAGATGTAAAAGTTAGGTCGTAAGTTCAAAAAGGGTCAAGTCTGACTGTACACAACACAATAGGTGTGAACTTATTTGAAAACACCGTTATTGATGTTGGCCTTCATTGTAAATCAGGTATCAGTCTACCGTTGAGAACCATAAATTCACCGTTGATGCCCAACGTTGCCCAAGCAAAATATTACCTAATTAAATAGTACATTGTGCACAACCTACACAATATGGGTAAAACAGACAGCCCCATGTGCAGAGCGTGCATGGAAAAAGAAGAAACAACAAAACATATTCTCCTAGACTGCAAACAGGTAGAAGTATACAGGAACAAATACCTAGGGACTCCGTGCACACTAGGAGAGGCAATTAGCAACCTGAAAACTTTGCTAGGCTTCGTGGAGGAGCTGGGGTGGTTAGAGTAGCGCTACCTCGTTTCACGCAAAATAGGCACAATGGTTGTCGATTTGCGGAAAATGCCCAGAAGCACTAACTACTAGTACATTGTGCAACGAGGGGGGTAAGTGAAATTTTTCAAACGAGGTTTTTAGACACACGACAGCCGCAGGCTGGAGTTTGCAATATTACCCCCGGAGTTATAGGTAAAATGTTTTACATCACACTTGCGAAGAAAAAACTAAGTTTTAAGCGAAATAATTCTTAAATACGGTGCCATGTCAAACATTCGTGCGCCATTTTGTAATATCTTGACAGGTTAGGCATCGAAGGCACAAACCTATTCGGTATTCAGCCACGATTGAAAATTATGTAAAAATATTTTAAACGGCTGTTAAATTAATCAAATTAAATAATTTTAAACATAAACAAAAACACTAAATTATAAACGTCAGTATTTTGAAAGTAAAACTCATTTATACTACTTGGTTGATAATAGTTTGTAAAAGTGACATAATTAAAAAAAGGTTTTACTCCCTGGGGAGTTATAGCTTTTTTTTCACAAACCATAACTCCCGTGGGAACAATGTAGGCCTTTGACCTTCAGTACACCTGCATTAAATAAGATCTTTTTCAAGCAAGTGTGATGAAAAAGTTTTTTTTTTATTATATATAACCTATCAAACACGCTCTCAACTTTTCCTTATCATTATTTTATTATGAAAATAATAGGTACTAAAACTTATACTGCGCCCATTGCATGAATCACATGATACAATTTATAGTGGAATACCTATTACGACTAGAATATAATATAATTTTGGACCCGGGTACGTCCTTAAACTACGTCCAAAAGAGAGGTATGGGCATTGTGAATGTCATCTCGCTTTGTGTGGTAGGGCACAGCCAGTGGATGTCATTCCAGATCTAGAGCAGAGTCCAACTGGGGAAGTACCTCCACCTTACAGAAAACAGCAGCCAAATAACACTACACCCTACTCATAGTGTTGTGTTCCTGCCGGTGAGTAAGGTTGCCAGAGCTCAACGAGGGGGGGCGGGTTTAGGGTCAGCAACGCGCATGTAACTCCTCTGGAGTTGCAGGCGTACATAGGCTACGGAGACTGCTTACCATCAGGCGGGCCGTATGCTTGTTTGCCACCGAAGTAGTATAAAAAAAAGAATAGAACAAAAATATTCGTAAGCACAAACACAGAATAGAAAATTATACAAGACAAAGGAGAAAGTGCCACGAGATGGCCTCATCTCAGCATGTTGCTGGCGACTTCCAGCGCTGGTCTTCCGATGAGACCATCCGGTGAAACAATGACGACAGGTAACAAAAATAACAACAAAATTAATATAAAACATAAAAAGTAGGTAGCTAGATTGTTTTTTTCGCTTTTGTCTGCCCTATTTTTCTGATTTCAGGGTTGGTCCCATAATAAAAGTTACTCATATGACCTAAACATTAACGGGTTTAAGTAATTGCTTTACGTTCAGTACCCCTAGTGTAAATTTAATCGACATTTGCGTTAAGCAAGACGAACGCATTTGCGTTAAGTCTCATTTTGTATAGGATTTTGAGTTTCCAAAACGTCCCGCTTGGCGCGCTCTTTCTAAATCCAATACAAAATGAGACTAAACGCAAACGCGTACGTCACGTTTCGAAATCGAATTTATTTACACTAGGGGTGCTGATATACGTATTGTAAACACCCCTATAATTAAAGAAGCACCAGTAATGGAATGGTATAGACAAATCCTGTAAAACAAGTATTTACCATCAGTTTTTAATCGCTGGCAACGTTTTACCATAAACAAGAGCCAAAGAGTTGCTTAAGTTTAATTTTTATTGATATTTGTTATTTTGAAAATTAATAGCGCCATGACTAAATAAAAAAAACAGTTTTAATTGGTTAATAATATTGAAACCAATTGCAGTAGCTTTCATTAAATACATAGAAAACATAAAGGATGAATTGGACATTCAACTTTTAAAGCGTAAAGCTGTAGAAATTTTACAGGTGTCGGTGAAATATCATAAAACATTTCTCAAATTTTCCATGATTGATACCGTTAACATATATGTATATACCGTTTTTTTCCACTAAACGCAAATCACATGTAGGTATACGAGTAGGTAAATCATGACATTCGTGTATGTATGTGTCAGTCTCCTGTGAATATCTCATTTGGAATTTCAGTTCACTAGACCGATCTTATCAGCAATAACATTCGATTACCTATATTTGCATTATTACACAATAATCTTATTATTAATAGTACTATCATACTTATCATTATCAGTGCAATCAATTGCAGTAATAGAACTTTGTCGCTTTGGAGTTATAAAAGGATTCCACATATATATGTAGCTGTAGAATTATAGTATTTAAAACAACATAGTTCTAAGGAATTATAGTAGGCACTATAATGATAAAGTGACACATATTCATCGCTTATCAAAAAAAATCACGGGTTTTCATTGAAATGGAGAAGGAATAATCCAATGATTATCATTATAAGGAAAATAATATTAATGTTTGTAAACAAATCGATGACTACGGGCCGATAGATACGACAAAAATAAGTTTTTGGTACAAGCTTTTGTCGCTGACTGTACTTTTGTTACCACAGACAACTAATACACATCGAGACAATTCTAAAACCCGAAACACAATTAGGTTGCGTTGTTTCATCACAGAGTTCCTATGGCCACCACCTATCTCAATCATCAGATCAGCTCGATGATACCATAATACTCGTATTGCATTGTCACCCGACTTACATATGAATGCGAATTTTCAGCTCAATCGGATATCTTTGCTGTTTATCAAGCAGTTAGGTTTTCAAGGCACATTTTTATATTTCTATCCTATTTAGTTTTTTTTTAATAATTATCTGGTGCTTTATTTCATGCATGGTGTTATCTTTAATACAGTCGAATATCCTATTGCGGGTATTTTACCAGTCAACCATAGGGCAAATCTGAAATGTGTCAAGGTGGGTGCAGTGACAAAAAGAAAATGTTACCTCCTTTTCTACATAATTAGGCGTAGGGCGCTGTCTTTTTAATTTCATTGTATGAAATCCAAAATCAACAAAAATCGTTCTTTCACCGGTCTCCCTCATTGAAGTCGGTTTTTTTTTCTTAAAAAATATTTTCAGACGCAACAACTTCTCGACCGTACTAAAATCTAAGCAAATGCAGCCAGATCAAACTGTTTTTTTTTTTCTTTTTCTGTAGCGTGTATTGTCTTGTAACGTTCTGTGACGTTACACAGAAAAAAAAATAGTACTCCCGTACAGAAAGGAAACTTCCTACAAAACCGAAGTTTGACAGCGAGTCAGGGACGAATCATGTTGTCCCTTTCTAATGTA
The DNA here is from genome assembly GCF_033807575.1 of Cydia pomonella. Classification (NCBI taxonomy): domain Eukaryota; kingdom Metazoa; phylum Arthropoda; class Insecta; order Lepidoptera; family Tortricidae; genus Cydia; species Cydia pomonella. Next base: position 2,101,996 of record NC_084718.1, on the reverse strand, counting down.
TGGAACTATCCCTTTCGGCTATTTAGGGTTGTCAAAATTCATGTAATCTTATCTGTGGTTGTGCACGCAAAGGAACGTCAAGTTGTGCTAACACTAATAATTGCTCGGAGCAATGCTGAGCCGAGAATGCCCGAACGCTCAGGAAACTAGAGCCCTGGTAACGTGTGTTCTTGGTAACGTAGGTACTAGTATATTATTAGAAGTTCTCGACAAAAAAGTAATAACATTAAACACTAAACAGATTGTATTACAAAATTTACTACAGGTAGAATTTACTAAAAGGTGTAGTAACATTGATAAGACTTCACATTGAAAATCAGTGGCCTCGCTAAGTTTATCTTACGGCACCCTGTAGACATGTGCATGAAGTTGAAGTTCTTAAATTGGCGGGAAAAATTAAAAAGTCCATCTTGATTTCGAAGATAATTAAATATTTACTTACCTTATCTTCGCGAGTTAATCCTTCAGCACACCTCCGAATTTTATTTACATCTTTTTCCAAGACTCATTACATCTTAGATAATCATCTAAGTGTTCCAATTGACAAATCACTATTTGTTTAAAACGCACTTTGCTATCTACCTTGTCTTTATTTTTTTTATTTTAGTTTCCCGAAATGGCTAAGACGAAAATTTCGTGCTGGTTACAATGTGTTTGTTAAAAAAATAAGAAACACAAAACCAAAGTCTACCTAAAATTTAAGTTGTTTAATTACCGCACTTTGATTAAAATTAAAAATAAATAAATTTGTAGTACTAATAAAATGCAGAAACCTCCCGCCATACCATATTTTCCCGCGCAAATCTATGGTATTGTTTTTTTTTAAGATAACGATGCGCTAGCTTCTAGCTAGTCAGCCAGCGCTCGCGACGGACCGACTGCTCTGGGCTATACCATTATTCTGTGTAGAAGCCTTTCTATTAGATCAATCGACTTTCTCCGAATCGATGTCCGTGCACGAAATATTATTGAGTCGTTGCGGATGAAAGAGCAGTGTTGGTGACGGAATTGATGGAGGTCATTCCATATTTCCCTCATCTTGAAATTCACTTAAGAGGCCTTATTCCTACAGACGAGCGTATTTTGTAAAATGCTTCCTTTTTCATTCAAGATTACGACGTAACTATTAGTATTTATTCAAAAACTGATAACGTACTTAAATAATCGTTTCCTAAACTAGGGGCTCCAACAGTTCAAATTTTCATTTTCTCTTTTAAACCTCTTTTTTAATGAGGTTTTTTGGGAGTCTTTTCCAAATTTTGCAGTGAGATGTGGCGTTTCGGTTCTCAATTTTGCTATAAACAAGAATCATTTGGTACATGAATGACTACAATTTGATTCAACATATCTCGTATGAGGGGCTGGAATGATTAACAAGCGAAGATTCATTTGAAAAAACTGATAAAATACCTTCCGAGTTTTCTTCATTTTTTTGGCGAAAACAGGGTTTTATTATATTTTATTTCCGCAAATTGTACGCATATTTTGCTTTAAAAATAATATTATAGCAAACTGTAACTTTATGTTAACCTATAAAAAAAAATCGTAACTATGGGACCTACATTGCCGTAAATTTATATATTTTTAAAACACGTATAAATGACGCAGCAGCGACGCCCCGCTCTCAGTCCGCGCGGAGCGCGCTTAGAGGACGGACCTGTGCTCGATTGTCAGGCATTCGTTGCGATCGTAATCAGCTACGGAGTTCCGAGAAGCATGGGCGCCGGCAGCGGGGTGCAAGGGGGTGCACTTGCACCCGCCTGGCAGGAAAGAAAAAATATAAAATAAAATTCATGTCTTTTACGCGTCTGCACCCGCATTAGAGTTGGACCAATATAAGTCCGCAATGATTTTAATAGCAAAACTCGGAACTAACACAAGGAAAGTAAATGACTGCATCGATTTTTCTACTCCATTTATTATGCACCTCCCTGAAAGTAATCCTGGCGGCGCCCATGCCGAGAAGTGCTATATACTGCGATTAGAAAATCTTAATAAAAGTTCATTTTTTACAGTATGCCCAACAGACTCGCTTATTGATGGATTTTCAGTGTTACTTTTTTTTTAATACTAAGTCGGTGGCAAACAAGCATACGGCCCGCATATGTACGCCTGCAACTCCAGAGGAGTTACATGCGCGTTGCCGACCCTAACCCCCTCCCGCCCCTCGTTGAGCTCTGGTAACCTTACTCACCGGCAGGAACACAACACTATGAGTAAGGTCTAGTGTTATTTGGCTGCGATTTTCTGAAAAACGCATTTTCACTTGAAATTACGTTAGGGTTTGCATTATTATTTTTGACCCGGATGAAGTCCAAGTTCTAATGATGGAGTCAGGAGTTGGTCACCAGAACTCCTAATCTACTAATTATAATCCCATCGTGTTTGGGCTCAAAAGATTTGCCCTGACGAACACCATCGATCTAGATGAGGTCCAGGGTCTCATGATGGAGTCAGGAGTTGGTCACTAGAACTCCTAATCTACTCATTATAATTCCATCGTGTTTGGGCTCAACAGAGTTGCCCTGACGAGCACCTTCAATCTAGATGAGGTCCAGGGTCTCATGATGGAGTCAGGAGCTGGTCACCAGAACTCCTAATCTACTCATCATAACTCCATCGTGTTTGGGTTCAATAGAGTTGCCCTGACGAGCACCATCAATCTAGATGAGGTCCAGGGTCTCATGATGGAGTCAGGAGCTGGTCACCAGAACCCCTAATCTACTCATCATAACTCCATCGTGTTTGGGCTCAATAGATTTGCCCTGATGAACACCATCGATCTAGATGAGGCCCAGGGTCTCATGATGGAGTCAGGAGTTGGTCACCAGAACTCCTAAACTACTCATCATAACCTCATCGTGTTCGGGCTCAATAGATTTGCCCTGACGAGCATCATCAATCTAGATAAAGTCCAGGGTCTCATGATGGAGTCAGGAGTTGGTCACTAGAACTCCTACTCTACTCATCATAACTCCATCGTGTTTGGGCTCAATAGAGTTGCCCTGACGAGCACCTTCAATCTAGATGAGGTCCGGGGTCTCATGATGGAGTCAGGAGCTGGTTACCAGAACTCCTAATCTACTCATCATAACTCCATCGTGTTTGGGCTAAATAGAGTTGCCCTGACGAGCACCATCAATCTAGATGAGGTCCAGGGTCTCATGATGGAGTCAGGAGCTGGTCACCAGAACTCCTAATCTACTCATCATAACTCCATCGTGTTTGGGCTCAATAGATTTGCCCTGATGAACACCATCGATCTAGATGAGGCCCAGGGTCTCATGATGGAGTCAGGAGTTGGTCACCAGAACTCCTAATCTACTCATCATAACCTCATCGTGTTCGGGCTCAATAGATTTGCCCTGACGAGCATCATCAATCTAGATAAAGTCCAGGGTCTCATGATGGAGTCAGGAGTTGGTCACTAGAACTCCTAATCTACTCATTATAATTCCAACGTGTTTGGGCTCAAAAGATTTGCCCTGATGAGCACCATCGATCTAGATGAGGTCCAGGGTCTCATGATGGAGTCAGGAGTTGGTCACCAGAACTCCTAAACTACTCATCATAACCTCATCGTGTTTGGGCTCAATAGATTTGCCCTGACGAGCATCATCAATCTAGATAAAGTCCAGGGTCTCATGATGGAGTCAGGAGTTGGTCACTAGAACTCCTAATCTACTCATTATAATTCCAACGTGTTTGGGCTCAAAAGATTTGCCCTGACGAGCACCATCGATCTAGATGAGGTCCAGGGTCTCATGATGGAGTCAGGAGTTGGTCACCAGAACTCCTAATCTACTCATCATAACTCCATCGTGTTTGGGCTCAATAGAGTTGCCCTGACGAGCACCATCAATCTAGATCAGGTCCAGGGTCTCATGATGGACTCAGGAGTTGATCACCAGAACTCCTAGTCTATTCATCATAACTCCATCGTGTTTGGGCTCATAAGATTTGCCCTGACGAGTACCATCGATCTAGATTAAGTTGAGGGTCTCATGATGGACTCAGTAGTTGGTCACCAGAACTCCTAATCTATTCATCATAATGGTAATTTGATGGTGCTTGACGGAGTAAATCTATTGAGCGCAAACACGATGGAGTTATGATAAATAGATTACGAGTTCTGGTGACCAACTCCTGACTCCATCATGAGACCCTGGACTTCATCTAGATCGATGGTACTCGTCATGGCAAATCTTTTGAGCCCAAACACGATGGAATTATAATGAGTAGATTAGGAGTTCTAGTGACCAACTCCTGACTCCATCATGAGACCCTGAACATCATCTAGATTGATGGTGCTCGTGAGGGCAAATCTATTGAGCCCAAACACGATGGAGTTATGATGAGTAGATTAGGAATTATGGTGACCAACTCCTGACTCCATCATGAGACCCCCCAAGTAGCATTTTACTCCATTTAAGAGTACACATTTAGTTCCCAGGTGTACTTGAAGCATTATTACAGTTCACTCGTGATGTATAAGCTGCATTATTGCGATTAATAACACCTATACCTGTCTAAGGGACTTATAGGAGGGTAGAGTTATACTTTTATACGACTGTTGGTGTTATAATACTCTAACAACTATCCTTTAGTCAGCCGTCTGACTAAGAGCATTATAGGAGGGTAGAGATACGGCAACCGCTGTTTAACAGCCTACTTGTACGATGTTGTAGAGCTAGCATTTTAATAGAACACACATGGTCATTTATAAAGCCAAAAGCTGTTATGTTTACTTGTTTGAGACTGTTATACAGCTAGGCTCTGTAGTGGTACAAATGTGGGACTTTATATAGGTAACAGCATTCTAACAGAACACATGTGAACCTATTATACGCTCACCGCATTAAATTGGAGTTATATCAGTTCACATAGCCGTATTTCATTTCCACCATTTTGTTCTGCGTAACCTAAAATATTTACCAAATAAATCTCCAAAATTATCATGCAGATTTATCACAAAATACGCAGATAGAGCGATTGAGTTTTGGTTTCATGCTATAATTAATTACCGTAGTATAATTATAATGCCAATATAATGTCAAAAACTGAAAATTGTTGATTTCCTCTCAGCCAGTTTTAAATATTTTAAAATGAATATCGCGTTTTTACAGAGGCGCGTGAATATTTTAGCTGTAAATATGTATACATTTCACGATAAACTTGCATTCCCATAGCATTTAACATTATTAAGAATTTAAAACAGGTACTTACCGCGTGTTATCATAAAATTTATCCAAAGGATATCCGCCGGTGTTTCTGATGGCACACAAAAAACCAAACTAATGAGGAATAAATAAAATAAAGAAATATAATGGACCCACGTGAATTTTAGGTAGCACTGGAGTACTTTTGTCGGATTTTATAACTGTGATAGCTGTGTATTTAGCCACTCGTTACTCTTTATTACACTCATGTACGTTGTATGGTTCACACTGCGTCCCATATAGTGCTATTAGTCAGTCTTAAGTCCGATGTTACTACTTAAACTGTAAATAACGATGTAGATCTTGATTTACTCAACCAGCATTTCTCCGCTTCTGCTACTTTTAGTGGACCAGCCAAAACTCAGACTCTCAACAATCTCTCTAATTTCACAACTTCTGCCTATTCTCATTTTTCTTTCTCAAAATTTTCCGAATGTGACGTTAAGAAGAACATACTATCGGTATCCTCTAACGCTGTTGGCGTAGACAATGTAAGCCGTAATATGATCCTTCCGCTCCTTGATCTCCTTGTTCCTATCATTACCCACATCCTTAATAGCTCCATTTCGTCCGGTGTTTTCCCAACGCTTTGGAAAGAAGCTCACATAATCCCTTTACCTAAAAAGTCTAAACCTTCTTCTTTTTCTGACTACCGTCCTATTTCCATTCTTCCCTTTCTTTCCAAGGTTCTAGAGCGTTTAGTCCATCAACAACTAACCTCTTATTTAAATAGATATAGCCTCATGAACCCTTTCCAATCCGGTTTTCGTTCCGGTCATAACACGGTTACATCGCTTATTAAAATCACTGATGACATCCGAGCGGGAATGGATAAAAGGATGGTAACGGTATTAACGTTGTTGGATTTTAGTAACGCATTTAATACCGTAGATTTTGACATTCTCATTGCAGTATTATGTTCCCTTAATCTATCACCTCCGGTTCTTCAATGGTTTAGAAGTTACCTTGTTGGCCGTCGGCAGAGAATTAAGGTGGAAGATTCTCATTCCTCTTGGTGCAACACTCTTGCCGGCGTTCCGCAGGGTGGCGTTCTATCACCACTTCTCTTCTCGGTTTTTATTAATTCAATCACTAGTAACATTGTCTCTTCTTATCACTTGTATGCTGATGATTTACAAATTTATTCTCAGGGTGTGCTTGATGATCTACCATCCGTTATTAATACTACAAATAATGATTTGGAAAATATTTTAGACTGGAGTCATCGCTATGGTCTCATTGTCAATCCGTCTAAATCGCAAACAATCATTATAGGTAGTTCAAAATTAATCTCCCGAATAGATTTTTCCAACTTACCTACGATTTTTATTTAACGGCACACAGATCCCTTATTCTTTTCAAGTTAAAAATTTAGGCATCATTATGGACCGTACTCTATCTTGGGTTCCTCAGATCAATGAGGTTAGTAGGAAAATGTTTGCTGCAATAGGATCGCTACGGCGGCTTCGTAACTTTTTACCGCTCGCTACCAAAGCTGCGCTTGCTCATGCTCTGCTTCTCCCCATTTTAGATTATGCGGATATCAGTTATCCCGATCTTACTGAAGAACAACTAAATAAACTCGAACGTCTTCAAAATCTATGCATCCGGTTCATTTATGGCTTGCGAAAATATGATCATGTCTCCTATTACCGTTCGCAGCTCAAGTGGCTTCCCATACGTTTGCGACGCAATTCACATATTCTTGCTCACCTGTACGGTATTTTATTCAACCCCTCTACCCCACTCTACTTGAAGGAGCGCTTCAAATACCTCTCTTCTTTGAGATGCTCCCAAAATTATATGCTTGCCCAAATTTCTTCTTCTTCAAAATTCTATAACGATTCTTTTACCTTCAAAGCGATTCGGTTATGGAATGCCCTGCCGTCTGAGATAAGACATGCTAAATCGCTCCCCATTTTTAAGGCTCAACTCAAAATACACTATCTGTCCCTTCCTCAAACTCGTTAATCATTCGATTCAGTCTCTTTGATTCTGTGTTGTGTGAAATATGTATGTATATGTTTATATATATATATTTATCATATTTATGTATATATTTATATGTTATACATATATTTGTGCTGTTTTATTTTTTTCCTCTGTTCTGGTTCTCCATTTATATTTGCTACCCTTATACATATTTCTTCCTTACAGTAATTTCTACTACCTGAAGGTTGTCTGGAAGAGATCGCTTTTTAGCGATAAGACCGCCTGTTGTTGCTTAGTTTTTTATGTTAATTACTGTATTTAATCATGTTTTCGTTGTGCACAATAAAGAATATTATTATTATTATTATTATTATTATTAAACTGCTATTATAATGCTATTATACTGCTAATGTACAGCCATAGTGAACTTAAGGCTGTCTAATTTGTGCCCAAACTGGTTCTATAAGAGCATTATAGCAAGCTATACAGCTCTTATACAGCTGACTTACACAGCTTGTGGAGTACATGTGAACGACTAGACATCTCATATAGAACCCCGAATGCCACTTGGGCCTGGACTTCATCTAGATCGATGGTACTCGTTAGGGCAAATCTTTTGAGCCCAAACACGTTGGAATTATAATGAGTAGATTAGGAGTTCTAGTGACCAACTCCTGACTCCATCATGAGACCCTGAACATCATCTAGATTGATGGTGCTCGTGAGGGCAAATCTATTGAGCCCAAACACGATGGAGTTATGATGAGTAGATTAGGAATTATGGTGACCAACTCCTGACTCCATCATGAGACCCTGGACTTCATTTAGATTGATGGTACTCGTCAGGGCAAATCTATTGAGCTCAAATACGATGGAATTATAATGAGTAGATTAGGAGTTCTAGTGACCTACTCCTGACTCCATCATGAGACCCTGGACTTCATCTAGATTGATGGTGCTCATCAGGGTAAATCTATTGAGCCCAAACTCGATGGAGTTATGATGAGTAGATTAGGAGTTCTGGGGAGTTCTGGTGACCAACTCCTGACTCCGTCATGAGACCCTGGACCTCATCTAGATCGATGGTGTTCGTCAGGGCAAATCTTTTGAGCCCAAGCACGATGGAATTATAATGAGTAGATTAGGAGTTCTGGTGACCAACTCCTGAATCCATCATAAGAAGAACCTGGATGGACTTCATTCGGGTCAAAAATAATAATACAAACCCTAACGTGATTTCAAATAACACTGAAACTCTATATCTCATTGGCATCTTGACTAGGCAGCATGGGTGCGTAGCCACCATGCCAATCGATACGACAACGAAACACTATCTGTCTCTCTCTCGTACTAATATGCACAAACGATTGGCATCTTGGCTGGGCAGCATGGGTGCGTAGCCAACATGCGAAACGTTTACGATACGACAAGGAAACACTATCTGTCTCTCTATCGCACTAATATGCGCAATCGATTGGCTTCTTGGCTAGGTATCATGGGTGCGTAGCCAACATGCCAATCGTTTACGATACGACAACGAAACACTACTCTCTCTCTATCGCACTAATATACGCAAACGATTGGTATTTTGGCTAGGCACTAAGCAAGTGTGTGGCCAACATGCCAATCGTTTACGATACGACAACGAAACACTATCTGTCTCTCTATCGAACTAATATACTTTATTTATACCTGCAGTCATTTACTAACTTCTTCATTTTCCATTGGTGTGAAAGAGACAGAATAAAGAGCAAGGGTTATAGTACACTCTGTAGTCTGTACACTTAGTAGTAGTGTACATAAAAAAAAAAAAACTACTGTGCATATACAATAAAATAAAGAGTGCCCATATGATATCATATGACACTAAAATTAATGTTGCTTGAAATTATATTGAAAACTATCAAGATTATTCTAGTCTGCATTGAAACGCGCGTCGCGTTGCCGGCGCTCGCGTACCGAGCGCCAACGCCATCTATCGAGCGTTATTTCGTGAAATCGGAGAACGCTCCAAGGATTAAGGGCTCTTAATTACTCTACGGTTCGCTGGAAGAGATCCCTAAAAAGGTAAGTTCGCCCCACTCTACATATATGGAAACGTTTTAATATACGTATATGTATGTATTAATGTACTTCAATAATCAGGGACATTCTGTTATGGTAGGGGAGCCGGCGGAGATGCTACATTTGGAGTTACTCGAGCGTCCTAGAGACCTATTGGAATCGTAAGATCAGGGAAGAGTATACAGATTTTTGAAAATTGCGGCGGGGGGGGGGGGGGGGGTAGTTAAAAAGTCGTTAAGCAGGTTGTGGATTGTTACAATTTCAACCGATTTTCAAATTGTAACAGTCAGATTAAAAAATGCTACTTGGACTAAAATCCACAATCTATTCAACGTTTTGCTTAGCCCCCCACTAATCCACGGATCATTTTTTTGTAATGCAGGGGTAAATGCATTTACGCATCTCAACCCCGGGCCGGGTCAGCCTCAGCCCATATGATATGGGGGTGGTATGTGAGACTCACTCTTGGGCTCGGGAGCGGAGGAGAATACCCACTAACATCCCCTGCGGCGTCACCCGCTCTGCCTAGGGGGAGCGCCGTAGGATCGCAGCCATTCTACCACGACGCTCCCCGGCAGCTCTAGCATAAACACTGGGAGCACCCGCGCCAAGGGAGGAGAGGACCAGGGACGCTATGGCCCTCCCCTCAGACGGCCACTTGCCAATGTCAATTGGCAAAATCATCATAGATTTGATGGAGGCCATATTTTAATGGAAGAAGAGTCATACCTTCACAGATCCGCACGCGACTCCTGTGCCGCAGTTTGCCAACTCCTGAGGGCCTACCGCGGACCACGGTCGACGTGTTGCCTCTCTATCGTACTTGTAAATTCGTACGTATAGGTACGTAAGGGTAGGCCTTAGCCTGGTCAAGCAAATCTCTCCAGTCCGATCTATTCGTGGCTTTCCTCCTTCCACTTGTCACTCCTAAGGGTCCTGATATCCTGGTATACGCCGTCCAACCATCTGAGCTTGGGTCTGCCTTTACCTCTGCGGGTCTCCGGTACACCTTCTAGGAGGCGTTTGGGTACGCTGGCCTCGTCCATCCGTAACACGTGCCCTGCCCATCGCAGGCGTCCGATCTTTATGGTCTTAATGACGTTAGGCATTGTACATTTGGTATTCAATGATAGGTGTGGTGATTGTGCGTTGTCCGACACGCACTAGGCTATATTACAAGTAGGCCATAGACGCAACAAGCGTCGTATTTTGTTCTGCAACGCCATCTTCGTTTAACGGTTATCATTTTAAAAATGGAGAGCGTGACAGTCGCCGACCCTTAAACGCCTTTAATGTTCGTATTGAGTTCAACATTATTTCATCAGTTTAGTAATAAATAGATTTGGTAAACTGATTGACTAATAATGAATGAATTATCAATAGTATCTGACCACGCTAAGTAAGCCGCGTAAAGTATGGCGCCCTTATGAGATATGTATGCCCCAATTTTTCACCAGCACGCCGCACACGCCAGCTAAGCTACCGGTCGCCTTCACCGCGACGCCGAAACCTGGCCCCGCTCAAACGGTATCACCACACCACCAGGCCAGGGGTCGTGGGGTTGGGTAACGATCGGTAGCGAAGAGCTGGCCCACACCAGCCACACACACCGTCCCTCACATGACGGCCAATAAACCTCCCCACCGACCGGTGGGGAGCGACCCGCGACAGCCGCTTCCGCCGGGCGTTAGGGGTAACGGGGGTATCGAACGACGTCCAGTCCAGTGCCCCAATTTGTCCAACTGATTCGTAATTTTGGCACAAAAAATGGTACAAAAGCAGGTTTTGTATCTAGGATATAAAAACACAACTTAAGCACAAGTGGCACAACCGCAAATATTTTCTGAAATTAACCAAAAAGTTACTCTTAAGGTCCTCGTAAATCCAAGCAAATTAGATACTTCAATCACTCGTCCATTCTCCACATATGAGTCACTAAGAAACGAATATCGTCTTGGCTCGTCTCAATCGTTTTTTGTCAAGTTCTTAAATTCGTCCCGTTCTGCTTTCGTCACCCATTCTTCATTCGTCACTTTCGTGGGTCGGCTATTTCTTATTCCGGCTCATTTCGGTATTCGTCAACATCTTCTTTAGGCATGTTCGATGTTTGTCTATGTTGTTTTCAGTAATTCAGACTCAATCGTTATTCGTAAATTCGTTGTTGGTCCTATTCGGTTTTTGACAAGTTATTAATTCATCTCATTCTGCATTCGTCACTTTCACTGGTCTTTGTCATCTTTGGTCATATTTTTTGTTTGTCTTTTCCTAGCCTAGAGCAAGAGGTAATGTAGGTAGCCATAAACAAGAAACGTCATGTCTTCATTTCCTGATACATATCGAACGAGATTAGAGTCCGACCAAGATAAGTTGGCACTTGGCAGCAATTTTGACAGCTCAGACAGTGCAAGTGTTATTTTAAATGTCAAATTTCTATGAAATTATGATGTTTACTTAACACTCGCACAGGCTAGGCTATCAAAATCGTTGCCAACTTAGCTTGGTCTGACTCTTATAGAGAATGTGTCCAACAAAGAAATATATAAATTCCAAAAGAGGCGAAATAAGAAAAATACCAACTTAGACAGGACAAATAACGAGTGAGTCTAAAAACAACATAGACTAACATTGAACATGCCCAAAGACGATGTTGACGAATACCGAAATGACCCAGAATAAGAAATAGACAAACAACAAAGATTACCAGAGATGATATGGACGACTCACGAAAGTGACGAATGAAGAATGGGTGACGAAAGCAGAACGGGGCGAATTTAAGAACTTGACAAAAAACTATTGAGACGAGCCAAGACGATACCGTACGCACGGTATCAATATGTATATTTTCTGAATGCTGCTGTTTCACTGTTTGAAGGCTAGAACAATTAATAATGAGACACTGGACTGTGAAGGTGTTTTAAGGCATATTTCGTTGCCTTGCTCGCGTTTTAACCGTGGTCCCACTGCTTTTTCCCACAGGGGGTCCACGGGTAGTTTTTAGGGTTCCGTAGCCAAATGACAAAAAACGGAACCCTTAAGGATTCGTCATGTCCGTCTATCTGTCCGTTTATGTCACAGCCACTTTTTTCCGAAACTATAAGAGGTATACTGTTCAAACTTGGTAAGTAGATGTATTCTGTGAACCGCATTAGTATTTTCACACAAAAATAGAAAAAAAAGCAATAAATTTTGGGGGTTCCCCATACTCAATTTTTTTATCAAACCCATACGTGTGGGGTATCTATGGATAGGTCTTTAAAAATGATATTGAGGTTTCTAATATAATTTTTTTCTAAACTAAAGTTTGCGCGAGAGACACTTCCAAAGTGGCAAAATGTGAGTCCCCCCCCCCTGTAACTTCTAAAATAAGAGAATGATAAAACTAAAAAAAATATATGATGTACATTACCATCAAAGAATATAATACTCACTAGGATTACCATACAAACTTCCACCGAAAATTGGTTTGAACGAGATCTAGTAAGTAGTTTTTTTTTATACGTCATAAATGGTACGGAACCCTTCATGGGCGAGTCCGACTCGCACTTGGCCGCTTTTTTTACCATTTGTCCTTGTGTAACGCTCCACGTATTCCACGTACAAAGTTACAAACGCGTGTCAAAAACCAAGCTCTTAATTAGTCGAAACAAATCATTTGGTACGCTAGCGTTCCATTTTGCTTAGTTTACGGTTCGCAGATTGAATAAAACAATGTATAACCAAAATTACTTGTTTATTACCATAGGTGTTCCTTGCCATAATTTTAGGTACATAAGTTAAATAATAAATAAAATCACAACTTAATGAATACTTAAAATTAACTCGATCGTCACCCATAGTCCAATTTAAAATTTGGAATTTATGAACGCAGCCAAAGTTGAAGCCAATTCGCGCCAAAAATCGTCAATCGTGACGTCACTATACTTAGTCTATGGCAGGTAAAATGGAATCTAAAATTGTTAATAAAATACTTTAACAATGAAAAAATGGTACTAGTGTACGCTGTTTACAGCAAACTTTGTCAGCAATTATATTTAACTAGCTAGTAATAATTTAAAAGCGTTTTCGCCTTCAAGATCTTATCTAAACATTAAGTATGTAAGTTGTTTAAATTACTCTCGCGACAAGCTTGTGAAAATGTAACATTCAGAATTGCACAGACAAAAAATATGAATAAGTACTGGTAGAAAGAATTGTCTGAATAACCATAGCCGTCAATGAAACGCGCGTAATTCAAAATTTGGGTAAAAATATACCGCAGAAATGTTTTAGTGACGTCTATGACTGGACAGACTTTAAAATTAAGGAGTTATCTAGTTCTAGGTTTTTGTTAATAATAGCTAGGTAATTAGTAGGTACTGTTATATTTTTATTTTAACGTAAATGTGCTCACTTTTTAAAGCTTTCCTGTGAAATTTTAAGGCTATCTACTCTATATACACGCAAGGAATTCGTACAACTAGGAAACAATCGTGAAAACGATTCAAATTCATCATCAACTTTTACCTAAATATACATCACAGATAGAGTGGTATAAAAATTACTAATATCTATAGTTTAGAACCCCACGTTCATGATTATGATTATGTCTGACGTAAGGCATTTGTTCTGCTCGCACTTACATACTTACTTACTTGCTAGTAAGGGAATGCTATATGTCAGACATAAACACAATCTTGCGAGATAATCTGGTTAGAGCTGACTTTACGTTCGTCCCTCTTTAGTGACTTCAAAGAGTGACGGACACGAAAAAAAGACCAATACATCCTCAATATGCTGTCGTGGTTGGGTTGGAAGTTTAGGGATAGTTATTACTAGATTTCTTCAACAAATATAACGTAAATCACATGGTGTATGTCAAAATAATATTTTACAAAATTAACAATTAGGTCATAAACTTTACAAGGAACTTTAAAAGAGGAAATTTGCTAATTACTGACGATTAACCTATTCAGAAATGAAAAATTTCCCGCAAATTTCTTTACAACACGAATTTGCTGATCAGAAAGTAGATAATTCAACAGTATTGGAATAATTATAACAAACAATGGAGAAACTAATAACATAGGCAAGTAGAAAACTAAAATACAAAGTAAGAGAAGAGAAAACAACAGTTCTAGTTTTGCCCCGAAGGGAATAAAGTCCGTTCGAAAAACTTACACATTACAATGATATTCTTACCATAAGCTCAGATTACTTCACTGACATTTACAATAAACAAATCTCTATTTATAATGACTAGATGCATCTTATGTTCAAGCTAATCATCCACATATATGGAGTAGGTACGGGGCATGTAAATAAAAATAAATAAATAGTTAAAACAAACGATTCATACAAAAATTTGCTTGTAATAAAATATGAAATTCTGCTACGCGAAATCAAAGTTACAGATCGTGTCGTTCACGACGGGGGCCTTGACTCATATTGTCATTAAATTAAAGATTAGATTTAATTTTGACAAACTTGCGCATCATCGTGGATGACACCAACTATAAACAAGACGAATGACTTTTAAAGCTTACTTCTTGTCATCGCTAGTTTTCGAGTCTGATTTCTTATTTGAGTCCGTTTTATTATCTGCACTTTTAGCGTCTTCTTTGTCTTCCTTTTTACTACCGTCTACTTCTGTGTTTTCCTGAGACTTGGATTTACTGTCCCATTTGTTCTGAAACTCTTCGTTAAGCAATTTTTCAAATTCTGCTGCTGTCTTGTTCAGATTCTTTTTCATAGCGGCATCTGGGTAAGACTGGAAGATCGTGAAGATATGTGAAAACTCTCCAGTATTTTTAAGGGTTAATAGACCTAAATAAAGATAACGAATGTTTGGGTTTCTTTTATTGATGTTGTGCTATTGTAGCCTCTTCTATATAAATTGTCTACTTAGTGTTCAAGGTTGAAACCGCTGAATTCGGAAATGGAACAATACTTTCAATAAAGAATTTATATAAATGGAATATTCCTTTAATTTTTATGACAAATTTTCTATAAAACATTATCTTATAGATGTCTTATAGGTGTATTATAATACTGTAAATGTACTTAACTTTCATGGAGCATTAGTTACAACTGTAATGTCGTGTAAACGTGTTTGCAATAAAATTAATAAAAAAATAAAATCTGTAGTTGAAACTACTATTATTATAAATAAACCCAAATAGAACTAAATGTGTTTTCATAAGATATAAGATTTTCTGAATGAAGAGTGAATAGTTACCTTTAGGTAGAGACGAACGTTGTTGAAAATACGCCTGAAGTCCTGAACCACTTGCTCATGCTCCGTGTATGAAGAATTCTTGAGCTTCGTAGAGATATCGTGCAGGCACATCGGATACTTCACTACCTCATAGAATCTGGGGGCCTGAAAATAAATCATTGGTGAGAATTGAATAAACACAATTACAACTTTTCCTAGGTTTAGGTAGTTTGTAATAAATAATTGAAAATAGTAAAGATGCCTAATTATTGAGAAGTTTACTGTTCTAAAATCTAAACAATTTTTATCGGTAGATAAGCGTCTGTCTGAGCACCACTATCGGTCTTGAATTTGAGCAATTACGGCAGACAAAATAGGGCGTGGATTCATCGATGGCACTATCAATATTGATCTTAAGGATAAATTTTCAAAAAACTTACCACTTTTATGTCCATGTCATGCTGGATGAAAGTTGCCTCGTTCAGTTGAGCCAGGTTCCCAAGCAACGCCTCAAACTTTTTGACAGTAGCAGCGGGCAATGGCTTCTTCTTTTTGGGGTGGTACCACATCCCGGAAGCAGCCACCTTGGGTTTCGATGGTTTCTTTTGATTCTCTCCTCTAACATAGTTTCCAGTTTGATCATAATTTAAACGAGTTTCTTTCGACTCTTGTTTCTTCTCTGGAATAGAAACCTCGTCGGATTCAAGAGATTTCGGCTCCGAATCAAGACACTTGCTAGAATCATTACTCAGAACTGATTGGTCTTGGTTTGCTGAAGAGCTCTCCCACAAACTATGCGCGTCCTGCGAAATGAATTTGTGAGGTCCCATCCTAGCGGCCCAGGAGTCACTGTTTTCTATTGTGAATTTAACTTGTTTTAAATCATTGGAGAGATCGTCGTTAGCACTCAACCCTAAAGCATCGTACAACCTCGCAGTATCCGACTTGGATCCTTCATGGATGAAGTCTACAAGCTTGGGAGCTGATTGTTTAGCTGCTTCCCAGGCGCGATCAGACGTCATCATAGTTAGGATTTCCAAGGGTTCGGCGTTTCTAATATCCAGGCCAGACATCGCGGGTCTCGACATTAGCTTGTGCTCGTCTGTTAAAATATCATCACCACGCCTCGGCATCAAGCACGGCCAAGCTTCGAGGTTGTACTTTGGCTGTGGTGCCAACGTAACAGGTGGAAAGGGTACCTTCATCTTTAAAGCCATCTCCTCCACTAAAGGGTTGTCAAACGATGCTTCTTGACTCGATCCTTGCATAAAAGGTGACGTAGGATCCGCTGGCTTTATAGGCACTTTGTAACTTCCGGGTTTCATATAAACTTTCGACATTTCGTGATACTCATCATTTTCAGGATCAATGAATTGCACGGGGCCAGAGATATTATTTGGAATCGTCACAACGTTCGACGGGACTTGAACGTTGTGCGAGTGATGAGTTATAAAATCGCTAGGTTCTTTTTGGACCATCTGACCCCACGCCGCAAAAAAATCAGCCTCTTCCTTTGTGTCACCGCAGCTGTTGTTTTTCTGAACGTACCGACCTCGCATCTCGACAGAGGGCGCTATGTTTGGTATTAAGGTTTTCTCGACATGACTTAAAGGTATCATTTTCGCTTTTAGTTCCATGTCTCGACGTTGCATCTGATCGAACAACATGCCGCTCATGACTGGCTGACCGGGAGCTTTACCGAGCTCTGCATCCATTTTGTGTTTCATTTGGTTGTATAATTCTCTCTGCTCGGCATGGCACATGTTTTCTAAGGCTCGGAAGTCAGGCATGTTGGTAATAGTCCAAGATTGGCGAGGTTTTGCTTCCCGAAAGCTGCAAGGGTCGCACTTGTACGGGCCTTTTAGATATGCATCCATATCACCCTGTTCATTCAGAGGATAAAAATTATGAGAGTTCGGAGGTGGCACCACAGGGAATTTCTTGAAGGCAACTCCAGCTCTGACCGGCCACGGACCTTCGTTAAAAGTCTGAGAGGTTGAATGATTTTGGTTCTGCACCCACGGCGGTTGGACTGCGTTGAACGGTTGAGGAGAGGCGTTGACGGGTCTTGAGGTACTAACGTGTGGTTTCACCGTCTGAAACTTGCTCTGGTTCTGATGGCGCGGGGCCGCAGAGTTTGTAGCGTAGTAATTGTGAGTAAAACTCTTTTGCTCCATAGTAAAACCGTGATCTAGACACTTATAGGTCTTATAAATATGCGTCAACATCTCTTTGGTAACCGCCTGCCATTGTACGAAACATTCACGTATATTAGGGCTGTAATATTTGTTTTCAATTCTAGAAAATGTATCATGTTTCTCACTTAGAAGTTCTTTAACACCTTTCCAGCCGTCTAGAATTCTGACGAAAGAGAATATAAAGTTTTTGATGACCCACGGTATGCCCTGTGAGTGTAAGTTGGCTACGGCACTATCCGGTTTTTGTACATTGGATCTAGTTTTTGCACAAATCGAATGTATATTTTTGAAGCAAGGTCTGTTATGATGTGCAATGGCTATATTTTCAGCGTCAGTGCAAGCTTCAATAGCAAGTTGCACAATCTGGTTTGGGATCTGATCGTGAATTATGATTTTGTCTAGAGCGGTAAGAAGGACGTCGGATGATCCGGAAGGTTTGTTCTTGTCCTCGTCTTGAAATGATTTTTGATTATTGGTATCAGCTCTTGCGTTAGAGTCAGGCATGTTGCATAGTTCTGACACCATACGTTCGCCTTCGACGAAGAAATCGAGGCTCGAGGTCGATTCCGATGTAAGGTTTCTATCTTTGTTCTTTTGTCGGTCCGTCTCGGTACTACTGTCTTTATACCTCTCATGATAACGGGGATCGGCGCTGTAGACTTGTCTCTTATCCTGGCTCTTGACAATTTTCTTCTTAGCGCCTGTTCCTATGGGTTCTTGGTACGACAGAGACCAAGTGCTGTGTGAGCGTCTATCTGTGTGAGAATTACGGTCCATCTTGTAGTTGGGCGAAGATGGATCAAAGACTAAGCCCACCAGTGGGGAGTTGGGAGGCGAACTAAAAGTTGGAGCCGACGGGTTGTTGTATCTGCAAAGATTATGCGCATTAGAATAAATTTAAAGAGCTTGCGTGAACTGTAGATGGCAGCACAAGTGCCTCACTTTCCGACTTACGAGGGTCAATATTATAGGACATATAGGACATTATTACACAAATTGACTAAGTCCCACAGTAAGCTCAATAAGGCTTGTGTTGAGGGTACTTAGACAATGATATATATAATATATAAATATTTATAAATACTTAAATACATAGAAAACACCCATGACTCAGGAACAAATATCCATGTTCATCACACGAATAAATGCCCTTACCAGGATGTGAACCCGGGACCATCGGCTTCGTAGGCAGGGTCACTACCCACTAGGCCAAACTGGTCGTCAAAAATAGGTGGCAGACCCTTCAAGTAAGCGCCCGTATACTGTAGTGTGTTTGGACCCGGGTACGCCCTTAAACTACGTCCAAAAGAGAGGTATGGGCATTGTGAATGCCATCTCGTTTTGTGTGGTAGGGCACAGCACAGCTGATGTCATTCCAGATCTAGAGTAGAACCCAACTGGGGATACTTCCCCAGCTTCCTCCACCTTACAGAAAACCGCAGCCAAATAACGCTACACCCTACTCATAGTGTTGTGTTCCTGCCGGTGAGTAAGGTTGCCAGAGCAGAGGGTGCGGGGTGTTAGGGTCGGCAAAGCGTATGTAACTCCTCTGGAGTTGCAGGCGTACATAGGCTACGGAGACTTCTTACCAGGCGGGCCGTATGCTTGTTTGCGACCGAAGTAGTATAAAAAAAGAGGGCGGTCAGCAGCAGCTTATTGGCGTGAAGAGACAATATCGAGTCATGTTTTTGATTTAAGCTACAAGGTGTTAGACTCTCCAACGTGCACGCTTTTTATTCAAGGGATGCTAATTGTCAAGCTAGAACAGTATAAGGCAACCTCTGTTGGTACTGCTGGTCAGCCGCCGTTGCTTCGTAGATGCCGGTCGCCACTCGGCAGTA
This sequence comes from Cydia pomonella, assembly GCF_033807575.1. Lineage (NCBI taxonomy): Eukaryota > Metazoa > Arthropoda > Insecta > Lepidoptera > Tortricidae > Cydia > Cydia pomonella. The sequence continues at coordinate 2,082,549 of NC_084718.1, read as the reverse complement.
CGTTGCCATGTTAGAATCAGATATTTCTTTGTTGGAGCACCCTGAAAAAATATTTTATAAACTTTACTAACATCATAAATAGGTCTGATGCGTTTTTATAATCCCCACTATAGTACATTGTGCAATAAGGGAGATATGGACAAATGTGTTAAAGAGAACTCTCAATCTACACGCTAAAACACATTTAGCATCATACAGTAACCCTTGTTTATAGCTTGTTTAAGAAAATATTGGACTTATTATCTTAGTTCATACGACCTCTTCCTCCTCGCGCTGCTCGGCATTTTGCCGCGGCTCATGGAAGCCTGGAGTCCGCTTGGCAACTAATCCCAAGAGTTGGCGTAGGCACTAGTATTTACGAAAGTGACTGCCATCTGACCTGTCAACCCAGAGGGTAAACTAGGCCTTATTGGGATTAGTCCGGTTTCCTCACGATGTTTTCCGTCACCGAAAAGCGACTGGTAAATATCAAATGATATTCCGTACATAAGATCCGAAAAACTCATTGGTACGAGCCGGGGTTTGAACCCGCGACCTCCGGATTGCAAATCGCATGCTCTTACCGCTAGGCCACCAGCGCTCTTATCCAAAGGACTTCTTTGCTATTTTTTCAGCGAAACCTGCTTGAAATACCTCCCTCAGCAGTATGATAAAAATATTTTCAGTATGATAAGGTCTCGTTCAGCAGCTATGATATTTAACAATATGCATTGTTAGTAAAACTATAATCTTTTGGGGTTTACAAATCTCAGTGGGTACCTATGTCAATCTTTTACGCTCCGTGGCGAACGTAACGCAAATGTCTGCCATGTGGCACTAATATGGAACAGCGATAGAGAAACAAAGCGTTTCGTTGCCGTAGTGCAAGCGATTGTCACATTGGCTAGGCACCCTGATCACCTCTTCCACTGACATTGTGTGTGGACCCCAGTGCAATCACGCGAATTATCATAGTTACAGCGCCATTTTGACGAATCTGAAAATGCCACAGGCACGCCAACACTATTGGGGCAAAAAAGTGAATATACGTCATAAACTTAAGTGCCAGGTGCTTTGGGCTTGACTTGTAATCAACATTAACCCTATGTTGATTACTACAATGATTATTTTTTAATTCTCTTGTTGACAGAAAAGCCGCAGGTCAGAATCGTTTTGTTAGTGTGTTTCGAACGTGCTGATGAATTGCTGTTAAAAGTCAACACACGCAAAGGCATCAACTAGTAAATGTGGATTCGCATTTCCTCCTTTACCTCCTTTGTGAATTTTAAATTAATTAATGAAGTTAGCTAATTATTCATAAAAGCTATATAGCAAAGAGATATAAAATGGCGATTCACGAGATAAAATCCAGTAACCTTGACCTGAAAATAGTTCTGATTTTTTGCAGACTTGTTTATGTTCTGTTCGTCTGTTTTTGTTGCCTGTACATGTTCGTACTTGATTGTGACTATCACAAAAAAATGTATTTTACAGTACATATGGGGCTACTTTATAGCACTAGTGCGAGAAGTAGCATATTACGTTACTGTGTCGAACATTTAAAGGGCCATATGTACTGTAAAACGTTGTACGATACATGTGCGAATAGGTAATTCGCAACTCGTGTCGATTTAAAACACTCCCTTCGGTCGTGTTTTAATTTATCGCCACTCGTTTCGAATTTCCTATTTTTCGCACTTGTATCGTAATGTACTATTATCTTGTCTTACGTTGGCCCAATAAATAATCCCAGTTTGAGACCTCGAGCGCCGAACGCAACTTTGTCAAAAATCTAAATAACCGCGAAATTTTCGAGCATTTTTCAGATATGGGCGATTATAACCCTAAAGGACTAGCTTTTGATTCTAAGGTAATTTTAAAAGTAAATAGACTACATTCTCTACAATATGAGACTAGAATTGTCTCTGTAGACCTAATAGTCAGAACTACCAGATTTGACGCAAATGCTGATGTATAAAGTTACTGTATTAAGAAGCGGGTAGCAGAATGTTTTCTTCGCGGGCAAGAATATTCTTTAGAAGCTATTCTTGTGGGCTGGCTTAGTGGTCTTGTATATTTATATTATTCTTTGAGCAGGATCTACATTTTCATCTAAGTTTCTTGGGCTGGAAATAGTTGCTAGCTATTGTTCTTGCCGTGAGTTCATACTCCTTATGACCACTTTATGAGCACTCACCATAGTTGCCTTTCTGCATCACGGAGTGATGAAAATCTTGATGTCCGCGCTCACCCTCTCGGTGGTCAGTTTTGTTTGACCCACCATACTCTTGCATTTGGGATCGCAGGTTACTGAAACGGTCGTAAATTGGGATATGTTTAAAGGTTCTTAGTAAGTAAAAATAACGAGTATTTCCACCATTAAACTATGTAACTATTGTCTTTTGTACTTCATTACCCACAACACAAGCCTTTGAGTTTATTGTGGGACGCGGTCGATTGGTGTAAAATTGTCATAATATAATATTAATAACAAAAACATTTATTTATTGAGACCGGTTGGGTCTCAATGAAGAAGGTGTGTGCACCTTCGGTATTCATCATCAGACCAGCTTAGATTGTATTATATAAGTAATCACGTAGTCACCGATTACATGAATATCTTCTCACTTGAGAACGGTTAAAAAATTGCCTCTTCTAAAGTTTTTCTTTATAAATTGGTGGTAATACTTTTGAACATTGCCCCAACTACGAGACCACTTATTAAGACCATTTATTAAATATTAAGCCTAAATTGAAGAATCCCCGAATATTATATTATCATGATACGAAGGTATATATTGATTGATTTATTTTGACGACCGGTCTGGCCTCGTGGATAGTGACCCTGCCTATGAAGCCGATGATCCCGGGTTCAAATCCTGGTAAGGGCATTTATTCGTGTGATGAGCATGGATATTTGTTCCTGAGTCATGGGTGTTTTCTATGTATTTAAGTATTTATAAATATTTATATATTATATATATCGTTGTCTAAGTACCCTCAACACAAGCCTTATTGAGCTTACTGTGGGACTTAGTCAATTTGTGTAATAATGTCCTATAATATTTATTTATTTATTTATATTGGCATATGGTATCCTTATACGTTGATAGTAAGGCGAAGGTCGGCAATATGTAGGTCAGCCAGATATTACTTCATAAAATATTGGAAAACAAGACAATGTTTTGAGATATTTACCGGTTGATTTAGTCTAGAGGAAATTATCTCAAGGAAGTGCCTAGTTTATGGTTAAATTTGCGGTTTCACGATACGTAATTCAGCAATTGGATAACACAAATAGAACGCCATTTTAATCATTTCCATTTGGAAAAGACACTATTGCATAAACCACAATCATTTAGCTTGCAAAATCTTAACATTTTTTTGCCTAAAATAAATGAAATTCCCATTTCCTTTTGTAAAAAAATGTAATGATTTAGGCAGTATTTTAGTATTTAGTGTATCTTTTCCTGGTACATGACATAAGACCAGTTGCTATGCAGAATCGAGTTGGTGTCCGCTGAAAAAATTTGAATAAAATTTCCGGCGATTTTTCATACAAATTTTGACCAAAAAGTGTGCGTTATTATTTCTTTTGCAACTTGTACTGTGCTTTTTAGATATTGTAACAACTGCAGTAATATAATTCCTTAAATTTACTTAAGAATATTTTTATGTAGCGTGCTAAATAAAAGTAATTTACTAGGCACTTACCGTATCAATAAGCTGTTGTCCGTTCACGGGGTTTCTTCGCAAATCAGAACATATTTTTAAAATCCACTTATCAGTTACTTACGCCTGTCAATCGGCAGTTTTATATTTTATTTTATTCTTACGTATTAACCAATGATTGATATGATCTGTGGCAGTGTCTGAGTTTCTTATTTCCTAGCTATATATTTTTTGTGTAGATCGTTTCTAATCATGATCCTTTCAGTATGAGATGAGCACTGAATGACTCGGCGACCATATGATTTCGTTCATTTGTTTCTTGAGGGTTTGTCAATCGATTTTTTTGCTTTTTTGTAGCATTTGACCTCTATGTAGGATGTAATGAATAAAAATCAAGACAACAAACTCCTTCCGGTATCAAATACGTGTTGTTTCTGTATTTACTCAATTTTAGTTAAGTTTTTGTTATGTAATGGTGCCACAGGTAGTCAAAAGCAGAATAAACTACACGAATTACTTTTATATAGGAAAGTAAAACAAGAATCGTAAATAATATCCTTTATTTTTACTTAAAAAAGCTTGTAAACTAGAACTAATAAGAAAAACAGCAGAGTTTGGTCAAAAGCAAGAGATTTAGGGATATTTCTAATATTTACAGTACCTACTCAAATCTTGCAATATTTGTTTTCTAAGAAATACATTTACCGAACAGTCATCTGCTAACGTAAATAACATATTAAATGAAAGCCAAATATTGATTTGATACCTCTACCACCTCGTAGAGTATAGACCCAGTCTCATTGTCCTCCCAAACTTCAATCCATAGACCGTTATACTGTTCACTTTTACTACAATAGTCCCAATGCATGCTGCGACCGGTTCATGGGTGTCTATTGTTGCGCCCGTGAACGGGTTCCAGCAGGCGTTCTACATGACATTAAAGCTCTCCAAGAGGCCTCTACGTGTTGGATCTATATCCCCATGCAAGCCTATCAAAAGACCGGGATTTATAGGCCCGTGAAATCCAAGGAGATATAATAATAAGTAGGCGTAGGGATGTGACGACCCCATCGCCCGCTGGTTTTACCAGTGCAATCAGTCAACGCAGGGCAGCTTGAGGCGAGCTGTTGGGGAGTAGCGACCTCATGTACCCGAGTGCTCCTGGGGAGTTCTGTTACCCGCAAGGACAGGATTCTCTGCCTCTGGCTTGCCTTAGCCGGCCGGCCACAGTGGAGTCGTTAGAACTATAAGCTCCAGGGGTGGAAGTGAAAATCTCGACACCCCTGAGCCGCTCACACCGGTGTTGCCCTTGAGCCATCCTAGATGTCGCTTTTTGTAGGGGCCCATCTTGTGGGGGCGAGTCCCCGTCTGTCGGAAATAAAATTGAACACCGTTTTGTTAGGCAGGCGTCCGGTTTTTTATCCCATAGACTTATCACTTATTATTTAGTCCATCGCTTTCACCCAATAGCCCAGTTCATTTTAGATTCCATCAACTCTCAAATAGTCCTTACACCCTGGCAGGTGCTGCCTCTGCGTGCGTCCCATGACACGGGCAAGGGCAACATCCGCTAGGTGTACCCCTTACATTTCATTAAAGTGTCAAAAGGGCCTCTACATGTTGGCTTCGGCTCCGCGCACGCCTCCCAAAGGTCCGGAACACCATTGTTCCGTGATGGGAAAGACATAATACCCTGCCCTACCTACCCTGCCTACGAAGCCGATGGTCCCGGGTTCAAATCCTGGTAAGGGCATTTATTCGTGTGATGAGAATGGATATTTGTTCCGGAGTCATGGGTGTTTTCTAGGTATTTAAGTATTTATAAATATTTATATATTATATATATCGTTGTCTAAGTACCCTCAACACAAGCCCTATTGAGCTTACTGTGGGACTTAGTCAATTTGTGTAATAATGTTCTATAATATTTATTATTATTTATAATAATAAATATTCTTTATTGTACACCACATGTTGAAAAGGAGAATACAAAGGGAACACAAATTACAATTAGATAACAACAGGCGGTCTTATCGCTAAAAAGCCATCTCTTCCAGACAACCTTTGGGTAGCAGGAAACAATAACTTACAACACTGAACGGGTAGTGCCAATATAAGATTACACCGATATTAGAACAGTATCACATATCACGCATAAAAATATTTCATAAATAAATTTAAAATTATTTAAATATTCGTGATTTTGAATAAATGCATTGATAGCTTGGCCAAGTCTCGTGTTCAAATCATATATTTACTTTAATATATAAATGTTGGGTACTTGGCCCGCTTAGCTAATTATGTAGCCTGAGCACCAGCACGTGTTGACAGTACAAATCTCGAACGAGAGAAGAGAGATAGACTTTAGTGGCCGACTAAAGTCTACCCCCTTATTCATAAACGTCTACTAAAGTTGCCAAGCCGCTAATAATCGTTTGTCCCTTTCCGACGTATTGGTATGATGGAAAGGCACAAACGATTATTAGCGGATTGTCAACTTTAGTAGACGTTTACGAATAAGGGGGTATATCTTCATAGGTACACATAACGTAGTCTCCATTTTTCTCCCTGGATATTGCATTATGGAGAAAACTTTTTATCTTATACCCTTTTATATATATTTCCGGGATCTCGGAAACGGCTCTAACGATTTTGCTGAAATTTGGTATATGGGGGTTTTTGGGGGTAAACAATCGATCTAGATTAGTCTTATGTTTGGGAAAACGCGTGTTTTCGAGTTTTCATGCGTTTTTCTTTCGACGCAGAATATGGTCGCTAATTTCGTGTTGCCGGCTACTGTCCGTCTGGTCCAGCGGGTTAAGACGCGGCCTGCTAAACGAGTAGTACGGGTTCGAATCTCGCCCGGTGAGTACTTTTGTTTTTTTTTATATGTTGAAGTTTATAATTATATAATTTTTTAATTTTTATTGTTTTAGACAAGTTTAATTTTGTAAAAAAATGTAGTTAAGATTATCACCTATACACCACCATATTACAATAAATAGTTATAAGATATAACCGAGCAAAGCTCGGTCGCCCAGGTACTGATTATTATAAGAGTTAGCAGCAGAATTCCATATACATTTTTAAAAGCTCCTACCTCTTAATAATAACAAAAAAAATTGAATCGAGGTATAGCTATGGTTAATATACATCAATATTCGTAAAAATATTTTTATTCTACTCGTCGACTATAATGGTTGAATTATGATTTCGTAGTCCAAACATATACGTGCGTACATATCATGTATGGGCTCGCAACTCGACTATAACATTTATAAGCAAACGCTGTAGTTAACTATAATGAAATTGACCAATCACGTGGCACCGCGGTCCAGTGGAAAAGACACCAACACGTGACTATTTCATGAGTAACATTCATACTTACCTAAGTTTCTTTATTACTATTGTATAAAATACTATTATAATGTTAAAGAGAGGAAAATGAGGACTACGTCTATATGGAGAAGCAGCCACGTGACTTAGTCCCTTTTAACAGGTAGAAAATTAGACACATGACAATTAGACAACAAGAAAAAGACGGAAAGTCCGAAGTCCGTTTTGCGTGCGAGATATTGTCGCGGCCCGGTCGTGCTAGGTCTACTGTTAGTTTTTTGATGATACAGGAGGCAAACAAGCAGACGGATCACCTGATGGTAAGCTATTACCGCCGCCCATGGATACCTGCTGTTTATAACTTTATAGCTGGGGGCAGGGTAACATGTCGCAATTCCGAAATATGTTTGCCCGATTTTTCATTTGCCGAATTTCCATTTAACCGAAAGCGTTTTTTTTTTAAACTGTTATATTTTCCAAACTTTTGAAAAAAGCATCCTGTAGACGCCATTGAGTTAGGTTAGGTTATATTGGTGACCCTTCTAAATACTCAACGGTTTTTAGAAAAAACGCGTTCGGACAAATGAACATTTCGGGGTTTTTTTTTTTTTTTTTTTTTTATACTACGTCGGTGGCAAACAAGCATACGGCCTGCCTGATGGTAAGCAGTCTCCGTAGCCTATGTACACCTGCAACTCCAGAGGAGTTACATGCGCGTTGCCGACCCTAACCCCACCCCCCTCGTTGAGCTCTGGCAACCTTACTCACCGGCAGGAACACAACACTATGAGTAGGGTCAAGTGTTATTTGGCTGCGGTTTTCTGTAAGGTGGAGGTACTTCCCCAGTTGGGCTCTGCTCTAGATCTGGAATGACATCTGCTGTGCTGTGCCCTACCACACAAGGCGAGATGACATTCACATTGCCTATACCTCTCTTAAAATTTTAATAATTGGCTTTTAAGTTTTCGGAGATGAGATAGGTAACCCTGGAGCAGAGATTTGAGTGTTTTGTTAAAGTCATTGGCAGACAAGCTTGAGTATCGTCATGAGAGACGAAGCGAGAGCAAGGGCGGTTATAGAGGTGACATCGTTGGACCCGTTGCAGAGGTCCTTGGTGCAGGAGCAGACCTCTTGTCTTCCGCCGTAGCCGGAGCGGTGGTAGCAGGCGCCCTGAAAGAAAGATAACAAGCTAAAAAAATCTTAAGGTTTTAGAATTAAAATTTCAGCCAAGGAAGAACATTATGTGTCTGTTTATAGCTGTCAGGACCCATGTGCAATCATCGAATCAGTTTTTATGACACTGTTCATTAAACAGCCACATCCGCATGCTTAGTGGGTGGTGACCCTGCCTACGAAGCTGATGGTCCCGGGTTCAAATCCTGGTAAGGGCATTTATACGTGTGATGAGCATGGATATTTGTTCCTGAGTCATGGGTGTTTTCTATATATTTAAGTATTTAATAATATTTATATATTATATATATATATATATATATATCGTTGTCTAAGTACCCTCAACACAAGCCTTATTGAGCTTACTGTAGGACTTAGTCAATTTGTGTAATAATGTCCTATAATATTTATAATTATTTATTATTATTATTAATACAGGCCACAACTTAACTTATAAGTAGACCCATTGTTTTTTTTTATGACACATCGTATGCGTCATAAGCTCTCTCTTCCTCCATACTACAACTTACCTCATGTCTAGTCTCAAGTGCGCATGGGATGCAACTCCTATCTGTGTTATATAATCTTGTGACACAGCTTATGCGTCATCTCACTCATCTCTCACAACATGCCATAACTTACCTTATATTTGGTCTCATCCCATCCGCAGCTCCTAATAACCCTGCTAGCCGGTAACTGGTCATTAACAGCCACATCCACATGTTGTATAATCTTACGACACAGCGTATGCGTCACGCCGCGGTCGTGCTCCGAACAGTTGCGCTTGAGGTTCTCTGGGAGGACGTTTTGGAGGCATTGGGAGTTGGTGGCGCTGTTGCATTCGTAACACATTATTGGGGAACCTGGAAATATTTAATAGGGAAGAATACTTAAATGTAAATATTTTTTCCTTTTATATTGTGGAGCGTACTACATTACAATCTATAAATTGTATATACAGATGTCAGATATTGGTTAAGGTTCTAAATCTTAAAGTGTAGATGTCGCTAGTGACGTTTTCACAGTTATATTCGCGGTGGATGACGGATGGTCAGCTAGCGCAATAGCTTATAATATATATATATATATATATATATAGCTTTTAAAAAGGAGTCTTTTCAATGAAAATTTCATGCAAAAATGTTTTTGAGATACCACCTTTTAGATTAATAGGGCAGAATTAAATAAATTTAAAAGCGCCTTCCGCGTTTAATAGCAAACCATCTTTAAAGAAAATATATTTCGTTTTGCACGCGCTATTGCTATAGTAAACACACCTATAATGGAACAGGCACCAGTAATGGAATGGTATAGACAAATCCTGTAAAACAAGTGTTTACCATCAGTTTTTAATCGCTGGCAACATTTTACCACAAACAAGAGCCAAAGAGATAATTAAGTTTAATTTTTCATTGATATTTGTTAGTCTGAAAATCAATGGCGCCATACATCCCACGACTGGAGCAAATAACCATAGTTTTAATTGGTTAATAATATTGAAACCAATTGTAGTAGCTTTCATTCAATACATTGAAAACATAAAGTTAGAAATTTTACAGATATCGTTGAAACATCAAAAATACTCCAATTTTTTTCTTAAATGTCCCATGATTGGTGCCATTAACATAGTCTAATTTACTCATTCCCAGCCATTTAACTAGATGATGTATGATTGACAGAGCAAAGCAAATATCTCCGTTTCAGTTTAGACAAAAACGATGTACATAATGTCTGGCTGCTTTACTCTACAGGTAGCATTTCTCAACCGAATCTCATGAAATTTTGTGAACAGGTTCGATAATTTATATGGACTTTTTTACCATATTTAGAAAATTTTCAAACGGACGGAGTCATGGGAGATCGACAGGTGTACAGCTCACAGAGCTACTAGAAGATATGATCGTGTATATTTGACAGATTGCAGCGTATGTTTTTCAATTAAATTGAGTTTAATTTTAATTAAGTTGCGGTCCTTTTTTCAATACGATGTTTAAGTGAACAGTTTTTTTTCTATTGAACCTTCTGGTCATTCGTGTCATCCACGATGACGCGCAGGTTTATCAAATCTAACCTTTAATAATATGACTTTACGAGTTAAGGCACGCGTCTTCGTGAATGACACGATCTATGAGTATCGTTAAATTTTGCTATTACACATTAAAATCCAGATTTCGAACTTGTATTCGATTAGTATAAAATATGAGTATAATAATTAAGATGTTTAATATTTAATACGTAATTAAACATTCCACTTACCATATTCAAATAATCCGCAAAACACCAGTAATCCAAAAGCGAAGTACCTCATTTTGGTAATTATCCAAAAATTAGGACTTAAAAAAGTCAGACACCAGACTAGTACTAACCTACTTATTATACTAAATCTAAGGCTCAGATGCGCAAGAGTCGACGGGGCAATGCGCGCGCATTGCGCTGTTCTCACACTGATGCACCGTGCGGCTCTCTTGTGTGACCAAAACAGCGCTATGCATGTATATAGCAATGTCCCGCTTGCACACCCATGATATGTATTCAATATGAAGACCGCCGCAAGGATGTCGCTCATTACGTACAGGAAAAACATTATTTAGTATTTTAGTCTGCTTGGGACCGAAAGATTTGGGCCTCCTTGATTGAATAATAGGCTAAAATAGAACAAACGGGTGCTCAAATGGGGCTAAGTGTGTTTGATAGATAAATTGGTAATAATTCTTAAATATAAGGGGGGCAAAGTGTCTATAAATAGATTTGTAAAATAAGCCTGCATAAGCAGATTAAATTTAGGCAGACGATACAAACATATTATGACAAACTACCGATCATATTATAGATATCTGCATATCAGTACGAAAATCAGAACGTTGTAGGCGATTGCTTTCGCTTGCATTTTATCAGAATAAGGGAGGAAATAAGAAACATTGATATGAAAAACTAATAAATATAATAGCAAAACACAAACACAACAAATAATCACAATAAACTTTACAGTGTTGGCGTTTAACAGAATGACAGTTACAGTGACATTATCATCAATTATCATCGTTTACCATCTATGTACAGCTCGCTAACTAACTTAACATGTAACTTACATAACGAACACATAGAATGAGAACATTGAGAACCATTCAAATAAATTACATAATCTATTAAACATCTAATATTACCAACAAGGCTAACGCGGCGGGATCTCTTGGTAACATTTTGAATACGTGTAACAGTGTCAATTATTTTAGCAACTATTAGTAACATTTTCAGCGTGGCTACTAAAAATTGCCGATTTTGATCATACAAAACGAACGAACGAACGAACACATAATCTATTTAAACATCTAATAATACCAACAAGGCTAACGCGGCGGGATCTCTTGGTAACATTTTGAAAACGTGTAACAGTGTCAATTATTTTAGAAACTTAGTAACATTTTCAGCGTGGCTACTAAAAATTGCCGATTTTGTTCATACAACTTTGAAAATTATACATGAAAACCTGATATGGGCCGAATTTTTAATCAGATGACTATAAATTTCGTTATATAGAGTTCCCTATTCTGTACAATATGAGCTTAATTTCACCGTATGTTCTACAAATAATTTTCCACTAACTTATGAAAGGTATTTTCGTAACTCAATGGAAGATTATTTATTAAAGCACCCTTATTTATACTATACTATTTTTACTGTTTTATTACTGTAGTATTGAACGCTAACCAAATTTTGGTGGTAACTACTGGGGAAAAAAATTCCCACCTTTTACCAGTGGTAACTACTGGGAAAAAAATCCCAGTAGTTACCACCAAACCAAGTTGGTGGTAACTAGTGGGATTTTTTTCCCAGTAGTTACCAGTGGTAAAAGGTGGGGAAAAAATCCCTTCCCTGGTAAACCCTGGTAACAACTTGGTGGTAACTAGTGGGAATAACCCCCCCAGAACGAGGAGCTCTTCAAACTAACCAAAACCAAATCTAACGAAAAACAAAAACGACACCAAAAAAAAACATGGGCCCATATAGGATTGCTAACAAAACACTACTTTGGACAATAGTTAACAGCTTTTGTGCGTAGGTAAAGGTAAAAAACGATTTTATCACACAGGTTTATGTAAAAGGCGTTACTCCTGTGTACTTTATTGTTTATGGGCTTTTTCCGATCAGAGAATAAGGCTTTATTGACCTTAACATCGGCTACATCCACAGAAGAGTCGTGAATCTAATGGCTAGCTGTGTATGACCTGAATATGCATAAACTTTTTAGTCGGCAACCTTCAAAACACTCATCAGTACCCCTAGTGTACATTTATTCGATAGCGTGACGTGACGTACGCGTTTGCGTTAAGTCTAATTTTGTATGGGATTTAGAAACAGCGCGCCAAGCGAGACGTTTTGGAAACTGAAAATCCCATACAAAATGAGACTTAACGCAAACGCATACGTCACGTCTCGCTATCGAATAAATTTACTAGTACAGAGCAATTTTAAACGACTAGACTACCTATCGAGCATTGCCCTACTCTAATCGAACCTTCTAGACGTTTCTAGAACCTGAAGACTGCGGCGATGAGCAGCATGAGCAGTGTGGCGGCTACGGGTGCTGTGGCCGAGTTGCAGCCGTCTTCTAGGCAGGAGCACACTTCTTGGCGACCGCCGAAGCCTGAGCGCTGGTAGCAACGTCCCTGTTGAAAAAATATACGTTATAATTACTTTTTTTAAGCTTCTTGCCCTAGCTGAAGAATACAAGGAATGTAGCCAAGGTTATAGTTAATGACACTCGAAAAGTATAATTTAAATAGGTATGGAGATGATATTTGTCATTCCGGTGTATTGACGTTAACGCACTAACAATAGGGAATATTACGCGAAACTCTGCGTAGGGGGCGCCACTACCACAATCATCCACAATCTGAGGGTCTACCGCGAAACAAGAAAATCGACATTTCGTTACCTAATCTCTCTATCACTCTTGGATAAACTGATCGGATGGGATCTGTAAACAAACCGCCTTGATGCATCGATGTCACATTTTATTATCTATGAAAACTTGACAAAATACAGTTTAAGGCACAGTATGTATAAGTTACTCTATGGTTTAAGATACGTGCTAGTGCTGCACTCTGGCGGCAGAACATTGCAGTACTTAATACCTACTTTCTATTACCACCTGGATTTGTTGGCTTGGCTTCGATGTGAAGTTTATGATTATAATTTTTTAATATTAACTTTTATAAATGGCAGGAATGCAATTTCGGTCTAATAAAAGTAATAATATACCAGGCTGTGGCTTAACATTTTACAGGTCTAGAAACCGTACACGGTGGGAAGAAGAACTTCGAACCGTATGTAATTCTATTTTAAGTTCAAATTCCTTCAATTTTATATCTCGAGTTATAAACTTATTCCCGCCGTGTACTGAAATATCAAAGAGTATTATTCGTGACACCCTACAAAAACTGCCGGTACATATGTCCTTCATACTAAATTATGAGAACGATATGTCACCAAAAAAGATAAATGTCGAATACCACAATCATAGTGAAGTTGTATTTGTAACCAATTTTCATACATCTCGACCTTACCGTCTCAATCGAAACTGTCCATTGACGATTTCCACGAAAAACTGCCCACACATTGAAAACAGCAGTAACAAAATTTCCCCATTTCTTTTACTTTGATCCCTATATGTACTGGGATAGAGTCTATGTTACATCTACATGTTTTCAGCTTTTACGTCGTTGTTATTACGTGGTACAGTTTGTTAATTGTTTGGACAGCGTAGACATAGTGCTCGTTTACATCGATCCACTTCGGCGAAGGCGGTTTCGGATATTTACTCGTCTAGTTGAAACCCGGGTCAATGAAATGTTACGAAGAAAGATTTTTTTTTCCGGTAGCGATGGGGATATGTCCGAGTCATAATCACAACTTTTTGACGACCGGTTTGGCCTAGTGGGTAGTGACCCTGCCTACGAAGCTGATGGTCTCGGGTTCAAATCCTGGTGCATTTATTCGTGTGATGAGCATGGATATTTGTTCCCGAGTCATGGATGTTTTCTATGTATTTAAGTATCTATAATTTTATATTATATATATCGTTGTCTAGGTACCTACAACACAAGCCTTATTGAGTTTACTGTGGGACTTAGTCAATTTGTGTAATAATGTCCTATAAAAAAAAACTTGACATAAAACCGATAAAGCGCTGGTGTCTAAGCGGTAAAGGGCGCACTCTTTTGCAAAACTAAGCGTGCATAAATATATGACATGCTGAAATTCTAGCTGCTGCCTACAAGTCTATAAAAAGGCCTTCCATTCCTTCTTTATTTGCTAAATCAAAATTTAATTTTCCATGAATACAGAATACAGAATTTATTTTTATTGGATTTTTTTTTTTTTTTTTATTGGTACGTCTTACAAGTCAAAATAAAATACAATTTTACAATTAATAATTATAGATTCAATGAAACAAATCAGGAATAGAAAAATAATAATATTTCGTTTCACGATGTTGGGTCAATGATCTTTGGTTAAGGTTATACACATGAAGTCATCAATTGAGTAGCATGCGTGTTGAATAAGTAATAATTTAAGATTTTTTTTAAAAATTGAGTCAGTTTTCGAGTCCTTTAATGTAGATGGGAGTGAATTGTATAATTTTGGTCCGATTACACTCAGGAAATCATGGAAAGTTTAACCAGAAAATTCATTTTCAAAATGTCTCCCAATCAAAATGCGAGGTCTAATACAGCATAAAACGGGAGTAAAATCAATACCGATGGAGAAGCGAGATTATCGTCCACGCCGTTAATAAACTTAAGATTTATGATCCATTGAATCTCCTGGATCAGCACTTTTAAAAGTAATATCCCAGCCCTTGAGAGAAAGGAGTTAAATTAAATATTATATTAACTCTATTTTGAGCTCCATCATTTAACGTACGGGTGTATTTTATTTCGAAAATAAATTCAAGGCTTGCAGTGACACATCTATCACACATCACATGTATCTACACAATAAATGAATTTAAACGTATGTTGTGACTCAAATGTAGAGTACATCAATGTATCTTTTTCAGGGGTTGCGTCGGTCTAAACTAGTGCTTGTTCGATATTTTCACTCCTTAGCAACAATATTGGTGGATATCGTGCCGAAACTAAACTCGATTTAGAACGAGAATGCAGGTCAAGATTAGTCGTATTTGGGCTCTCTTGGATTTTAGAATGATCTCTTAGTACTTTGAACTGATTTACTGACCTTACAACCACAGAATCTCAGCCATAATCGGTAGCCCGACTGACTGTCAGGCAGTATGTTCTTAACATATTCTCCATGATATTCAAAATCTGGCTCGTAGTAAATTTCGAACCCTTCTGTACAAATCTTGTAGTGCTTTCACCCCAGTCACACCCATGTTTAAGATTATCTATCGTTGGTGGTTTATACCAAAGGAGTGGCGCATTTACAGTCTTGGCCGCCCCAGGCTCTGTAGTAAGTTCCAGTGGCCCTTTTCCCAACATCCATCATATCGTCTGCTGTCCTTAATATCTGGCCATCCTTAATATCAGTAGGGCTAAGATGGTCGGTTCTTTATCAGTTGTCACCATGTCTGTCACTTTCTAACAAGTATGTAAGCGCGAAAGTGAGGGCCATAGTGACAGGTGATAAAAATGGAACCATGCTGCCACCGTAGGCCGCCTTAGGACTGGGCCTACTGGGTCTTAGGGCAAATCCGCCACTGGTGTCCCCTGAATTCAACAGGCAGCTATCATCCTGTGTACCCTTCAAGAGGTTTTTAGGGGCCCCGGACTTACCGTCCATTTATAAGCGTTGTACTACCTGTAACTTGTAGTTACTCTCATCCTAGTTACAAACGCATCATAATCCTTAATCGATGTTTTGTTATCCATCCTTTTTTTTTTATACCACGACGGTGGCAAACAAGCATACGGCCCGCCTGATGGTAAGCAGTCACCGCAGTCTATGGACTCCAGCAACTCCAGAGGTTTTACATTCGCGTTGCCGACCCTTTAAAAACCTGTACACTCCTTTTTTGATGAATTCCATACTGTAGACCCTCGGAAAAACCTCGGAAGGGAGCTCATTCCACAGCCGGAGCGTCCGCGGGAGGAAATTCCTCTTGAACCGCACAGTACGCGACCATTTAGGTTCTAAGATGTGAGGATGAACACCCTGTGGCCGTTGGAATCATGTCAAACAATTCCTCAGAGCACAGCCCATTGTACAAGCTGTAGAACACACACAAGGAGGCAAAGTCTCTCCTTAGACTTAAAGGTTCAATACCGCTTGTGAGTTTGGGATCGTCAGCGATTCGTACAGCGCGCCTTTGGACTGAGTCGAAGGGTCCAAGCTGGCATGCAGGTGCTCCTGCCCAAAGGTGACAGCAATACTCCTAATATCCTGTAAATTTAATGGCATCCTAGGACAGTGGCCACTGTTTTCTTTAAAGACCGTCTACTAATCAACATAATTGTACTGACCTTGTAGTTGCTCTCGTCCCAGCCGCACCCTCGGATGACCCTGCTGTCCGGTGGCATGCCGTTCATCTCGAACTCTACGGTCTGCGAGATCTTCCTGCACATGGTGTCCTTGGAGCCGCACTCCTTGCGAAGAGAGTCGGGCAGCTTGTCCATGAGGCAGCGGGAGTCATTGTGGCTGTTGCATTGGTAGCACACGATGGCTGAACCTGGAAAATAATGTAGGTTGTAGACAGGCAAGTGAAGAAATTAATAAGAAAATCACCCGAAAAATTGGGAAGGACAAAGCGCGCTGGTTTGATGCACCGCCAATGAACCCTGCTGCTGACACTGACTTACAGGCCAATAGGGTTGTTTCCATCTACAAATCTTAGGACAGAATTGTATCCCAATAAATTCTTTTGGATTATAAGAACATGTTAAACTACTTTTAGGGGACCTGTAATGTAATGACCATATTTTTGTAAATATTGAATTTAAAATAGCTTTTGGCACACGTCACGTGACCAAACTCGAAACGTCATTGAAGATTCTGATGACGTCACAACTCTCGGATTGACACTGTTGACAGTTAGGCGATAAACAACAAATAACAAATGTCAGTTGATAGTTCGTATCTTCTACGTGTGTATGTAGTTATGTGTCAAACCGTAAACTGTGACGTCATCACACCATTTTCAAAGAGCGTTTTGAGCGTGAAAGCATCTGTCAAAATATATTTTGTTAATTTAACATATTTAAAGCCGATTTAAGTATAAAAGTTGAATTTTAGGGCAACTTTTAGTTAATATAGAATGTACTACAAGCGTTTCAAAAAATTGGAAACAACCCTATTCGAACGTACACTGATGCCTCCTACTTGTCTGTATAATTAAATAATATGACTCAAATATCATACTAATGTCAGTGTATGCTCGAATTGGCCTGAGAGCTTCGTAATGCCGTAAATATTGAATTTGTGACCTTTTCAAGAAAATAGCTTTTACTGCTTCAGCTAAAAGAAGTACCGAAGTTATGTAAACGTTAGAATACCAAGCCAGAAGAAAATGGACTTTAATTTCTAGGCTTTAAGTTTGTAATCGTATATCAAATAGCAGTTTACTTTGATATTGTCCAATATTAATGAAAAACGTCACATTTATTGCGTTCTTAATGGTTCCAATTTCACAAAATATGCGGAAGATTCAATATTATACGATACGCACTTGTCGAATATACGTCATCTTCTATTCTTTTATGGCATTATATTAGGTCGCCGAAGTGTTCTACTCAAAGTTAAAAGGCAGTAACTCTGCATGCATCCCATACATAGTTATCACATTTTAACCAGATACTAGTTTTTTTTGGAGTACTGACGGTATAATAATAATTCAGCCTATATACGTCCCACTGCTGGGCAACAGGCCTCCTGTCATGCGCGAGAGTGACGATATACTTATGTATATCGTATTATATCATAAGGATGAAGATTGTAAGAAATTTTGTTTTTTTGCCATTTAACATTTCCCATTTATTGTCATTTAATTAAACTGTTAGCCGGATTTCTTCGGCAACTTAACTGACAGCGGAAGGTTCCAATATAAATATATTATATACATATATGTATACAAAGTACGACGACCGGTTTGTAGTGATCTAGTGGGTAGTGACGCTGCCTACGAAGCTGATGGTCCCGGGTTCAAATCCTAAGGGCATATATTCGTGTGATGAGCATGGATATTTGTTCCTGAGTCCTGTATCCTGAGTCATGGGTGTTTTCTATGTATTTAAGTATTTATATATTATATATATCGTTGTCTAAGTACCCTCAACACAAGCCTTATTGAGCTTACTGTGGGACTTAGTCAATTTGTGTAATAATGTCGTATAATATTTTTACAGTACATATGGGGCTACTTTATAGCACTAGTGCGAGAAGTAGCATATTATGTTACTGTGTTACATTTATAGGGCCATATGTACTGTAAAACGTTGTACGATACATGTGCGAATAGGTAATTCGCAACTCGTGTCGATTTAAAACACTCCCTTCGGTCGTGTTTTAATTTATCGCCACTCGTTTCGAATTTCCTATTTTTCGCACTTGTATCGTAATGTACTAATTTATACTCAGTATGAACTCCTATAATGTTTTCACAATATAACTTGAAAAATGTTTCGGCACTGTTTATCTTCTCCCTAGTCCATTTATTGTATCTTTTGATGTAATTAATGACTGTTATTTGCCATAATAAAAAATAAAATAAAAATAAAAAATATATATTGCATACTTACAACTATCTTGTGATAGTGAACGAAATGGTTGCCTATAATAGTTACCTACGATAAGGAGATAATCAAGTAATGAAAGAGGCGTGCCACAGAAATAACTACACATCAACGGGCAATGAACATAAGTAAATAAATGCTTCGCAACCAACTGTTTATGTTTAGTCTATTTTGAGATTCGCACGCTTATAAAATTTAGTTCTGGTTGTCCTGACCCACATGTTTTAATAGGTTTACTGAGTTTTTGATATTGGGAGTTGATACAGGTGTTTATTTAGTCACCTGCAATAATTGACGGGCTGAATATGTAGGTCATACTGAGCAACTTTCACTATGTGACCAATACCGAAATCTCGAAAAAAAATTACTCTCCCATAGAAAATGTCAAGGTCAGGGAGCCAAAATGTATGAAACAAACAAATTTTATTTCGCGATTCGAGGGTTTCAAGGCAAGGTTAAACAAACTTTGCCTCCGAGTGAAATAAAAAATTGTTCACCACACCAAAGCGAGGAAAACTAACTGTGAAATACCAAAAAATAAACCAATTCAAATCCAAATGAACGTAATATAAAATGTATCATTCAAAATCATTTTTTTAAAGTCAATTCCATCAGCTAACATAAGGAAACAACTCAAAATTTGCATCTGATTAGGTAGTTTGCCCCACATGTGGATAAAATGCAACTTTCTCATTTGTTTTTGAACAATCAAGAGGGCCATCACCTATTTGACACGATTTTATTATTTGTAGAGCCGTTAATGAGCTTTATGTAGTAGCTTCGTTTGACAAGATGTAATAATAAATAGTTAGCAACTGTAGTGTACTGTATGTAGCCATTCGTAATTACAGGCAGCAGATAAAGTAGCTGTTCTTGCATATTGAATATTGGAATATTTGGAATTCAGAGGTACGCCTAGATATTCTGGGTTAGACACAACTTTGAACGTATCACGATTCATTATTTCCCTGCTTAGAAAAACGCCATTTAACAAACGAAAACTATTTAATTTAATAAATTGTATGTACCATTTGAACGTACGTAATATTTGAAATAAGCACAAGCCATTAAAATAATAACAATAAGAATAGGCGGGAAAATTGAAATGTTGGGGATACGCGGCTACTTTTCAACTGAATTATTATTTCCATCCCAAACGAAGGGTAGCAAAGTACCAACATCTCAACGCAAATTACCAAATGAAGTCACTTAACTAATTTAAATTCAACAAACCTTGATGTAGCAAACTGCACAATACCGCCAAAAGGCACAGCGTTAGAGCCGCCATTTTGAAAAAAAGCAGATAGTTCCAGTTCGCTCCAGTGGCGTGTCCAACGAGCGGTGCGCGAGGTGCGACTGCGGGCTGTGTGGTATAAACCACCGCGTAGAGGTTATATCCATGTCCTAAATAAGGTGGTTATTCAATTGGAGTAATTCTACACAAATTGACGGTAACACGTGAACACGGATTTGTGGGTAATCGTTTTTGAATTCCTACAATAGTTAAGGTGTGTCCATCAGTCAGTCCTTGCTTTTATTACATTTCAATGACGTTACATGTGTCGAGTGCATGGTGCTTTACTCACGAACTTTGCGGGAAGGTTATAAGAGAGATAATCATAAAACTGTAATAATACATTATCCTTAAGGGTCGAATAGTATCAGACTATCTATTTTTCCAAACGATAATTATGTGTGAAGATAGATATATAGATGTAAATGATTATAGGTATTTGTTTTTGTTTATTGTGCTCAATGATTTATTTCAAAGAAAGACTTTATATGACAAATAAATAATTAGAAATACCTATTAAATACCAAAATCTAGTCAAGTCTAGTAAGAAGTGGTACTTAGACCTAGTATAAATGACGGAACTAGCATTTAGGTTAAACTAACCACCTATTTTAGCATACGTTAACTGACTGTGCGTCACCTCGTGTTAACTAGTAAAAGACCTTATCTGTTTGTGACTGCTCTCATTTCAAATCGTGTTAATTTTTATTTCATTTCAAAATTATGTAGTTTCTGAAAAAAAAAACAGTTATTTGTACAACAAAATAGCAAAGATTGATATTTCTTCAAGTGCTTATTTTGAGTCCCGTGCAAGAGAAATTAAGATTCTATAATGTATAATGTACCAACGTAGAACGGAGTGTTTTTATCAAATTTTAAACTTTTTTTAATATCCAAGTATTTCGACCTTGTATTATTAGGCCCCGCACGCAAAAATATAAAGGTCACGTGAATGTAATTTTGTCTCATTCAGTGGGCAAAACGCGATTTTGCTCACCCTTTAAGCAGAAAAGTACCCTTGTTCGAGATGCTGCGGTGAAAAGTAAATTTTCGTTTACATCGTTTTATATACATCGTTACCATCAGGATATTTGAATATTTAGGAGCTGTTGCGTGTCTGAGGGTTACTTTCCTTCCTTCAGCTAAGCGGAAACATTTTATAGCTACTTATAAAAGTTATAGTTTTTATTGCTCAATCGTACAGTGTTTTGATTTGAAAAGAACTTTCGGAAGCTAGTGTTGGTAGGAACTCGATTCTTTTGAGTCTAATGTGAAGAACTCGACTCGTTTTTACACGACTCAACGCTTTCAAAACTTCCGAGTCATTTAAGCCCCGAGTCAAGTTCTTTATTGAGCCTTCTAAGTGGAACTTAAACTTAAACGGACTCGAGCCTTCGGATAAATACTTCGTCAAAAACATGTAGGTTTTATTTGATTGAACACTAAGGAAATAGGTGTTATTGAATGATATGTGAACCTTACCCTTGAATTTCACGTGAAGATAATGCCTTTTCACAATTTTTTATACATAATTTAAGAGTTATCTTTAAAGGATTCAAGTTTCGACTTAATGACTAGAGTCTGAAAAACCGAGTTGAGTCTTAAAGCAGAGGGACTCAAAAGACTTAACTAACTAACTAACTGCTTTAGCTCGGCGATCCAAAAAAAATCTTGGCCTCTGAAACGAGAGAACGCCACCTGTCCCGATCCAGCGCGGTTTCCTGCGAATAACATAATAATAATAGACAACATTTTTTTTTTTTCAACAACATTTCAATTTTCTGACCCTATAATTTTAATGGTTCTCTACATTTTAATTGAAACGAGGAATACGGTAATAGTTTATTTTATTCACTAGGATTATATTGATCAAAAATTACATACATATTATTATATTATTAAAACTTAAAATTTACTAGGATTTGTATTTAATTTATTATACATTTTTTAAATATTTACTTATTCTGAAATGGCGTAACTCCAGTTCTACGCTAGAAGCTAGGTCTTATCTCGATAGAAAAAAAAAACATGACTTAATTAATCTGACGTTGTCTGTCATTGTCATTGTTTTAAAACAATTTTGATAAAATATCAGATTTACACGACGATTTGGATATTATAACGGATACTGATATATGAATACGATACCAGGCTTTCGATTGCAGGATCGACGGATTAACATTAACGAATGTAATGTAATTAAATGTTTGTACTGATATTTTCGACGAATCATTTTTGCTAGTGTTGCAGTAGGTAAGGGACGAAACAGTATTTGGTATACTTTGGAGGAGTATATACCTCATCGATCCATACGGCTTTGTCCGTTTTAAAAACGATTAGTAGATACTAGTAACTTAATTATGTAAATAAATTTCACTTTGTTTTGAAATCCAATCAATACGTCGTATTTAATTGACAATGTCAAATCCAATATTACAGGTAATTTTTTTTCGTGATGAATGGCAATGGCATTTCACCTATTGTGCCTCTACGGCACAATTGGTAAAATCACAACATTTTTTTTATTCTTTTGTATTTTTTGTAATAAGCCATATTATATTTATATTAATATATTGCAGTGTTCAGGACGCAAAATACTTTCAAACCGTATGTAAAATTTCAGGTTTTATAAAAATGAAATGTTGTCAATTGGCATTCAGCCGACGCAGGTCCGCCTCCACGACATCACACCAGCGGTACCTGGGGCGCCCGATCGGTCGCGGTTGGTCGCCCCAAGTACGCTTCCTTGACTGCTCGATCCTCCCCCATTCTGAGTAGGTGACTGAGCATATTGACATTGGGCTCAGCCACCAACTCCTCGATCTCGGCATTTTTCCGGATTCTCCAGGAGCCATCGTCCAGCCCAGCTTCTGCAAGTGTTAAGTAAACGTCATAATTTCAGAAGTTTGACGTTTAAGATAACACTTGCACTCTCTGGGATGTCAAAATCGCTGCCAACTTATCTTGGTCTGACTCTATAGAAGCTTAACTTTTTGACAGTACGAGCCACAAGGTCTTGTCTCAGTACCATTTAACATGAAAGTATTTTTGGTGAGATTTTATACAATACATTTATTTTACTCCTCCCACATTTTATACCTCCTTACAATACAATAATGTATCTATCATTGCACCTATCGAGGCACCTTGAGGCATTCCAAGTGCATATATAATTTATGCATGATTAGGCATATAACTCAATAGAACACCGTCGATGTTAGTTTCAGGTTTACAGGGAGTTAGGCTGTTCTGGTTCTGAAGTGATTTACGTACAGATCATATAATAGTGGAGGATATTTCGTGATCCCTGTGCCGTGTCGGTAAATGGCAGTATCCTGTGCACAGGCGATAGGGGAAGTGGCATTTAAGGCATCTCAGATTAGTTTAAAAGCTAAAATCAGAGTGGAGTTCAATAAAAATTGCAAAAAAAATGAAACAAACCAATTTACCTTAATTTCTTCGTAATCTTGCATTTTTTGTGGACTACCATGATTTTATCAGCAGTTTATATATTTATTTATCTTTTGTTTATAACAATTACTAGTTAAAATATATTAATATATATATATATATATATATATGAAAACAACGACGTGACGTGTTGTGCATAACTTAAAAGTTTTACGATGGAACTTTTAAGTTATGCACAACACGTCAAATGTTAACAAAATGTCATATTTGTTTTGTTTACATTATTTGCCTTTTCTATTATTGATCTCCACTTTTTTTACCATAGGTCGTAAACTTTACTTTACTTAATACTTTGTGTAATAGGAGGTAAACTTTACTTTACTTAATACTTTGTGTCCTGGGCCTATAGATATGTTTGGGGCTCCATAGCCGCCCAAAAATGTCCACCGCCTTGAGGCGAGGCCCCTTGTATGAACAGTCAAATACCAGTGAAATTTTCACGATTTTTAAAGGCATATTTTTGTATTACTATGCCCTCAATAGATTAATATATTGTCAAGAGTAACCAACACCTCCTTTTGCTGTGCTCGCACGATTGCAGCCCCAATTGGTATAACGCAGGACGTCCTCCAATCTGCGGTCGCCAGGACAAAAATACATCCACTGACACCAACGGGCGACCATCACAGCGCGCCTTAATACCTTCCCCACAAAGGCAAAAATGCCTTGAAGCCCTAGCCGACTACGAATGGTACGTGAGCATAATACGCTAGATAGCAACATTGAAATTGGATCTTATGTAAAAGGGTTAGAGTCGCTTTTGGGTTGTGTCGGAATTAAGTTTTAATGTCACGCCAAGGTAGGCGCTTTGAATTAGATAATGAGGTTTTTATTCAGCGGTATATTGCATTGAAGGATTTTTCCTATAGGTATGTACTAGTAAAAGTTCCGCGCTTCATGAAAGTTATAGTTTTGATTACTTTTGAAACTATTTCCTTGGCAACCCATGCAAAAATCCTTTACAATCTTGACATATAGAGTTCCTCCAAGCTAACTTTGCACTGATTGAACAGAAAAAGTGAGGATGTGTCATTTTAACCGTCATATTTTCACAATGCCACATTTCAGATTAGTGATGACATAGCTACACTTTGGTTTGCGAATTCTATGCAGAGTGTATATTTCTGAACAAATTGCAGCCATTTTCATTCGCTTTATTATTTTATAAACGTAACTTTGTAGTGCTGCTCTTTATAACTTTTTTTACAGGCATTTATTTAACTTGCCCTGTTAATATGTATGTTATTTTGTGTCAAATCATGGAAGCTAAATATGATATGACCCACTTCCCGATTTTGGATTGAGCCGAAATTTTGCATACATATAGTAGATACCCCTATAATGGAACAGGAACCGGTAATGGGACATAAAACCACAAATTTTGCAAAATAAGTAACTAAAACTAGTTTATAAGCGCTGGCAACATTTTACCATAAACAAGAGTCGTAGAGCATCTTAAGTTTGATGTTTCATTAAATTTGCTTTTTTCTTAAGAAATTGGCGCCATGCCAAAAGTTGTCGTGTAACTGAAAAATAATCAGTAATAATTCTTAAGCTCCGCTAAGAGAGGTGAGTAATAATATATTTACTTCGTGTAAATGAGAATTTTTGTTAATAGCATTTACCATGAGATTAGGTATACAACACATTATGTTATTACTCCAGAGATGTAAATATAAATTGATATTTTCCCTAATCCCATTATGGGAGCTGTAAAACTGCATACCTCCTCTGATGGGACAATCTTATACAATGATGCTTGCCATGCCGTAATTGCGTGTCTTAAGAATACATAAGTAAAATGTAGTTAACAAACATGTCAACTATTTTAAAATTTCACGTTCGTGGCAGTATGGTATGATAGTCAGCAGCATTACTGCTGGCCGCATCTCTGAGGCAGCAATGCAGTCGGCAGTCATGTCGCGCTACAATACTGCTGCAGTAATGCTGGTGCAGTCTGAATACGAACGGTACCTTAAGGTCTTGTTCAGACGGCGCGCAAACCGGCATGGGATTTTAGCTATATTGCGGACTATCGGGACTATTGAGGATATAATACAATGAATTCTGCCGACCGATCAAATACCGCAATGTAATGAATCTCGTATGCGACTTCTCTCATAGTCTAAATTAGCCCTAATATAGATAGATAGATTCATTTATTTCTTATTGGAAATGTACATTATATTTTACATGTCAAAATAAAATGCAGTCACAAAAAGATCGTCACAACAAAATAACAACAATAATAATAATAACTACGAATCGGAATAAAATAAAACAGTAAACAAATAAAAAAAAAATATATAAAAACACTTTCTATAAATAGAAATATTTGTCAAAGTTATGAATTAAGTTATATTGAATTGTGGAATTAAATACACTTATTTAAAATTAATATCGTTGTCCCTATTCCCATTATAATATTTGAGATCCCTAGGGTCATGTACTCATGTCCCATTATAGGGATCTGGATCTTTTCTATTATCGGGGTCCCATCACTTTACCTTTGTGGTCCATAACTGGAGATAAAAAAACATAGTTTTAATTTGTTGATTATGTGGAAACGAATTGCAGTATCTTTTGTACAGTCAGCATCAAAAGTAGCAGATGAAACAACGCGCCAAAAGTATCTGATATTCGGGATAACTTTTCCGAATATAGATAAATTTCTAGAATTCGCGTTCCAAAGTATATCTTTTACAGTCTTTGTTGTTCTATATTAAAGGCATCACTTTTTGTTAAGAGGCT
The DNA here is from genome assembly GCF_033807575.1 of Cydia pomonella. Lineage (NCBI taxonomy): Eukaryota > Metazoa > Arthropoda > Insecta > Lepidoptera > Tortricidae > Cydia > Cydia pomonella. The sequence continues at coordinate 2,056,122 of NC_084718.1, read as the reverse complement.
GTCAACACCCAATGTCCTTGAAATTGATGTTACTTAAACAGTTTTTTAAGAAAGACTATTTGTTTTAGTCAAGTAAGAAAAATATATGTTCATATTAATTATATTTCAAAGACCGTGGTCGTACTCGATACACGATTGAACGAAATCGGCTCGATAGAAAATAATTGCAAAGATTGGTCTTAAAATCACAATTAAACGGTTTTATGTGATTATTGTTTTGACTTATGGGTCTGCAATTAAAATCACAATTTCAAAACATTTATATCTAAACCTTGGTCGAGTTAAATATTACACTACTAATCCACTTTTTTTTATTTAAATATTTTTCTTATTATTCCCTTGCCCAGGCCCAGTAACATGCGACAGTGATGCTATCTCATTTACTCCGATACAAATAGACAGTGTGCGCGCTTTAGGTATTGACAGCCTCTTAAGCTGTTACAGAATGGTAGATACTTATGAAGCGTTATTTGATCCGCTACTTTTGATTCTGACTGTACAATACGCCTGAAACATAAAAGACGGATAGGACATTCAACTTTTAACACGCCAAGGAGTAGAATATTTACATGTATCAGGAAAATGTCACAAATGCTACAAATTTGCTCTTAAATCTCCCAGGACTGTTGCCGTTACCCTATGTGTAAGTCGCGTGAATATTATGGCACCATCGAGCTGATCTGATGATGGAGACAGTAGGTTAGGTGGCAATGGGAACTCTGTGATAAAACAACGCAAGTCAATTATTCATTTCAAATTTAGCTTCTAAGATTTGATCCACACAAACATTACAAACAGAAAAAGTTAAATAAAAGCTTGAAAAAATGTACTAAGAGCTTTGTCTCTATAGTTACAGTATATTGTATCTGTACCGCTAGTGTAAATTTATTCGATAGCGAAACGTGACGTACGCGTTTGCGTTAAGTCTCATTTTGTATGGGATTTTGAGTTTCCAAAACGTCCCGCTTGGCGCGCTGTTTCTAAATTTCATACAAAATGAGAGTTAACGTAAACGCGTACGTCACGTCACGCTATCGAATAAATTTACACTGGGGTTCTGAGCAAATTTTACTATGGGGCTAACCCCGAAATCGCGAAACATTAATTGGTGTAAGTAATAGGTAGTATTATGCCTGCATTCTGCCGCCAGAGTGCAGCACTAGAACCTATCGTAAACCATAGAGTAACTTTATACATACTGTGCCTTAAACTGTTTTTGACAAGTTTTCACAGATAATGAAATATGACATTGATGCATCAAGGCGGTTTGTTTACAAAGGAAATTAATAGAAAATCAAAATTGGCGGTAGACCCTCAGATTGTGATGGGTTGTGGTAGTGGCGCCCCCTACTCAGAGTTTAGCAAATTTTGACTTGGTCCCCTATGTTCGCTGGTAGAATTGATTTTTAAATTATGACTATTAATGATAAATATTTAATCAATTGCATTTGGTTTTGTTTAATGTTGTACAATTAGTTCTACCCCTCACTAGCGTGTCCCGAGCGTCGGTGTCTAGTCAACTCTATGGCTGCTGCTCGACGCAACGTCGGCGCAACTGCGCAGCGACGCCATTTTCCATAGCGCCGACTATACGCCGACGCTCAAAAGACGCTAGTGTGAGGTAGCACTTAGTAAACATTTTTGTGTTTCACTCGGTGGCATTTTTTAAACCCTTGAAATCCTTGCATAGCTTAAGATTCCACTTTTAGAACCACTTGCTACGTTCGTAGTTCAATTTTGGATTATTTCGCTTGCTCGAGTATCAATATTATCACAAGCGGTTAAAACAACTTTCCCGCCTTGTAAAACAAATTACTATGAAAGTTTACTAAGAAAACGATTTTCTGAAAAAGATACAGATCTAGAAGACATTGAAATCGTTACCTACTTTCTTGAATAAATACAAAAATATAAACAAATCTAGCTATGCAATCAGACCTTTAGTGCGCAACTGCACATGATCCGCATGCTGCGTTCAGACTTTTCAAAATGTTGATCGAATTACAAGATACTTGCTACGTGCTACGGCGTAGCACATAGCTAAAAACAGATTAGTCGCGAGCTATTTTTGGAGTCAAAAGTGACGTTTTTGTTTGAAGAAGCGTCACTTTTGACACAGTCATATCTGATCGGAGTGATGACCGGTCTGGCCTAGTGGGTAGTGACCTGCCTGTGAAGCCGATGGTCCTGGGTTCGAATCCCGGTAAGGGCATTTATTTGTGTGATGAGCACAGATTTTGTTCGGTCATGGATGTTTTCTATGTATTTATATATTATATATATCGTTGTCTGAGTACTCACAAAACAAGCCTTCTTGATCTTACCGTGGGACTTTGTGTAAGAATGTCACTATAATATTTATTTATTTATCCATATCGTATCTAGATCTAATATTTGACGTATGTTCGAGTTGGGCTCAGTGTTTGAGTGGGTGCTTTTATTAAATTTCGTTAACTTCGGGTTATCATATCGGACAGAACCCCTAGTCTCGATAGCGTGACGTGACGTACGCGTTTGCGTTAAGTCTCATTTTGTATGGGATTTGGAAACAGCGCGCCAAGCGGGACGTTTTGGAAACTCAAAATCCCATACAAAATGAAATTTAACGCAAACGTGTACGTCCAGTGTACGTCACGTTTCGCTATCGAATAAATTTACACTAGGGGTACAGATCAGTATCATATCGGAAACAGATCGAATAGGTAACTAAAATTCGAAGACGCCTATTAAGTAAACTAAATGATATAGCTTATTTTCGAAAATGTATATATTTTTAATAAAACATTATTAACTGCTGCTGCATATAGGGTTTGTGTTGAACTCAAACAAACAATTGAAAACCATGATAAAGATATTTCTCATTTAGATATCGTTTGTATGTCGTATAATCAGAGATGTGAAAAATAGTTTATAAAAAGTATTTAAATACAAAATACAAATACTTCCTTGATATACTATTTCAAATGCAAAATACAAAATAGTTTTCAAATTTGTATTTCAAATACTAAATACAAAATAGGTATTTTCAAAATGCTTTTTTAAAATACAAATACTTTGCGATAAAAGGTACTCTTAAATAGTGAATACCTAGTCTGAATTAAAAATTTAGTAGGTATTGCTCGGAATTTACAAGTTGGAAAGGCTTTCTTTATTCTTTAAAAATAGTGTGTATATCAGTCCTCTAGAGTGCAAATTTTGTGTCTCCTCATGTTTACCGGTTGAATGGACTTTTAAGTGATGGTTTTTAACGGTCAATTATTAAAAGCATTCATTTAGATTTGTAATGTTTTACAGCTAGTGTATACCTCTTGTTGGTTGGCGAAAACGTCTCGTTTGTGTTTCATCAGGGCAGAAAAGTTTGTATACCTCTCGTGCCTTGAAACCCTTGCAACGGTTAAGATTCCACATTTTTAATCTCTCGATACGCTTGTGGTCATTTGCGGCGTTACTAAACAGATTCACCAGTTCCATGTTAAAATAATAAATAAATATTATAGGACATTATTACACAAATTGACTAAGTCCCACAGTAATATTATTACTATTACAGTAATATTATTACACAAGCCTTAATGAGCTTAAAGCTCATTAAGGCTTGTGTTGTGGGTACTAGACAATGATATATATAAATATTTATAAATACTTAAATACATATACATAAGGTCGATATTAAAACGATAGATACAATAACAGCTTCGACAGGAAAACATAACTAAGTATGTAATAATAGTATTAAGCAAACACGGATCAGTCCGCGCGATCTCGCCAACTATTACATAAACCCTAGAGGTTTTCAATAGTGGCTTATTGTGTTAAACCCTGTTTCAAAAAATTCATAGTGAATAAATAAACTAAAAAAAGAAAGAAAAAAAAACATAGAAAACACCCATTATTCAGGAACAAATATCTGTGTTCATCACACAAATTAATGCCCTTACCAGGATTTGAACCCGGGACCATCGGCTTCATAGGCAGGGTCACTACCCACTAGGCCAGACCGGTCGCCATAAAAGAATGAGAGAGTTGCAAGGATTGTAACATTTGTAACGTCAGAAGAGACTGTAACTCCTACTTACTTTACCTAATAAAAAGTATTTTGAAAATAGAAAATAGGTCCCAAAAACTATTTGAAATAAAATACAAAATAGTTTTCTTTAAAAGGTATTTAAATACAAAATACAAAATAGGTATTTAGCATTTTGTATTTGCATTTTAAATACAAGTATTTCAAATAAGTCACATCTCTGCGTATAATTGACAGAAGCAGCTCGATTCGGGCAACCAATATCACTTTGACGTTAGAAATATCGTAAATAGATCTTATTGGGATCACAGCGGAATCGAAATAAACGTCAATTTTGACATGTCGTTTTTTGTTATCGAACTTTTAAAGACCTTTCCAAGATCTTAAACATTCTTCGAATTGGGCCGCTCTTCTTGATTTTCTGTATTCTTTGTTTTGTTTTCTGTATTGAGATGTGCAATAAAGATAATTTATATTGAATTGTAAATTCATATATGGAGTGAGCAATATTTATTTTTCTATGCCGTTGTTTACCTTTCCCGGCAGTTAAGGATTCTTAACAAATGCACAGCTGTCGAACCTATTTCAAGGAGCTAGGCATCTTAACACTAACGTGCTTATATATATTAGAAATATGTAAATTTGTAAAAGCCCATAGCCATCTTTTCTTACAAGCCAAATAACGACACACAAAACCGCTAAACCTCCGAAACAATAACAACCTCGCGCTACCCACATCCAACCTAACATTATATCATTCAGGACCTCACATGATGTGCACTAAAATATATAACAAAATTCCACAAGCAATAAAATCAATAGCAAAACCTAAATCATTTGAAACCGCCTTAAATAATTATTTATTAGATAAAAGTTATTATTCTTTGAAGGAGTTTTTTGAAGATACCTTTCCGACAAAATAGAATGCTAGTTTTTTTTTTTTTTTCCATATCGTATCATCATGGTACCGTTGTAAATAGTTATAGTTGTCCTGGGCGTTGTGGGCGCGACTAGTAACGACGCCTTTGTTCTTGGCGTCCAAAAGGCTAGTTACAAAACCCTGAAAGCAAAGATTAAGTATTAATTATATTAATTAATTTAGTTTAGGTTCATTTTTATTTTTCTATGAGATTCGAAATAAATAAAAGTGTTGTAATATTGCTCCTTCATTATTTTCTATTCCACCTAGATCCTCCTCTGGAGTTGCAGGCGTACAGAAGCTACGGAGACTGCTTACCGTCAGACGGGCCGTTTACTTGTTTGCCACCGACGTAGTATAAAAGATAACTAAACAACACTAGGTTCAGCTGGCATTAGTCAGTCCGACTTAAGGGACTCGGCCTTAGCGCCCGACACCTAAGTGCATCTCATTAGTGTCACCGTGAAATATGCACCTTGCGTGGTTTGACCTCGACCCGTTTTCTAAGAGTACAAGTACAACCAGCATCAAAAGTAACGGATGAAACGACGAGCCAAAAGTATGTTTCCACCCTGGAACATTTGTTCGCGTCCGTACTTCCGTAATGTTTACCAAATATCACACGAGATGGCGCTATACCAGAAGCGGTGATTTCTACATCACGCTATTGAAATGTTTAAAGGGATTGTATTCGTTATTCGTTATTCGTATTCGCGGGCTGGGTTTCCGCAACTCGACGTCGCAATTCGCGCCTATTTTGCGTGATGGTGGGTTGACGGCACTACTCCTGCCAACCCAACTCTACCAGGAAGCCTAGCAGACCCTTGATGTTGCCGACGACTTCTGGGAGAGACCCCGGGGAACCGAGGTATTGTGCCCGGTATTCTGCCACCCCTGGGCATTCAAGAATGACGTGGGCGGCTGTCTCCTCCTCCTCCATGCACGCTCTGCAGAGGGGGCTATCTGTAACACGTAGGGTTAATAGGTGTTTGTTTAGTGGGGCGTGGCCGGTTATGGCCCCAGTCAAAAGCCGGAGCTGTGGCCTCTTCAGCTGTCTCAGCCTCCTCGACAAACCGGGGTCGATTGTCGGGAGGGCCTCCTTCGCCTGCCTGCACGTGCCTAGGTTAGACCAGTACTGTTGGTGTTTTACCTTGGTGTTGCGTCTCAGCATGTTCCGGAGCCAGGCATAAGGCAGAGGTATGATTGGCTCCGGTCCTGCCACCCTCAGTTCCGAGCCACCTCTCGCCAATATGTCGGCTGCATCGTTCCCTCGCGAGTTGCTGTGTCCCTTAATCCACTGCAGAGTTACGCTGGTGGTGGTGCTTACCTCTGACAGAGCCTTGTGGCATTCGTAGATTAGCCCTGAGGTCAAAGTATAACTTTGCAGAGCTTGCAGTACTGACCGACTGTCAGAGAGTATGCGGATGGGGTAGTCCTCTACTTTCCTTGAGACGATTGCGTGTGCTGCCATTATAATGCCCATACATTCCGCCTGGAAGACTGTGTTGTGGGCGCCTAGTGGTGTTGAGATATGTATGTTTAGGTCCTCTGAGAATACTCCCGCGCCAGTGCCTGACCTTGTCTTTGATCCATCCGTGAAGATTCTCAGCTCTCTCGGGTTAAGTCCTTCACGAGGTTCTTCGTGTAACTGTATCTTGTATTTCTTGTCGAAGATGTATTGCCTGGGTATCCTGTCAGTCACCGCTTCTATTAGCGGTTCCTTACCTATCGCCTCGTAGAGGATCTCGGTGTGTGGTACCCTGGGTGGTCTCCAGAGATTCGATTTTTTGAGACGTACCGCCGAAGCTAGCGCTTCCTGTTGTATAAAGAGGTGCAGCGGCGGCAGGCCCAGTAAAGCTTCCAGGGCCGCGGTTGGTGTTGTCCTCATGCAGCCCGTAGTCGCCAAACAGGCCAACCTCTGGAGTCGTTGTAGTTTAGCTTCAACTGTGGATAGTTTGGTGCGTGGCCACCAAACTATTGCACCGTAGCTTATTATTGGTCGTATGACTGCCTGGTAAAGCCATAGAGTGATCTTGGGGTTAGCCCCCAGGTTCTACCCACCATTCTACGACATTGCCAGAATACGACCGTGGCTTTGTCAATTTTGCCGTTTAAGTGATTACTCCAATTCAATTTGCTGTCAAGTATTACCCCTAAATACTTTACCTCTGCAGATAGTTGGAGTTCAGTGTTGAACAGTTTGGGAAGGCAGAAGTTTCCCAAGTTGCGTTTGTTGGTGAACATAACCAGCTCAGTTTTGTTGGGATTGACTGAGAGTTCGTTGTTAATACACCAGCGCTCCACGATGGCTAGTGCAGAGCGGGTAACATCGCATACCGTACCTGAATGATTGCCGCTCGTCAGTATCACTATATCGTCAGCATAGCCGATTGTGTAATAGTGATTGTTGTTTAGTGTGGTGATCAGGTCATTCACCACCAGGTTCCATAGTAGTGGTGATAGGACTCCTCCTTGGGGGCATCCTTTTGCCACTAATGCTTGTTGTGTTTCGCCCGTGCCGAGTTTGATGGTTCGCTGGCTCAACATATTGTTTATCCATTCTGTCATAACTGCATTCGCGCCATGTCTTACCAGTGCTGCTGTAATGCTGCTGAACCTGGTCCTGTCGAAAGCCCCTTCTATGTCTATAAAGGTTCCTAAGCACATGGATCTGTTCTTGATCGCCACCTCAATCTTACTTACCACTGCATGAAGTGCCGATTCTGTAGATTTGCCAGGGCTATAGGCATGTTGGTTTGGATGCAAGGGCACATTAATTAGCACCCTCTCCCTAAGGTACCTGTCACACAACCTCTCTAATGTTTTCAGCATGAAAGAGGTCAGACTAATGGGCCTGAAGGATTTGGGGTCCGAGTAGTCGCTTTTACCTGGTTTCGGTATGAAGATAACCTTGACCTCCCTCCATTGCTTCGGCACGTATCTGTGTGCCAGACAGGCGCGCAGAACGATGGTCAGCTTCAGAGTGAGATGCTTCCCGCCCCATTTAAGAAGCGCAGGGAAGATCCCATCCATACCTGGAGATTTGAAGGAGTCAAAGCTGTTTAGGGCCCACTGCGTGCGCTGCGGGCTGATTACCTCATATGTCTGTAGCCACTCGCCTTCCGTCGGGGTGGTTGTCTCCATCTCGTTCCAACTTACTGGGTGCGATATCACGCAGTCCGGGAAGTGCGTTTGCACTAGGACCCGTTCCGCCTCCTCCGGTGAGTTTGTGAGAGAGTTGTCTGGCTTACGCAGGGATCCTAAGGTTATGGTCGAGTTGGTGGAGAGGACCTTCCTTACCCTGTTGGCCTGCGTGGTGGTCTCGATGTCTGTACAGAATTTGCGCCAAGAGTTTGTGCTTCTGTACCTGAGACGTTTTTTGTACTTGGCCTTGGTGGACTTATAGTTGTCCCAGTCCTCGTCAGCGCCTGTGTTCATAGCTCTGTTCAGTTGCCTCCTCATCTTGCCCCTGAGTCTCTCCAGCTCAGGTCCCCACCAGTTGTTTTTCCCTCTGCTTCTGGTCGGTGGGGTCGATAAGGGGCATGCTTGATGGTAGCAATCCAGAATGGTGCTCGTGAGAATGCTTACCTGTTCCTCTATGCCCGCTGTGCCTTCTATTCTAGGGGGACCCTCCAGCTGTTTCAATGTTGTAGACAATCGCACCGTGTAAAGGTCACGATTCGTCTTGCGTGGGTTCCGCCTGGGCACTGCTGCTCGTGTTTCTACCTGAATGTCAAATCGAATCCACTTGTGGTCTGAGCACGATACCTCCTTCGATACATGCCAGCCCGAGATTAGTCTCGATGCTTTTTCGGTTGCTAGGGTCAGGTCAATGATTGTCCTGCTGCGTCTGTTTACAAATGTCGGTTCTGAACCTGTGTTAAGGAGGTTGAGGTTTGTAGTGAATAGGTACTCGACGAGCTTCTTACCTCTCTCGTTACCTGCTTCCATCCCCCATAGGGGGTGATGCGCGTTCGAGTCGGTGGCCACGATGAGCTCGAGCCCTGCCTCTTCGCAGTAGTTGACCAGCCTTGCCATGTCGTGCGGTGGTGGTTCTTCAGCCTCCGGCATATACACAGAGGCTACTACCACCTCCTGCAGGCTGGAGTCTTGCGCCCCGTGCAGTTTTATAGCGCACAGGTCTCTGGAACAGAAGCTCGTTAGAGGTTGCGCATGTATGTTATTGGTTGTGTAGATGCAAGCCCGGGGGTTGTCCGGGCCCGAGTAGACTGTTAGCTTACCTCCTAAGTTGCGGAGTCCGCAGACAGAGCCCCTTCTGACCCACGGCTCCTGGATCAGAATTACGGCTGTTGTGTTGTCCTCCAACCACTTCCGGATCTGCGCCGTCGCCGTTTCGCTGTGGTGGAGGTTGGCTTGGAGGAATTTACCAATGGGCGAAGGGAGTTCCTTCACAAGGATCACCCTCCTCCGCCGACATCGGCTCCTCCTCCTCCTTGTCGATGGCCAACTTCCCTAGCCCCTGCGCGCATTCCCCCTCACTCTCCGAGGAGTCACGAAGAAGTTCTTCTTCGTTCTCCTCGGAGACGGAGGGAGGTTGCGCTGGAGCTTGCGACTCAGGCACCTGGACTTCGTCCATGGGTTCCTGCGTCGCCCCGGAAGTGTCCATGGGCTCGGACGGTGCAGCGGCTTCGCCACCAGTGGCGACAGTGCTAACAGGGGGCGGCTGCTCCCTGAATTTTCCTCGTGCCCCCTCGAACTTCACGTACACCGACCCCAGCATAAAGCCAAGTCGGCGCCCGCGGTCCACCAAGGGTTGCACCACTGTCTCCGGCACGCTGACGACAGCGAACGTTTCCGTTCCCTGCACCTCGCGCCGGTTGAGTAGCCAGCGGTCTATTTCCGCCCACGGGTTCTGGTACCGAAGGGCTCGGCCTACTTCGCCAAAGTCCTTCCAGACGCCCGGGAACAGGATGCCGCATCGTACTCGCTTTGGCACCTCGCTGAGGCGCCTGACCACCACCTTCTCCCCCTTATCGAGGGTGATGGTGGCCACGCTGCGCTTGAGCCATGCTAGCGTAGCCTGATCCTCGCACCACAATCTCAAGGAGCCATTAGCCCAGGTAGGCTTGCCCCTGAAGATCGGTCCCGCGGGAAGGCTTTCGGTCGGCTGCTTTGCCTCCTGTGAGAGCAGGGCTAGCAGTTGCCTCTGGACCTCCTCCGACTGCTGCGGGCTCAGGTGTCCCGAGGTGGCAGTGGTCACTGCCATCAGTAGGTCCGCCTTTGCAGCCTCCGCATAGTCGGCATGGGGGGTTTCACCTCGCGGTCCAGTCTTCTGCCTCTTAGGCTCGCCCCTGGGGGATATGGTCTCGTCAAGACGAGCCCTCTTGGCAGACGACCGGGCCCCTTGGTTACTCCCACCCTCGGCCCTGGTTCCTTTCGCCCCTTTCCCCTGGAGGGGGGCGCGGTTTGCTGCTGGTGGGCCAGCTGCTGCCCGCTCCCCATCCTTTCCAGGGGCGCCTTGTTGGGGCTCCGGGGCGGTGTTGTTCAGGGCCGCTTGGGCCCTTCTGTATCTCTGCCGTTGCTTCCTGTTACGCTTGTGCGGCTTAGCCGCGGCTGTAACAGGTGGAGGCGGGGGCACAGGAAGTTCAGCCCGTTTACCGGGCTTTCGCTTCCGCGCCTTCCTGGACTCGTGTACGGTCCAGCCAGCCTCCAGCTGGGCAGAGATAGGGTCCAACACCACCTGCACCGGTTCAATCACCGGGTCCTGCTCCGTAACAGGGGGTTTTCCCCCTGTTGGAACAGCACCCCTGGATGTCCCCGGTGCTGGAGGTAGGGGCCGGGTACGCTTTTCCGATACGGGGGGTTTCCCTCCCGTTGGAATGGTACCCGTGGATGTCCCCGGTGTTGGTAGTAGGGGCTGGGTGCGCTTTACCTTGGCGGGGGGTTTCCCTCCCTTCGGTATGGCACCCTTGGATGTCCCCGGTGTCGGTAGTGGAGGCGCAGTACTCTGGAGCACCGGGCCTGCTGCTTTGGGCGTCAACGCATCAGGTTTACGTGCCTTCGGTTTCCCGGCGGCTCTCCCACCTGGTGCGGACTGTCCCTTGCATGGCGGTACTGTCGAGACTGCGCCGCCACGGTGTGTGTGTGTTTTGTGTGGTGTGGTGTGTGGCGGAACTGTCGGAACAGCTCCACCATCGTGTGTGTTGTTGCCTGCCAGGGTTGCTTGTGCCTCCCTGTAGGCACGTGTTAAGGAGGGAGGAACTGTCGAAACAGCTCCTTGACCCTGTGGTGTGGTGTGTTGGGTGGAGGTTCCCGGTACAGCCGAAGCTGCTCCGTCTCCCTCCGGTGTTGGGGTTTGGGATCTTGGTTCATCCATTGTTCCTTTTGCTTGTTTTCACCTCTCGAGCTTCCCACCCTCCATGGAGCCCGCACCTTTGGGGATGTCACTTTGGACACCAGGAATACCCAAGAGGTATAGGTGTGTTGAGTTGGTTCTCCTGCGCGACATCGGGAGCTGCAGACACGTGGCTGGAAGAGACGATCCCATCTCCTCCAGTGGTTCCACGCGCCCTTGCCCCGTCAGCATGGCCGAGCCCCAGGCATCCTCCCAGAGGACGCCCCTCCCCACACCTCGCCTGCGGACCGTACCACCTCGACCGTACGGGACGCGTGTCCATTACCCTGCAGTGGCTAGTTGCAGGGCCACCGTTTCGCCGGAAATTCGGACCAAAAAGGGCATATTGGCCCACAGGGGATAACTAACCCCGACCCCCTGCGGGCCTCGGCCCCTAGGACTCCTGCATCCCCGCTGACGGCGCTCTACTGCGCAGGACAAACGCAGGTAGGTGAGTGTAGTCCGCCTAGGTCACCTACTCCCTAAGCGGAACCGGGAGATCCATAAAACATAGCTGCCAATTAGATCGAAACCAAATTGCCAGCCATATTCTACAGGAAACTCCAGAGTGTGTCATACCCCCTTCGGGTTTTTAGGTCCTCGTGGGTTATGACGTCGCCTTCATACTCGGCTACTGGTGGTCCGGGGCAGATGGAACGTGCGACGCCCGACCGACCACCAGCATTACCAGGGTGTGCGACCCACCCCACAAGTGGGATGGGTTCGTCCATGGCCTGCGGCGGCAGAGCCATAGACGACGGGGACGCGTATGATAGACTTGAGGGAGTGAGCCCGCTGGCTCAGCGCCGCACACCTGAACCCGCGTGACTACTCCCCCCTACACCCCAAAGGGATTGTATATAAAGGTATGGGAATATTTATTGTTTATAACAATATATTGGCTTCATTTGTGGCTGATTATTCATGTTCATGGTAAAGAGTGCCCTTTATGAACGAGTTCGGGATACTTACAACACTTTTCCAAGTAGGTATATAGATCGTGTAATTTACGACAACGCGTCTTGACTCGTATTGTTAATGTCATGATTTTAAAGGTTAGATATGACAAATCTGCGCGTCATCGTGGATGACACAAACTATAAATGTCTACTCTATGGAAGGTAGAGTTAAGGAACGCAATCTCCATAGGCAGAACTTATGCAAAAGTGTCCAGTGGTCAGCTATAAATAATAGTTCCAAATCTCTCCAGAGTAGCTAAGAACAGGCGTTATTGACGGAGTGAAGTGCGCTGTCTATGATTTGATTTTTTTTCAAGTATTCTAGGTATTGTAGCGCCACCTATTTAAGGTTTTTTGATGACACTTTTTGGTATATGGAGATTCCATTCCTTATCTCCACCTTCCGTAGTCTACTCCTCCTCCTTTCAAAATTATATGTCTCAGTCTTGAATTTCTAATTGTTTAACATAATTATAGAGACCATAATATACATATTTTAACCGACTTCAAGATTTCAAAAGGAGGAGATTCTCAATTCGGTTGTACGTATTTTTTAAAATGTTTGTTACTTCATAACTCCGTCATTTCTGAACCGATTTAGAAAATTATTTTATTTGATTGAATGTATAATATACATACACATTAGTCCCGTTTTTTTCAAAACTCAGTTCTGATGATGGGATCCATGAGGAATTGAAGGAACTCTTCAAATTTGAAAGGCATACATATAGATATTTACACATTTAAAAAAGTGTCGTTTGATTAAGTGGAACTGCTGATGCTGATCAGAATGGAACTCTTCAACGATGCATAGTTCCCGCTTGGCGATTTGTCATCTTCGTTATGTTTTTTAGGCAAATTAGGTTTTCAAGACACATTTTTGTTAATCTCGAAATCGACGGAACTCTTCAAATGTGAAAGGCATACATATAGTTATTTTTGTATTTTCCTCAAAATGAATAAAAGTGTTGTAATATTGCTCCTTCATTATTTTCTATTCTACCTAGATCCTCTTCTGGAGTTGCAGGCGTACATAGGCTACGGAGACTGCTTACGATCAGGCGGGCCGTATGCTTGTTTGCCACCGACGTAGTATTAAAAAAAAACAGCAAGTGTTATTCACGACCCCTCACCGAGCGTTATGAACTATCCAATATAAGTCTGATCAAGAAAATCTAAATTTCGTTATCTAACCTCCCTATCACTCTTGCATATTCGAGCGATAAAGAGGCAGACTAAATTTCAATTTTCGTGTTTCCCGGTAGGCCATTTGTAAACAAACCGCCTTGATGCATCAATGTCATATTTAAAAAAAACAGTTAAAGGCACAGTATTTATAAGTTACTCTAGGTTGTCGTTGAGATTCAAGATGGCGAAGACGTCTCGAGAATATTTTTTTGTGTTTTGCTCATTTATGTTGTTCAAAGTGTAGTATTGATAGCTTATTATGCAGTGAATTATCGTGGAGGTGTGCAGTTAATGAAAAACTAATCTTGAAACGCGTTTAACCATGTTTTAATCAACATCCGGCAATCCATCGTGGCTTTTAGTAAAGTCCAGCTATTTCTTTACTAAAAGCAACTACCGAACAACGCCATGCTCTACGAGCACACTTAAAACTACGGAAGGTGGAGATAAGGAACGAAATCTCCATGTACCAATAAGTGTCTTCAAAAAACTTTAAATAGGTGGCGCTACAATACCTATAGTACTTGAACAAAAAAATCAAATCATAGACAGCGCAATTCACTCCGTCAATAACGTCTAGGTTCTTAGCTACTCTAGCGCTACTCTGGAGAGATTTGGAACTATTATTTATAGCTGACAGCTGGACACTTTTGCAACAGTTCTACCATAAGAGATGCCACTCCTCTTAATTCCACACTCCATACTTAAAACTTACAACGAAACTTGACATTGGCAAAATCATCATAGATTTGATGGAAGCCATATTTTAAAAGAAGAAGAAGTTACTCTATGGTTTACGATAGGCGCTAGTATAGGCGCTAGTGCTGTACTCTGGCGGTAGAACATTGCTGTAATAATCTCTATTACTACATACATTTTTACAAATAACTGTTGTCTTTGCTACCAAGGCCAAAGACCCTTCTAGGCAATAAGACCTGAGTCACGAGACTGATTATCAGTCCAGACAGGCAGACATGTAATCATCTGCCAGACTCAGGAAATTAGATTATCATAATTACGTACGCAGTAATTCGCGTAAGTGGTACCGGGTTCAAATCCCCTTTCGACCACCGCACAGATGTATGTACTAGTATGAATTGAGAAACGTTTAGGTAAGTTCACGAGTACATAATTTGCTTAATAGAATCACGTTACATCTAGTAGGAAAATATGACTTCCGATTTTTAGGATGCCGTGTGTTTAAAGAATAAATAAGCGAAATGGATTAAAGTTGAAACATTTATAAATTTGAAGACGTGCGGAAAAATATATAGTTCTCAGATACCTACACTCTATATCTCCCATAAAATTATAGTACATTGTGCATCGAGGGGGTAACTGAAATTTTGGATACGAGGGTGGTAATTCCCGACAGCCGCAGGCTGGAGGGAATTAAAGGCCCGAGTTTGCAATATTCTTACCCCCGGAGTTAGACATAATGTTTTTCATCTCACTTGTGAAAAAAAAACTAAATTTTAAGAGCCCTTAATCCTTGGAGCGTTCTCCGATTTCACGAAATAACGCTCGATAGATGGCGTTGGCGCTCGGTACGCGAGCGCCGGCAACGCGACGCGCGTTTCAATGCAGACTAGAATAATCTTGATAGTTTTCAATATAATTTCAAGCAACATTAATTTTAGTGTCATATGATATCATATGGGCACTCTTTATTTTATTGTATATGCACAGTAGTTTTTTTTTTAATGTACACTACTACTAAGTGTACAGACTACAGAGTGTACTATAACCCTTGCTCTTTATTCTGTCTCTTTCACACCAATGGAAAATGAAGAAGTTACTAAATGACTGCAGGTATAAATAAAGTATATTAGTGCGATAGAGAGACAGATAGTGTTTCGTTGTCGTATCGTTAACGATTGGCATGTTGGCCACACACTTGCTTAGTGCCTAGCCAAAATACCAATCGTTTGCGTATATTAGTGCGATAGAGAGAGTGTAGTGTTTCGTTGTCGTATCGTAAACGATTGGCATGTTGGCTACGCACCCATGATACCAAGCCAAGAAGCCAATCGATTGCGCATATTAGTGCGATAGAGAGATAGATAGTGTTTCCTTGTCGTATCGTAAACGTTTGGCATGTTGGCTACGCACCCATGCTGCCCAGCCAAGATGCCAATCGTTTGTGCATATTAGTACGAGAGAGAGACAGATAGTGTTTCGTTGTCGTATCGATTGGCATGGTGGCTACGCACCCATGCTGCGTAGTCAAGATGCCAATCGTTTGCGCACATTAGTGCTATAGAGTTTCAGTGTTATTTGAAATCACGTTAGGGTTTGTATTATTATTTTTGACCCGAATGAAGTCCATCCAAGTTCTTATGATGGAGTCAGGAGTTGGTCACCAGAACTCCTAATCTACTCATTATAATTCCATCGTGCTTGGGCTCAAAAGATTTGCCCTGACGAACACCATCGATCTAGATGAGGTCCAGGGTCTCATGACGGAGTCAGGAGTTGGTCACCAGAACTCCCCAGAACTCCTAATCTACTCATAACTCCATCGAGTTTGGGCTCAATAGATTTACCCTGATGAGCACCATCAATCTAGATGAAGTCCAGGGTCTCATGATGGAGTCAGGAGTAGGTCACTAGAACTCCTAATCTACTCATTATAATTCCATCGTATTCGAGCTCAATAGATTTGCCCTGACGAGTACCATCGATCTAAATGAAGTCCAGGGTCTCATGATGGAGTCAGGAGTTGGTCACCAGAACTCCTAATCTACTCATAATTCCATCGTGTTTGGGCTCAAAAGATTTGCCCTGACGAGTACCATCGATCTAGATGAAGTCCAGGGTCTCATGATGGAGTCAGGAGTTGGTCACCATTATTCCTAATCTACTCATCATAACTCCATCGTGTTTGGGCTCAATAGATTTGCCCTCACGAGCACCATCAATCTAGATGATGTTCAGGGTCTCATGATGGAGTCAGGAGTTGGTCACTAGAACTCCTAATCTACTCATTATAATTCCATCGTGTTTGGGCTCAAAAGATTTGCCCTGACGAGTACCATCGATCTAGATGAAGTCCAGGGTCTCATGATGGAGTCAGGAGTTGATCACCATAATTCCTAATCTACTCATCATAACTCCATCGTGTTTGGGCTCAATAGATTTGCCCTCACGAGCACCATCAATCTAGATGATGTTCAGGGTCTCATGATGGAGTCAGGAGTTGGTCACTAGAACTCCTAATCTACTCATTATAATTCCATCGTGTTTGGGCTCAAAAGATTTGCCCTGACGAGTACCATCGATCTAGATGAAGTCCAGGGTCTCATGATGGAGTCAGGAGTTGGTCACCAGAACTCGTAATCTATTTATCATAACTCCATCGTGTTTGGGCTCAATAGATTTACTCCGACAAGCACCATCAAATTACCATTATGATGAATAGATTAGGAGTTCTGGTGACCAACTACTGAGTCCATCATGAGACCCTCGACTTAATCTAGATCGATGGTACTCGTCAGGGCAAATCTTTTGAGCCCAAACACGATGGAGTTATGATGAATAGACTAGGAGTTCTGGTGATCAACTCCTGAGTCCATCATGAGACCCTGGACCTGATCTAGATTGATGGTGCTCGTCAGGGCAACTCTATTGAGCCCATACACGATGAAGTTATGATGAGTAGATTAGGAGTTCTGGTGACCAACTCCTGACTCCATCATGAGACCCTGGACCTCATCTAGATCGATGGTGCTCGTCAGGGCAAATCTTTTGAGCCCAAACACGTTGGAATTATAATGAGTAGATTAGGAGTTCTAGTGACCAACTCCTGACTCCATCATGAGACCCTGGACTTTATCTAGATTGATGATGCTCGTCAGGGCAAATCTATTGAGCCCAAACACGATGAGGTTATGATGAGTAGTTTAGGAGTTGTGGTGACCAACTCCTGACTCCATCGTGAGACCCTGGACCTCATCTAGATCAATGGTGTTCATCAGGGCAAATCTATTGAGCCCAAACACGATGGAGTTATGATGAGTAGATTAGGAGTTCTGGTGACCAACTCCTGACTCCATCATGAGACCCTGGACCTGATCTAGATTGATGGTGCTCGTCAGGGCAACTCTATTGAGCCCATACACGATGAAGTTATGATGAGTAGATTAGGAGTTCTGGTGACCAACTCCTGACTCCATCATGAGACCCTGGACCTCATCTAGATCGACGGTGCTCGTCAGGGCAAATCTTTTGAGCCCAAACACGTTGGAATTATAATGAGTAGATTAGGAGTTCTAGTGACCAACTCCTGACTCCATCATGAGACCCTGGACTTTATCTAGATTGATGATGCTCGTCAGGGCAAATCTATTGAGCCCAAACACGATGAGGTTATGATGAGTAGTTTAGGAGTTGTGGTGACCAACTCCTGACTCCATCATGAGAACCTGGACCTCATCTAGATCAATGGTGTTCATCAGGGCAAATCTATTGAGCCCAAACACGATGGAGTTATGATGAGTAGATTAGGAGTTCTGGTGACCAACTCCTGACTCCATCATGAGACCCTGGACCTCATCTAGATCGATGGTGCTCATCAGTGCAAATCTTTTGAGCCCAAACACGTTGGAATTATAATGAATAGATTAGGAGTTCTAGTGACCAACTCCTGACTCCATCATGAGACCCTGGACTTTATCTAGATTGATGATGCTCGTCAGGGCAAATCTATTGAGCCCAAACACGATGAGGTTATGATGAGTAGTTTAGGAGTTCTGGTGACCAACTCCTGACTCCATCATGAGTACCTGGACCTCATCTAGATCAATGGTGTTCATCAGGGCAAATCTATTGAGCCCAAACACGATGGAGTTATGATGAGTAGATTAGGAGTTCTGGTGACCAACTCCTGACTCCATCATGAGACCCTGGACCTCATCTAGATCGATGGTGCTCATCAGGGCAAATCTTTTGAGCCCAAACACGTTGGAATTATAATGAGTAGATTAGGAGTTCTAGTGAACAACTCCTGACTCCATCATGAGACCCTGGACTTTATCTAGATTGATGATGCTCGTCAGGGCAAATCTATTGAGCCCGAACACGATGAGGTTATGATGAGTAGATTAGGAGTTCTGGTGACCAACTCCTGACTCCATCATGAGACCCTGGGCCTCATCTAGATCGATGGTGTTCATCAGGGCAAATCTATTGAGCCCAAACACGATGGAGTTATGATGAGTAGATTAGGAGTTCTGGTGACCAGCTCCTGACTCCATCATGAGACCCTGGACCTCATCTAGATTGATGGTGCTCGTCAGGGCAACTCTATTGAACCCAAACACGATGGAGTTATGATGAGTAGATTAGGAGTTCTGGTGACCAGCTCCTGACTCCATCATGAGACCCTGGACCTCATCTAGATTGAAGGTGCTCATCAGGGCAACTCTGTTGAGCCCAAACACGATGGAATTATAATGAGTAGATTAGGAGTTCTAGTGACCAACTCCTGACTCCATCATGAGACCCTGGACCTCATCTAGATCGATGGTGTTCGTCAGGGCAAATCTTTTGAGCCCAAACACGATGGGATTATAATTAGTAGATTAGGTGTTCTGGTGACCAACTCCTGACTCCATCATGAGAACTTGGACTTCATCCGGGTCAAAAATAATAATGCAAACCCTAACGTTATTTCAAGTGAAAATGCGTTTTTCAGAAAATCGCAGCCAAATAACACTAGACCTTACTCATAGTGTTGTGTTCCTGCCGGTGAGTAAGGTTGCCAGAGCTCAACGAGGGGCGGGAGGGGGTTAGGGTCGGCAACGCGCATGTAACTCCTCTGGAGTTGCAGGCGTACATATGCGGGCCGTATGCTTGTTTGCCACCGACTTAGTATTTAAAAAAAAGTAACACTGAAAATCCATCAATAAGCGAGTCTGTTAGGCATACTGTAAAAAATGAACTTTTATTAAGATTTTCTAATCGCAGTATATAGCACTTCTCGGAACTCCGTAGCTGATTACGATCGCAACGAATGCCTGACAATCGAGCACAGGTCCGTCCTCTAAGCGCGCTCCGCGCGGACTGAGAGCGGGGCGTCGCTGCTGCGTGATTTATACGTGTTTAAAAAAAATATAAATTTACGGCAATGTAGGTCCCATAGTTACGATTTTTTTTTTATAGGTTAACATAAAGTTACAGTTTGCTATAATATTATTTTTAAAGCAAAATATGCGTACAATTTGCGGAAATAAAATATAATAAAACCCTGTTTTCGCCAAAAAAATGAAGAAAACTCGGAAGGTATTTTATCAGTTTTTTCAAATGAATCTTCGATTGTTAATCATTCCAGCCCCTCGTACGAGATATGTTGAATCAAATTGTAGTCATTCATGTACCAAATGATTCTTGTTTAAAGCAAAATTGAGAACCGAAACGCCACATCTCACTGCAAAATTTGGAAAAGACTCCCAAAAAACCTCATTAAAAAAGAGGTTTAAAAGAGAAAATGAAAATTTGAACTGTTGGAGCCCCTAGTTTAGGAAACGATTATTTAAGTACGTTATCAGTTTTTGAATAAATACTAATAGTTACGTCGTAATCTTGAATGAAAAAGGAAGCATTTTACAAAATACGCTCGTCTGTAGGAATAAGGACTCTTAAGCGAAATAATTCTTAAATACGGTGACATATCAAACTTTTGTCCGCCATTTTGTAATTTCTCGACAAGTTAGGCATCGAAGGCACAGACCTATTTGGCATTCAGCCATTATTGAAAATTATGTAAAAATATTTTGAACGACATTTTAATTAATGAAATTAAATAATTTTAAACATAAACAAAAATAGTAAAAAGTAGGGGTAGTAAAAGTAGCCGAAAAAACCTCGCGTGATTTGTGCACAAGCCCTAAGACACCTTTGTTTCAATAGAGATAAGCATTGGACCCGGGTACGTCCTTAAACTATGTCCAAAAGAGAGGTATGGGCATTGTGAATGTCATCTCGCTTTGTGTGGTTGGGCACAGCACAGCGAAAGTCTGAATGTCTGATCTAGAGCAGAGCCCAACTGGGGAAGTACCTCCACCTTACAGAAAACCGCAGCCAAATAACACTAGACCCTACTCATAGTGTTCTGTTCCTGCCGGTGAGTAAGATTGCCAGAGCTCAACGAGGGTGCGGAGAGTTAGGGTCGGCAACCCGCATGTAACTCCTCTGGAGTTGCAGGCGTACATACTACATAGACTACGGAGACTGCTTACCATCAGGTGGGCCGTATGCTTGTTTGCCACCGACGTAGTATATAAAAAAACTATGTGTTTCGATGTATTTGGCGCATTGATGATGACTGTACCTTTACATTATTATCAGCAAATAGGTCTACTTGTCTGATTTGCATACACCGGTACACCCACTGGGTAGATTGGAGTGGGGTGTGCCTACGCAAACAATTTCATCCAAATAAATTGACCAAGAGCATATATGGCCCTGCTCAGAGTAGCTGCAGCCGTTGCTACAAACAATACCCAAACATCACAAAGGACGCCCAGACGCGATCAATCACAGACCAGTCACCTGACGACTCGTCAGTTCACTCAAGAAAATACCACAGTAGCTCTCGCAAATATATGCACCACTTTATTAATGTTTCCTTTCCCAGACCTGAATACCTTTCCACCTAGAATCTGATCCGAACGAAACCAGTTGCTCCTTTGTAAGTACAAATGGCGCACAATGAGTGACACACTTATAAACTGATGTACAATCGTCTTCATCACAGTTCGCAACCAGCTTCTGTTGAAGCGGAACGATTCCTTAATTTAAGACTTATGTCTTGTACCTGAATTTATTTATTAAGGAAACAGTCGTAAAATCGAACAGTTTTTATTACGCTTAGAATTTATAAAAGTCTTTAAGCGCCTGAAAAAAATTACGCGGCAATTTGTTGAATAGTTGTAATTTGTATTTGAGATCACGAGGCGTTGGTCATGGCAAACAAAGCGCACGTTATTATTAGCGTTCTATTGCCTGTGTTCTTCTCTACTACATGCAAGTATCCATTTGAATAAGCTTTTACATTTTTCTACTCGCAGTTGACCTGCAATGCTTTTTTACATTTAAAAGGAGGTCGTTGAAACTAAGCACGTTTCTACGCACATAGCCGAGCCGTCTCCTCGCCACATAAAATGCAATAAATATCTATTCTCCTAGTCGCTAATTTAGCAGAAATATAAAATTAAAAGGGTTATTGGATTGCATTATTGGATTCTAGTTACAGCTCTCGTTTGCTACGTACCTACCTACACCCGATAGGTAGGTGCTCGCCCAATAAAGAGCGCATCCTATAATTGGACTTGTCATTTAGCCTTGGCTAGTCTTTTAATTACATATTTAATAACCTACTTAATTATTACTCAATTAAAACATGGATTTGAACATAGGGTCTTTGTGTATACTTTCCAATATATAGATTTAAAACCAATCATCCATCTATATAATCTACTTAATACCTACATGTGTTTCTCATCATCTTCCTAGTGTTTCCCGGCTTTTTGCCACGGCTCAGTAGAAAGGACTAACTCGGCAACAAATATCATTACTTTTTTATTACTACGTGGATGGCAAACAAGCATACGGCCCGCCTGATGGTAAGCAACTCCAGAGGTGTTACATGCGCGTTGCAAACCTTAACACCCTGCACCCTCGTTGAACTTTGGCAACCTTACTCGCCGGCAGGAACACAACACTATGAGTAGGGCCTAGTGTTATTTGGCTGCGGTTTTCTGGGCTCTGCTTTAAATCTGGAATGATGTACGCTGTGCTGGTACCCTACCACACAAAGCGAGATGACATTCACAGTGCCCATACGGTACCTCACATTTGGACGTAGTTTAAGGACATACTCCAAAATATAATGTACTTAACGTAATGTTCTCCAGGCGAAGCCATCAAATGCTATGACTGCAACAGCGCGAACAACTCAGCGTGCCTGGACCTACACCTGCCCAGGATGAACGCCATCATACCAGTGGTGGACTGCTCGAAGGCGCTACCCAACAGCATCAGCAAGCAGTTCTTCTGCAGGAAAATCACGCAGACAAGTAAGTATTGCTACAGCCAACAATTGCACCTTCATATAACATGGTTAGTTGACCGCACAAATCCGGCCCTATTAATCTTTGTAGCCCTAATGAAAAAGTGTAAATGTCTCGCGCAGCTAAGGTATAAAAGGACATAAGTATTACGTGGAACTTACACCCTTTTACACCTGCGCTGCCCGAGATTTGTACCCTTATTCATTAGGGCCACAGAATTGCACCTGAGCATAAACCAACCCAGTTGTCGATTGGTCTAAAGTGCTCCCCAATAGCCAGCAATGAGCAAGCAGTTCTTCTACCGAAAAATCACGTAGAACGATGAGACGTATACTTATTTCTTTTGATCCGGGTGCACTTAGGGTGGGATGCACCGAACCGTCCGCTTTTCGCCGTTAAAACTCTCGCTACATTTTATTGTAAGGGAAGGTTAACGTTGTTAAGGTTAACGTTGATCAGTCTGTCAATTGTAGTTGGTGCAACTAGTCCTTGCTAAGTATACAGCCAACGTCAGGAGCTGTGAACTTTAATAACATCTTAATTTGTTAGGTACCGATGTTCCAGATTAATACTTTTGGTGCCCTAAGCATTTATAAAGAATGGTAGCGTCCTGTCTCTGGGGTGATGGCCCCGACCCCGGACTGGGGGCATTTCTCAAACAGTATTAGTTCACGCACTGTCATGACAAGTCGTATCGGTTACCATGGCAACACACTATGAATATTAGACTAATATAGTTCGAGAAATGAGCCCCTGATGCTGATGGTTGCATCAGATTCAAATGTTTCCTAACATTTTGGTGGTGACACGTCTGACGGCTGTAACTTTAGAAATGTCACATTGTAGGCAGGCTCTCATTCAGCAGACCCTCGAGTAAACCTCGGCAGGGAGTTCATTCCAAAACCGGAGCGTTCCTTCAAATTGGAACCGCATGGTGTGCGACCATTTAGATTTTACTACCGACGGTGAGTGATATATATTTACATAATGTACGTAATATATCTGTCACTCTGGTCACGTCACGTGATAAAATGCAGATTGCAGGCAATGCGTGGCGGGCGCGTTAATGGCGACACAATAGCAAATTGTCGCTTAACATAATACAGGTTTAACAGTGCGTGCAATGCACAGATTCTGATATGTTAAAAAATATATATATACTTAGGGCCTCTTTCACAATGTCCAAGTAAAAGCTTGAATAAGCTACTTGCCACTTATCTGACGAATGAAGTCATCGTTGGCGTTTCACAATCTTCAAATAAGCTTAACTGGTAGATAAAGTGCTAAGTTTTGTAGGCAATGCCGGATTTAGAGGTCTGGAGGCCTCGGGCAATAAAGGAGTGGAGGCCCCCTGGCCCGAAATTTTTTCCAAATAAAATGGTAAATTTACCGAATTCTCTATTGTGGAGCCCCTCTTTTGTGGAGGCCCGGGGCAGTAGCCCCGGTTGCCCTCCCCTAAATCCGGCCTTTTTGTAGGGAATTTTATCTGGCAGTTAATTTATTTGTCAAATTAGCTATCCAATACTCAGACTTTGTGAAGCAGGCCCTTAACTGAATAATCTCCGCTCACGGCGTCTACTGCGTCAAAATGTTATTATTATGAGAGAGATGCTCGTAAATTTTCAGATGCATTTTAATTTTTTTTATCTTACTTCATCCCAGTCTTTATAGGCTTGTTAAACAAATGCAAGCCCTCGTGATAGTCTTGACGGCGGTAATACCTATCCTAATTTTACCCTAGAGAAAAGCTAAATAATTATCTTCTACACGGATTATGGCCAGCTATTTCCCAAAAAACTAACAATTACAACACACACATGTCTATAACAAAACTAGCACCTATCTAAATTACGTACATAACATCCAGGTAAATTTGGAAGATATGCATCAGGTAAATTCCGAAGTAGGTACTTAATGTCTGTATTCCATTTTCTACAATTTAATAAAACTTGATCGAAACTTTTACGCATCACAGACCTATTTCACCACCCTATTCTGTCTACATCGAGGTAATCCTCGAGGCCTAGCCAAGAAAAAAACTTATCAAAGTGACTATGGTTTATAGAAAACGCTAATCCAAATTCAAATACCCAATGTATAGAAATTACTTATCACGAAACTTCTCGATGCAATTTTACATTTCAAACGGCTTTTGTTGGCATAAGATTTTCATCTTGGTTACTGCCTCTGATAGTCTAAAAGTGTATATTGCGAGTCATTTGTTTTCGGAATCATCAGAAGGACAAAGGCGTGCGTGCCACACGATACTCCTATTGACCCTCTGTCCCCCGCAGGACACATCATCGCGTGACTCCAATGGAACTATTTAAAAACATCCCAATATTTTGCGAAATATAGATTATGATGGTGCATAATTCTTTTTTTTTTTTTCACTTTGTCTTCTTTCTTTAAATTTTATCTTCTTATAGTTAAGTTAGTTCAGGTCCGTTGCATAAAAAAACAACTATAACCTATAACGTTTTTGGACTGCATACTGTATTGTCAACATGAAATGTAATATTTTTCAATGTAACTTTTCAGTAATGACTGTTTGTGCCAAAATAAATCAATTTTCGTTCCTGAGTCTTAGTAGGCCTTAGAATCCTTACAAGGTAGGCTGGCTTGCAGACCTCATCATATCGCCTGAAAAAGACGACCAAAGCAAAAAAACTACAACTATTACAGTCATAAATCTGGTTTAAATCGACAGTTGCTTGCGATCTTAGAGCATTCTCCTTTTTCTGTCATCCTCCTTTTCAAGGGTTTTAGAGTCTGCACGTGCTAAAAACTTTATTTCTTTCCAGTCCTCCACCCCGAGCACACGCCAGAGGTCAGAATAACCCGTGGTTGCGGCTGGGTGAAGCACAAACGCGAATGCTACACCGCCGACAACAAGGACCACCTCGAAACCGTCTGCCAGTGCTTCGGAGACATGTGCAACGCCGCCGCAGCCCTACGAGACGTCAAACTGACAGCTGTCACCTCACTCGCCGCCATCTTGGTTTTTATCAGAAGTTGGCGGGTTTAAACGAAGTGCTACGAACTTTTATAAAGAATGTGTGTGTGGAATTGTATAACTTAATGTTCCGGTTAAGAAGTGTATTTTTGTTTTATTGTACATATAAAATAAATGGTACAAGTTGTGGTTATTACATTGTTTAAATTTCTGAATATGGGAAAAGAAAAAAGTGTATATATTGGCAGGTATCACAAAATTAAATTAGTCTTTCGAACCGGATTAATTATACTCCATAATTATGCAGACGTTACTTATTGTCTGAAGAGTAGAATTTGAAAAAAGTTTTGTTTTTTATAACTGCAAAAAATTATCGATGATATAAAGTATGAATATCTGGGAGACCGAGCTTTCCCAGAGATAAGACCCTCCGAAAACCCGCATATAAAACTTTTCATCGCAATCGCTAGAGTCGTTTCCGAGATCCCCGAAATATATATATATGACTGACGACCTCTCTGGCCTAGTGGGTAGGGTTACCCATAGTACAGGCTTTGCTTAGATTGGGGGCTGGGCTGGGTCGATCTGTGTATGATTGTCCTCAAACATGTATTATCTATTGTATATACAAGAATTGCTCGTTTAAAGATATACGATTTAGAACTACCTCACCTACCTATATCTACTATTAGTTAATTCAGTTTAGGCACTCTGTGCAATTCACTGAAATTAAGTGTTAATTTAAATTGTCCATTTAAAATGGTAAGGTGTATAAACATTAAACTTACTCATTGATTACGTCATAGATTAGCCGCAATATACCAGTAAATGTATATTATTCCCATGTAAATCTTCTTTCAACCGCAGGTCACGGGTTCAAGACTTCAAATCCTGGCTCGTACCAATGAGTTTTTCGGAACTTATTACGGAAATATCATATGATATTCACCACTAGCTTTTCGGTGAATAAAAACATCGTCAGGAAACCTGCATAAACATCCGCGAAGAAATTCAAAGGTGTATGTGAAGTCCCAAAGCCGCATTGGGCCAGCGTGGGGACTATAGCCCAAGCCCTTTCGCGCATCAGAGGAGGCCTGTGCCCAGCAGTGGGACGTATATAGGCCGAATTATATTATACCTATTTATATAAATCTTAGAATCATTTAGATATTGACGCAACTCCACTCGCTGACATCAAATCGCATCCCATCAGAATAGGTCCGCGGATTGTCATCGGATGAACTTAAAAGGCGGATTTGATGACTAACGCCGTAATGGCACATCAACGTTACTTCGACAACCCGCTTTTATCTTGTTTTATCCCCAGCGATAAATATAATATATCCTTTTATCCACATCAATAAGAAGTGTATCCTGTCAATTATTGCGTGTATTTGGTGAATAGTTTTAGTAGTTATGTTGAAATTTTTGGTTTATATGTTGTTGGCGTCGACGTGTGTACAATATGGTAAGTGTCCCCATTTATTTTTTAGTACAATTAGTACTTATATATGTGTACCCTAACCGCTAATGTTAAGGTTATGTGGGGTAAGGCGAACATAGTTCCCGCTACCGCGACCACGACGCATCAGGGAATTTGTATTGTTTTCGAGCTCCCGATATTTCGACGCAGTTTATGACCAGTAATATATGATCATTGTCAAGAGGGCGCTGTTTCTCATGTATAGTGCAACGGTTCAGTATAGTATGAAAAAATTAGTTCCAGTGAAATTCCGCAACATGGCGCGTGATAATATATTACTGGTCAGGCTTTCCATGCATCTTGTTCACGGCCCTGGTAACTGAATATCGAGCGGGTGTAATACGTATGTGGACACAAGTATGTTTACATGTATTACAACGAATACTTAGAGGTCAGTTGGAATGCTCCCATTCGTTATCTAGTTCTGTTTTTGTTCAAAACGTGTGTCGACCTCTGGAGGCCAATAATAATAATATTAACTACGCAGAAAATGTTTAATGTGTTGTTTCCAGACATAACGTACAGTCAGACCAAGATAAGTTGATAGCCCAGCCTCATAATCAATTGACGACCGGTATGGCCTAGTGGGTACTTGGATAGTGACCCTGCCTATGAAGCCGATGGTCCTGGGTTCGAATCCCGGTAAGAACATTTATTTGTGTGATGAACATAGAATTTTGTTCCTGAGTCATGGATGTTTTCTATGTAGGTATATAAGTATGTAATTTATCTATATACGTATATATAGGTCGATTTATGTAAGATTTTTCCCAAATATTTTTACATATAATTTCATATAAATTACTAACGTTCATAAATAACGCTTGCACTTTGCTTTATCTGGGCTGCCATAATGGCTGCCAACTTATCTTGGCCTGACATTGTGGATGTCAATAAGGTCGCTTTCAATGAAAATGTTTATGGGAGTAGCTCTTTATTGACTACCAATAACATGTACAGGGTCAAAAAGTAGCCGAAAAAACCTCGCGTGATTTGTGCACAAGCCCTAATTCACTTCCCTTTCTATAAGGCATCATCATTATGATGAAAGCTTCTAGAAATATTCCTGTATTCATGACCTTCATTAAATTAAAAAGCTACTTTGTCTCACTACCTGGAGTGACGATAGTAGGCTTGTTCGAGCTGCTAAGGTGAAAAAGAAAAAACGTATTTAGAAAGTACAGTGCTCTGCAACAGGAACGTATCATTTTTTGCACACTTTTTAGAACAACAACCCACTTTCAGAGTACGTGAAATGAAAAAGTGATTTTATTCCAGCCAAGGCGATTCAGTGCTACGAGTGCACCAGCGTGAACAACTCCATGTGCCTGGACCCCACCATCTATGACAAGGACACTCTTCAGAAGTTCATGGCCCTCACCGACTGTGGTCGCCATGGAAACCAAGAGTACTTCTGCAGGAAAATCATTCAAACCAGTAAGTTTACGCTGCAGTTAGTATTTCACCCTCGAACTATAGCCGCTCTTTGTTCGTTCAACCGCTAAAATATCTCCGGTGCTATTGACCACTCTCTATTTGGTTAACCTCTCCTCTGACTGAAATAAACTGAAATAAATGTCATATACTAAGAAAAAGTGACCAAGGCCTCCAGTGCCCCAGGCTGGAATCGAACCAGCGTTCTCTGCTATCGCGGCAGGTGCCTGAGCCACTCGGCCACCGGGGTCACGGCGGCATTGGTCGAAGTTTTCCAAGTATATGCATCTCTTACTGAAGGCTTAGGCGCCCCCTAGCCATCTCTAAGGTAGAACAGTATAGTTCATACCTTCTAACTGGATCAACTCAGGTGATACCGAGCTAGTGACGCTCCTCTGACATTTGGCCTGCCTCTAAATGGCAGCACCTTATCATTATCAGCAAAAAAACTCTATAGACATAGCAGACATAACAGTCTTCCGCTCACCATTACTTTAAGGGGCTGTCAACACCCAATGTCCTTGAAATTGATGTTACTTAAACAGTTTTTTAAGAAAGACTATTTGTTTTAGTCAAGTAAGAAAAATATATGTTCATATTAATTATATTTCAAAGACCGTGGTTGTACTCGATACATGATTGAACGAAATCGGCTCGATAGAAAATAATTGCAAAGATTGGTCTTAAAATCACAATTAAACGGTTCTATGTCTTTATTGTTTTGACTTATGGGTCTGCAATTAAAATCACAATTACAACACATTTATATCTAAACCGGTAACGAGTAAAATATTATACTAATAATCCACTTATTTTTATTTAAATAATTTTCTTCTTATTCCCTTGCCCAGGCCCAGTAACATGCGACAGTGTTATCTCATTTACTCCGATACAAATAGACAGTGTGCGCGCTTTAGGTATTGACAGCCTCTTAATCTTGCCATCCACGGAACATTTCAAAGTTCAGTAGCTGTAGCTAACTTTATACGGTTAAACGTTAACTTCGGGGTATGGCTAAATACATTTAAGGAAACTGAATGATGGAGGACGAGGAAGCGGGAGACCACCGCCAGTTGGTTGACGGCGGTGAAGAAAAGCCTGAGAGAGGAAGGGATTAATAACGCACACCTGGCACTAAACCGTGCAGAATGGAAGAGGACAGGGAGGGCCGACCCCAACTAAATGGGATAAGGTCTGGGAAGAAGAAGAAGAATGACAGTTTTTTTTTTTCGTAAAAAGTAATTAATAACGTTGTTGTAAAATAGACATTTTGTTTAAATCCACCAAACAATTGAAATCTACGAGTATGACATATCAATGATATTTCGAATATCGATCGTCCGAGAGCTTGTATTTGAGCTTGGTAGCAAGCTAAACAATAATCAATATGTAAACATGCCCTAAGGCGAGTACACTCGTAGGGGCCTTATCAGATAAAAATATATCATTGATTATCTCCAAAATGGAATCAATTATAATACCAGTTTCTTTCAGAAAGCTACTTAATTTAAGCTCAGGATTACACCTGTATCAAGGAAATTACTTTTCTTAGCAGTTTCGGGTAGAAGCATGTAGAGTCAATGTGGAGAAGACCGTCTGTCTGATACAACCTTTCGTCGTTCTAGGACCGTAACTCTTACCTTTGTACACATACTCCATGCACTTACAGAAGATCGGTAGAGCAGGAGCGAAGTTCTTCCTTTCTGACTGTGTTTGAGCGAAGTATGTATGTGATAAGTACAAGTAATTTGTTAGAATTTAGTTGTAGAAAACGTTATCTCCCAATTTGATATGTAAAAATCACTTTATCTCTAATTGCCAAAAATGTTTAATGTTTACATGCTGCGCTGTCGTCGTAATGAGTAATAAGTACTTCTAGTTTTCGAGTTATAGATAAGTAATTAAATATTTACAATTGTTACAAACAACCACTGTTTATTATGGAGGAGCGGGACTTCCTGAGGGTCGGTATCAAAACGACTGGATTCTCAAAACGACCAGAACCACATAAAGACTTGATCGCAAAACGACCACATCGGCAAAAAGCCTTTATCTCGTAATGACTTTCTAGTCAAAACGACCACAAAGCATAAAGTCTGAATATCAGAACGGCTTACTATCAAAATTACTTGTTCGCAAAAAGACCACCTCGCAGAAGGTATAGATCTTAAAATGCCCTAATAGCAAAATAACTAGATCGCAAATGAACTTAATCTCAGAATGGCATGGTAGCAATTAGTCTTGTTAGTAAAATAGCATGAAATCATTCCATCGGCATCATACCATCGTAATAAATAGGTAAGTCTCGTGTTTCAACTTTATAAAACCTAAATTAAAAAAATCAAAAACCCGACTGCGTAAAAATACTCTTATTATAAACTAAAAGGAATAAAACAAGTCTGGTTGATCTGAACTGAAGGAAAAATGTGTAGAAAGTAATTGACCTAAACTATAACAAATAGTATATTTAAATACGGGATATAGCGACTTTGACAGTCGGGACCCACATTGGAATAGGAATGAGTCTAGGTTATTTATTGGGTCCCGACTGTCAAAGTCACTATATCCCGTATTTAATTATACTATTTGTTATAGTTTAGTTTTTGTTTTTTATAACTAGTCGTTTTGCTACCATAAATTGTAGTCGTTTCACTAGGAAGTTCATTTGCGATCTAGTTATTTTGCTATTAGGGCATTTTAAGATCTATACCTTCTGCGAGGTGGTCTTTTTGCGAACAAGTAATTTTGATAGTAAGCCGTTCTGATATTCAGACTTTATGCTTTGTGGTCGTTTTGACTAGAAAGTCATTACGAGATAAAGGCTTTTTGCAGATGTGGTCGTTTTGCGATCAAGTCTTTATGTGGTTCTGGTCGTTTTGAGAATCCAGTCGTTTTGATACCGACCCCTTCCTGACACAGGTATTCCTTACCTACAAGGAAGACCCAACCTTGTTGTCATAATGTACACTTAACATTTATGAAATAAATCATTTTCATTTTTTTTCATTTTACATACATTGTCTTTGGTTTACATTTCAAATATTGTAAACGATGTGATGATATGTGGTGAAACGGAAAACTACTCTTTTTTCGGGCCTGAAACCGGGTCTTATATAAGACTTGATAGTGTGGACAGAGGCGACGTTAGGCGTGGGTGACGTGGGCCTCTGCCTACGGCCTCGCGGTCCGAGGGCCTCGCGCCTCAAATAAGTATATCTCGGACACAACGTAAAAATGTTCGTCATTTCTTGCGCCACCAGAGGGTCTCGCTAAATCTACCTTGCCCACATAAAATTTTGGTCTTGCCCTGCCACTGAGTATGGATGTATGTAATTGGCACTTTAGGCACTCTGCAGCAAATTTTTATATTAAAGGAAACAGCTCTGCTCTAGCAGCTGCATTTCTCGAAGGACATCCGATATCGGATGGGATAATTTGAATAAGTAAGGCGCGGTAACAGAGCTCAAATATATCAATGAGGGATGAGGGCAGGGCTACCTACATACCTGCTGTGGCTTCTGTCACTGAAAACAATGAATGTGTGAAACATTGAATGTCATGCGTTTAAATCGCAGCAAAATAGATTCCGAATCGATCTTTTTAAATACGAGTACTTAAATTCCTCCCTGCGATCTTATTCCGTGAGTACACCTCAAAGGTACACCTTCCGGGTTTCATTTCAGACCGAGTGGAATAGGTCTTACCACCTTGTAACGAATTGAATGCGATTTCCGCTACATTGCGGCGATTGATTGAATTCATTGCACCTATCTATTTAGGATCGGTTGTATCAAACGTCTGTCACCCTAAAATCGTTTGCATTTTTTATAAACCGACTTCAAGATTTTAAAAGCAGGAGGTTCACAAAACTTATAATTTTCATCAACAATACAAATAAAGTAAACTTGTTAAAATTAAAAAAGTGACATTTGATGAAGTGGAACTGCTGATGATGATCAGAACGGAACTCTTCAACCATTTGATCTCTTCGCTATGTTTACTAAGCAAGTTAGGTTTTCGAACCACATTTTTGTCAAGCTCGAGTTCTGATGATGGATTCGATGAGGAACTGAGGGAACACATTTTCTGTTTCAGTTCTCCGTAAGGGCCATGACTCGGAGGTGCGTGTGCACCGCGGCTGCGGCTGGGTGCGCTCGCGCAGGGACTGCTACAAGGCGGACAACGAGGACCATCTAGAGACAGTGTGCCAGTGTTTCGATGATGGCTGCAACGCCGCGAATTCTGTGGCAGCGGGGTGGACAATCTTGGTTGCCAGTGTAACTACCATTTTGAATAAAATGCGCTAAATTGTTTTTGTGTCTTTTTTATTTCGCCTTTCGTTTATTAATAATTCATACTCGCCTTAGCAATTTTTTGAGGTACAATAGACTGATATGAGCTCCATCTTCAGACCCTCATCCTCAATCAAAGCAGACAACGAGCGCCATCTGGAATCGACTACAAACTGTATGCCAATGTTTTGACGATAGTTGTAATGGGGCAACCAGTGTTGTGGCGAAATGGATGGTGTTGGTTGCCTGTATATTTGTAATCTTAAATAAATGGCGTTAAAATATTTTTGTGTGTTTTTTCGCCTTAAGTCATAA
This sequence comes from Cydia pomonella, assembly GCF_033807575.1. NCBI lineage: Eukaryota > Metazoa > Arthropoda > Insecta > Lepidoptera > Tortricidae > Cydia > Cydia pomonella. The sequence goes on along the minus strand of NC_084718.1, from coordinate 2,023,126 downwards.
TAAGTCATGTAATCAATTTAGACTGCTACTACTCGAGACCATGTGCCAGTGTTTTCACGATGGCAAAAATGCGGTAAATTATGTACCAGTGACGTGGATAATCTTGGTTGCCTACGATCGTAAATAAATATCCCTTAATTATTTTTGTGTCTTTTATTTCACCTTTACCCTAATAATAAAATTCTTACTCGTATATGGTTGTTTTTTTGTGGTCAAACAGACTGGTACAAAACGGTCAACAACGACCAGGTTGAAACTGGGTGTCAATGTTTCGTCGACGGTTGTACAGTCACGTCTGAAAATATCGGTACGAAAAATGTGCCAAAAATATTTATACACTACCTTAAGATATGGGCAATAAAGTCGTGTATACATATTTTTGGCACTTTTTTCGTATCGATATTTTCAGACGTGACTGTAATACGACAACTAGTGTCGTCGCCAAGTGGACGCCGTTGGTTGCCTGTACATTTGTTTTGAATAAAATTATGGTTTTTTTTATTCTTTACAATAAGTAAATCTGAGTTTTTGTGGTGAATTAAATTAGAAACCGACGACCATCTCGAGACCGCTTGGTTGTGTTTTGAAGATGACTGCCGCGTATAGTGTTGTAGCGACGTTGTAGATAAAGTACCTATGATATTAACTTTAAAAAATTGGGTGCTCTTTATGCCTAAATTGTAAAAAATAATATGTTTTCACTACTAGTACCAAAAGGTATGTAAATTAAATTACTATTTACAGTTTCGTCAGATTTCTACGGACGAATAAGTGCGTCCACAAGACTTGATAACTTATTGCATCTTAAAAGAGGACTAGACTGAATATTGGCTTATTTGTAAGTCTATCTCGAGTTTATCACCACGTATAACATAAATTAATAATAACCCGTAATAAAGTAAATTCTGCTTATAGAAAATGATGAAGTTTTTTATTCAAGTGGTACTGGTGTTAGCTGGCATTCAGTTGGGTAAGTTGATATCAAGTCTTGTATGTAATAGAGCAGTCTATTTGATACTATAAATGAGATAATGAGTGAATCAAGCAATTACAAAATTAAGCTTAAACGTCATACCTAAGTTTACTTCAGATTATAAGAGTTTTTAAACCTCTGTCTCAGAAACCAACGTAAATATTGATAGGATGTAGAGCGTCTTATCTCGATTCGTGTTTTGAATTGAAACATGTTGTCAGTGTTTGTCTGATAATTCTGACCCGACCTTCGTTAACCCTGATTAATGATACAGTCGTTTTCAAAGACATTTTAGACTATGTACAGTCAGCTCCAGACATAGTTTAATCGATTTCACGTCATATCAGTTGCTTCATACATTTCGGCAAATAATATGTCGATATTTTCTATGGAACAGCTTGCTATCGCGATTTCGGGTTTAGCCCCATGGTAAAAATTGTTCAGTATGACTCATCAATATATGTATATATGGTAGGTTTTACTTTACATTAGACATTGCACTTACACTTCTGTGGACTAAAGTTGTATGCTTATTGTAAGTTACGGTTTTTTTTAGGTTTTATTAGGAAAGGAGTATTTATGGAGGCAAGAAAATTAGTCTTAGGCTAGGGTGACTCATGCCTGAACGGTTCGGGCCGGGGCCGAAACTTCATATACTTCGTTTCGTATGACGGATGATCGATGTTCTCGTGATGCTAAACTGAAATGTTGGACGACCTGGATTTCAGCCTGGACCCGGGTCGTTTTATCATGAGGCACACTTAACTCAGGGTACATAAATATAAATTATACTATCCGCAAAACTATCTGGCCGGTCAGGTCATAATGCCATCTCTTTCACTCTTGGTTGGTCTTAACAAGGGTAAAGGAGATAGCATTATGATCTCAGTGGCCAGTTAGGTTTGCGGCAAGTATAGCATAATTGTTTATGACGGTCAATATGTTTTAGCCACCGCCATCCGCTGCTACGACTGCAACAGCGTCAACAACACGATGTGCCTGGATCCGAGCAGCTATGATGAGGAGACTCTTCGCCGATTCCTGGTGTACGCAGAGTGTGGACAGGGCGTCATTGTGCCACAGAACTACTTTTGCAGGAAGATTGTACAGACTAGTAAGTGATCATAACTGATTACAGTCATAATCTCAATATGATCAGTATTAACAAAACAGCATTTCCGCGGTTAGCACCTAATAAAGATAAATATAGTTTATTTTTCAAGTAGGGGTATTACTATACGCTTCTGAACGTCGAATAAAGCTACGCCAGCTCTAACCCTACACCTCTGACCCGAGAAGATTTAAATCTCACCTAAATTATATGAGGGTATCCCAATATGGGACCGGCAAGAAATTTTTGTTATAATATGAACAGAAAAGGTTTCGTCAGTATGTTTTTGTTGTACTTTGTGAAATTTGTGATGTCTACAGGAAAAACTCGAACGAGTCAAGCATACAATAAAATGTGTATAACCCAAAGGAGATCTGTCCGCAGACATATCTAATCTATGCGTAGCCGCCAAATACATTGGCAGGTTTTTCAGCCAGACTCTAAAACCATTTTGTTATAAAAGTTAGGCTATAGCATATATAAGATCATCATAATTCAAATTATGATTTTAATGTATGTAACTTGAAGAGTGTTAAAATGAGGTTAATTATCCACATTATCCACAAATTATAATGGTACTTGGAACCAAACAAAATTCGGTATCTAGTCTATGATTTATGTTTCTTTGCGTTGTGCATATCTAAAGGCATGTTTTTTAAATAATTTCAGATATATGATTTAAAATATGCGCATTTATCCTTGTTAACAGAATATTAATATATGGATCGTGTTTTTCAGTCTACCACACAAACCGCGAGTCCGAGTTCCGCATAACGCGCGGCTGCGGCTGGGTGCGCGCTCCACAAAACCTCGACTGTTATAAGGCGGACAACCACGACCATCTGGAAACGGTGTGCCAATGTTTCGAAGATGGATGTAATGGGGCAACTTCAAACTTCGCAAATTGGACACTGTTTATTTCTGGCATTGTTGTCATATTAAATAAATACAATTAAAATTATCAGTCTTATTACTATACTCAGACATGGCTTTTCGGTGTTATTTTATTTTATTTATTTTATTCAAATTTGTTGATTCAAAAAATTTACATAGCATTACAGCGAACTATGTAATACACTATGAAATTCATAATAGACAGTATTTATACAGACTAGGTAGACGATACAGTCTAGAAAGGACAAACATAACAAATGTAAGAAAGAACAAACTAATACAAGACAGAAGATTCACGCTTATCCAGCATAGATCGTGTTTTAGGCACAGCTAATAATAGGTAACGACTTGGTAGTCGGATATTAAATTGGGCCTTAGGCACAGATAGAACAAACAGGTATACAAGCTCTGCAACTAGTTCGGGGCAGTCCGAGTTCCTCCGTAAGACATTACATACAGTAGTCAAGAGCCCGTAGATACGCCTACGCTCTAGGAATTAAAACCCTAAAACGCCAAGCAGGAATTTTGATCCGTACAAATATGGGTAACCGGAGACGGTGTGCAAGTGTTTTGTTTTGATGATGGATACAATGGTTCACCTACTAGGAACTGTGCCTAAAAATATCGGTAGCAAAAATGTGCCAAAAATATGTATACACTACCTTAATATATGGGCAATAAAGTCGTGTATACATATTTTTGGCACTTTTTTCGTATCGATATTTTCAGACGTCACTGTAATACGACAATTAGTGTCGTCGCCAAGTGGACGCCGTTGGTTGCCTGTACATTTGTGATCTTGAATAATTTTTTTGGGTTTTCTGGGTCTTCATAATAAATCTGAGTTTTTGTGGTCAATTAAATTGGAAACCGACGACCATCTCGAGACCGCTTGGTTGTGTTTTGAAGATGACTGCCGCGTATTGTGTTGTAGCGACGTTGTAGTGAAAGCACCTATGATATTAACTTTAAAAAAAGCGGCCAAGTGCGAGTCGGACTCGCCCATGAAGGGTTCCGTACCATTTATGACGTATTAAAAAAACTACTTACTAGATCTGGTTCAAACCAATTTTCGTTGGAAGTTTGCATGGTAATGTATATCATATATTTGTTTTAGATTTTTCATTCCGTTATTTTAGAAGTTACAGGGGGGGGGGGACACACTTTTTTTCACTTTGGAAGTGTCTCTCGCGCAAACTATTCAGTTTAGAAAAAAATGATATTAGAAACCTTAATATCATTTTTGAAGACCTATCCTTAGATACCCCACACGTATGGGTTTGATGAAAAAAAATTTTTTTTTTAATTTCTATGACGTATTAAAAAAAAACTACTTACTAGATCTCGTTCGAACCAATTTTCGGTGGAAGTTTGCATGGCAATGTATATCATATATTTTTTTTAGATTTTTCATTCCGATATTTTAGAAGTTACGGGGGGGGGGGGGGGGGGGACACACTTTTTACCACTTTGGTAGTGTCTCTCGCGCAAACTATTCAGTTTAGAAAAAAATGATATTAGAAACCCCAATATCATTTTTAAAGACCTATCCATAGATACCCCACACGTATGGGTTTCATGAAAAAAGATTTTTTGAGTTTCAGTTCTAAGTATGGGGAACCCCCAAAATTTATTGTTTTTTTTTCTATTTTTGTGTAAACATCATAATGCGGTTCATAGAATACATCTACTTACCAAGTTTGAACAGTATAGCTTTTATAGTTTCGGAAAAAAGTGGCTGTGACAGAATCGGACAGACAGACGGACATGACGAATCTATAAGGGTTCCGTTTTTTGCCATTTGGCTACGGAACCCTAAAAATTGGTGACTGATGCAACTGCTAGCACTAGCGTTGTTTTCTTGTTAAATAAATTGAATTAAAATCATTAGTGTTTTTTATTTTACTCGCAATTGGCATTTCGGTGTTATATTTTGACCTCGACTCGACGACACGACGACACGACAAGGGAGATGGTGTTCTAATGTTTTGTAGATGGATGCAGTGCGGCTGTTGTCCCCAAGGAGATGCTGGTGGTTGCTGATTGCTATCGCTACAGTTATTGTCATGTTAAATAAATGGAATGAAAATTATCGCTGTTATTTGTTTATAAATACTTCCGTGTTCTATTTTAATCTCGACTCGACTCCTATAATGTAGTCATCCACGACCATCTGGAGACCGTCTGTCAATGTTTTGAAGATGGGTACAATGAGGTAAGTAAGCCCATTTACCTTTTTTAAATAGCCAATTTTTTTTGTGAATAATCCTGTAAGTCTAGTAACCATGACTAGGTATCTAGAGATGGTCTGAATTTGAATATTATGTATATGGATGCAAGGGCAACCACTATCGTGACTGACTGGACACTGTTGCTAGCATCGTTTACATGTTAAAAAAGTTGAGATATAATATCAAATAATAACATGTAATCCAAAAACTAGATCTTGTTTTAAATTAATGGTAAATCGTTATCGCAGCTACCATCGCAACGACAAAAATGATGCCAATTTAATTCACTGGAAAATAATTAGTGAAAAAGTATAAGGATCTTTAAATTATATTAACTTATATTAAATTATATTAACTTTAAATTATAACACCTTCGAAGTGAAAGTCGGCGTTCACCAAGGATCTACTCTGAGTCCCCTGCTTTTTAACATCGTCATGGACTACATCACTATAACGTCTTGCAAAAACCGGCCCCATGGACACTGCTATATGCGGATGATGTAGTCCTAGTAGAGGAATCACTGCCGGAACTTCAAAGGAACCTCGAAGCATGGCGGGCATCATTGGAAGGCAATGGACTGAGAGTGAGCCGGCAGAAAACTGAGTATATGCACTGCAATTTCTCTAACAGCGACATATGCACGCAGTCACTACCCACAATCGATGGAAACCCTTTGAATAAGGTCGAGGAATTCAAGTACGTAGGTTCCGTTGTTAATGTTACAGCCGATACCGTAAGTGACATTGAAAATAGAATAAAAACAGGATGGCTCAAGTGGAGATCTCTTACTGGAGTTCTCTGTGACGCAAGAATGCCAATTAAAACCAAGGGCACCGTGTACAAACGAGCTGTGAGACCCGCTTTACTTTACGGATCTAAATGTTGGGGAATGAGAAAGTGTGACCAACAGAAAATACATGTCACTAAAATGAAAATGCTGCGCTGGTCTGGAGGTGTTACTCGGTTAGATAAAATTCGGAATGAGTATATCCGAGGTACTTTTAAAGTTGCAGATATACACCATAAGATGCAGGAAGGCAGATTACGCTGGTATGGTCATGTAATGCGCAGAAACGAACACCACATGACGAGACGAGTGATGGATATAGACGAGGGCAAGAGAGGCAGAGGCCACCCACCAACCAACTGGACTAGAACCACCTCCAAGGACATGACGGCGCTAGGCCTAACGCCAGCAAAGACTAAAGATCGCAACAAGTGGCGATCATGTATCAGGAGGGCCGACCCCAAATAGGGAATGCGCCAGGAGAATGATGATGATCTTTAAATTATACCTTGGACACTATCTACTCACTACGTAACATGCAATAAGTCACAATGAGTATCAATAATTTCCACGCCGATTGTACGCCGGTCAAATTTATCGGCGGCGGCGGCGTGGAAAAATTGTCGGCGGCGGCGCGGCGCACACCTCTAGACTGCTATAATAATTTAAAAAATCAAAATATTTTTTTTGCCGCTGGTAGGTATAAGATGGTACTTCGCAGATGGCACCACCGCCTTAAGATAGGTTATGCCGCGCACGACTTTGCACTTTGGAACTATCGGGGATTCGACACGAATACGTAGTCTAGAGGTACTATTCCATTTATTATTGAGTCGCGAATGGCAGTCAATACTCACAATCTCCTAAATCATTAGGTACAATCATCCGACAATACGACATGTTGTGTCCATTCCACACAAAAAGACGGAAACGCGCCTCCGGCATAAATTGTGTGCGTAGGGCAATGGGCCCCGCGCAAAGTTACACGGGCACTAGCTCGTTGGAAAATGAGTCGTAAGGCGTTGAAATAAGGATGTTGGGAAGCGAATGGGAGTAGGTGTGTCGGGTGTGAATTTTGCAAAACTGTGCCATGGACGAAGTTAGTATTAATCGTAGTAATGCTCTCGTGTCCGTGCCAAGAAAAAATAGTAAATAATTATAAAACACTGTAAATTTTATAGTTTTAAGTACAAATAGTATATATTCGCTACCGCCTAGTATATTTCCTTTGGTTATGATTATTGCCTTTTACAAAAAATAAAATATTTTTTTGGTATTCATTTATGGGGTAACACATTTGTCTGTACAGCTCTTATCACGATAATCGATACTATAAATACATACGTAATTTAAAATGGTGGTCATATACATTAACAGTTGTTTAGATACTACATTCACATTAATATGATTAATGAATAAATACAAAATTAATTGTTAGCACTAAGAAGGCGAATTAAGAAAAATGTACGTAACTTTTATTACAAATACGAGGTTTGATTTTTACGCCATCTACCCATGCGCTACTGAACTAACATAAGCCCAGACGTAAATGAACTGCTTGTATACAAAGATCACAGATGGCGGTATAATCGTAAAGTTAAAAAAGTTTCCTGTTCATTATTATTGTTTGTTATACGAATCAACAGATCGAATTAGCCGTATTTTCAAAGTCATATGAAAACTTATACCTTATTAAGAACGTTAATTAATCATGTTTTTCTGATAATTTAATTCTAATCATGAGCTAAGTGACGTAAAGTGTAAAAAATAAATCACAATTCGATACAGCATTAGCAATAAAGTTAAAAAGTTAGTTATCGTGTATACAAGCCAAACATGTTGTTATTTTTGGCCGCTCCAAACAAGTCAGGTTGGCCGAGTGGTCTAAGGCGCCAGATTTAAGCTCTGGTTCCCGAGAGGGAGCGTGGGTTCGAACCCCACACCTGACAAATCTTTATTGTGGTTTTTATTTTTTTATATTTTTAACTGATTTATGATTGTTTACAAAATATCTTCTTTTTTTCCCATCTTTTATATTTATTAATGTTACTGTGATTAGAACTCCTACATTCCATTGAATAAGAATTAGAACGCCTATAGCTTTATAAGGCGCAGTCGCGCCCACACATAGAATACTGTTCCCATCTATGGGCAGGGGCACCCCAGTACCAGCTTCACCCTCTGGACCGCATCCAACGAAGAGCGACTCGAATTGTCGACTGCCAGCGTATTTCGAATCTCCTTGGCGCTGCGTAGAGATGTGGCCTCGCTCTGCATTTTCTTATTTTTCCGTCTGAGGCTGTCAACACCCAATGTCCTTGAAATTGATGTTACTTAAACAGTTTTTTAAGAAAGACTATTTGTTTTAGTCAAGTAAGAAAAATATATGTTCATATTAATTATATTTCAAAGACCGTGGTGGTTGTACTCGATACATGATTGAACGAAATCGGCTCGATAGAAAATAATTGCAAAGATTGGTCTTAAAATCACAATTAAACGGTTTTATGTCTTTATTGTTTTGACTTATGGGTCTGCAATTAAAATCACAATTTCAAAACATTTATATCTAAACCTTGGTCGAGTTAAATATTACACTAATAATCCACTATTTTTTATTTAAATATTTTTCTTATTATTCCCTTGCCCAGGCCCAGTAACATGCGACAGTGCTATCTCATTTACTCTGATACAAATAGACAGTGTGCGCGCTTTAGGTATTGACAGCCTCTTAATGGGCATTTAATGGGCCTCTTTCTTTGCCTTTCGTTTTGTTACATGCTGTATATCGCAGAATTTTCAAATTTATAATTGGTAAATACATATTTTAGGTAAGGTCACTGTGGGCAAGACCGTCTACAAGGCAAGTCCGTCAACACATTATAACTCTTGAATTAGAAAGCGTTTGCCGCTTTGGCGTCGAGTTTATAAGTCAGTTTTTCGCGCTAGTTCCCTCACTCTAAAACAGATGGCGCTGTGACAACGAACTTCAGAGCAATCCGCGTAAACAAGTCATTACGTGTATGGAACTCGAAGTGATAGTGCGACAGTCTTTGCAAATAAAATTGTTAAAAATAGTTTGTGACAAGATTTTGCACCAGAACTCGACTACGTAAGTAATATAAGACCCGGCAATCTTTATTATGTGTTTAAATTATAAGATATTGGCTTAGTTTTGTAATTATACGTTCCATCATTCATCACATTAAAATTTTGCTAAGTTGGAAAGTCCGTCTACTATGCACAAGGAAAGTCCGTCATATGCCGGACTTTCCTTGAATCAGAGGTTACCAACTGTTAAATGGCTTCAATATTATTTATTACGATTTTATAAGGTTACTACAGATACGCATCTTTACGACATTGCGCATGATGTTTGTGTTTTGTATTTATTAACAATTTTAATCTCGAAACTAGTCAAGAAATGTGTTCTTTATCCTCAGCACTATGTAACCGAAAATACAAATAAGAAAATACCTATTAAGTAAATAAATGAATAAATATTGGCCGCAAGCTAATCATAGCTTAGCTTTTACTATTGATGCTAGGCGACGACATATAGAAACTCATATAGATAAATATATAAAAAACAAACATGACTGAAGGAACAAATATCTGTGTAGGTTATACAAGCAAATGCCCCTACCGGTATTCGAATCCATGACCATCACCTTCATATGTTATATTATTATACCTATGACACATATTATTACCCTTTTTACTCCTCTTGAATTTTAGAATACGGTTGTACAGTCATATTTTCTTGATAGTTTTGAAGATTAAAATCACTGCAGCCATACGAGTCCATACGTATTTTTTATTTCTGAACATTTATTGTATTTATCGTGATTTAGGCGATTTGCCTACACCGTGATACAAGGTTACGCGCCACGCCAACGCTGTACCGCGTGTGCCACGCCGCTATGTGACGTGGGTTCTTCGCCTTACTTATCCTGAAAATTTACGTATGTAGGGTACCTACTTGTGTTATGGAGTTTGATTTGCCAATCACTATTTGATTTAAACTTGCTACTACTATGAGCTTATTTATGTAACCCTCTTTGATCTCCGTAAATTTAAAACAACGAGTAAATTTAAAATGACTATTGGTATTTTATTTGAGAAGAAAAAAAATAAGTACGTATAATTATTTTCCAAAAAAGGTTTACCACCCCATTTACGTAGTATATGCCGGACTTACCTTTTAATAAGAAAAATTGTGTTTATTTCGAATCTAAACCCTATATTAACAAGTTTAGAGTACACTTTTCATTGTCTGGTTTCATTCTTTGTAAGGATTCTAATACGAACACATAAGCACCCATAGTATGGCTGATAACGTTACTAGACGGACTTACCTTAAACTACACGGGAAGTCCGTCTACTCGCCGAATTTTTAAAAATACTATTGTTTTTGCTTAATTAATGATTAAAATGATCTGTCACTATAGCTTAATTATTATATATGAAATTCTTCATCGTATGTGATTACAAGCGGTCACGTAAGTGAATAATTAACGGAGCTAGAATACTCCAATGTAAAAAATAAATAAAGTATGCCGGTCTTGCCCACAGTCACCTTATATCTATTAATAGTACTATTATTATTGGTATTACCCTGACGCGGCGATGGCGTATTTCCCCAAGGACATTGCTTACCTAATGTGCAAATTGTGTAACGGTTAATGTGACGTCATCTACATCATGTTACGCAATCTGCATACAAGCATCAACAGACATCACAGCTATAGGGAAACTTGAATTTGGAACTTATTACATGTGAATACGATACATTATTGAATGAGATATCTAATGGCTGTTACGCTTTTTATGCGGTGGGCTGGTGGAGTATGTTTCAATGAAATGACTCGCTAGACTTCTTGGGATTTGGATTACGGTTTGTTTGCAATGAATCTAGGTATATCCAATATCGTCCCGTCCTAGGTAAACAGGGTAGACCGAGGCGAATCGGATCACAGGGTGAACGGCTCAGGTTGAAAAATCCGTTGAAATTAGAATATTGCATTGATATGAGCACACTAAAATAGCCCCGTAAATTTCTCCTCGCCTGCGACGGCAGTCATAAGTAATATTTTAAATATCACCAATGTGTTTAGTTTGATCCGATTAGCCCTATGATCCGATTCGCCCCAATCTACCCTATATATGTTACGACATATGTACCTATATAATTTTACAGCGAAACTGTCATTCAATTAACTATGTATAGGTACTTTTCTTTATGTATGTATGTATATACTTTTTTGTACATAGAAATAACACGAAAAAGAAAAACACAGTTACAGAGTAAATTAAATACAACAAAGGCGAACTTATCCCTGTATAGGATCTCTTCCAGTTAACCTTTGAGGTAATGAGTCTTTATGCAGTCAATTGTACATATGTATCGCTGTTTAGTCCGCATTAGTATTAAGTCTGCCATTTGTACATACTCGTAGTTGTACCTACATTAAAGTTTTAATAAAAAAATTAAAGTATATATATATAATTCAATTAATAACTATTAAATTTTAAATTAATAAAACCCCTACGCACACAAAAGCCATCATAAGTACATCTTACATACCATATAAATATACCTATATACTTTCTAAAATATGTACTCAAGGCATTTTTATCAAACATAGCTATATAAGAACTATCGCAAGGAAACTCGCTTTTACGCAAAAAAAATCGCATCGAAATAGGTCCATCCATTTGAGAGCTACGGTCACAGAAAGACATTGACGTCAAACTTATAAAACCCCTCTTCTTGCGTTGGTGGTTAAAAAACCGGACTAGTGCGAGACGGACTCGCCCACCGAGGGTTCCGTACTTTATAGTATTTGTTGTTATAGCGGCAACAGAAATACATCATTTGTGAAAATTTCAACTGTCTAGTCACTGACATAATACCATGTGTCTAGTTATCACGGTTCATGAGAAACAGTCTGGTGACAGACAGACAGGCGGACGGACAGCGGAGTCTTAGTAATAGGGTCCCGTTTTCCAATTTGGGTACGGAACCCTAAAAAGTTTAAATCGAAAATTTCTGCTATCGCTCCTCTATAAGTAGGTACGTTCTCTGTCTTTCCCGTACACGGCACAATGGTGTCCCGAACATTTGGGAAGCTTTGTGCGACTTTTAGAGGCCGTTTCAACTATTTCATGGAATCTAGGGTACAGCGACCGGATGCTGCCCGTACCCGTGTCTGACCCGTGCCATATGTTACCTAGACAGCCCTGCCAGCATTGCCAAGGTATAAGCATGTTGAATTGACTATTAACCACTACAAATTGAATAACCATCACAAATAAAAAGCGCAATAGTAACTTTTGCAGGAGTACAGTTATATAATAAATTACCTGATACTATAAAATTGCACGCAATTTTAAAATATTTAAAAATAAATTAAAACACTATATCCTAAATGACGAAAGTCTACTGAGTTACCTACTGTTTCACTATGTAAACCTTGTTTGTGCAACTTGCCCGTTGAAATTCTACGTCTACCTCATTTTTAGGGTTCCGTAGCCAAATGGCAAAAAACGGAACCCTTATAGATTCGTCATGTCCGTCTGTCTGTCCGATTATGTCACAACCACTTTTTTCCGAAACTATAAGAGCTATACTGTTCAAACTAAGTAAGTGGATCTATTCTATGAACCGCATTAAGATGTTCACACAAAAATAGAAAAAAAATAACAATAAATTTTGGGGGTTCCCCATACTTAGAACTGAAACTCAAAAAATCTTTTTTCATCAAACCCATACATGTGGGGTATCTATGGATAGGTCTTCAAAAATGATATTAAGGTTTCTAATATCATTTTTTTCTAAAATGAATAGTTTGGGCGAGAGACACTTCCAAAGTGGTCAAATGTGTGTCCAAAGTGGTAAAATGTTGAACAACATCTAGTAAGTAGATTTTTTTTAATACGTCATAAATGGTACGGAACCCTTCATGGGCGAGTCCGAATCGCACTTGGCCGCTTTTTTTAATTTTTAATTTTTTTTAATTTTTAATGTGTAATTTCTGGATCTCTCGAACTTATATTTTGTCATTATGATAATTACTTTAATTACAAACCATGTAATTTTAGTGATACTGCATGCTTTAGTACTTAGAAATAAATCTGTAATATTATTGTTTACGTTTATCGTATTATATTAATGCATGTTTGTTGAACCAAACATTTGTAAAACTTAAATACTTTATCTACGCAATGTATAAATAATAATTACGAAATGTATGTACCTATTCATCAAATTTTATAGAAAAATGTTCCTCATATAAGTGAAATGTTAATGTTCTTTTTGAGAAAATAAAAATATTCTTTAACCCGAAATTGAACCAGAAACCGCAACGGACGGCTACAGTTTACGGTTCAATTTGTGATGGACTAATGGTTAATTGTCAATTGCATTAACACTGGGTGGGTGCAAGGAAATGCCGTGCTAACAGCCAGACTGCCTAAAAAACTACACTTTTACTTCTGGCAGACAGAAATAAGATAGGTATGAACAAATTGAGACAAAAGTATTTTTTTTGCGATGATCAATAACATAATTTTCTCATCAAACCAATGACGAAATTATCATAATCAATCAAAAAAAGTCATCAAATTGTCAACATTATCGAATCCTCTCATCTGAATCTAATCAACTGCGCAATTTCTGTATACAAACATAAATAATATCGGAAAAGTACCAGATTGCGTCCCTAGTTATCTTCCTGACTCGACCAAATTTTATTTACTATTAAAACAACCTTATAAAATTAGGCATAAAGTTCAAATCGCCGTGTACATTAGCTACATTCTATAATAACTGTATCAGTCGTACACGCACACATGCATAGTAAATATTGAATGAAGTGCGTGTACACATACGATACGCACACACGCGCACTTTCAAATATAGAATGCGTTTATTCATAATGTTTAGAACGATAAATTAGCAGACAAACATGTTTGTTGTGACGCAGTATTTTTTTCAGGTGTGGAAATTTCAGGTTCGAGTTTTTTTAGGTTGGTTGAATTTTTTTTTGGTTCAGCAAGGAGAATTCGTAGATACTAGTACTAATTGGAACTTAACATACATAATACCTATAAATTGTTTAAATTATTAAAGTTAACACAAAGAAAGAGCGAGCTGCAAAAGTTTAGTTTACCTAAGTAAAGCCTGACCAGGAATATATGATCATTGTCAAGGGGGCGCTGTCATTCTCATGTATAGGGTGACAGTTCAGTTTAGTATGAAAAAATTAGTTCCAATGAAATTATGCAATATGGCGCGTGATCATATATTACTGGTCAGGCTTTACCCACCCAGTAGGTATGTAGGAACTTTTGTGCTGTGTGACAGTGACGGAAGGGTAACTACGGAACCCTACACTGAGCATGGCCCGACATGCTCTTGGCCAGTTTGTTTAAACATATTTTGTCAATTACATTTGAATAATAGTCGCATCTAGACAAAATACTCATTCGAGTCCATTTTGGCCTACATTTGGAAGACGGCCCGATTCGATGAATGATTAACACATGTTTAAGATCTTGGAAATATATTTAAAAGATCGATAACTAAACGACATAATTGACGTTTATTTTGATTCCGCTATGATCCCAATAAGATCTATCTACAATATTTCTAGCGTCAAAGTGACATTGGTTGTCCGAATCGAGCTGCTTCTATCAATTATACGACTTATAAACGATATCTAGGATACTTACAAAAGTGCAAGCCTTTGAAGAGCCGGAGGCCTACCGCGAACCACGTTCGACGTGTTGCCTCTCTGTCGCACTTGTAAATTCGTACGTAAGCGTGATAGGGAGGTAACACGTTGAACGTGGTTCGCGGTAGGCCATCAGAGACGAGTGGAACTCGACGCGAAGCCACCTGCGGTCATAAGCTACAATTTTGTCGGAGGGGTGCTGACTTGCGGTGAGTGTGGCCGTACACATTGACAGCCACCTGAGAGCTCTTGATCGTCGCTCTCACTAGCCAGTACAAAATCAGTCGCCCGAGACCGAAACCGGATGGGACGGGATGATGATGATCTAGGCATGACAACTCGATAACAATGATAGACAGATAAGTACCATCTTCAAACATTACAATTCTAAGATACTTCTAAAATTGCACCATATTATAGCATGGTGTTACGTAACTATGTGTTAATAACCTGCTAATTTCTTTTACATGAGCTTGCTACCTAAGTACGGGTACCTACTTACTGGTATACAAACAACACATACCGACATGACTCACAAATTCTCCGAATATGGTGTTCTCGCAAGAAACACCTGGACCCGGGTACGTCCTTAAACTACGTCCAAAAGAGAGATGGCATTGTGAATGTCATCTCGCTTTACGTGGTAAGGCACAGCACAGCGGATGTCATTCCAGATCTAGAGCAGAGCCCAACTGGGGAAGTACCTCCACCTTACAGAAAACCGCAGCCAACTAGACCCTACTCATAGTGTTGTGTTCCTGCCGGTCAGTAAGGTTGCCAGAGCTCAACGAGGGGGGGGTTAGGATCGGCAAAGCGCATGTAACTCCTCACTATTTTTGATTTTTGTCTCCCACAACACAAGCCTTATTGAGCTTACTGTGGGACTTAGTATTTTTTTCATAATAATATGTCCTATAATATACAATGTATTCATTTATTTGTTACACCTTTTATTTTTAACATGATTATAATTATTATTTACTGGGGTCTGTGCCCAAAAGCAAAATGGGAGCCTCTGTTCTATAACAAAAAAACTAAAGACCTATTTTAACGACTCCACCTATAGAGACCTATGTGTGTCTTAGACAAAAGATAATGGTTCCCCCAAGGTCGTATGCCGGGGGTTCATTTGCTGTGGGTGCGACGAGCCTCGCCCTGGTGACGTCAATTGGTTTTGGGCATGACCTTAGGTGATCCCTAGCCTACCTATCTATATTGGAGACTTAATGAATAGAAACGCCGCAAAGGGGCATACATTGTATTGTACTTAAAATTTGAGCTGCCCTCCCCTGCCTGAACCTGCCTACGCCCATGCCACTCAAGCTTTTCTTTAGCATATTCTGATATCTAATTCTAGTTGATACTGATTACACAGAAAAATATAAGTTGTTTTTTTTTTGTTCCCGAAACCCAAAACTTACATTACGGGCATTTTTTTCACTAATATTCTACACTTTTGGGAATTCGAACTACAGATTGGGGCAATTGAACATTCTATTCTGCAATAGAGGTTTAAAAACAAAGCATGTATATTGCTGCTCGTTTACCAAAAAAGCCTTGCTTTACACTAGTAAAAAATAATCCCTCTTCCTTAAACAGGTGAAAACCATAGTCTTGCAAAGTGTTCAATAGCGAGAGAGTGGACTGTAATTCGAAAAAGGGGGGCGATAGGGAATGAAATTTAGGGGTCGGTTGAGCAAGAAAGTTGTGTTGCGATGAAATAAATTACTGAGTTGAGCTTGAGTGTAAAAGAACAGTGTAGGGCGAAGTTACCTTCCAGTCCGGGAGTTGTGGAGTGAAATCGTCGGTCGCCGCTGAAGACCGCTGGTGGCGATTCCGGCTGTCCTTTGTCGCAAGCTAGAAGTAAGCTTAGAACCGTTACCTTGAGTCATCCAACTTAGACCTCGGATTTTCCACTTCACGGATGTGCACGGCGTCCTTCGGCTACACAACACTGATACTAAATATGTGCTAATAATGTTACTGGTAGTAGTGCTTTGGGTCAACGCGAAAATAATAACGAGAATAGCGGAACGATGTGATCTCGTGGTAGGTTCGTGACACACTGGCTCTGTCAACTGTATGACAGGGCAACAGTTTGTCTTTTGAATATTTGAATGTCAACTGTGACATGGTGTTGCCACAGTGAATACAGAAAGTATATTATTAAGGCGTAACTGAACACAAAGTAAGGACTCTAAGCGCGAAGATCTTCGTGTATTGCCCGTCATATCCTGCCTCTATTCGATCTCATGCGCATATTTGTATTGCTGTCCCGCTCACGCTCGCACAGTAGTATTTATCGTTAGCGGCGGGACAAAAATATAATTGGCTACTTGACAGTTTTTTAGGGTTCCGTAGTCAACTAGGAACCCTTATAGTTTCGCCATGTCCGTCTGTCTGTCTGTCTGTCTGTCTGTCCGAGGCTTTGCTCCGTGGTCGTTAGTGCTAGAAAGCTGAAATTTGGCATGGACATATAAATCAATAAAGCCGACAAAGT
Source organism: Cydia pomonella (assembly GCF_033807575.1). Classification (NCBI taxonomy): domain Eukaryota; kingdom Metazoa; phylum Arthropoda; class Insecta; order Lepidoptera; family Tortricidae; genus Cydia; species Cydia pomonella. Next base: position 2,005,891 of record NC_084718.1, on the reverse strand, counting down.
GGTACAATAAAATCTAAAAATTTAATTTTTTTTAGGGTACCTCCCCTACACGTAAAGTGGGGGTGAAATTTTTTTTTCGCTTCAACCCTAGAGTGTGGGGTATCGTTAGAAAGGTCTTTCAAAACTAATAGGGGTTTTCAAGAAACATTTTTTGATAAAGTGAATATATTCGGAGATAATCGCTCCGAACGAAAAAAAAAATGTGTCCCCCCCCCTCTAACTTTTGAACCATAGGTCAAAAAAATATGAAAAAAATCGTGAAAGTAGAGCTTAAGAAAGAAATTAAATGAAAACTATAGCAGACATGATCAGTTTAGCTGTTTTTGAGTTATCGCAAAAAGTTTCCCCTTCATAGTAAAAAGACTTACTTTAATTAGGTACTGATTATGCAAATTTGCCTATTTGTTTAACTCGGATGAAAGGTACCGTTTCATCCCTTGGTTAACAATTTACTATAATTTAAGCTCCAGTTTAGCTAATTGTGACGGAAGAGTAACTACGGAACCCTACACTGAGCGTGGCCCGACATGCTCTTGACCGGTTATTGTAAATAATGTCAATCGATCTTAGGACTCATGGCATTTAAGCAACACAAAGGTCAGAAATGAGAGTTAGTCTGACGCTCGCACTCGACGATTGAAACGCCTCTAACAAAATGATAATGTAATGTGACGTCACATTACATTCGTCTGTCCTAAATGTAGGGATTGTAGGGAAGATCAAGAAAATTGCTATTTTGACCGTGAAATATTGCGTTTATGTATATAGTTGTCATGCAATTTATTTCTCAAGAACACTTAAGGAATCGAATGGTATAATTTTCTTTTTTATATTTGAAAGTAATAAAAAAAATTGAGGCTTCGAAGCCTTGTATTTTTTATCTCATTCTCAATATGTCTTTTTAAATTCCACTTTTTTATAATGAATGGCCCATTTTCTATCACTTTAGCTAAATTTTGTTATAATATTCAACATGTGTCAAGTACCCAATTACGCGAGTACGATAGAGATGGCGGGTGGGTCAATGTACAAAACTCTTGCGGATTAGCGTCCATACTTTATTATAGTATAAAACTCGCACTCGTGCATAACAATGTGAACCACAACCTGAAACTGATATGATAAGACAACGTGGGGCGCGCGTGCTGTCCACACACGTGTTGTGTACGGATGTGTGTTATCTAGTACAGACACATGAGCTGAAGCCTATGTCAATAGGTAATCTCCACGTAGGCCATAACACTTCACAAAGAGATAACAGTAACGAGATCGAATAATAATAACGAATAACAAATAATTGGACCACCTTAATGAATGCTCGGGGTAACTCCAGCCAGCACTTCCTGCAGCAAGGACTAGGAAGGGGAGACTACAAGGAGGAGGCGATGTTGATACAAAATAGCACTGATTCGACCTAAGAGGCAGCGAGTCGGTGGAGTATGTCAGCTTCACATCACACCGGCTAAGCCTCAACCGCGAAATCAAAATTCAAAATTCAAAAATTCAAAATTCAAAATTCAAAAATTTATTCTGCAAGTAGGCCTCAAGGGCTCTTTTACAAGTCAATACAGCATTTATAGTAACATCATATAGTGACATGAAAAATACATAACAACATTTATAAATACAACAGCTAATACCTGGGTAAACATTACATAATAATAATCTTAAAATAAATAATTAATACAATACAATAGAGATATATAGTCTCTATAGTTAAAAACACATTAAATCTGGAGATGTAAAAGGTCCCCAATGTCAGAGTACTAATACTAATAAAATTTGGAGGTGTAAAGTCTCTCCAAGTGTCAAAATAAAATTTATACTAAATAAATAAACCGCGTCTGGACTGTTAAACTAGCAGTCTCATAAACTAATGCTACATTCTGTACATAACTAGTATGTACCAAGTCAAGTATATTATACAATATGACAGAGACGTATAGTCTCCACGGTAAATACATTAAGTTTGGAGATGTATAAGGTCCCCACGGTCTGAGAAAAATAATAATACACAATAATAAGGTTTGGAGGTGTAAAGGTTCTCCAAATGTCAAAGAAGAAAAAAAATAAAAAATTGTTAAATCTTAAAGGACTTTATATTCTTATGCGTATACATTATCACATCTAGTATGTATTGTGAAGCTACTGTGAGAATATCTATTTCCTTGAATCGTTCTCTCAGTGAGTCACGAGAAGCCATGTTATAAATAGATCTGATTGCCCTCTTCTGAAGAACGAAGATGGTTTCTATGTCAGCTGCTTTGCCCCACGCCAGTATGCCATAAGACATAATACTGTGAAAGTAACTGAAGTAAACTAGGCGAGCTGTCTCCACGTCAGTAAATTGCCTGATTCTTCTTACTGCACCCCAGGCACCGCTGGTGTGATGTCGTGGAGGCGGACCTGCGTCGGCTGAATGCCAATTCATGGCAGGAAACCGCGCTGGATCGGGACAGGTGGCGTTCTCTCGTTTCGGAGGCCAAGATTCTTTTTGGATCGCTGAGCCAAAGCAGTTAGTCAGTTAGTTAGTTCTTACTGCATACGCGGCAGAGCTCAACCTTTTCGCCAGGGCAGATATGTGAGGGGCCCATTGCAGTTTATTATCTAAAGTAAGGCCCAGAAAAACCGTATTCTCGACAAGGTCCAGCGCTTCGCCATTTAATGTGATGATAGTTTCAGATTTTCTTACATTCGGCAGCGAAAATTTGACACATTTCGTCTTTTTCGCATTAAGAAGTAAGTTATTTGTTTCATCATCATCATCATCAATCAAACAAAGTACGCTCGCACACCGGCTCATTAGGCAACAACCCAGCCTGCCCGAGACACCGGAGCACCCAGTAGATAGGACTGGAGTGTAGGGTTTGCAGTCAGGGTAGTAGGAGAGACGGGAAAGTTTTAGCCGACCCGAATACAAGACATCGTGAAGTCAGCATGGGGTAAATAGATACTATACTTGGAATAACAAACAATTGAACCACTTTAGCGGAAAAAAAAAACAGATTTACAAAATGGTACGCCATCATAGTATGGTCTTTTCAGCAGTTCCTCTTCACCAAATGCCGCATTATGTCTCGTCTAGTAGGTACAGACACATGAGCTGAAGCCGGTGTCAACTGTCAATAGCTAATCTACACATATACTATAACTCGTTCACAAACAAATATCAGTAGTGAGATCGAACAATGAACCACCTTAAAGGGAAAAGAGTCTTTTCAGCAGTTAACAAATAGATAAATAAATTGGGCATTCTTACACAAATTGACTAATCCCTACAGTATAAGCTCACGAAGACTTGTGTTGTGGGTACTGAGGAACAAATATCCGTGCTCATCACATGAATAAATGCACTTATCGGGATTCGAACCCAGAACCATCTGCTGCGGCATGAACCAAACTGCGAACTTCCGTGTTCAGTAGGCCCATGTTGCGGAAAGTTTCTGAAAAGTTTTCAAGTTCATTGGTTGTTCATCTTTTTACACAGGCAGCCTTTGGGTCAGCTATACCCAAAAATCGTATAATGCTCTGCGAGTGGTGTACAACAATGCCTTCAGGGTGCTGGTTGGGCTGCCTAGGTTCTGCAGCGCCTCCGCCATGTTTGCGGAGGCTCGAACCGACGGCTTCGCAGCAATTATACGCAAGAAAGCGGCCTCCTTACTACGTAGAACCAGGGATAGCACAAACAGCATTCTGAAGATGATTGCGGATCACGTTTGTAGTCCCATAATGATAAGTCTAATTAAATTAATTAAGTCTAATATAACTTTTAAATATTAACATTAGTTTTTAAGTCTTATCTTATGTAATACTAACAAAAAATGGGATCACTGTAATCTCGAAATAAAGAATTGATTGATTTATTGATTGGAAATTTCTGGAAAATTACACAGGTAAGAAAACTTTGTCATCAATTTTCCTGATTTATTTAGAAGTGGAAATTTCGTAATTTTGGAAACATTCCCACGGCACACCAGTAAGTAGTTTTAAATAACTATTATTCCAGCTATTTTAAAGTAAAATGGCAGTGGAAAAGAAACGTTTTTTTATGATATAAGAGGCAGACGAGGAGGGAGCGTAGAACTGAAAATTAACCTATTCACTAGGGTATGAATAAAGGTGAAAAACGTAATGGTCGTTGGAAGGTCATTTGACTCATTTGTTCACTTATATATGAGGAATATAGTCAACAATGTTTCAAAACGGCTATCATTATACTCTTTTTCAGTGTTCAATGGTTCAAATAATGTTTCTGTGTATCTAGGTAACAATAGAGCTGAAATATACAATAAAAACCGGCCAAGAGCATGTCGGGCCACGCTCAGTGTAGGGTTCCGTAGTTACTCTTCCGTCACAATAAGCTAAACTGGAGCCTAAAGTATAGTAAATTGTTAACCAAGGGGTGAAACGGTACCTTTCACCCGAATTAAACAAATAGACAAATTTGCATAATCAGTACCTAATTAAAGTAAGTCTTTTTACTATGAAGGGAAAACTTTTTGCGATAACTCAAAAACAGCTAAACTGATCATATCCGCTATAGTTTTCATTTAATGTCTTTCTTAAGCTCTACTTCCACAATTTTTTTCATATTTTTTGGACCTATGGTTCAAAAGTTAGAGGGGGGGGGACACAATTTTTTTTTCTTTCGGAGCGATTATCTCCGAATATATTCACTTTATCAAAAAATGTTTCTTGAAAACCCCTATTAGTTTTGAAAGACCTTTCCAACGATACCCCACACTCTAGGGTTGAAGCGAAAAAAAAAATTCACCCCCACTTTACGTGTAGGGGAGGTACCCTAAAAAAAATTAAATTTTTAGATTTTATTGTACGACTTTGTCGGCTTTATTGATTTATATATCCATGCCAAATTGCAGCTTTCTAGCACTAACGACCACGGAGCAAAGCCTCGGACAGACAGACAGACAGACAGACAGACGGACATGGCGAAACTATAAGGGTTCCTAGTTGACTACGGAACCCTAAAAAAGGTTCTACGAATAGAGTTCAATCACCTCGTCTAATGATCATTAGTTTCTTTTCAGGCGCTAATTTTAGCAATGACGTCATTTGGTAGATACCTACGCTTTTCAATCAGTTTAAAAGTGTCGTTACCAATATTTGCGCAAATTATCATGAACATTTGAAAACATTTTCTTCCTGAAATCTTAAACTTTTCAAATCTTTTATAGTGATAGTGCTTATTTCATGTAAAAATTAAAAGATGAGCTTTTGAAAGGTTTCAAAAACTTGGGGTAGTGTGGGAAAAAAGGCGAAGACCTGAAATTCCTGAAAATTTGGGAAACATCCACACCACAGAATATTCAAAGAAATTCACAGTCGAGATCGGACTCGGGCATGAATGAAATGGAAATTTCCAGTGTCCCGTATTACCTCTTAAATGAATATAGGAAACAAACAATACAAAACTCTTTTCAACTGTACATAAACAAAAACATTACCAATGTGTGCGTCAACAATACAACCTATATCATCAGTAAACAAACCACCTATGTGTGCGTGCACACATGCACCAAGCTTGTGTGCGATGACGCACGCCGCCAGCCCGCCATCTTTAAATACCCCGCGCGCGCCCTCCGCCGCCAGTTTCACACAAGTGGGGAACCAGAAAACAACCTCTTAGAGTACAAGCAAGGATCTTCGTCGGCGTACGCCATGGGTACGTTGCACCAGCTGTTTGTAAACAAGGATTTTATCCTTGACCTGTTTACGTAGCTGATAATTTTTAATTCACTTTCGATAAGAGATTTTAGGTAATTTTAAGGATTTTTACATGATATTTCTGTTAAGTAATTTTTTAATAATATTTAAACTATACCCCATTTACTTTGTGATCAGGATTGCTAGAAATGACTTTAAGAACGTTAGGATGTGTATTTTTGCGACATAGATATGACGCAGTTATAATATAAATTTTTGTTTCTAACTTTATTTAGTACTAACAACATTTTTTGACTCCTTTAGGCGGGCCAGGGCAGATTCGTATTGAGACAGTTTCGTTTTTGGGCCCGAATCTGAGTAAGCCCGACTCTGTAGAGGCCAGATTCGCCATAGGTATCTTTCTGAACAAAACAATATCGACATACGACTTATGATATAGAAGTCACTTTCTTTTTAAAACAATTTCTGAGTAGGTCAGATTCGTATATGGTCCCGTGACATGACAGTAATACGTCTGATTGGTAATAAGTTGGGATCGGATTTATGCAGTTTCTTATCTCATCCGATTAGCAACGATTCGATTAAAATATTAAGCAGATTCTTTTAATGATGAATTCTGGAAATAACGCTTTCTTATTAGGACAGATTTTATGTATATTTAATTTCGAAAAGGCCAGGTACAATCAGCAGATATCTGAGAGACTGGCCACTTTAAGATTAAATATGATAAATTAATTAATAGATAGTTCTTAATGACAATGTCACAATGGTTATGTGATTTTCTGACCTACTCAGAATCCGGCATTATGAGAATCTGAAGAGCTAGGAATTTGAGATCTTAATAACCTGACATCTTAGGAACTTGGATAACTAATAAAATGCTCTATACATTATCGAACTTACTCAGAATCAGAATTAAATAGAAACTGGCAACATTAGAGTCATACTTACTCAGATTTTGGCCTAAAACTCAACTGGTTTAATACGAACCCGTCTTGCCCCGCCTAAAGGATCGCTATGACCTTGCCGTCGATTTGAGTAATTAGTTCACCGGGAGCGTCATTGCGTCACGTTCTTCCTTCAGTTAATTCAATTACTGCGCAGTTCAGATCCAATTTGCACTGATTTCTTGTAATGTTATAGAGTAATATGAGCCATAGTAACTAGTTGTTTCTAGTAAGTAACTAAGTGGATAGGTCTCCTGACGACCGTGACTAAGATAATTTGTTAAGTGGTTGGTTACTCAGGGGCATGCGTGTCACGAACGTATTAACAGGGACATACTAGAAATCCTTTGTAGTAAGGTATTGTTGGCTGGATGGTTACCTTAATTTATTAGAAGGTACATACTCGTACTTAACTTACAGTACCTAATCAAAACGTTTATTTTCAGTCTCAAAATTAAATAATTAAATATATTCAGATATCAGATTCTTAATTTAATATCGTGCAGCCTTAAAGTAAAATTATTTTTTGATTGTCTTCAAAACCAAATCCGTTATGCTTTGTAAACCTAAAAGAACATTATTAGTCACTAATTTAATTTATAAAAAATATATAATTTATAAAGTAAAATTGCTATAACTACACTTAACTCGGAAAAAAGAAACCAAAACCTACCTACTTTTATAGGTATTCTCAATAAAAACCTAACTCGGACACTACGCCAAACAAATTCATAATGACGTACGCAATTTCCGAAATAAAGCAACGGTTTATCCTCGCGCGTCACGCGTGCCAAGCATGTCTGGCGACGGCAAACACGTGTCTGCATAATTTGTCACCAACCGCCAATGCCTCACGTGTTGACTAATGTGACTAGTCGACTACTCTATGTGACGTTATCAGACAATCCATACCATACAGACATACCAATCGTTTAAAGACTAACGCCAAAAATAAACATGTATCTGAAAAATATGAAAGGAAGGTCAAGTTATTATTTCAATAGAATATGGGTATTTAAATTTCGATCGGTTTTTATAAACGTTTAACTTATGCCCGCGACTTCGTGTGTAGATTGATTTCGAATAAAGGAATAATAGGAAATAATTTTATATGCTGACTATTTCCCAGTCAACATTTGATAAGGATATTAATACCAACATTAAAATAAATAACCCAATAGAATTAATAATCTGACACGTTCATACCAACTGCTTACCTACTGTTCGGTTTTCCCATTTCATTGAAGGATAAAGTAATAATAGCAAAATAACTCATTGTCACAAAATAGTTTGTTACGTTATTCAATTTAGTTTTTCCTCATAATTATAATTACCACTCAATGTTCAATATCTCTTTCGTCACAAGTTAATTGATAGCATACGTTCAGCTCTAATTTTCTTCCGTGCTAACAAATCGTTTTCCTTTTCAGAAACGTTAAATTTAAAACCGTTAAGTAAGTGTCAAGAGTGGTCTCCGGATGCGCAGGGAGCGGAGACCACCGAGGTCCGCGAGGCGGGCCTCGTCGCGTCCACCTCGTCCGAGGAGCGCCTCCTGCGCCGCGTCGTGGGCCGCTGGGGCGCCGAGTGGTTGAGCTGACTCGGCACAGGGCCTAAGAACGCCGGTCCACAATGGCCGGCCGAACACCCCCTGCCGCCGCCGCGCTGGGGGGCCGCGCGCCCGGCGCTCCACCTCACCCTCCACCAATACGAGGACCTGGTGGCGAAGGCCGAGGCGCTGATAAGCCGAATCGTCGTCTCAGAAAACTATGACTCCGTTAATAATTTCCTGTCTCTTTACGACGCCTATATGGCTGCTCCGGATCAGTATCTTGAAGAGTTCTTCCCGAAGTACAATCCTCCGATCAGAGCGCATAAGCATACTTGTGTCGGTCTCGGGATGGAAGTCATCAAGCGTTTGAAAGTTTTAGAGAAGGACTTCCCCGGTATCAGCAAGTCTATGATGTTGATATCTTGCGATGAGAATATCCAGGACTTGGTGGACTACACCACCTCGTTCCCTGGACCTCAAGGGTTCCTGATCGAGACTGAGAAGGACCACGTGATGGCCGCTATCCACGTGAAGATCGACGGCAGACCGGGTATATTCCTGTCAGATCTGGGTTACCACATCTCCCGTGTCGTCACTGCTATGGCTGATCGTTGCTATCCACATACTGGTAAGTGTGTTATTTCTTATATCGATTTTTCTCTATTTTAACTTCCTAGGAGCTCATAATACAGTCCATGAAGACGTGATCGATATATAGTGAGACCCATTTCTTTATAAACGTCATCATAAATGTCATGAAACCTCTCTCCGGTGTCTTCAATCTGCTATTGGTAGATAACTAAATTAATATCTTGCTTGAGTCCTGCATGAGACAACGGCTTTCTACTGAAAGTGAGAAGATCCCTACACCTATATTATATTACTTTCTCACTCTGGCGTTGTAGCAATAACAGTTTAATTCGGAATGCAAATTTGAATTGACATAACTTTTGATCCTCTTTTTGCATTTCCGCCTAACCAGAATAATTAGTACAATCGAGGGTCGTAGAGGACTCACTACCTCGCCTATTTTTTACGTTCTAAAAGGTTAAATAATTCATGTTAGCAGGATTGTTCTTAAAGATTCTTCCTACAATCTTTCTGTTCTTCTTTCCAGGCTGGTTCACGCAGTCGGACGAGCCCCATTGCCGCAAGGACTACAACTACCAGTTCAACCTGCAGAACCCCAACTATGTGGAGTGGCACGAGCGGGAGACCAGGGGCGACAAGACCAAGGCCCAGGTGTCGCTCATGTATGTCGCCAAGCCGTATCTGACGGCTGTTGAGGTCACGGAGAAGAGGAACTTGGTGTGGGATCTTAGGTAAGAGGAAATTATGATCTCGTCATGAAGTAAAATAGCATTTCTTCATCCTCATACTTATTAAATTCCTTGTCAACCTAGAGAAAATCTCTTTTCTAACTCTTTCTATACTGGTCAACTTGTAAAAACTTCAAAGAATATTTATGACGTATTTTTAAAACCTTAATCTGTACGTTTTAGGAGTCTTCTAGCCAGGGATCCCAAGGGCCGTCTGACCGCCGGTATCTACTTCCCTCTGAAGCCCAAGACCCAGGAGTTCACCATGTTCTTCGATAGCAACAACGGCAAGCAGAGGAAGAAGCTCAAATTCCAAACCTTCTTGGAGCTTCAGAAGGTAATTCATTCTTGTTTTTTACCGAAACTTTTTTGTCGTGATTTTGGTATAAATAGTCTTTACAAAAGAGTTACACTGGAAAACGTTACATTTAATATTGAGCTTTACATTTTATACAGTACCGCAATTTTTTCGCCACTTAAATAAGTACTATAGTCTCACACGCTCTAATTAGTCTCAAAGATCTACCAATAGAAACGTACGAAAAGGCTATTTTTCATCGTCTTGATGACTGGAATTTTCTTTACATACCGTATGATAGACGTATTAGCAGAAATATCAATATAGTTCGCATCGAAGACAGCTATATGAGATACACAATATATACAAGGTATTTGACAGCCTGTTTGTAATAGTTGACGATTGCTAGAAATAATAATATATATTATGTGGCAACAGTTGGGTCAGTGTCAATTACTGGAACATTTAACATGCGGATGGCAACAGGATCGAGCTGTTAATCATGAAAAATATTAAATGGAATGGGATCTGGAAGTGGGATTATAAATTGCGATAAATCTCTGGCGCACATCCAAAACGGATGGAATCCCAATTCGGGCGGTATGACGTCAATGCTGTCTGGACTATCTTTGTAATAATCTGGTTTTAATCAGTTTGGTACCGGGTCTCCCAAAAATAATCGCAAAATACGAGTTTATTATAGAAAAGAAACCCACCTATATCTGTAAATATTTGGAAATTTAATACTCCCTAGTACCTAGGTTATTTTTTCGCAGCATCTTAAGGAATGAGAACCTTTTTCTTACCTGCACTTCTGATTTAAATATAAAAACACTAGTCATCCCATAGGCCACAAAAAACACAAAGCTCTGACCGAATCCAATTCGATCGAAATCTCACACACCTTTTTTCTTCAAGCTACTTGACATAACAAACATGTTTATAGACTGTGTTATCACTTATAACACGGATTACAGGTCACAAGTCAGGTTTTTGTCTTATGTTTAGATGCGCTAGGTTGTAAAGTAGATGTACAAAAATTTCTAAACATATATTTAACATCTTTTGAAATTGAAAATGTATTCCAAATAATTTAATACTTACTCGATACCGTTCGATGCGACAAGACATCATACGTCACTAGTCCTAACTGTTTACATTTGTAACATCTGAAACCAAAACTTCCTTCTAAACATACCACTAACGTTTCTATTCTTCCACAGATCCCCGACGAAGTGGTAGAAGAAGTGGACGAGTGCAACGAGCAGCTCCGTCTCAAGGACGGTGAGCTCCTTTCCATCCTCAAACGACTGGCCACCGTCGTCACCGACGAGGAGTACATGGCTGAAGTCCTGGCTGTTAACAACAAGATCGTACAGCTGTCTGCTGGACAGTAAACATACTGGCCGTTTAGAAAAAAAAAGAACATCTGGTCACAAGTCTCAATGCGCTGGCCGTCAAGAAATTAAAAAAAAATAACCGACTACAAGTAGGAAGAGATCTGAACAGTAAAATCACTGGTTGGAAAATTAAGAACGTGCGGTATTACCAACATGTTTTGTTTTTCTTGAGCCGTTGTTTGCAACATAAACTGCAGAAAGAACATCTGAAGTCAGTCATCAAGAAGTTTGAAATCTGCTCCGTCCGGAAAAGCTATGCTTCCATTTTACCACAAAATTTTCGAATATTTATGCTTCCACATTGCGAACATTTTAAAAACAAAATTTAGTATATGTCAATTATATCAGCGGCCTTATAGCAATACCAATGTTGTAGAGAGATTCTCTAAATTCAATATTTTATTAGATATGTACTAATGTTCATTAGTTTCATTAGATTCTTATTCATTTAGAGACCATTAGGGGTATGTAGTTACTAGTGTTTAGTAGTGAGACGTGTAAAACGATAAGGCTTATCGGAAAATAAAATTATAAAAAATTTAATATCTGTTTTGTTTTATTTTACATACACACTTTTCTTACTATATATCTTATAATGAATAAGTTTTTGGCAAAAATTTCATTTTTGGTACAAGCTTTTATCGCTGACTGTACTTTTCTTTCCACAGGCAACTAATACTCATCGAGACAATTCTAAAAACCCCAAAGACAATTAGGTTGCGTTGTTTTATCACAGAGTTCCTATGTCCACCTCTTGTCTCCATCATCAGATCAGCTCGACGGTACCATAATATTGCATTGTCACTCGACTTACATATGTATGCAAATTTTCAGCTTCATCGGAAACCGGGAAGTGGATCAAATTTAACTTGCAAGATTTGATTACAAGCAGAGAACGGTCAGGTGAAAGTAAATAAAAGCTTGTAAAAAGGTTAGTCTTATCTTACCTTATTACAAAAACAATAGGGACTTTTACTGCAATGTTCTGCCGCCAGAGTGCAGCACTAGCACCTATCGTAAGCTATAGAGTAACTTATACATACTGTGTCTTAAACTGTATTTTGAAAAGTTTCCACAGATAATAAAATATGGCATTAATGCATCAAGGCGGCTTGTTTACAAAGGGCCTACCGAGAAACGCGAAAATCTAAATTTAGTTATTATGCCTCTTTATCGCTCGAATATGCAAGAGTGATAGAGAGATTAGATAACGAAATTTCGATTTTCTTGTTTTGCGGTAGACCCTCAGATTGTGTTTTTTTTTTTTTTATTTATTTAGGATCACCAACAGACAATACATCAGAGAAAAAATAATCTGTAGCTTACATAACATTAAGGGTAGATGTTTGTCCAATTATAGGTAACCACAGCTTATTCCAGTATCTTAGGATGAACAATATAAGTACAGTAAGACATTTAGACTTAAGCTATTATGATGGATTGTGGTAATGGCGCCCTCTACGCAGAATTTTGCATAATATTCCCTATTAACCGGTAAAATATAACGCTTTCTTTTTTTTATATCACAGATACTACAAAATAGGGCAATTTACAGTCCAATAATCTAGCTTTTGTACTAATATTGTAAAATTGACAGATCGGTAGAACAGATGAGGTTGAAGTACTTAACAGATGGCGCCACCATACGTTTCAACTGTCAATGACCTAATAGTGTCATATTCCTTTTTCACCAACCACCAAAATCGTCAAGGTCATGTCAAAACCAATTCAACACCATAACAAGTTGTTCAATTAGAATCTGCCTCCTGGTTGTTGAATTTAATATTCCGTAGTTATTTCTGCCACTGATTCGGACATGCTAAAATTGGCTACCTGACAGTTTTTTGAAAAAAATGTTAATCAATCTTAATTTTCCTGAGGATCAAACTGATCAAATCTCTATATAGGATAGGACTCATGGCATTTAAGCAACACAAAGGTCAGAAATGAGAGTTAAAGTCTGACGCTCGACTCGACGATTGAAACGCCTCTAACAAAATGATATTGTCGGCACATCACATTAGTCTATCCTAAGCAAAGGAAGATCATTTTGACCCTGAAATATTGCGTTTCTGTATATAGTTAACATACAATTTATTTTTCAATAAACTGTAAGGAATCGAATGGAACCATTTACTTTTTGAAAGATAAAAAAAAAATCTTTTTTGGAGGTTTTGGAGCCTTGTATTTTTTATAATGTCAATATGTCTTTTTAAATTCCACTTCTTTATAATGGATGGCTCATTGTCCATCCATTTAGCTAAGTTTTGTATACGCACGTGTAACTTAGTCCTAGGCAGGCAATCCACAATTATCACAATCGATACTAGGTAAAAGCAGTCCTGTCATAAGCATTATTTATTTAACAGCGAGCCATCCTCACATAGGTACTTCCTATAGGTACCACAGTATAGTATTATGATACCTATACATAATCCGTATACACTTCTATTATGTACGCACGTATACCTAGTCCTAAAATAGACTTCCAGAAGACTACAAAAAGCAGAGACGCTTTCCAGATAGATTTCCGTACATTGACCTACCGAGCTGCCTGTTGCTATCTCTATTACACGCGCATAGTTATATTGCTGTCCCGCCCATGATGCCGGTTGTCACTGTGCGAGTTTGACAGCAATATAACAAAATAAATATAACAAATAAATAAATATTATAGGACATTATTACAAAAGTCCCTCAGTAAGCTCAATAAGGCTTGCGTTGAGGGTACTTAGACAACGATATATATAATATATAAATGTTTAAAAATACTTAAATACATAGAAAACACCCATGACGCAGGAACAAACATATCATCACACGAATAAATACCCTTACCAGGATTTGGACCCGGGACCGTCAGCTTCGTAGGCAGGGTCACTACCCACTAGGCCAAACCGGTCGTCAATAAATATGCGAGTGCAATAGAGATAGCAACAGGCGGGTACGAAAATTTATTTGGATATTGTCTCTTCTAGAATTAGACAGGCTGCCGATTGCAGGCGTGTATTTTATGAGATAATGACTTTTTCATCACACTTGCTCGAAAAAGATCTTATTTTATGCAGGTGTACTGGAGGATAAAGTCCTATATTGTTCCCGCGGGAACGGCGTTACGGATTGTGAAAAAAAAGCTACAACTCCCTAGGGAGTTACAGGTTTTATTTTATTATGCCACTTATTCATACAAACCAAGTAGCATGAATTACTTTTAAAATACTGACGTTTATAATTTAATAATTTTGTTTATATTTAAAATTATTTAATTTGATTAATTTAACAGCCGTTTAAAATATTTTTACATAATTTTCAGTCGTGGCTGAATGCCGAATAGGTCTGTGCCTTCGATGCCTAACGATGTCAAGAAATTACAAAATGGCGGACGAATGTTTGATATGTCACCGTATTTATGAATTATTTCGCTTAAAATTTAGTTTTTTCTTCACAAGTGTGATGAAAAACATTGTGTGAAACAAAAACACAAAAAGGTTGCTCTGAACTCTGCTTGTACTTATATTGAGATATGATATATCTAATCCTGTACTTATTTTATGTAGCTTCAGATACCATAGTTAAAAAAATACAGCGAATTTAAATTTTTCATACAAAACTTGTTTTTGCTCTATTGTGTTTGTTTTATAAACTGGAGCTATATAAACTAATCACAGGACTAGATATACTTCATGTCGTTGTATGTGCAGTTTCATTACAACCCAAGACTCAAAACTCCGTTTGTATGAGAAAGACTACTCAGCATCAATAGTAACGGATGAAACAACGCGCCAAAAGTACCTATCTGATAACTTTTCCAAATGTACATAAATCTCTAAAATTCACGTTCAAAAGTAAGGTAGAAGTACTAGTGCTAGGGGTCACAAAACCGCTAGTATTTTTGAAAACCGGTTTTTCGGTTTTTGTACATTACAAAACCGGGTTTTCCGGTTTTTCGGTGATTTTTCGGTTTTACATATAAAAAGTGAAACAAACTGCATTTTATGAATTTATACTTTAATATTCAGTCATTTAACAATGGATATAAAACCTTTTTTATATCTTATAATTATTGGGAACAAAAATTAAAAAAAATAACTAAAATAATAACCTCCATTCACTTCTGGAACGCAAAATTAACTACAAATAGTTATCATTATAACACAAAACACAAAACATCGTATATTCCTTTTACGAAAGTAAATACTTATTAAATACACTTAACATTTGAGATCAATATTAATTTCTTTCATAGGTTAAGTTAATAAAATGGAGAGACAGTGAAAAAAATAATGTAATTATAATCCCTCTTCTCGCCTTCTTTCAGCCAGGCAATTAAGAATAAATCATTATAATAACCCACATATAGAGATATTCGTTGCAGGGATAAGTTCACATTTGTTTGCACACATATAATTTTCAATTGTTCATAGTTTGCATTTACCTTGTGGTTCGTACTAGTGGTCACAAAACCGCTAGTATTTTTGAAAACCGGTTTTTGTATATTACAAAACCGGGTTTTCCGGTTTTTCGGTGATTTTTCGGTTTTACATATAAAAAGTGAAAAAACTGCATTTTATGAATTTAAACTTTAATATTCAGTCATTTAACAATGGATATAAAACCTTTTTTGTATCTTATAATTATTAGGAACAAAAATTAAAAACAAAATAACAACTAATAACCTCCATGCACTTCTGGAACGCAAAATTAACTACAAATAGTTATCATAATAAGACAAAACGCAAAACATCGTATATTTCTTTTACGAAAGTAAATACTTATTAAATACACTTAACATTTGAGATCAATATTAATTGTTTTCATAGGTTAAGTTACTAAATTGGAGATCAGTGAAAAAAATAATGTAATTATAATCCCTCTTCTCGCCTTCTTTCAGCCAGGCAATTAAGAATAAATCATTATAATAACCCACATATAGAGATATTCGTTGCAGGGATAAGTTCAGATTTGTTTGCACACATATAATTTTCAATTTTTCATAGTTTGCATTTACCTTGTGGTTCGTATAATAAAAAGTTCGACTGCTAGTATTAGACTATTGCTAATAACTTTACTAATTGGTAGGCTAAATCAACTATCAAGGCAAGCGATTATTTTTGGTTTTTCTTTACGAATTGATAATGGGATCTTAGGATAGAGAGAATGTCTAATGTATCATCACTATACGTAGGGTATGGCAATTAGCTAATTTTTATTAATTCAATTATATGTTCTATATTTACTGATAAACTAAAAAGTAGAAATTACAAATAGAAGAAGAAGTTATAAGTAGTAATAAACTGATAATCAAAGTAATACTTACAACTATCAAGTATTTAAGTGTAAAACCGAAAAACTCGAAAAACCGGTTTTTTCAAATTTGAAAGCCGGTTTTCTCAATCGACGAAAAACCCGGTTTTCCGGTTTTTTCGGTTTCGGTGAAACCGGTTTTGTGACCCCTAACTAGTGCTCGACGCTGCACTAGTACTCGACATGGGCACTTTATGTCAAATTGACAAGGATTAAGTTCGAATACAGAAAAATCTTTGTTGTTCAAATTTAACCTAAATTTCCATGAAATAAAGTGCCCATGTCGGTGACTAAGTGCAGCGTCGAGCAGTAGTACTTCTACCTTATTACAGACCGCCTGTTGCTACCTTTCTTTACATTGTAAATCTGTTTTTAGGGTTCCGTAGCCAAATGGCAAAAAACGGAACCCTTATAGATTCGTCATGTCCGTCTGTCTGTCCGATTATGTCACCGCCACTTTTTTAAATTTGTTTTCTTTGTGGTGCAATAAAGAATATTTACTTACTTACTTTACTTACTTATGTATTTTATAATGTCAATTGTTCTAGATATAGAACCATCACTTTTTGTTAAGCTGTTAGAGAATGCTGTTAATTTTGATGCTGACTGTACAATTCGGCCGAGCTTGCCGGGGACTCTTAATTTAAAATCCGGAACACTTGAAACCATATTGAAACTGTTGAATAACTATGTTATCATTGGTTCCATGTTAAACGTGTCCATTTACTGTTTCAGGCTAATATATTAATAACAAACCTTAATCGATGCACGTGTCATACCTAAGCACTCTAACAATGGTCTTTGTTTACTTTATGATATAGGTATTGGCGACCCGCCCCGGCTTCGCGCGGATAGTATCATAACTCAACCAATTTACACAAAACCTTAACAAATTATACATCCAAACATTCATCAAGAGTCACTCTATTGGTGAATAAAAACAGCATGACAATCCGTTCAGTAGTTTTTGAGTTTATTGCGAACGTACACAGTCAGACGCGGCGGGGGATTTTGTTTTATAAACCGTATAAAGTTTATTTATAGTGTGAAATATCACCTAGGTATAAATATAGGAAAGCGCCAGTGATGGTAAATTATGAGGGAGAGAAATCTAGTTTATATTGAACACACGGACATTTCGCACGGAAACTAGGTTTATAATAGTTTATATGTGACCGCGGCCGGCAAAACGTCCCACTTTGTCGCTTGCCATAAGGACGAGATTTGCTTATATCTTTACTCGAATAACCAGTTAAGGCATCCGACAAGACAAGCGACAGAGTTGGATGTTTTATAACCTATCTTATCTTATCTTCTAATTACCGGGGGCCCTTGCGGATACACTTCGACCCATAGGGATATTTTGTGTAGTTGCCCCCTAAGAAAAGACCCATTTTATAACCTAGGTTCCGTGCGAAATATCCGCAATATTTGCAAGGGTATACTCCAATCAAAACCTTAAAACTTAAACGGCCCGATTCGAAAAATGAGAAACGATAACGATAAGTTCTGGTTTAGATAAGTTCTCATTTAGATATCGTTTGTATGTCGTATAATTGACAAAAGCATCTCGATTCGGGCAACCAATGTCACTTTGACGTTAGAAATATCGTAGATAGATCTTATTGGGATCGCAGCGGAATCGAAACAAACATCAATTTAGACATGTCGTTTAGTCATCGATCTTTTAAAGATCTTGAACGTGTCTTAATCATTCTTCGAATCGGGCCGAAAGTTGGATTGATAGAAAGTATCACTAAAATAATTATAATGGTCATTTATTTTCCCACGGATTTCCACTTGCTACGATCCTGACATACCTCTTTCGCTTCCTTCACTTTCATGACATTCCTCATACACGCTCGTCGGTTTAGGGTGCTCTTGACCTGGCTCCGGCCTTGTGGAAATCCGTGGTCTCTGCCTACCCCTCCGGGAAATAGGCGTGATTATATGTATGTATGTATGTATTTTCATTTGAACATCGTTACTCTGTATACCATAGCAGTCATTTTAGAACAAAATAGCTAGTGATATATCCGACGAGCAACAATTTTAACAGATGTATATTTTCAGAGTCATTCGAGATAGAAAATAAAAAACCAACTTCAAAAAGGCTAAAATAAAATATCATCTCGTTTTACATGCGCTAGCAACTGATAAGTTTGAAGTTAATGCCAGTTGTAGGTACTATAGCACAATAGTTTTCCTACAAGTTCACCGAAATAATTAAACTAGATACCTATCTATTGAAGTCTATATCTTGCCTAAACGAAGTTCAGATACGCAGGCTAGACGCTCGTTCATGTCTTTTGTTCTGTTTTGATTAATAAATAATAGTATAATCATGATATAAAAGAGAGCTTTTCAGTCGAGTACCGTGTTTTGGCAACGAAGCTTGCTGAGTTGCCGAAGTGAAGTACGAGATTGAAAAGCTTGATTATATCACTATTGTATATAATACTTTTTTTACGAGTCAATAAAAATAATACTTTAAACTAATGAAATCATACAGGCAAACAAGCCAATAGTATACAGCTGTTTAAGATACGCGACCAGCCGCGATACCTTCATACTCGTACGCACCCCGGCCGCCGGGATCCGGCTGGGTGGTCAGCGACACCTTCTCGTAACTCATGAGGCCCTGGTACTTGCTCCTTGCTTAATTCAATTTTTAGACAGTTTCTTCTCGATTTTGGCCACCGCAGCCTATGGAGACTAACAAGCAATGGTAAGCGGTTTTCGTAGTCTATGGATGTTGCTATATTAAGGGTGTCACATGTGCGTTTATGACGTATGAAGCAATTGTTTCTACTATACAAACTAAAATAAATAATTAATTTGAGCTTGGTCCATTTCATTATAGTTGACTAAACCGTTTCGAAATGAATATTATAGTTGAGTTGGGAGCCCATACATGAAAAGGACTCAATTACAGTTTGTTATACGAAATGTTAATTCAACCATTACAGTCAACGAGTAGAAAAATGTACTTATTTGTCCACATCAATACGTGTAATTACAAATCTTATAGATCCGAGGTGTACTTGTTTCATACATAACTACGTCAATGCTTATGTACCAAGTAACCAGGCAGGAAAATAGATGATCATGTATTGTAATACAATTGACGTCATGCCATTACCACAAATTGTACTTTTCCAGCTACAATAATAAAATGATATGCAATCAACGATCAATTGTTTTAATTTATGTTTTGGGGTTTCTGAATGAATAACATCAAAGATTATATCTTATACTCCGTATAAGATAAATAAAGTGTATAAGAAAAAAATATGCTGGAATAGATGGCGGTATATCTTTGGCCTATACTAGAGTAGATGGCGACACCGTTTGATATTTAACACATCAGTGAAAGAACATGGGTCAAATAGCCATGTCATTCTAAGAGTTTTAGTCTTGTGTCAAAAGATGGCAGTTTTAGTGGACTACAAAATGTACTTTGACGATATACCTCTATACTCAATTCTCTTTAATAACATGTACATTAGTATATTATTGCAGAGGCCGGGAAAGGGCAATTTGTGGATGAGTTTCGATTTAAGACGAATGCACGAATTGCTGTTCCTGCCGAGGCATATATAGTGCTTTTCTCCAAACATGCTAGGAAATCAGGTAAAATAATTATAATTTAAACATGAACCAGTACCCCTAGTGTAACTGTGATCGACATCATAACGTGACGAACGCGTTTGCGTTAAGTGTCATTTTGTATAGGATTTTGAGTTTCCAAAACGTCCCGCTTGGCGCGCTCTTTCGAAATTCAATACAAAATGAGACTAAACGCAAACGCGTACGTCACGTTTGGAAATCGAATTTATTTACACTAGGGGTACAGCACTCAAATCGAACCTTCACATCAAAAACGTCAAAAACAATTTCCCTCTTTAATTATTTTTTAAAAGTTAAAGGCACAACTATTCTGCCATTCAGTACCATTCAATATTCGCTCATTCAATATAATTGTGCAATATAAGCTGTATTTGCACGCGTGAGATCCTTAAAAAAATATAAAAGTTATATAGTCTTTGATTTTATTAAGCAGTATTCGCACGATCTTACACGTCGGTCTTACACGACTCTATCCTATAGCTTGAAATGATGTGTAGACGTAGCCCGCTATTATATTAATTGGTTGTATGCGTTTTACTTAATGGATACATGTTTTTAAAAAGTAAAAATCAATACAATAATAACTTTCCCGTCCGCTAAAACACGACAATAATGGTTTGAATTTTTAAAATTTTTGTTTGACCATAACGAAGAACTTCCCGTACTATTTTTGCTACAATAAGGTGAACATTGCCGAGCATATTGGAGAGAAATAATTTTCCGTCGTATTTTCTCGGAAACACTCGTGTTTATCACACTATTTCAGTCGACCCAATTCGGCCAAATCTCGCAAGCTGAATTAGACCCACTTCCCATTACTTGTTTGAGCTGAAACTTCACATGCATCTGTGAGTTGATAATGCAATTATGGTACCATCGAGCTGATGCGATGACGGACACAGGAGGTGGCCACGGGAACTCTGTGATAAAACAACGCAAGCTAATTTGCGTTTGGTTTATGTTAGAATTATCTAGTTAATACTAAGCTGCTTTTTAAAAGCAAAGTACATAAAATCAGCGATAAAAGTAACAATATACTTTTAATGTAATAGTATATATTAACAATATAAAGTATTATAATTTCATTGTAAACGTAGGTCCAAAATGCATTCTGATAAAAAATTAAAACTAGAAATATACCTAAAAATTAAATTATAACAAACTAACTGTATATCAAAAGCCCTATGTCCCGTTCCGACTGTCACCTGATCCAAACGTGCCAAATTTTTTTTTTTTATAATAACCTTAAATTTAACTTTTAACTTTGTTCAATCTCAATGAGTCCAGTCATTGACTCACTGCCCGCTAAAATATCCGAAACGGCCCGATTACCCGCAGGTTGAATCCACACGGCAATCATATGACGATAGCTGTCACGTTTGCAAGCCACGTGATT
This sequence comes from Cydia pomonella, assembly GCF_033807575.1. Classification (NCBI taxonomy): domain Eukaryota; kingdom Metazoa; phylum Arthropoda; class Insecta; order Lepidoptera; family Tortricidae; genus Cydia; species Cydia pomonella. Next base: position 1,984,363 of record NC_084718.1, on the reverse strand, counting down.
TGTTATCAGGCTGTACCTGGTTCAACTCTGCTCAGGGGGCTTAGCCAAGATGACTATCATTTGCGCCGTAGCGAACGAAACGGTATCTCTCTATTCCTCTTACATAAGAGTGCGTCAAAAGACGTAAGATTATCCTTCGCTACGAAGCGAATGATTGTAATCTATACAATAAATAATAATTATATAATATATTGTACAAAAAACTCGATCTCCTCTTGAATAAACTGTTTGCTGCGCCCTACAGGGTGTCATGTTGTATACAATTCTATGTCATAGGTTTAGATACAATGTGATATGCAATAAAGATTATGAGTATGAGTAATCTTGGCTAGGGGTGCACTACGTTTTTTATAATTACTTTGCATATATTATAGTTTGATATATCGTCATTTTGAATAACGAAATAAAAGGCATACTACTATATTATCTAATCAACGACATACATAATGTTATTCTTGGTATAATGATTATAGGGTACATTAATACTTCGACTAATATACACTGCCAAAATTATTACATACTCTAAAACATATTTGTCACAATTAGTGATATTATATAATTATATGTAGGTCTCAATAGAAATAAAAGGCTCCTAGAAAAGTGGGTTAAGTTAGGTTAAAACTGTGATCCCACACAAATAAATATTCAGAAAAGGTGGGTTAGGTTAGGTTAGAACAGCGAAATTGTATAAAAAATAATGTTTTGATTCTATAAAGTATTACGTTGTAAAATATAATATAACAAAAACCATATTTCCCCTGAATTCTACCTGTTTGAATAGGTGTTTGAGAGTACAGCAGGTAACTATGGGTGTCTTTATACATCGTGTCATTCACGAAGACGCCTGCCTTGACACGTAATGTTATGTTATTAAAGGTTACATTTCACAATTCTGCGCGTCATCATGGATGACACAAAAAAAACGGGATGTCGTTGATCCCCTGGAGGATGGGCCGTGCGTTGGTGTGGGACGCTACCGACACAATTAAAAACTAGGTTTATAGGTTTTCCTTCTTTTTTCAAAATTTAAAAAACAAAACAAAAAACTTTTTAAGGCAAAACCTACAAACCTAGAATATATTATGCTGAAGGTATTGACATCAAAATCAAAGTGATTTGTTAAGATTTAGGTAGTTGGTGGAAACAGTTTTCTCCTGATATGAAATTTCATAGAAAAATTACCGTTATTTCGTTAGATTCGAAAAGCTATTCTTCCCATTTAAGTATGTTAAACTAATGGCCAAATTAGAATAGCAAATTTTCATTTCCTGGGCCGGGCCATTATGGACCCTTTTGGTAAATAAATACGCTCCTGCCTGCTTGTCTTGGTTTAATCGAGTTCACCCATTGAAATAAAATAAAAAAGATTCTCAATTCAACTGAATGTTTTTTTGGCATGAATGTGTCTTTATATAATTTCATCGATGATTATGAAATCACGCGATATCCTTTGGTGTTATCGTATCACAGACACACCCACCCACGTTTTTATTAAGTTGTATTTGTGATTGTGACCTAGAACTTGATCGTTACTTTTACTAATATGTTTTATGTAAAAACTTTAAACCACGCAAGAGGTTCCTGGGAAGTTGGTTATTATGAGGAAAATTGAGTTGGGCTGCTACCCCCTAGGGCAGAGGCTATATCGCGGTGCCTTTAAGAGGAAAGGGGACGGCCGTTTAAACGTAGCCCCCATTCTCCTCTCTGGATTGACATTATAGAAAGCGCGTTCCAAAGTTTAACAGAATTTACGGTGAATGATTTGTGATATGATCGTTGTTTATGAATCGGGATAGAGAGGGAAAGATCGGTGCTAGAGCGTAGTCGGTGGTCACTATCGCCTGCTAGAAACAGTTATAGAAAATATTTCTACATAATTTAATGTACATTAACCATAGCCTTTGTGTTTGACTTTTTTAAATTTTTTGAAAGTTAGGAGCGATAAACAGATTTCATACATTTTTTTAAATGCTTCTAACTGTCATAAATATTGAAAATTCGAAAAAATCAAACGTAGGAGCATAGCTGTGGTTGATGTACATCAAATTACGTCAAAATATTTTCATTAATATTCGTATCCAGAGAGGAAAATGAGGACTACGTTTGTATGAAAAGGTGATTTCGCGCGGGTCCTTCACTGTCCTCTTACCTAATACACAGCTATTACATCATCTTTTTCCTAGTATCACCCACGCACACATAAATAAATGAAGGTGCTACGAGTAAATAGCACTTTACAGAATTGTGTGGTGACATTGACAAGTTTGCAGCACGCATTCGCGTAGGTGGACGCAGTGGGTGTGTGGCTATATAGGCTAATATAGGTTATTCTCCAAGGAAATAGTTTCAGCGAAATGGTGGATACGTATTAAGTAATTGCATGGTTAAATGCGTCGAGACGAGATCGAGACTTAAGCTAAGGAAATAGTAAAATATTTGGGGACAATCTGATACAGATCCAAGCCCCAAACTAAGCAGAGCTTGTACTATGGGCAGGCCTATGGAACTCTCCGCGCGAGCTCGGATTTATATTTATACCTACGAATCTCGTCCCGTTCACGGTACAAAAACAAAAGCAAGCCAGTTGGTTGTCACACGCGCTCGCGTACGCACGTCGCGTCGCCGCGCGCTCGAATATGCCAAAATGTATGCGAAAGCAATGTCTTCGTCACGAACAAATAATATAGTTTGTAGTGTGGATGGATGCAACAACAACATAACTAATAAAAAATATCGTTTTAGCTCTTCCGATAGATAGGAAAAGTAAGTAGACATTCTCAATATAAGAACATCCATTGTTATTATTATTATTTTTAATTACCATACTTACTTGCAAGCTACGTAGGTGGTATTGAATTTATTTAAGGATGTAATATTTTTACGACAAATTAGCTCATACTTATTTTACGCTATCCTTTTATACACCTAATGGCAAGTTCTAATACTAGTTTGACAATTAAAACTTATATTCGTACCTACTTAAGGAGGTAGGTATCTTCTATAGAATCTATAGTTTAAGTACTTCTCTAAGTAATAAGTAACAATAAAAAATTTAATTTAATTATTCAAGAATTCTTAAGTGAGAAAACTTAAAACTATACCTTAAAAACTAAGTAACTAAACTAAAACTACGACTACCACTAAATATAAAATACCTCCTCCAAATCCCCTGCTTCCGGCATAGACCCTAACGCTGGAGGCGTTACCTCTTTGCACCGCCGGACTCAACCTCTGAGCAAAGGAGCTCGCTCTGTAGTCCCCCGAGACACCTTTTTAACAAAAATGTTGGTGTCGGACGACCAAGGACTCATAGTTTCTACAGCAAATTAATTGGTTTATTAGAAAACACAATTTCCCTAATGAGGCCGCCACTGGAGGGTCGACGGTCTAAATATGTGTAAAAAAATCAACGATTTCAACAAGTCTACAGAAGTTTCGGTTCCGACCGAAAGTAGAGCTAAAGCCGAACCTTCCGTTTCGGTTTCGGAAAAAACATGTTTCGGTCGAACACTAGAAAATATACGAAAGCATCACTAACTGCCCGCGTACATGTAGGTAGTGAACGTGTAATAAGTAGGAACCTCTACGAAGTCTACGATTTGCAACGCGCGTGTAGTGCGCGAAAAGTTAGCGAATGTTTTTCCAGTGGCAAATTCAACGCGAACATCATATTTTCATCTATTTGCCACTTTGTTGCTCTTGCACAGAGAAGGAGGTAGACGAAATAGCCCTGCATGGTTTCTCAGCTACATTGTACTCTGTACTGTAGGGTAAACGTCGACTCGTGATTGCCCTATGCGGATATGTCGTGCCACTGACCTATTCAGTAACACTATCGACACAACTTATTGAACATTCTTCAATCTTATTGCAACGAGATTAAGACTCATTACGGGTCATTTATGCGTCGCATATTGTACTTTAGCTGTGCGTGATTCACTGCCACAGATAAAAAAATATCCAGTGTCACAATATTCAGTTATTCCGAACGTTTCAAGACCCAAAGCATATAGATAAAACCAGACTAAATGAGATACTAACAAGCTTTAGGAAGACATGTGATATGATACTCAGCTTTACTGGTTCCGTTTAGTTCGGCAAACACTCGCCACGGTATTTCAATATGACGGACGCGTCAGCTGATTGTACAATTCAAAAGATGAACGTCTCAACTACTAAAATTCGTTTTGTTTTACCAGTAAAGATGGCGGTGGTGGAGAGGGGACGACGCGGGCTTCTGTCATGCGCACAAGGCATGACGCCTTGTCGATAACGAAACGATAACGGGAAGGTACCGTTATTGGTAGTGGGAAAATAACGTTTTATGGTAACTATTCAGAGCCGTTTAATTCGAATCTACTTATTATGGTAGGTGGTCAATACAATATTAAAACCTGCATTTTTGGATAATTTAATACATCTGCCCATACCTACAGTGATACCACGGAAACATTCGTAACTTGTACGGTGCAGCCTAAGACCAACTCAAAACTAAACACACAAGAATTTAATAAACATATAGATGAAGTTCAAACTTTGCAAATAATGTAAACAATTTACCTTCATTTCTTCGTAATCTTGCACTTTTTGTGGACAACTATGAATTTATCAACCATTTATATACTTAAATATTTTATTTATATCAATTACTATGTTTATTTATAACTATAAAATATATGTTAATTATTAAATATTAATATTTCAATGAAAGCAGCGATCGCAAAACTTTTAGGTGAAATGCTAACAAAATCTGTCATATTTGTTTACTTTACATATTTGTTATTACTATTGAACGTTAAAGCCCGACCAGAAATATATGATCATTGTCAAGAGGGCGCTTTTATTCTCATGTATAGGGTGACAGTTCATTTTAGTATGAAAAATTTAGTTCCATTGAAATTTCGCAATATGGCGCAATTACTGGTCAGGCTTTACATATTTATATTACACTTTGTTCTATTTAAGTCGGTGCAAATAGTAATTTAGAATAATAGAGATTTTAAATTAATTTAACGGTTACAAAAAACGACGTTATCAAATAATTAGTAACGACCTCGTTATCCGCAGCCCTAACGCGCCGCAAATATAAACGCACGTGCACAACGCTGAACAACGATCAGTTTGTATCGGAGTCGGGCTAGAGTACAGACGCTTGGATAGCGAACGACAGCGCAGTCGATCTATTTTTCTTTTTTATTTGGCTTCTAGCCGTTGTATGGGTAAGTCATACTCATTTATAATTAGTATTACATGTGTAAATAAATATTAACACATGGTTTTGTTAATAAAAGCAGTGTACATGCGTAATGATCCGTAAAACGAAATGTTTGACTCGACTTGACACGTAAACAAAGCCATGTTTATTTCTTTGTGAAAATGTTAGTCATCTGTTGCGGATTCCTCCCTTAAATACATTAGCAAGAAACACAGTGCGCTTTATTCAGTATATTCATGGAATGTTTAAGTATTTTATCGTAATCATTTTGAGCACAATGCGGTACGTTACGGCTGTGCGTGTATTTTGTGCGTATGTTGTCTTGAAGGTGGATAGGGGGTGATTTCTATTACCAGATTAGGAAAAGTAAAAGTAAGTATTGATTGTTTTCACTACGTTCATCGGCTACTTTAATAATTATTATTTATTTTAGTGCTTATTCATTCTTTCCCAATAGTTAAATAGTAACTACCTATTTAAAATTATAAAGATTTCGTAATGAGACGCAATAACGTAATAATTAACCAACGTGTTATTAATTTATTTCCTTCAAAACTCGTTAACGTTAAATAACGTTTTGCAGATTTAAAGCGACAAGAATAATTAATATATGTAGGTACTTAGATAATTAGGTGTTATAAAATGTCCAGAATGATTCGCTTGACAAAAATATTATAGGTAATATTAATGATTGCCTTATTTTTAATGTAGTTACCTACTTTAGTTAGGTACCTGTACCTAAATTATTATTGTTTAATTTTTTTATACAACGTATTGTCTAATATAATCCCACCTGGCCACCTTCTTGAGCTAATCTTTAGTTTTAACACGTCTTCAACTGCCAAACGTAAGATCGGGCAGATCGTGAAAATCCTAGGCATTGCCGTAGTCCATGAAACGTGGAAATCTTTATCTCGTTCCCTGAGACAAAGATTTTCACGTTTTCGTTCCTGGACAGTTTGCCCTTGGGGCATCTAAATCCAAGGAACCTATTCTACCTATCTATTGGTTAAATGTGGCTACCGTCAAAACATTACACAGGAACATTACAATCTACCTGATCTTACGATCAGCCGCCGACGTATACATTAAATAAACTTTCAAAAAGCGTCCCAACACAAAGCTTGACGTCACACAGCCAAAAGCCAACTAAGCTAAGACAATTGTGACGTGTAGTGACGTTGTCATCTTAGGTGTGGGTGCAAAGGTCACACGCCCACTTACCCATGGAAAATTGGGTGAAAGTGACGCGTGAGTGACTTCATTTATTGGGGGTGATCAGGGACCGAATTCGGAAACGAAACATCAATACAAATATCGCAGGCAATATTAGTTCAATATAATTTTTAAACGTTAGTGGATGTTTTGAGAATTATGTTGTTCCTTAGTAGGTAAAGTAAGTAGGTTTTTGTTTTGTGTAAAATAATGTAGGCTATTGGGAAACTATCAGTGTTAATTTCTTTTCAATATCGCTATCCTTGAAATTACGTTGAGTAAAATACATTTAAAAAAAGAACATAATTATTCACTATATTAGTATTGTAGTGAGGGTTACGCTCCGCGGACGAAACAACGTAATTATCCTAGTCGGTTTAATTACAAGAACTACTAATATAACTTAAGACTGACGAAACTATCGTGACGGCAGCAGGCGTTTCGACCGAGACACCGCCGTGCTGCTATCGGAATAGTTCGCAAGATTAATGTTAGAAGGTGTTCAATGGCTTGAATGCAGCCAACCAAGCACTAATCCGCTCCTAGCTTTTGACATCGATCGGTAATTTGCATCTCGGAGGTCATGTTTCTACGTCGACACATTGTTAGCGCGTTCTATCTCGGAGGTGGCGCCATCTCTTGACAAATTGGTGCACTACAGTATTATTTTTGAGGCATATGAACAAAATTTTGAACTTTCCAACAGAAAAGGGTCCTTAATGTCCTTATGCTTATGCTCCATGTGTAAAAGGACCCGTTTCTGGCGGAAAGGTCAAAATTTCGTTCACATGTTTCAAAACTAATCGCTTTATGAACTTAACAGGTTAAACATTTTTCTCCAAATTAAGAAAACTTGAAATTAGTTTAGTTAATGTATTTAAGATAGAGCCTGTCGTCAACCAACTTATTATCGGTCACCTGAGATATGACGAGACACAACCTAATCAAAGTTTCAAGGACTTTCACCGACGCCGAGAAATTACTTGCCACGTCGTCCTACAGGATTCTAGGTATTGTCAAGGACACTTTCTGCTGAGAGGAACAGAGAAAGATACACCTATAAGATTTCTCTCTGTCTCTATTAGCAGAAATAGCCGGAAGATAAAATAAAGTAAAAAGTCCTTATCCTAATTATTGGTGGCCATATGGGCCACGTCACGAACACAAGTTGAATAAAATAGGCCTATGCAATGTAAGAATGGGGCGGTAAGTGAAATAAGTTTGCAATATTCTTACCCCCGGAGTTAAACGCAATGTTTTTCATCATACTTGCGAAAAAAACTATATTTTAAGCGAAATAATTCTTAAGTACATTTAAAACATTCGTCCACCATATTCGTAGGCACAGACCTATCCGGCATTCAGCCATGATATAAAATGTTGTTAAAATATTTGAAACGGCTATTAAATTAATCCAATGAAATATTTTTTAACATACCTAAACAATAAAAATAAATTATGAACGTCAGTATTTTAAAAGTAAAACTCATTTATATTTAATGTTTTCTGATTATTTCTGTTAGCAAATCCAGTTGCCGTTTTATGGTGAAAATTGCAATAGGTAACTGCCTGGATGTTTTACAGTTGGCTTTAGTGTTGCAGCTATGCATTATTATCAAAAAGTCATGCATGCAATCAAAGTACAAGGACAGGAAAACAGGTCAGTATCTCTAGTGTAAATTTATTCGATAGCGAAACGCAACGTACGCGTTTGCGTTAAGTCTCATTTTGTATGAGATTTTGAGTTTCCAAAACGTTCCGCTTGGCGCGCTGTTTCTAAATCCCATACTAAATGAGACTTAACGCAAACGCGTTCGTCACGTCACAAAATCGAAGAAATTTACACTAGGGGCTCAGAATTGTAATTCTGTGTTCTGTTCTACATAAACAGAACGTTAAGATCGAATTAACATCTAAAATCACACCCGTTGCCAATTATCGTCATGGAAATTGATCCACAGCGGAACAATGGCCTCATACCGACACGACACGAGCCGACGCATTCTGAAACTAAAAGACCGTTTTCATATTAAATTGGACTTGAGTTATGACCTTTTGGTTTAGGTGATGTCTCACATACGTACGCAAATAGAGCAGCTAACGTGCAAACCCTTCCGCGTCATATTACTTTCTATCTATACGTAGCTTGTACTATTATTGAATGTACGGGTCACTCACGAGTCTAGCTTCTTGAACGTGAGTGACTCGTGTTAAATTGTTTTAATATACCTATTTAATGTACTTGAGTCTCAAGAAAGTTTTATTATTAAAATATTTTATTTATGTATCAATTAATTGAAGAAAGCCTTTACATCTGACATCATCATTAGACTAAGTGATAATGTTTATAACATAGTTTCTGAGATAACTATTTACTTGTCGAAAAGGGAAAAAATGTAAGTTTAGTCAGATTTCACTTCGATTTCTTGTTACCAATAAGCTAAAGGGCTACCAGGATACTTTATTCTGACCAAACTTTTTATAAAAGAAAATAAAATCCTGTTACTGTACCAAAGTACCAACGCAGTATGGAAGCGAACGCGTGCCTGTGCCTAGCTAAGTTTTTTAGAAAGTCATTTACCAGAGTTTTGTTTCCTTAAAACCTCAATTCCGACCTCCGCAACGCGAGGTTTCATCAAAAATTTAGACTTTACCTAAAATTATTCAGGTACACTAGATTTCCCAGACATACTTTAATATTAAGAGAATTTTCTATATACCAACCTAAGGCCACTGAAATAGATTGTACCTACATACGTAGCTAGCTGAGTCAAGACCTCGTAGGACTGAATAATTTATGCGGGTCATTATTTTAAAGCAGTATACATATATAAGATTTTTAAAAGACCTATTTCTTGACATTATCATGTTGCTTTCCTTACATAAAACAACCAACCAATCCATCAAATTATAAGAAGTAGGTGAGAATAAGTAGAATTATTACGTAGATGAGGTCATCATAGGCCCAAAACTTGTCACGGTGTGCGTATATTTGAAATTACTCATCCAAATCAGTTCGCGCTAGTTCAGTCTATTGTATCATCGTCCACACTATTAAGTAACATTTATAAACCTTCTTGCAAAGATATAAGGTCCATCGATGCCACTGATGATAAGTTAAAAGTGTTGTTGTAAGTACAGTCAGCGTCAAATACTTTGTAGCAGTCAAAGTGGCCAAATAGTTCGGTACACCATACTAAATATATGGTGTACCGAACTATTTGGCTACTTTGGTTGCTAAAAAGTATTTGACGCTGACTGTACAACAGCTGAGGTTATTCCATCTTGATATGATCCTAATTCATTGTCTATTCGCTAGGTGCACGACTGTTACTGCCCCCATTTTGTTGGCTTTTCTAAGTAAAATATTATGGGGTAAAATTAGTTCCAACAGATGCCGATAGCATTAACGTTTGACATAACATAAGATTACGTGTGTTTGTGACAATCAGCGGCCCTGCTCCATCCACCGACTTAGCACCTTGCCAATATAAGATGATTTATATATGAAAAAGTTGAAGACTGTCGTGCTACGAATTTGACAGCTAATATATATTATTTGTTTATTTGTTTATTACATTATTTTGAGTATTACAACAGCAGTTCACAAAAACACGTGTCGTGTATGATCCACTTAGCAGTCACGTGCGTGGCCTAAAAGTCACGTTTCGTGGTTTCGTCCGGAAACGGCGACTACATTAGAACGGCCATTGAAGGGCAGTTGGTTAGGCAATCAGCTGTTTAATCGTTATGTGACTAATGACGTAGTTGACAGATATATTGTTTACCAATATCTAAACATTTTTAATAGTATTCGTATTGTTAGACGAATGGTATTTAGGAATTTCATATCGTTTTCAAATCACTTCTGTACTGTTTTAAGTTCCATATCTACAAGATTTGGAAAATCATTTTGTAATAATACACGGTATAGTACCTGAAATTAATTTCCAGAAAAAAAAATTATAGTATTGCAAGTCAGTACAAAAAGGCACCAAAATTAAAAAATGTGGGCGTCAAGGGCGAGCCCCCCATAGAAATTTTTAATTTTGCGCCTTTGTCTACAGACAAGTGGGTTTGTCAGAGTATACAACACAGTACTATTTATACGTAGGCAGTGATAGTGACCGATAGTACTGATACTGAATGGAAAAGTCAATTCTGAAAATGACAAGAAAATTAATAAGTATTCTGTATTTCTCAAAGAACATGACAAGTTGTAGTTTCGTAATATCATATCATAGCATGAACTCTCAGTCATTCGATAGATTGACTAGCAATTATCTCGACTTAACGCTTGGCAGATTGACAAGAATCTCCGGATCAAAAATAATCGCGTTTTATCGTTATCGTTATCGCTATTGATAATCTTAACTGCCGCACTAACATATCACGCTTGACGGGTGTTTAATCATTTTATCAACGACAATAAGATCACTCTATGATGCAATTTGAAGGTGGATGCGGATTAGATGGTTCTTTGAAAGAGTTATTTTAAATCACTGCGTCTATTTTAGGACATGTAGTATTTTAGCAAACGCACATTATCATCATGATTTTTAATCAATCAAAAAGAATATGCAATCAGATTAGATATAATATTGCGTTGACAAATAATGCTACAATTATCACCACTTTGGGCACGTTACTATACCTATGTATAATCCTTAGTACAAAACGCAAGAAGTGGTCATCATTAATAATGTACTATGTATTCATAATTTACGTAGTGGTCCTGATAATCGATAGTTTTAGATAATTTTTTTTATCATTTTTCTTCCTGAATTTGTTTGTTTATTTCTTACCGATTTTAACAAGGTAGATTCTGCCAATGACTATGTAGATTTAGGTTTTGGATCAATATCATCCTTCAGCTGCCTCGCAATTCTCATAAATGCAATGAAAAGGCATGAATTAGGTAACCTAGTACAGTAACAATACCCTCACATGACTGAAACAGTTCCAATGTCATGAGTCAGTTAGTTAGAGGAAATGGCTCGTAGGCATGACGACAGCCGATCCTCGTACTTGTGGAGTGAATCATGGAATGTACGTACACTGGCTATAATTTACTAGATCTGATTACAGCTCTGTTGATCGCTATGTTCCGGCGTGTTACTCTGCATTTTACATTGTGCTACTACAAATACAGGTGTCACCTAATTAGTTAGGTCTAACATGTCAGGGGGCCAAGCCCAGATAACAATCATCGACAAACGCAAAGCGAAAAGTAAAAATGTATCGAGATGACAGATACTACGAAAAGTCCCGCGACTTTTTAAGTTTCGATTAGCATTTCTATCAAAGATTGTCATCTTGGCTAGGCCCCCAGGTCTCTATTATTTATTTTGTGGTAGTACAGTCAGCATCAAAATAGTGGCGGATGAAACAACAGACCAAAAGTGTCTGCTACCCTGGAGTACTCTTCCAAATAGAGACATAAATCTACAGTTCGTGTTCAAAAGTATTTGTCACAGTTTAATTGTTCTACTTATAGAGACATATGGTAACGACACCAAAAAAAAAAAATTTGGAGTATTTTTGGTATTTCACCAACACCTGTAAAATTTCTACAGCTTTAGAATAAGTTCGCCTTTGTACACACTTATTGTATTCTCTCTGTGTTATGTACTTGTTTGTGCAATAAAGTGTTTACTACTACTAAACGTTCAATGTCCTATTCATCCTTTGCTTTCATTGTATTTAATGAAAGCTACTGCATTTTGTTTCAATATTACTAACAAATTAAAACTATCGTTTTTGCTCCAGTCATGGGATGTATGGCGCCATTAATATTCAAACTAACAAATATCAATGAAAAATAAAACTAAGCAGCTCTTTGGCTCTTGTTTATGGTAAAATGTTGCCAGCGTTTAAAATCTGATTTTAAATACTCGTTTTACAGGATTTGTCTATACCATCCCATTACTGGTGCCAGTTCCAGCATAGGGGCGTTTACTATATCTCTTTTTGTTCGGTTATTAGAGAATGAGCAATGGACTAAGCTACGCAATTATTATTTCCTTTGTTATATTCAGTTCAATAATAAAATTATGCGTAAACTACCAGACGTCACTTGCACGTATCAATACATTATGGATGTGTCATAAATATTTGTTCCTATTATACATTCCTTGTTGTTTATTCTCGGTAGGTTTCTAGTTCCTCAACGTATGAATCTATACTCTCCTAAGAGACAATAGGAAATTCCGAATGGGTGGCGATAAATTAAAAAATGACCGAAGGGAGTGTACTTAAATCGACAGGAGTTGCAAATTACCTATTCGCACATGTATCGTACTACGTTTTACGGTACCTATGGCTCTTTAAATTTTCGACGTTATTTAAAAACATCTATCAAAGAAACGTATTCAAAATATTACTTGGAGTTCCGATAAGATAAGGCAAATGACACTCGATTCAATTGGCAACAGCAAGGTCTTTCATCGAAAGGTAATTAAAAAGATAAGATAGGTTTAATAATGAAAGTGAATTGATAATGAATAGCACTTGAAGTAATTACAAGGTCAGTTATTTATTATCTTACTAGTTTCGTATATGATACGACATTCAAATCGTTCATAAAAATAACTAAACGAAGTTAAACATGAAAATAAGTTACAAAAAATAGACTTGGAGAATTAATATATTTATACGGGTCACTCACGGTTATTTACAACTGGAGTGACCCGCTATATATTTGGACGTAGGTAAACGAAAAGGAAAAATTGTCATTCAAATAAATGTGACAGACAGAAAGTTCATACTGACAGTTTTTTGTGTAAGGCATATGAGAAACTTGAATGGTTTTGGTTTTTTCATATTTCAGTATTCGTATTTTCGTATTTTTAAAGCCGGTTAAAAATGTATAACCAAGTCTACAAAATTTCAGCTGTGAGAGGGCACACTAATTGAGACAGTAAAATTTGGTCTAAATTACTGAACATAGATAGCTAAAGAGGGTCCAGTCGGAGGGTGAGGGATGCTGGGGCTGATCCCTACTCGTTTACTCGTTAAACATGGCGGCGATGCGACAAACGCCGCACTGCAGTTGATTTTGGCAATTTAGTAAACATTTGATATTTTCTAAGATGAACTAGGTATTAAGATAACTTATAACTATTCTACACTTTTAAATGAGCAATGTATGAAAGTGTAAGAATAATTATGTGCGCTTCGCCAGGTCTTGTAATATGTTATCGAATTACATGAGTTGATAGGTAGGTAATTAAGAGTAACCTACAGGTTTCCGAAACGGCTCCCGATTTAATTAGGTTTATCAACAAAAATCTAGGTGTACAAAGGTTCGGTCATTCGTTCATCAAATTTTTTTAGATATTCGTTATTCCGTGTTTTTAAACAGAAAGTAATAAAGGTCTAAAATTACTTGTTCTATAACAAGTAATTTTTGTGCAAAGCTTGGTCCCCAGACATTATCGTTACGCCTCAAAAAGTCAAAGCTATGCTCCTAAATAAGTCTTGCTGCTTGCTCTTTTTTCCCGCGCTTCACAAAAGTACAGAATAATTATCAACTTAAGGTAACAATGAAAGTTGATTGTAAAAGCTGAAGAATATCTCAAGCCACGGGCCGTCGGGTCGAGTATCCCTTCAAACAATGCTTTGAAAGCTTGAGCTTCGTTTCAAGTTTTTTCTAGACTACTCGAATTGTTCCCCGTTTATCGCAACTCGCAAGAGCAATATTAGAGGTGATAATAGTTGCGTTTTGGGTTTATTATAATATATATAGGGATTGGAATAATTAGATTGTTAGTACATTTTAACATTTGCATGTAATGTAACACCTTATACCTACGTATTCTTGCAAATAAACGCTTCTATTCTATTCTATAAATCGGCAGCTACTGAAACATGATAACTTGAACAAGAAAATAATTATAATTCACTTTTTCTTTAAAATCTATCTGAAACAACTTTACCTATTATTATCGGGAATCTTATTCATCACTTATAAACCATTTGTAGATAATCCCTAATTTTTGATAAGGATCTAGTATAGAGTCCCACCATCCATCTGATCAATGGTGACCTTTTCAGTTAAGTCTACGAATTGTCAGTTAATATTTGAGGTTAGGTTAGACCCCTGGTGGTAAAATTATTGTGTTAAAAATAACAGAAAATGTTAGATCAAATATTTACTTCAATTCGATTGCGACTGATGGACGATTGCTGTTCCTGAAGCCTTTAGACGTAGCTAAATTTAACTAAGAGGAGACCAGTTCGATATTAACAACTTCATCTTAATCTTAGTCGGTTGCACCGATAGATTTATGATTTGATATAATCGATATAACACTTAAACAATGTTCGATTCAACCGCTCGTGCGTGTCATTTGATTAGCATAAACGTGTCGCATACATTCATTAATACGAGTACAATATTAATTATAATAACATTGTGTGTCGATACTTCAGATACTTGTTCGCTATTGAATATTGAACTAAGGACGTCGGGTATATGCTGCACATTTACAATTAGACTAAAATATATGCGCGGCAATAATTTGAATATCTGTTCTGTATACTTCGCAGAACCAAAACAAAAGATCTTTTCCATAGTACAATTACTTAGCTCACATAATATTACCAACCTCAAGGGATTCTGATCAAATTTAAAGGAGTTGAGAAGGTGTGACGGAGTCCAAAAGAAAAGGTTCTCTCTGTTGTCTCTCTGTTTTTTAAGAGATGAAATCCACCAAACTGCACGGGCATTATAAACAGTTAAAGGCAATTATTATGGCTATGAGAGAAAATACATTAAATACGAATATATTTAACGCAGTGTTTCTACATAACCAACCTTCATTTTAATTGATTGTATCTGATTTCAAAGAGAATTCCGATCAGCCGTCCCACGCTACCTCGTGTCGTACTCACGTGGCCTCCCATTATCATTTCTCTTGGGTTTAAGGTGGGGTCTTGTAATTGCAACTAAAAATATTGAAGTCATAACTTCATCATCTGATAATTCTATATATATATAGGGAAATATGTTTTTCTGTAAAATTATGCATAAGTCAAATTTTATGTAGATTTTATTCTACTGTCATAACAAAGAAAAACTCTGAAGAATAAAGAGCTATTGCCAATAGTTCTGACAAAGGCAGCAATAGTTGCAATTACCCCTCCTGACCAGTAATTGCAACTAATCGTTTTATCTCCACATTTTTCTATGTGTATTGTCTATGTGTGTATTTTAAACACAAAGACTAAGAGAATCTTCATAGGATTGTGACACATATCTCCTTGTAACTACGACCAATTTCGCATAAACATACTTTTTTGCCGTGGGTCTGGTAATTGCAACTAATTTCTCAAAAATAGTGATGGGAACCTTACCGCAATTTTATCGACAGTCATGTAGTGTCTGCCATCGACACGCCAAGAAGACCATGGTAGCAGAAATAAAACTCAGGGATAAACTGTTATTTTTAAAATCATATATTTTTTATGCAATGTTTTTTAGTTGTTAAACAGACTAAAAAATAATAGCTATATTTTTATTAATAATCATAAAATAGTTTACTTATGCTTAATCAAACAGCCTTTTTACTTTTATCAGACTACTAAATAATTAGTAATGTTACGTAGTTACGTTTCCTAGCTTCAACTAATGACAAGAAATAAGTATTTTATGCATACTTAAACTATTTTATCTAGCTTTATCTTTATTAATCTAAATAAGTAACTTAATCAAACAGCCTTTTTTAACTTTTATCAAACTATTTACTAATTAGTAAGGTTGCAAAGTTACGTTTCCTAGCTTTAATTAATGCCAAGAAAAAAGTTTTTTATGCAGATTATAAGAGCAGCCACTCTGCTTTCCCAAGCTGTAGATAATTCAGTAGGCCTGCCAGGCGTCGTTTTTTTGGCACCACGCGTTCCGTATACACGGTGAATTATAGTTGATCTTGGTATATTATATCTTTCTGAAGCTTGATAGCTGTTCATTTTTTTGTTTTGTACATTTTCGATTGCTTCCATTAAGTCATTAAGAGAATATTTTGCTTTTTTTTTACGTGTTGACATCTAAAAAAATATTTTTTATAATATATTAAAAACCAGTTGTATGAATCAAGTAAGTATAGTGCCTAGTTTCATCAAATTCCATTCGATCATTAAGCGGTAGAAACATAGAAAATAGCAAACAGGCGATACTTATTTATTTATTTAACCATTCGTTGTACACAATAAACTTATGAACAAAAACTACATGTAGAAAAACGACACAGCAGGCCCTGCTTATTTCTACAAAAAAACCTGTTACAGCAGAACTAAGTAAGTGAAAAGGCAATAAAAGATACGCGGATACAAATAAAAAGGCGGATAAATATGTATACATACCGGCACAATTAGCGGAATCTTTGTACCCCAAAATAATGTACACCCGGTCCGTCGTGGGTAAGAAGAACAAAATTTAACAATATTACCAATTTTGGATCTTTTTTTTGTGAAACTGTTCATATCAGCATAATTAATAATAATTGCATATTTTTAAATTTCCATGCTTTTAATAAAAATAAGCAAAATCATACAACAAATTTAATATTAAACCATGGACATATTAATTTGGTACGTTGTATCTGATAACATTTTCATGAAAAATAAACGTAATTATCTTGTAACCACCCTTTTCTTAAGTTACGCTAAATGTGCCGGTGTGTTATGTTATTAGTGATTGTACCGATATATTCGTGTTCACTGCCACATCACTAGCTTTTTCAAATTTCATACAAAAATTGGCAGCTAATTGTAACTAACCTAAAAATTGCAAAATAGTTGCATTTACCAGACTTTGCATTTTTTGTCTGGTAAATGTAACTACAGAGAAAACTCGGAAAATATTCATCGTAGAATAAAACAAATACAAACAAAATGACTTACCGTGATTAGTTACAACTTTTCTTGTGAAAAAACTTGCGAGGAACCACTAAAAACTATTTTTTAGAATAAAAATGCGCACCGTGTCCATCCGACGCCAGCAGACTCAAAATGGCGGATGACAAAAAGCTTTATAACTCCCACAATTCTTGAGCTTGCAGCGCCATCTACATTTTTGAGGTAGAACTTTTAGTATTAAATTGAACGAGTCTGTCGTTTTACAATAAAGTAACCCTAGAGGGAGTTATTGAAGTTAGTTGCATTTACCGAATAGTTGCAATTACAAGACCCCACCTTAAACATACCGGGTAGCAATAAATTAAACTGTAGGCTGAACTCCTCAAACTCACCAATATTTGTTCAGCAACTTTTAAAAATAACTTAGGTTTTAATTTTTATTACACATTGAAGTTAACTCTAAGACGCAATGTATTGCGAATTTTGTAACGTTTAAATCGTGACAAATCAACGTCAAACACACTGATGTCAGCGTACAATGAAAATAATATTAAAGGAGAATGGGCAATTTGTCCCATGGATGTATACTGTTGAGACATATCTCGTTTGAAAGGGTTTACTCTTAGCATTATTTTATTGTATGACACCAACTTTGGATAACGTGCAGGGACTGAGCAATTTAAAAAAAAGAGTGGCGAATATAAACTGTTGTTTTACAAAGTACTTGTTACGTAGCCGGTTGTTAGGTGTTTTGTATGAAAGAATATGAGAAATTCTAGATTTCTGTTTACCACTACTTACGTTTAAGTACGTACAGGGCTGGAATTAGTTGATGTAACATATGCTTGAATTAAAAATACTGCTATTAAACACTGAAACTTGCTTGTATACTCAAGCCATATATATCATTTAAAAGACATTTTTATAAGGTATTTTAATATATATATACTTGCACTCAAATGCTTGCAGGGGCGGTAATAAAACGAGTTTTTTTCGTTAATTAATTGTGGTAAATGCCGCTTTGTTTGTTCTACCTGGCACTAGATGGAGCCTTGGTAGCAGTTTGAGTAATTTTTACTATTGGTATATACAATTGAGTCATATCCTATTTGGAAGGTCTTCAATTAAGCATTAATTACTTATATGACACCAAAGACCGAAAGTGTCCAGGGAAGATGATATTAATAATTTTGATCATGCGCTGCGGCGTAAACTGGAACTAAAAAATGTCATTCATATAGAGTTACTTTTGTAACCATTTACATCACTTTGCATGCCTGAAATATAATGAAAAAGTAATTTATATATTTTCTTAAATTATTACTGCTCAATAAATGGCACTAAACTACTTAATTATGATTTTTCAAATCCTCTCTAGTACTGACATCTTGCGTGCAATAGGAGAACCGAATGAGCGGCAAATGCTGGATCCGTATAGTCGCTTATAAACGCTAAAAAACGTCACCGAAGAATAAGTTTGTTTAATTCGGAACTTTGACAATAAAACGAGTGGTTACCTTGAACTAGTAAGTTTCGTCTATTTATCTCTCTTGCTCTTACATATTCGAGGGATAAAGGTAGAAAAAGCATTACATTTTTTAAAGTTCGCGTTATGTCCCGCTAGAAACGTTATATAAACTTATTATTAAACATGAAATAAGATTCCTAAGCAATAAGTAGGTAAGTAAATGTATTTATGGAGTAGTTGGAGTACCATAATTAGCAGCAAGAAAATAAATCTAAGTTTATATGTTACGATAAAATAAATCGTAAAAAGGTACTATGTACATACTTGTTTTGTCTCTCTGCAGGAAAATTGTGTAAAAGTGAAACATTTGAGATTGCGTCGCGGTTCAAAGCAACGTTTCCTTCGTTTGCCATATGAAGCAGGATTAAATTGTGTAGTTTTAAGTTCTCATGTAAGTGAATTGTCAAATTCTTAGTGAGAATAAAGAATCTTAAACCTAAAATTAACGCAGTGAATACATTAAAAGCATCAGCGACTCTTAACTGCTTGCCAAGCTAAGATAGTAGCTGTATTTCGTTCCATTATATATACATATGAAATAAAAACTTTTGAATACATTTAACACCTTTATTTCATATAAATTGAAAAATAACTGACGGCATACATTTTCTTCACGGTCGCACAAATATTAGCAGGATAAGTCGACAAGTTAATTTAAAGCAAGCATTGGTGAATAGGTGCATCCAGATCCAGATAAGAGAATGCATGGTTATTGCGCCAATCTCGGACCATTTGCGATTGGTTTGCTAAGGGCACCGCTAGCTGGTGCGGATGCACAGAGCACTTATACATACTTTATTAAATAAACACTTTTGAATACATTTAACATCTTTATTTCATATAAATTGAAAAATAAGTGACGGCATAGATTTTCTTCACGGTCGCACAAATATTATCAGGACGAGTCGACAAGTTACTTTAAAGCAAGCATTGGTGAATAGGTGCATCCAGATCCAGATAAGGGAATGCATGGTTATTGCGCCAATCTCGGACCGTTTGCGATTAGTTTGCTAGCTGAAGCGGGTTAACGAAAAACAGTAACTGGCGACGCTAGCTGGCGCGGACGCGTGCGACGAATTTTACCTACAAAGGCACCCGGGCACGTGCACTCGCGCCAGCTAGCAAACGCCCTTAACCCTTTACCAGGCCAAGGGATATATTTCACCCACATCTTATATCGGTTACCGTAGTCAGGTTTTAACTCCAAACCACCTACAAAATATTTTGTCAATCCCTGAAAATATTATTTTATGATCTTCATTCACAACACGCTTCTAAATTGCGTAATATATCTTTGGCAGCCGTTTAAATTCACTTGAACGCTAATTTCAGTAAACTACGGAGAAATTCGATCACTTTTCATAATTTCTATGAAACAGAAGTACATAGGTCGAACAATTTTTTGATATTTTGTAGATTTTGAGTGTTGAAAGCTAATGTAATCGGAAACATTGCTAAATATTCATGCATTATTATGTATGACCAGAATTAGGATGTGGGTTGACATTATCCCATGGCCTTATTAGAGTTTAACTGTGTGGGAGCTATATTTCCCATGGCCCGGTAAATTGTCTTGTCATGTCATAAAAACTCACGTAAGTAAGTGATTTTTTTTTCAGTGATTGATATAATGTTTCGTAGGAGATTTGGAGTTAAACCTTGACTATTATAACCGATATAAGATGTGGGTGGAATATATCCCTTGGCCTGATCAAGAATATAATAAGACAAAATCTAGTATGACAGTTCATTACTTAGACAGGCGATGGGATAACCTTAACCCACATTTTTATTTCTGGTTTAAAGGAAGATCTCCGACGTTCATAAATACATTTTTTACAAGGCGTTCAATACTGTTGCAACAGAATATAAAGTACGTATTAAGACACGCTGGTTCTTCGGGGCCTGGTAAAGGGTTAACCTTTTGAACGCCAAGAATACCTTAAGGCGTCGTAACTAGCTATGCTCAAAGCGTCATAAATACATTATAGCTGATATAGCCGCTGTCAGAGTAACCTTCACACTTTCAAGTAAGGTTTAGGGCATAGGGCGTCCGCAACGTCGCGCGTGTGCATGGAGCGGGCGTGCGGCTTAGAGCTCGTTCCCACTATGTCGGATGTCGTGGCGATTTTTAATCGTGTGTCGTTGCCGCTGTTCTCACTATGTCGGATGTCGGATCCGGATTTCAATCGGGTGTCGGCGGTACTGTTCCCACTAGTCGTCTGTCGTGCACGATCGCAGCTGGCGTGTATTTTTCGAGTGGGTAGCGAGGCTTAGTACAAGATGAACGTCGACGAAATGTTTGTGGTTTTGTATTATTTGCGAAAGAAACGATTAGAGGCAGTTAAAAAAAGGAGATATTGGGTACACCCAATTCTCAGGGAAAGATTTACCTTATGAATATTTCAGAATTTGATAGCTGAATTAAGAAGCGATCGCAACGACGCGGCAGCGACGCGCGGGTGTGTGAGGGGGTGCCGCGGGCGGCGCGGGCGAAATCGTTCCGACATCCGACAAAATGTGAACAGCGCTATATTCACTCGTACGCGAGCGAGACACGACACGATTTTTTTCCGGGCTGGGAGGGCTGGCAAAACGCACGACATTTTATGTCGTATCCGACACAAAATCGTTGTCGGACGAGTGTGAACAGCTTCATATAAAATGTTCTGCCAGTGGAACGTACGATTAAAAATCGCCACGACATCCGACATAGTGGGAACGAGCTCTTACAGTATGAGCAACGCTAACTGGCGCGGACGCGTGCGACTGATTTTACTTACAAAGGCACCTGCGCGAGTTTGCCCGCTCCGTCTAGCGCCAGCTAGCAAACGCCCTTAACCTTTTGAACGTCAAGAACACCTAAAGGCGCCGTCACTAGACATGATTTAAGGGCCATGAACACATTAATGATTATAGCTGTTATAATCGCTGTCAAAGTCCCTAATGTAATACTCATGCACTTTGAAGCTCACTTGCGCCCGTGACCTTGGCATGTGAGTAACGTTTTTGTTATGGCGTTCAAAGGGTAAAATATCAATGTCGTAATGCGTCGCTAGCGCGTTATTTTCGAATCGCACCCGTGCTCCCGTGTTGGACTGCACACGCGGTGTACACTTCTTGTTATTGTAACCGTTTGTGCGCCTAGATAACACAAGTACACATACACAACTCGCAAAATGCTCGCGTGCTCTTGTTTATATGTAAAGTATGTCTTCTAGGGCCGTGGATTGGACCCACGCGACCGGCGGGGCGGTGAGCGGCATACATTGGTCGCAATGCAAGCTGTAAAGCTAGTGCAGTGCATGAGGGACGCGCGGCTTTCTCTCACCACATCTTTAGGTGTTCTTGCCGTTCAAAAGGCTAAAAGCACCTAATGAGGTGGCTTTACATTAGCTAGATGCCGGCCCACACGCCGATCCGGTGTGCAGGCTAAGGAAATCGCTATGTAGGCCAATTCGAAAGTGCAACTGACATTAAACCAATTTTAGAATAATATTGGAATGATACCAGTTAGCTGTCATTCGTGTGTTCATTTCGCACTTATACGCATGTATTTGTGCGAGCGAGACGCCCGCAACTAACTGATATGATTCCAATATTACTCTAATATCGGTGTGCACGCCCCTTTTTACTCGTATTCATAAGCAAGGTAAGATTGAATTGAACCACTATAGAAGGCAGCGAAGAGGCCGGCAATGGAACTGGTAGCGTTTGATGGAGACAGTTTTCTGTCAAATGCAAGTTCAAATTGGCCTGACTGTCTCACTCGCACACCGGAGTAGCGTTTCATATAAGCGTACTTTGTTATATCCAATCGACCCGCTCTATTCAGTAGGTTTCATTATCTCGATCCATCAGTTAAGTAACAATCTCTTCAATCTGGTGGATCGAGATGGTGGATCCTACTGGACAGATGGAACCTATGGATAGGAAAACGTTATGCTCAACAATTTGGTAGCAGAAGCGATGTGATTTTTTAAAATCGCGACTGTGTCGTTGACATAATATATCTGAGGACGGGCCTTACGGGCAATAAGAATGGGGCCAGTACAGCGGTGTTACGCACACGAGTTTGAGCCAATCGTGCAGTCTAACGCCACAAGTACCACAACGTGATTGGTTGATGAGTTCGCATTATGCACGCGATTGATCGCATCTAGTTGCGTTAGACAGCACGATTGGCTCGAATTTGTGAATGACACAACTGAACTAGCACTATCGTTATTGCCCCTAAGGTCGGTCGTTAGATATATGGTAAGCGTCAGGATGGCGGTGGACCTCAGCGAATTTCAAAGAAATATTTATAAACATATTGTACCTTCTGTGTACCTTTAATATAAACCAGTGTACCTTTCCCCAAAACGAGATATTTTACAAAACGTTCCACCCGCCAACTTGACGTCAGGATGGCGGGTGGACCTATGAAATCTTGCATTATACCGCACTAAAAGTATGCAGTTATATTGTGCATGAGCTTAGCCTAGCTTGTTTTGGGGAGAGGTACACCGGTTTCTATTTCTATTTACAGAGGTACACTGAAGGTACAGTCACCATCATATATATCGGAGCGGCCAAGGTACCCACGAATATCTGAACATGCCTCTACTGTCAAGAGGTTAGAGTGCGTGTTTAGAGATCTTTGAGCACCTCGGCCACTCCGATATATCTGATGGCGACTGTACCATATAACTGCATACTTTTAGTGCGGTATAATGCAAGATTTCATAGGTCCAACCGCAATCCTGACGTCAGAATGGCGGGTGGACTTTTTCTTAAATATCTCGTTTTGGGTTAGGTACACAGAAGGTACAGTATGTTTATAAATACATACTTACTGCTATGGCGCAGCGACCCGAAGTGGATCTTGGCCTCCGACACCAAAGACCGCCATGCTTCTCTGTCCAAAACCGTTTCCATGTAGTCGACGGCGCCGAGTTCGCTAAGGTCTTTTTGCATTTTATCTCTCCAGCGGGACCTACCTAGGATGTCTAGACGGTCTTTGGCCATTTGGAACTTCAGAGTACGCCCTCCAGGCTGCACGATCCTCACCCATCTGGACTACGTGCCTGAGCCATCGGAGTCTGGCAGCGCGAAAAATCCTAGGACTCACGCGTGGAGAGGATGGAACCTGGAGACTCCACAGGAATCAGGAGATTGAAGATCTGGTGTCCGAGCCGGACGTCATTGGATGTTTATAAATATTTCTTTGAAATTCGCTGAGGTCCACCCGCCATCTAGACGCCAGATGTCAATGCCGAGTGCGACCGCCCTTAAAGCGGTGTATTATCTCTAGTCTCTCCAATATGTCCTCCTGGTGGGTCCACGGGGTTTATTTAGCGGGTCTACGGGTACCAAATTATTTTTACCATGGGCCGACCATGAACACGATTCTGTTTTGAAAACGTTGCCCGCGTAGCTACTTCAGTCTTAGGCGGTATATAATCTACACCACGTTCACAAAAGATTGATATTTTAGGTAAAAACTCACATTTCGCTATATTTGTCCATAGTAAATACTAATTCAAAAACTACTGTAGGGCCTAAAATCTTCTGTGATAGTAATGTAGAAATAAATACTGTTGACAGGCGGTCAACGGTATTTAGTACAATAATTACACTGAAACAATTCGTATAGAATACAGAACCTATGAATAATATATATCTAGAGAATCTAACTTTAATGCAATAATATAATTGAACAAAAGAAATACATTAGTACGACTATTACGATCAACCTATATGTCTATTTTTAATAGTCTTAATGTTCGTGTATCGGTTCTGTATTCTATGGCCATTAATTATGCTTTATTTTTCAACTTTCTTTGACTACACACAAGTACACATTATATTTGCTTTTTTCTTGAACTTTATCTTGCCCATGTTCGATTCTTCTTATGTCGATGCATCCTCATTATTTCCGTATGGTTTCTGAAAATACAATAACAGTTTTTGTATTGTTTTCTAATACCTATGTTTGAAGTCGGTTTCCTATTTTTAAGAGAAGTTTTTTTTTTCATGTAAGTACCGTCAAGTGGGGTAAATTAGAGCAGATGGGATACCTATCGACAATTATGTCAATAAACAGTTTTACGTTCCATCAAGAATTGAGAGGTTGCCTCAATTCCTCATGGAACCCATGATGTAAGCTAGACCTTTACACAAATATTCCTTAAACCTCGTTAAGCAATTAGCTTCTTTACAAACATAACAAAGAAGACAAATCGTCTAGCGTGAAATACGCATCGTTAAAGAGTTATTTTCTGGTCCTGATCAGAAGTTCCACTTCTTCAAATAGCACTTTTTTGAATGGCAATGCCTGGTCTGTTGATGAAACTAAAAAACGCCTATAAGATTTGGGGAGTTCCCTTAATTCCTCGTGGTTTTGTCAAAAATAGGACCATCTTGGAACTATATACCCACTTTCAAACGATAACTAATTTTCAACATTGGTTCAGAAAGTTTTTGAAGTCGGTTAAAAAGTAGTATCTTTACAATACTTTCCTTTTACTAAGAAGGGATGACTACTACAATTTGCTTACTAAGTAACTACTTACTTACTATTAGTATCAGATTGGAGTCGACTCGAGAGTCGATAAAATGGGCGTCGCTACCCTTTCCGGGTGGGGGGGATTTCACCGCATGAAAAAGAGACACATATAGTGAGTTCTTACTGTTCTACCAAACTACATATATAAAGTAGTCGTACTTTTTGAGTCAAATTAGTTTAATTCTAAAGGTGCGACGTAATGGCCTGAAGCCCGCTCTTAGTATGCTAAGAGTACTAGGTATGCCTAGTTATACTATTTGATGGATATTGGTGTCAATTTATAATACGTTTAATTATTCATTGTCTTTACCTAATTATCTTTACCTTTTGCCGACCGGTTTGGCCTAGTGGGTAGTGACCCTGCCTATGAAGTATGAAGCCGATGGTCCCGAGTTTGAATCGCGTTAGGGCATTTCTTTGTGTGATGAATACAGATATTTGTTCCTAAGGCATGCGTGTTTTCTATGTATATACGTAAATATATATTTATCTAAATAAGTATGTTTAACGTCGCCTAGTACCCATAGTACAAGCTTTGATTAGTTTGGGGCCAATCTGTGTAAGATTGTCCCTACCTATTTATTTATTTATTACCTAACGTAACCTACATTAGGTAATGAAAGCATTTTATTTTTGTAAGGGTAACAGTTTTGTTGGGATATAAAATGGTTAATGATAAAAACTAATACTTTTACCAGCATTTTAACTTTATATTCATGTATTCGAAACCTATACATTTATGACAATAACTTTTGCAAGACGATAAGATTTTTTATTCACAATAACTTGTCCGTATTCGAACTGTCTGGCTACCCGGCTGGCCGTGGCTGTGTACCCGGATTTTATACTCTGAAACTGGAACTAGTGACAGATAAGAGTCGATTGATGTTTTTTTTAAAGACACTTATACTTTAATAGAATTACTTACCTATGTTTAATTAAAAGAAAGACTACTTATACATAATAATCCTTACAGTTTTAACCTATTTAACCTACCTACCTACCTACTTTTAATAGTAGCAGTTCGGTTCACTTAGTAGAAATACCTGTTCTAAGAATAATGAAAAAGAAAGAAGAGTAATAAAAATAAAGAATCTGGAAGTCGTTGAGGTGTTCCGTTCTTCATCAGCAATTCTACTTCAACAAATGTCACTTTATTGAGTAAAATTGCTTGTAATATTGATGAAAATCCTAAAATGACTATATGTATGCCTATCCTATACAATATAAGAAGCTCCTTCGGTTTCTCATAGAACCTATCATCAGAACTAGACCTTGACACAAATGTTCCTTAAAAGCCTTACATGCTATAAACGAAATAAAATAAAAAACACGCCTAAGGTAAAATACTTGTCGTTGAAGAGTTCCATTTTGCTCAATATCAGCAGTTTCACTTCATCAAATGTCACTTGTTCAAATAAAAAAAACTTGATATGTTGACGAAAATCCTCAATTCCTCCCAATTGTGAATTCAAATCGATTTAAAATCCTCAATTCCTCATTGAATCCATCAACATAACTGGACCTTGACACAAATGTTTCCTAAGAACCTAGCTTGCTACAAACTTAACAAAGAATAAGAATCGCGCGCGTTGAAGAGTTCCGTTCTGGTCAATATCACTAACTTGTTTAAATAAAAATGCTTGATATGTTGACGAGAATCCAAACATTACTGTATGTATTGTATGCCTATAAGATTTGAGGAATTTCTTCGATTTCTCATGGAACCCATCCTCAGAACTAGACCTTATGACACAAATGTCTTCAAGAACTTTACTTGCTACAAAATAAACAAATAAAACATATCGCGCGCGAATTGGCGAGTTCCATTTTGGCCAGCATCAGCTGTTGCATTTCGTCAAATGTCACTTTTTAATAAAAATGCTTGATATGTAAATAAAAATCCAGAAATTATAAGATGTCAGGAATTCCCTCGATTATTTATGAAACCCATCATCAGAACTGAACATTGATATAAATACACCTTAAGAACGTTACTCGCTACAAGCTTAATAAAGAATACAAAACGCGTGCGTTAAAAAGTTACGTTCTGGACAACATCAGCAGTTCCACTTGATCAAATATAACTTTTTTTTAAATAAAACACCTAGAGATATTGATGAAAAAAAAACTATATGTATTTCTATAAAGTTTGAGGTGTCCATCATCAGACCTAGACACTAGACACTGGTGTCTAGCACAGATATTTCTTAAGAACCTTACTTTCTACAAACTTAAAAGTTCCGAGGAATTGTTCGGATTAATCTCTGCCGCCTCTTTCCGTCACCGCTTTACGCTACATCATTTATATCTTCACCACTTAGATGGTTGGCAATCCTCAACTGTGCATTTCTCTAGAAACTTCCTGCCTCATACAGCTAAACTATGAAATGATCTGTCGCATGCGGTATTTCCGGCCCAATACGATCTTTCAAACTTTAAGGAAAGAGCGTGTTCCTATCTTAAATGCCAGCACCGCACTTACAATCCCTATGGTGTAACAGATGTCCATGGCCAGCGGTAATTGCTTACCATCAGTTGATTCGTCTGCTAGTTTGCCTCTTATATCACAACAAACAAAAAAAGAAAAAATCTCACGCGTTGAAGAGTTCCGTTTTAGTCAACATCACTAGTTCCACTTCATCAAATGCCACTAATGTGAATAAAAAAAGCTAAAGATATTGATGAAAATCCAAAATGACTATATGCCTATAAGAATTGAGGAGAATGAGGAGTTCCCTCGCTTTCTCATGAAACACATCATCAGAACTGTACTTCGACAAAAATGTTTCTTGAGAATCTTACTCGCTACAAACTTAACAACGAAGAAAAATTGCGCGCGTTGGAGTTCCGTTTTGGTCAACATCAGTAGTTCCACATCATCAAATGTCACTTTTGTGAATAAGACTTGATAATATGTTGATGAAAATCCAATAAGTACTATATATATATACCTATAACATTTAAGAAATTCCCTCGATTCTTCATGGGACCCATCATCAGACCTTTACCTTGACACGAATGTTCCTAAAAACCTTAGTACTTAAAACTTACTTGCTACAAACTTAACTAATAAAACAAATCGCGCACGAGTTGGCGAGTTCCATTCGGGTCAACATCAGCTGTTACACTTAGTCAAATGACAATTTTTTAATAAAAATGCTTGATATGTAAATAAAATCCCAGAAATTATTACATGTATGCCTATAAGATTTTAGGAATTCCCTCGATTCTTCATGAAACCCATCATCAGAACTGTACTTTGACAAAAATGTTTCTTAAGAACCTTACTTGCTACAAACTTGACGAAGAAAAATTGCACGCGTTGGAGTTCCATTCTGGTCAACATCAGTAGTTCCACATCATCATATGTCACTTTTGTGATGAAAATCCCATAAGTACTACATATATGCCTATAGCATTTAAGAAATTCCCTCGATTCTTCATGGGACCCATCATCAGACCTTTACCTTGACACAAATGTTCCTAAAAACCTTAATACTTAAAACTTACTTGCTACAAACTTAACTAATAAAACAAATCGCGCGCGAGTTGGTGTGTTCCATTCTGGTCAACATCAGCTGTTACTTTTAGTCAAATGACACTTTTTTAATAATAATGTTTGATATGTAAATAAAATCCCAGAAATTATTACATGTATGCCTAAAAGATTTTAGGAATTCCCTCGATTCTTCATGAAACCCATCATCAGAACTGGACATTGATGTATTAAGTACACCTTAAGAACCTTACTCACTACAAGCTTAATAAAGAATACAAAACGTGTGCGTTGAAAAGTTCCGTTCTGGAACATATCAGCAGTTCCACTTGATTAAATGTAGCTTTTTTTTAATAAAACGCCCAAAGATATTGATGTAAATCCAAAAAAAACTATATGTATTTCTATAAGGTTTGAGGTATCTATCAGACCTGGATCTAGACACAGATGTTTCTTAACAACCTTACTTTCTACAAACTTATCAGGACAAATCTATTACGGCGAGTGTTCCATCGAATTGCTCGGATTAATCCTTGCCGCCTCTTTTCGTCATCGCTCTACGCTACAACATTTTTATTTTCACCACTTAGATGGTTGGCAGTCCTCAACTGTGCATTTCTCTAGAAACTTCCTGCCTCATACAGCTAAACTATGAAATGATCTGTCGCCTGCGGTATTTCCGGACCAATACGACATTTAAAACTTTAAGAAAACAGCGTTTTCCAATCTTAAAGGCCAGCACCGAACTTACAACCCCTATGGTTTAGCAGGTGTCCATGGGCGGCGGTAATCGCTTACCATCAGGTGTGACGTCTGCTCGTTTGCCTCTTATATCATAAAAAAAAAACAAAGAAGAAAAATCTCGCGCGTTCAAGAGTTCCGTTTTGGTCAACATCAGTAGTTCCACTTCATTAAATGCCACTAGTGGGAATGAAAAAGCTTAAGGTATTGATGAAAATCCAAAATGACTATATGCCTATAAGATTTGAGGTGTTCCCTCGCTTCCTCATGGAACCCATCGTCAGACCTTTACCTTGACACAAAGGTTCCTAAAAACCTTGGTACTTGAAACTTACTCGCTACAAACTTAACAAAGAAGACAAATCACGCGCGTGGAAGAGTTCTGTTTCTGATCAACATCAGCAGTTCCACTTCACCAAATGTACTTACTTACCACCCATTTATTTAAAACAGTACCTAGGTACTCCATTTTGATGCCGCCAGCTTGAAACTTCAATGGCCTCAGTGTCCGATGAACAACTTAAAAATGCTGAAAGTAATAACAATTATAATAAGTTGGGGAGTAGCGACCTTACACACCCGAGTGCTCCTGGGGAGTTCTGTTACCGGACATACAATAATAATAACAATAAATAAATATTATAGGGACATTCTTACACAAATTAACTGAGTCCCACGGCAAGCCGAGAAGGCTTGTTTTGTGGGTACTCATACAACGACATAATAATATATAATATACAAATACTTAAATACATAGAAAACATCCATGACTCAGGAACAAATATCTGTGCTCATCACACAAATAAATGCCCTTACTGGGATTCAAACCCAGGATCATCGACTTACTAGGCCAAACCGGTCGTGAAAAAAGAGCAAAAAAAAAGAAAAATATGTCAAAAGAAAATGCGATTTGGAAACGTTATTCGCCACTTAATATATATCTGGTTCACAGCATTTATTTGGTGCTGATATAATGCCTGCAATATTACCTACCCGAGTACATTAAAATATGAATAAATTATCATAAATTCAAAAGATGGTCCCTATAACAGTTCATTTTTACATGGAAAAATGGCTTTCATATAAAATGTTTGTCAGACATATTTTTGGAAGTATAGTATAATCATTAACTTATAAATATAGGTAACATTTCACGAATAAAAATACGGTAACACATATTTTTAATTATTTTTTTAACTTATCCT
Organism: Cydia pomonella; assembly: GCF_033807575.1. NCBI lineage: Eukaryota > Metazoa > Arthropoda > Insecta > Lepidoptera > Tortricidae > Cydia > Cydia pomonella. The sequence continues at coordinate 1,953,553 of NC_084718.1, read as the reverse complement.
ACGCAAAATAGAATTGGAGAAACTGACATAGGGACTCTCATTCGACACGACACGTATAGTAAAGTATGAATCCGCTCTAAGTCCCCTTACATAGACAGTGGGAAGTAAAATAATTCTTGTTCTGAAAACAATAAAATGTAAAATGATTAGGTAGGACAATCCAAACTTCTAAGGTCGCGTAGATCAGAAGTAGATATGAATTTGTTCGACAATACGATAGGAAACTTTTCAGCATTTACATTGGCGCATTTTTTTCTGGAATACTATCTAAATTACACTTTGTATATATGCTACATTTTTTATATAATTTGGAGCCTTTATTTTCCATGAAGTCGAACGCTATATAGCAGCTATACGAGAAAAAATAATACTTTGATCTTACCTACCCCATGAATAGTGAAGATGATCAAGGAGCATACTCTCTGAGATCAATGGAATGGAGTGCCTTTCGATTGGAGAAAATTATAGCGTATTAGAAATATACTATTTTGTAATTACAATGTTGAATATTTTAAATTGCGTGTTTTGACAATTATTGTTGACAATATTACATTCAGAGTCATCTTGACATAACTTTAGAAATCCATAAACTAGTCTATACTTTTTAAAATGATGGAGTAAGACTGACGAGATTACCGCGATGTATAAATGTTTTACGTCAAGAAGAATTTTGCTTTAGAGCGACATCTGGCGTTGAGTAGAAAAGTTAAGGCGTAATTAACTACAATTAATTAACTCATTAAATTGTTTTATTTTGGTCCCTGCAACGATTTGACCCCAGTTATATTATACGAAAAATAGCTTATAAAAATACTTTTCACATGATATACATGGCATTTGTATACACTCTTATTTCGCTGTGTATCAAGTAATTTTTAGAATGACGATTTTTTAAAACTGTTCATTGTGTCCCTTTAAATACTTTATCATTGGTGTTGATACAAAAAACATAAAGCATTTTTTATATTCTTTCGAATAAAATACGCTAAAACTTTTTATATCCCGCGTATAAGGAAATATAACTGCTTATATGCGCAACTTCTTTTTTTATATAGCTCGGTCCCTGCAAGTGGTCCAAGGTTGGTGCCATACAATAAAATAATACTACGATTAAGAGCTTTAAAACGACATATGTCTCAACAGTATACATCCATGGGACACTCCCCATACAAAAGTGCCCATTGTCCTTTGTATGAAAAAGATAAAATCTAAAGATTTCATAATTTTTAAAAGGTGTTAATCAAGTTATATCGTTTTAGGAGTACAATATATGGTTTAATTATTTGCTCGTGTTACAGGAAACACCCGGTATAAGGGCTTATTTACACGGTGCGAGAACTCGCATGCGAGTTTCATTACATTGCGGTATTTGATCGGTCGCCGAATTAGTTGTAATCTCAATAGTCCGCAATGTAACTAAAATCGCATGCGAGTTCGCGTGCCGTCTAAATCGGCCCTAACTCAGCAGCCTTGCCTTTCTAATCGTGCCCTGTAATGATAGTAATGGTAGCCTTGCTGCGTTGCCAACACTATTTTAATTAGGTCTGTGAATTATGTTGACGGTTTGCTTTACCTTGCATATTCGTAACGCAAAATAATTACTGTGCAGTTTTAGTTAATGTTAAAAATAATGCTACAGCTAGAGGCGTAAATTTAAATTTGTTGTACCGTGAATGCGAAAATTTCTAGGTATACATTATTAAAAATGTAGAAAAAAGGTCTCTCATGGTTGTATAATTGAGGTAAAGTTCTAAATATGAATCTTACTCAATTCAAAATATAAAATAGGCTTTGAAAATGTACAATTGAAATGTGAATCTAAATAATGTCCTTTCTCCGAACTCGAAGCCAAATCCTGCCGTATCTGGCTCGCATCAGTGCGAGGCACCTCGAGTTAACATTGGCCCGGTTCTCGCATGAAATCAGCCTAATAAATAGAATATTTGCCTGAGTATAATGTTGGGTGTGTATTATCACGATTCGTATAAGGCAGACATCTGCCAATCCAAATGAAACTGACGGCATCTCCAAAATGTGCCTGCTATTTAGGAACTAGGCTAATTTTAACTTCTTTTTGAATTCGGCATACCTAAGTATGTAAGAAATTAAATGTATTTTTTATTACTCTAGATATCTCTTAAGTAGATATATATTTCTTCTAAAACATAGCGCATGGCAGAAGATATTAGGTACCTAATGCTTTCCGCCTCCAAGTGTATTAGTATCTGAAAACTTTTGAAATTAAGTATAATATCTATTTAACTTGGCAGTTGATTACACGGCGCCTACGTGTGCTAAGACAATTTTTCAGGCCATAAGACCTGTCCAGGGTTAAGCCATCACCACCCACAAACCCACTGACCTGACCCACTTACTGCTTATCGCTAAATTACTGTGTTAGAATGGCTGCATTTCCGTTAAGACGAATTATTGTTAGCGTGCTAAAAAGGACATAGCTTAGTACTTAATTCGTTTAAATGAGGATATTCCCCGAAAGCGTATTTATTGTCGATTTTCTGTGTTCTAGAAAGACATACCTGTTCTGGAATAATTTCGTGGAATTACTACTTACTTATCTACTGAACCTACGCTCGAATTATGAATGAAAAAAGTTCCATTCAATTAAAGCGGTCGTTTTCTGAAATATTTAAGACAATTCCAATAAATTCTTGCATAACAACGGGTTGTTTTCTATATATATAAAATAATTGCCCATTTCAACTATAGCCACTAGCAATATTTAAGTGCTGAAAATGACCTTTAAAGCACCAATCAAAGTAAGTTGAACATCTTTTTCGTCCAACAAGATACCTATTCCTTAGCTCACTTGTCTCAATTTCAATGACCTAGAATCCATAAAAATAGTTCGTCTGTCCGTCAGGCCGCATGCCAAACCCAAACCAATTCGTCTACTCATCACTATTTTAAACGTCAGTTATTTTGATTGTGTGGAATCAGAGACACGTTTTACATACAGCAGAGTACTTTCAGCTGATGCCAAATTGATTATTGGAATGCACTTACATATTGAATATTTTAAAGCAACGACATAATATATGTATTTTGGATTTTTGAGGTTATACCTATGAAAACTGCAACTTGTACTTACCGATTTGTTGAATACGAACTTATAAGTTCTTAAGATTGTTAATTCTGGTTACCTACATCTATATCAGTTTTTGTATCCGTAAAACCCGCGTGACATTTAAACATAGATATCAAACTAATTTTAAAACGAGTCACTCACGCCAAAAAACATGTCGAGTTTGAATTATCAACCGATTCAAATTACGTGAGTAACTCGTTCCAAAATATTTTATGCGCTAGTACTTTCATTATTTTTATCAAGTGGCTTATTTGACTTGACAGAATGACAGATACATAAAGTTAACTCTACAAAGTACCTATATTTTAGAGTACCTAGATCAAGGCTGTAGCCTATCACTGTCACTTTACCGAATCGAATGGACGTAACCTAGTGTTTTACCCGCTCCATAAAAAACCTTTTCCAGTGCAATCCATCCTACTCGAGGTGCGGCTATAAATTCAAGATGCCACTCGTATCGAAGATGTACTTTACGGTGCCGGTACTGCCGGCGTACCTGCAGTGAATATAAAAATGTTTGAAAGTAGAACATGGACACGTACAGTGCGACATGAAAGAACAGAAAAAAAAAACAATTTCCATACAAAATTGTTGCCACGTTTAAGCATTTTACGTCAAAAATGTGAGTTAGGAAAAAAAGTGGCGCCCTTATTTATTTTCTACTATTTAATATCACGCTGTACCTGAAGATTTAAAAGCAAATGGCAAATCTCATGAAAAATGTGTTATTTAATATTGGTTTTCCATATTATTCTGCTAGAAAAGTTAAAACTGAAGAAGCGACTCATAGAACCCCAAATTGAACTGGACCTCATTTTAATTCGCCACAATTTAGTTGTGTCAGTGTTGCACTAATGCTAAGCTATAATAAAAGAAATTAGCGAATTTCCACGTTTTTGAATTAATCAAATAGGTAAAGTATCTTAAAGTAAAGTTTTATTTTTATAGTAGGTCACAGGCTAAGCCTGTCCCGTGTCTTCACGTTTGCGCATTCTGTTAGGAGCGATTTTATCAGGCCTAAATAAGACGTTTTACTCCAAAGTACGGTATCGTAAACATGAGTAGGTAAAGAAGCCTTGAAACGTCTTCCTGAAGATACGAACTGATAGCGAACAAATATCTTTGGAGTGAGATCATTAGACTATCTTAGCAGTAAAATGTTAAATGACGGATGGTCTTTAAAATTCCATCTACAAATCTTAGGGCAGCATTGTATCCCAATAAATTCTTTTGGATTATAAGAACATATTAAACTACTTTTAGGGGACCTGTAATGACCATATTTTTGTAAATAATTAATTTAAAATATCTTTTGGCACACGTCACGTTACCAAACTTGAAACGTCATTGAAGATTCTGATGACGTCACAAATCTCGGATTGACACTGTTGACAGTTAGGCGATAAACAACAAATGACAAATGTCAGTTGACAGTTCCTATCTTCTACGTGTGTATGTAGTTATGTGTCAAAACGTAAACTGTGACGTCACACAATTTTCAAAGAGCGTTTTGGGCGCGAAAGCATCTGTCAAAATATATTTTGTTAATTTAACATATTTAAAGCAGTTTTTAGTATAAAAGTTGAATTTTAGGCCAACTTTTAGTTAATATAGAACGTAATACAAGCGTTTCAAAAAATTGGAAACAACCCTATTGGCCTTTTACCTTTATGCCCTTACAACTTACAACCTTTCTGTTATTGGTTCAGGATCACAGCGAAGCGTTGTGAAATGTAAATTGCCTAATTTACTTTGAACGCATTGAACGTAGCTTCTTGGTACATATGTAGTTTGAAGCGGTTTAGTTTAGATTGAAATAATTAGCGAGTTAGGTAATGATTTGTTCTAGGAAGAGCATAATATTGTTTGTTTGTAGTTTGTTATCGACATAATATATCATTACGCGTTTACACTGATTATTACTCCACTTTGAACTAATTCATCAATTATTAAACTAATTACATAACTTATACATATAACATCGCTCTTTGTGAACTCCATCAAACCATATTGTTAATCATCATTGTAGGTACTATATTTTATATAACTTGTGACGTAAGTACAGTCGCCATCAGATATATCGGAGCGGCAGAGGTGGTCAAAAATATCTGAACACGCACCTAACGCCTTGACAATAGAGGCGTGTTCAGATATTTGTGAGCACCTTGGCAGCTCCGATATATCTGATGGCGACTGTACAATACGTAGAGTCCATCGACTTTGCACCGACTTAAACAAAGCAAAATTGGTAGTGTCATTATGAACGTCATATTTTCATAGAAATTTGACATTAACAATAACATTCCCATATTTTGTCATTGTAGATGTCATGCAGAGTTAGCTTGGCCCGGGTCTAGGTATTTTATAAGTTAAGCATTAGGTATTGTTTATTGTACTAATAAACTTACTAACAGGGTATCATCGATCTAATATATATACTATATCGATGTACGTCATGCTAAATAAGACCTTCTTTTTTCTAGAGCTTGAACAATTGTCACCATTCGTGCTAGAGAGGCAGCGTGAGGCGCTCGCGCACGCGCAGAGCGTCGATGGCTTCTCTGTGCGGCGCGATGAGGAGCACGGCGCCGAGGCCGAGCCCGCCGAGCCGGCCGTGGGCCGCTGGGGCGCCGAGTGGCCGAGTTGACTCGCTTCGGAGCCGCGGGCCCCGGCCCGCGATGTGACCCGCCTGCCCCTGCCGCCCGCGCGGTGGGGCCTCCAGCGGAACCCGCTGGAACTAACCTCCTCGACCCATGAGGAGCTAGTCACGGTCGCCGAGGCCGAGCTCCGCCGCCTCCTCGTCACTGACAACTATGACTCCGTCAGCAACTTCATTTCGCTGTTCGATGCATTTGAGAAGCGGAGGGAACCGCTGTACGACGTCTATGAGAGCTACAAGCCGCCGATAAGAGCGAAGAAACACACATGTGTGGGCTTAGGCTTCGAGTTGATCAGGCGTTGGCGCGCCATGGACCCTGAATTCCCTGGCTTGGCTATAGCGACCGCTTTACTCTCCTGCGAAGAGGCAGTGGTGGATGTCCGGGGTTATGTCACCAGTGGAGACTGTCCGACGGCGGTAGTGGAGGCCGAGAAGGAACACGTTATGGTGGGAGTCCAGATCCGGGTGGATGGAAGACCGGGGCTGCTGCTAGCCGATCCGGGGTACCACGTGCCTAGGGTTGTCACTGTCATGCAGGATGGACTTTATCCTCACACCGGTAAGTCTACTCGCCTACTCACAGGTAGCCACTGGCCAATAATTATACCTGAATCTCATAAAGCATTAAGTCTTATCTTATGGGTCGAAGACAACAGGCAGTACTCACCTTCTACTTCTTGATCTCTTCTATATATATTTTATACGCTCTCTTTCAGAGTCCGAAATGTAAAATCTCGTCCCCTCCAAAAAGAATCAATTATTTCTATTCTCCATAATCAACAGGCCTGCTGCAATAGACCATTCGGCAATTCAAACTACCTCAGTTTACGGTAGGTTAATAAGCAGTTCAAGGTTACTACTGTTAAAAAGACTCAACATTTCATTTTTACCCACAGGCTGGTTCACACAAACCGACGATCAGTTCCTCAAAGAGTACAGCTACGCGTTTAGCCCCCACAACTCCAACTACGTCGAATGGCGGGAGCGGACCACTCGGGACGGCAATGTGAAGCGCCAGACCTCACTAGTTTACACCTCGAGGCCGTATCTGGATGGCGTCAATGTTACCGAAAGGAGGAACCTGGTCTACAACTTTAGGTTAGTTCAGTTAACTCCAACTATGTCGAATGGCGAGAGCGGACCACTCGAGACGGCAACGTGAATCGCCGCGCCAGACATCGCTAGTTTACACCGCGAGACCACATCTGGATGGCGTCAATGTTACCGAAAGGAGGAACCTGGTCTACAACTTTAGATAAGTTCAGTTCATTCCAACCATGTCGAATGGCGGGAGCGGACCACTCGAGAAGGCAACGCGAAGCTCCAGACATCGCTAGTTTAGACCCCGAGCCCGTATTTGGATGGTGTCAATGTTATCGAAAAGAAAAACCTGGTCTGCAATTTCAGGTGAGACAAGTAAATTAAACTTTAGTTGGAATGGTATAGCTATAACGTTCCGTGGAGTTTGCTCACAGCCTGTAAGAATATACCCAAAATGAGTGAGACAGCCATTAACCATAAGCAGTGGCGTAGCGTGCCTTGGCGGGGCCCCGTATAAAAATTTGTTTGGGGGCCCTTAGGAAGGGTAAAGATTTCTCACAAAACCGCACGTTGGGGGCCCCCGTGGCCCGGGGGCCCCGTATAATCGATACGGCAGATACGGCGGTAGCTACGCCCCTGACCATAAGCCTTCTGTTGCCTTGCTAAGCTTGTCTATGATAAAAACTTCCCTTGTACCTAAAGCTAGTCAAGTCTTTTGGAACCATTTACGACTCGCTATCCGACTCAGATTCAAATTATGGTAAAAATAATCTTAAAGACCAAAGGATCCAAAGGTGCGATTTCTACGTTATAATTAAATAATGAAGAACTACTACTTACATATTACTAGTTCTCACAATAAATCAATTATGACGTACATTACCTAATACAAACTGACACAGCCTTACCTGGCTATAAAGTAACTACCTACTTTTGTAATGAAATGTCCACTGAGTAATTTTAAAAATGTATCACGACTCGTTGATCAAGCTGTCTTGTACTTGACATTTTCATAATCGAAATCTACTATTTCCAGGAGCCTCCTAGCCCGCGACCAGAAAGGCCAGCTCGTGGCCGGCCTGTACTTCCCCGTCGGCGCGCGCGGCAAGGACGCCTCCTTCACACTGTTCTTCGACACCGGGGCTGAGAAGAGGAAGACTAAACACAAGTTCAGCTTGTTCACTGACGAGATTGAGGTAAGACAGATCAGGCAAGCTAGTATGGCTGTGCTAGACAGAGACAACAGGCTAGGTAGTAGGGCTGTACTCCCGTCGGCACGACAAGGAAAGGAAGCCTCCTTCACACTGTTCTTCGACATCGGGGCCGAGAAGAGGAAGACAACACTGTACTTACACTTAAATTGTACTGTCCTAAATGCATGGAAGATCATTTGATCTTCCATGCATTTAGAACAGACTTATATGATGTGACGTCACATCACCTTATCATTTTGTTAGAGACGTTTCAATCGTCGAGTGCGAGCGTCAGACTTTAGCTCTCATTTCTGATCTTTGTGTTGCTTAAATGCCATGAGTCCTATATAGACATTTGATCCTCAGGAAAATCAAGATCGTTTGGAAATTGCCATTTTGACCCTGAAATATTGCGTTTATGTGTATAGTTGTCATACAATTTATTTTTCAATAAAATGTAAGAAATCGAATGGTACCATTTTCTTTTCTATTTTTGAAAGACAAAAAAATTTTTTTTTTTTTGGGATTTCGGAGCCTTGTATTTTTTTTATAATCTCAATATAATTTTTTAAATTCCACTTTTTTATAACGGATGGCACATTTTCTATACATTTAACTAAATTTTGTTATATTTTATAAATTATTTGTCACAATTACTATCTAGCCAAAAATTTTAGTAGTTTCCGCTAACAAAGCCAGAAGCAAACGATAACGGACAATGGTCGCTAATAATTAATAACATAGCTACAAACGGAATGTCCGTTTGAAACTATTTATTCATTAGTATTTCAAATTACCCTGTACTTATTTTTACCTGAACAAACGGTCCTCTACATTTTACTGTCCATTACTGTCAATTTACCTAAACGTGGTAACTATTTAATTTTACATAGCCAGACAGAAGAACAGAATAATTGATCGACGATTTTTAAATTGTACTGTCTATTCAATACATAATTTGTGGCCTTTGTGTCTAAATTACAGAAATAACGTATGCTGAGTTTGAATAAACTATTAAGACATTGTATTTTACTGAAATTTCCCTCTGAAAATACAACATTATAATTGATTACATTATTCGTTATTTCAATTCCTTTCACGGAATAGCCGACTACTTTCTTACATCTTTTTGTTCATTATTTCTACGACAAAGTTAAGTATGAGGAGAGGAGTTCAAAGGGTTTTTTTACTCTTGTGTTTTATACCTGAATAGGTACTAAACCTACAAAATTACTGATTCTAGATAAACAAGTAGAGACCTGTTCTAAACAATATAGGTCAGTTTCTAATCATACGCAAGCAATCACATACAGAAACAAACCATCAGAAGCATAACTCTAACGATTATTTCCAGATCTCACAAACCCTGTCCGACGAGATCGAGCTCTGCAACAGCCAAATGAACTACCCTCAAGGCGAACTCCGTCGCATCCTTACCAAGCTCGCCAAGGTCGTCTCCCACCAGCCCTTCATCGAGCAGATGCTCGAGATCAACGAGGACATCTGCCGCATGAGCCTCTGACGACAATATGGCGTCCGCAAGATGGCCGACGCCACAGACTAAATATGCAGCCAACATGGCGTCCGCAAGATGGCGGACGCCAAACTATATCCCCCGCTTCTTTTTAGATTAGTTCCTCTATATTTATAGGTATATTTATTATTGTATTTTAAAGATTCATTTAAATTTAATGTAGAATTTTGGTGATGGGATTATTTTACAATTTTAAATTCTTACTTATACTTTGTAGATTAAAATTTATATTATTTATTGGGATTGGTGAATGTTTTACTTGCTTTAGCAATACAATTTATTTGACGGACATATTTTTGTTTCATTTGACGCTTACCTATATAATCGCATAAATAAAAGACACTATTTATGGTATATAATTTACTATTTAATCCTAGTGATCACACAAAGATGAAAATTAAACCTAACATCAATAATACATCTAAAAATATTTTTACCGTTCCTGTATTACATTAAATGGAATTTTATAATAAGATAAGAGCTGAATAAACAACTATTAAATAAATTAAAGTACTTTACTGAACACGTCAATACAGGTGGCAGCATGGTTGCATTTTTATCGTTAGTCACTATGCCTGTCACTTTTGCGCTTAGTATGTTAGAACGTGATAGCCGATAAAATGCGACCGTGCTAGCTGATGATCGGTTTTGTGCGAATTTAATGTTTTAAAATGAGAATTTAAAGAAAAACGAAGTGTTCAGTTAACATATACATATAAATAATCTAGTCTTAAGTATTTCTAATTACTTAACTTATACTTATTTGTGAACTTACAAATGAGATTGGGTTAGTTTACCCGTTTTAGATCAGTTGGGAATAAACTTGGGACAAAACCGTCTTTAAGAACATTCCAGACACGGGGTAATATTAGCCGTGTTCACTCCCACCAACTGTATATGAATATTAATCGTGATCGGTAGGAGAAAATAACATTTATTTTAACTGCTGTTAAAATAAACAGTAAGTTTATGGTTCTCATTAGAAACCGTCTTTTTTTAGGTTTGGAAAAATAAATGCCAAGAACGTGAACTGGGGCATAAAAAGACAGACCGGTTAAGGCATATTTTGTTACAACTGTCAAGCGTAACTATCTATGTCATATCATACTATCTAAGACAATTTTGCACGATGGTAGCGTTGGCAATTACATTAACATTGTTGTTTACTGCTTAAAATTAACTTGCTTGTTTATTTTTCAAAAGGTTAGGAGACTTACTCACTTTTTCTTCTTGCGGCAATTCCACTTATTTCGTCCACCATACTTTTGGAAATCTGTAGAATTTGTAGTCCCCAATCATCTTACAACACATTACGACCATATTTATGTGAAAAACAATCCCTGGTGGCGCCAACGAGGGCGGTAAGTGAAATTTTGGAAACGGGAGTGGAATTAAAGACCCGAATTTGCAATATTCTTATCCCCGTAAATATATATTACCGTAGACTTGTGCGTGTGTAGTTCGCAACCGTCCCACTTCTGGGGGATTACCCAGATTGCCCCAGATCACTTTCTCGTCATTATTTGCTCTCAAAAGTCAAACTATAGTCTCACAAACCGCAATAATTTCTTCATATCATACCAAAAGCATTGGAATACGCCATTTCTTGTTTGGTGGCTTTTTAGACTTGCTAGGGACAAAGAAAATTGATTGTAATAGAGAGATATCCTCTATATTACAATCAATATATTTTGACGTCCAAAGCGGATGGTCATACTGCGCCATATTTTCTGCGTTCACTGAATTGTCAAACGTCAACCTTTGACAGTCGGAGTTACCGAAACCAAAAGTTACCAAAATGTATGTAGCTGTACATACAGTACCATCTCGTTTGTCTGTCAAATTCGAAGCACGAAATTGTCTTAGATGTTACACATGTTAATCAATGTATCTTTGCTAGGGGCAAACTCACTTTTTCGAGCAATAAAGAAAAGGTACGGAAAAATTAAATTGTAACATTAGAAACATACAATTCTACCCAAGTCCGGCCTGGGTAAATACAATTAAAATGAAGGCTCACAGTCTAGTCTCACACTTTTTTAATTGGAATACGAATAGGTCTACTCGTTTTTTCCGAAAATCAAAATATCTACCCCTTAACTAAGATAGTGGGTAAGAAAAAAGGTTACGAAGCCTTGAGTGGCATTTTTAAGCGCCACTTATGTAAATCAGCGATGGCAGCATGGTTCCACTTTTATCCCCTGTACATATACCCGTCACTTTCGCACTTACATACTTGTTAGAACGTGACGGCATGATGATAGGCGATAATAATGCGACCATGCTACCGCCCCATAGTACAATATTACAATAATACATATCAACACACTTATGGTCATGAAATCTAATCGTCTATCATACACATATTCTATAAATTACACCGAATCCATACAAAAATAACGATCCATGACATGGAATAACTAACCTAACTGCGTTACTATGGATACCTACGGTCAGATAAGTAACAGCAAAAGTAGCTAAGCAGGTGAGGTGTTCAAAAAGATATGAACATAATTGCATTGTTCAAAGATTAAGGCTGCATTTCCACCAGAGATGTGCGAGAATGAACCGACAGAATATTGTCTATTAAGCTGCGCTGAGCGAGTATAGGTAAATGAAGTGATTATATTCGCTCTTAAGGTCGTCTCCTATCTGACCTCGTGCGTTCCAACTCCCTCGACCTTCGTGTTTCACCGTGACAACTTGAATTTGCACAAGCAAACAAATTATTGCATCCGTTCGCTCACTTAAAACTCACTCACTCGCTTGAAATTTAAATAAACAGTATCCTATCACTCAAAATCGGACGATCAATTCACAGAGAATAATTGCGCGTCGCATCGAGTGACACAGGTCCCCGTCCGACGGCCGAGAGGCTCCTCTCCGCGTCGCCTGCGAGAGGGTTGAATTGTATCAATTTTTCAGAAACTATTTATATAATTGAAGTGTACGTCATTATTCACTATTGGTTAAAGTTTCATTTAAGACATAATAAGGCGTTGCAGAATAAGGGAGTTTATACGAATTTTAACTTGAGAAAAAGGTTCACGGAAAAATTATTTACTTGTGATACGGTCTGTTTTTTGAAATATCAGTAGGTACACATAATTAAAGAACAATTATCAAATAATGTGTCTTAATTGTTTATACAACGTTCAAGCATGCTATAGCGACGTAAAAACAGATAATTTGGCCTGGTAGCTCCTTAACAAACACATCCCTCGCCACGCATTCTCGCACATCTCTGGTAGGAACTTATTTGAGCTACTTACCCATTTAACTACTTCTGTTGCTGACGGTCGATACGAGTATTGGACACTAGTATACTAAATACAGTCAAGAGCAATTAAAACGCGTCTCTTTGTATGGAATATTTATACATGACGACCCATTTTATTACTCTCGATTGTACAACAGAAGCGCGACTTGACAAGCAACGATAAATAGTTGGTCTTATCGGTTAGAAGTAATCTATTACCGGATGGAAAAGTTGTCAAAATATTTCAACAGGAAAGCTGTCCTCAAATATTTATTTATATGATTCATGTTTATTTCTCGCTTGCATTCGCTTCGCTTCTATTATACTTTAAAAAACGACAAAATAAAAACATATTTAAATTCTAGACAAGCAATCATTTAATTCTAAGGAAATATTTTTAATTGGGAATTTTGTCTTAATTTGAACACAGAATATTACTATATTCAATTTTTACACGGTCTCTTATATTTTGGCTTGTTATTATTTTTACGCCAAATAATACAAGTGACCACATGTATGTCCTTACTGTAAGGATAAAATCTCTTTTATGATAACAATTATAATGGCGCGCATTAGAAATCAGAAATCATAGCATTTATTCGTGATAAACTATGACATACAAAAGTATAACAACATAACAAAAGAAAGAAACATAGAATAAATAAATAGTTTACCACTGAAATGGTCCCGCCTCAGCATTAATGCTAACTCAAAAGTCAGCGCTGATCTTCCGGCGAGACCATTTGTGGGTCACGAACGCAGCTGTACACTCATTTGTCACATTCATTTATTTGCACTGTTACATTCATTTATTTGTGGTTTTGTTAGATACGCCAATTAAAAAGTGAGATAATAGCCAGATAAATTTGTCTTTATCTGATATATCGTTAGTATCTCGTAGTCTATTGGTCTTCAAAACGTATCCAATGTTTCCCATAGCGCAACACAACATAGCGCCGTGTACCTTATTCAAAGTGACGTTACCGTAATATTGATGTTACTGTCTGTCGGTCCCGGCGTTATATCGCTTATAGTTATTATTATCAAGTGACGTATAAGAAGACCTAAAAAAACATTCCCAAAATATCGCGCCATATATATTATTCGCATAAAAAGAATGATTTTGCCGTCGCTTGTTGGTTCCGGCATCTTTTGACTGTTATTATGCGTATACCTCACTAGAGGAAGATTTGAAGAATTATATATAAACTGTTTCTCCATAAACCCGCGCCATATACGTTATTTAATGTTAAGTTAGCATAATACCAGAGGTTACTGCCTGTAGTCTCGGGACGGTCGTGGCGGTGACGTGCGAACAGCCGCATTCGTCATACATGTCAATGTTTCCCCAAAATATCGTGCCATATGTCTTATTCGTTGGCATAATACCAGATGTTACCGTCCGTCAGTTCCTGTGGTTTCTAGTGGTGGCGCTATTGCTCAGCGGGGGAGTGCCGCTTGTTGCGCGGGCGCTCGTGCCGGTGCCGCTGCGGGTGCGAGCCGCCGTACACGGAGCGTACGGACGAACTGGAATGGAAATTACGTTTTCTCAAACTTGTTATGAAATGATGACATGACTTACTTCAAATTAGGTCCGGAAATACTACATATCAGGTGCGATGAGTGAAGATGATATGTAAAGGAATTTCATACTGCCTGGTGTGTAACCTAGGACTGTAAAGCAACCTTCTTCAGTTTTTTAACGTCAAATTGTGACACAAAGTCTTGGCATCCAACCATCATCAACTAGCTTCTACCATCAGTTAGCTTGGTACGGTGATCTGTTGTGCATATTCGTTGCTAAGCAACGGCGGTGTCGCATCGAGCTGGCGCACGGACTTACGCGCGTAAGGTTGTACACCGCTGGTAGAGTGGCGAGCCAAGTAGGGCGCCACAAAACAAATTGACTACAATTTTTTGTTTTAATTGCAAGTTGAGAAAAGCACTATACATATCTCGGCGAGAAACGGGGTTGCCGGCCTCTATAGTAATGTACTATTATTATAATAAGCTTGTTATATTGCTAAGCCAGGGATAAAACGCAGAATTGGGGAATCAAGACGATAAGTTAATTTTGTTTAAATTAGCTAGACATGATTTTTCAAGGAAATTATAAGTTCTTACGTACTAAGTTTTTTAGTAGGATACGTTGTAAATACAACACTTCTTCAAATAAACTGTCACTGTTAACAAAATAAGAAGAAATTGTGATCCACCCACATACTTAAGAATAACAAATAGCTAGTAATATACGTACATACCGTCAGATCTGTCTGAAGATCATGAGCTACACCGCCACTCACGTTAAATATTTGTATGCCTCATAATATGGCCAAAAGTGGAGCACTTAATTATCTGTATGTAACACCTGTTTGTAACACTACCTGCTTTTCGACAAATAAATGCATTGAATTGAATTGAATTGAAGATTATCCTATCTCAAATATCGGAGATCTCTAATGTCGGATTAGTCACAGATGTACCTGGCGGATATCTGTCCAAAGACACATCCGTGCTTTACCCTGCCATGCGTTGACAGATTTGAATGCGAGATACATCTGCTAATAGATAATCTAGATAGATCTAACTGACTGTTCGCATATCCCAAGCTGATGACTCTCGGAGGCGGGTGGGCTAGGAATTATAGCGTTATCGAAAGCCGAAGACTTTGGTTTTGTCATACACAAAATTAAATCATGTATGACTTGTGGTTTGGAAGAAACATAACCATGGATGCAAAAACACGTGCAGTTGATCCTCATGCCATGAAGCTTAAACATAACTACAAATATAAAGCAATAATAAATTGTAATATGAAATTGCGTGCAAGTATTATGTTAGCATACTTATATAATGACATGGACACATGCTAGTGTAAAATTATTGTATTTCAGTTGTTTTCTCTGCCAACCATTTCTCAATTTTGGAAGACGTTTAAACTAACTGTACAAAAAACTAACATAGCAAACGTATGTACAACGTAATAAAATAATTATTTATTACGATACATCTAATAGTGACGTCTCTTTTGGGATCTGAAAGCGAAAGAGAAATAATATTATTGTGAAGTTTTCAATAAAATTTGTTGTTTGGGGGTTTTTGGGGATTGTTTCTAATAAAATTAAGATAGTTAGTAATAGCAAGTACAAGTAAATAATTATTGATTTTTATAAATGGTTAAAGATGCTTTGAATTTGGTTAGTGACTTTTGTAAATGTTTTTTAATTAAACAAGCAATTTATTATTTTACTGCATGATTCAAATAAACGTTTAGCTGCATAAAATGAAATCAAATAATGATTTTATATAATTTCATGTGTTTTTTAGTGAATGATGTAGATATTTTAGAATTTTTACTTGATGCCCATTAGTATCGGAGGTGAGTTTTTATCACAGAACACTGGGTTTTGTAGAAGTAGGGATTCAAGGAAAATTTCGAGTCACACTTTTATGGCTAAACTGATAGACCGCGGACCAGGAGCATATATCGTCAGTCATCGCATCCCGGCTTATAGTCAGATGATAGTTTAGATGCTAACATGAATAAAAAAACCGTCAGCCAATGTATCGCGGTGGAAAGACCGTCAGCTGGTCACATAAACATAAAAAATACGTGCCTTAGATACCACTTATGTCCGCAAAGTATTCGTAATGCGTAATCCGTTTGTTAAAAACGCCTGATTGAATTAGTTATAACTATCATAAAAATGTAAAGCGCTTATTTTTTACATGTTCATGCGACCAGCTGACGTTCTTTCCACCGCGATACAGCCGGCTGGCGATTTTTTATTTCACAATAGAATCTAAACTATCCTCTGACAACGTATCAAATGGGAGGCGATGACGAAAATGTTGTAAGTGTTTCGGTGGCTGCCATTCGTCAACCCACCAACGGAGCGGCAGCTGACGTCCACGAGGGAGGGCGAATGATCATGGAAATCTGTTCCTGGCTCGCGGTCTATGAAGATGGCCGCCATACGTCAAAATGCGCCCTAATGTTCAGGTTTTAATAGCGATACAAGTGCGATAAATTAAAACACGACCGATGGGAGTGTTTAAATCGACACGAGTTGCGAATTACCTATTCGCACATGTATCGTACGTTTTACAGTTTAAATTTTCGATATAGTTACGTGTTGTAAATTAAGTTAATCTGGCCCACCATTTTTTTTTACCTCGAAAAGGGACAAATACAAAAATTCTAGACAGAAAAGTTGACCGTAAATTTTTTCGCCGCAATTTTAGTAACTCAAATTTTTGGTCAATTATAAGACGACTAATTGTCCTTGGGTCTCTTAGTCAGAGGTTAAGATATACAGTTGCAGCTCTTTAGACGTACAGTAGTGACTCTTCAAGTCACCTATAAAATTAACATGTAGAATTCATAGACCACTCATAGAACGCGAGCCAGGAACAGATTTCTATGACCAATCGCCTCCCGGGCGAAAACTCGTATAGTGGTTAACGGTTATGTATGATGAACCCTCGTGGACGTCAGTTGCCGCTCCGTTGGCGGGTTGAGGAACGGCAGCCACCGAAACACGTAAAAAAAATTGTCATCGCCTCCTGTCTGATACTTTGGCAGATGAGAGTTCAGAAATATATATTTTTTTAATCTCTGATGTGCACGTATATGGCTCGCAAAACCGAACT
Organism: Cydia pomonella; assembly: GCF_033807575.1. NCBI lineage: Eukaryota > Metazoa > Arthropoda > Insecta > Lepidoptera > Tortricidae > Cydia > Cydia pomonella. Next base: position 1,936,108 of record NC_084718.1, on the reverse strand, counting down.
TAAGTCTTAAATGTCCGGTCGCACTGTGCACAAAAAAGCTGCCCTTGGTCATAATACGTGTATGCGTAGGACGGCTTAGGTCGAGACCTCGACCTTTTTATAATAGCATTAACAAATAATGAATCTTTGTATGTGACATTTCGTCAGGTGAAACGCCTGAAAGGCCAAAAACGTTTTACGCAATTTACACATTACGAATACTTTGCGGACATAAAGTCATAAGGCGCGTACTTTTTACATGTTAATTTTACAGCTGACGGTCTTTCCGCCGCGATACAACCGCCTGACTTTTTTTTAAATTTAAAATTCTCATCTAAATTATCATCTGATGAAGTATCAGCCGGAAGGCGACGACTGACGAAATATGGCCCTGGTCCGAGGTCTAACACAAAGTTTGACTCTTTGAGATTCCCAAAATTGGTGATTTGTACTGCGATAAGAAAAGTTTGCCGATCCCTGTCCTAACTAATCAACCCAGTGCCTGAGGTTATCAGTCATCTCGCTTTGGCTCACCTGTTGGCGCCCTGCGCGAGCGGGCTGGCAGTAGTTCTCAGCGGGCGGCGCGGCGCGGGCCGAACGGCGCGTCTTTCGACTCGTTCGCTATTCGAACTGAAATACATGCGCTAGCTACAGATAAGGGCCGCCATCTTGGTTTTTTACTAGATTTTTAAAACATAAAAGATGGATTAATAATTCCATGCAAAGTGATCCATTTTAATTAAAAGTGTAATTAAGTTTTTGAAATGTTTTTAACGATTGTTTTAAATGAAATGGGGAATTTACAGGACACTTAGTTTTATATCTGTCTTGTCCATTTTTCCTACTTTATTTTACAAGATGGCGGCTCTAACAACTTAGAACAAGCTTGTATCCATTACCACGAAAATTCAACCTTAAATTCAAGAGATTAAGATTGTGTTTAAATTGATACAAACTTTTTCGATGGCTGAGGTTTTTGTAACGTAAAACATTTGGAACATAAAAGGCACCATAATGATGGTTGTCAATAAGGTCGGTTTCTAATTGAATCATTATACCATATTTCCTTATTGTCAACTGATAATATGGACGCTTTTAATTAAACCACACCATTACTTTTTGTAATACTCATGGAGACAATTCCAAAAACCCCAAACACTGCGTTGTTTCACAAAGTCCCTGTGGCAACCTCCTGTGCCGCTGTCTCCATCATCAGATCAGCTCAATGGTACCGTAATATTGCATTGTCACCCAACTTACATATGTATGCAAATTTTTAGCTTCATCGGAAACCCGAAGGTGGGTCAAAATTAACTTGCAAGATTTGATTTTGATAAAAAGCTTGTAAAAAAAATTGTGTTTTGTAAAATGCCTTATGTTACAAACATACAGCCACATACATAGATAAAAATATAATCAGTGTAGATAGTGCCAACATAAATATACAGTAATCAGTGCAAAAGGCGAGAATCAACACCACCACACATGCCAGCTACGTCCTATATTCTAATTAGAAACTCATTACTTGAGGCAATAATATTAATTAAAAATAAGTTCTTAATACAGTTGCTCAAAAAGTGCTACTTTACGTAGCTGTTTAGCGTGCGGAAAGTTGCATTTCGCGAACTAGTGCTTTTTACTTTTCCACTTGTTCCAATTCATGACTACTTATTGCTGAGTGTTAATGTTAGTTTCCTTTAAGTCATAATCAACATAATCAATATCTCGGTACTCGTGAAGTAATGACATACTTTCCGCACTAGCATCGAAATGTACTATTTTAGCAATAAGTTCATTTTTGGTACAAGCTTTTATCGCTACTGACTGATTGCGTTGTTTCATCAGAGTTCCTATGGCCACTTCCTGACTCCATCAAGTCCATCTTCAGATCAGCTGGATGGTATAGACTTACATATATTTGCAAATTTTCAGCTTCATCGGGAAGATATCGGGACGTGGGTCAAAATTAGCTTACAAGATTTGACCCACACATACACACACACTAACAGGTCAAGTTGAATAAAAGCTTGTGAAAATACAGTATTCATTATTAGTATGTCTATAAATATAGTAAAAAGGAATTAGTCTCAATATTCGTCTTATTTTTTTAATACATTTCGAGACCGCTATTTAATATTGTATTTTTCCCTTAAATCATGAGTTTCTAATCAAGATAATAGAGATATTATTATACGAAATACATATGAAGAATAGAGCAAAATACTAAAACTAAATTCTAGATTTGTAGGTTATGTACAAATATTTTTTACTTTACGAAAATATAGCTTATTCTGAGCAAAGACAATTTGAAACAGAGGTGTATTGTTAAAGAAAACTTTGCACCGACGTTTATTATTCAAGTAGGCATATTACAATGCGCTTATGAACGTCAAATAAAGCTAACCCTACACCTCTGACCCGAGAAGATTTAAATCCCCCCTCAATTGGAGGAGGGTATCCCAATATGGACCGGCAAGAAACTCGGCGGGACACATCTTTTCAAAACATTACATCTTATAATTAACATGCATTAAATAAGAAAAAAAAATACAGATTACTATAGAAAACATGCAATTACATACAGTAGCTACTTTTCTTTATAGAAATTTGATATATGTCATATCAAACCATACAAATACGTAGCTCTTTCAGAAAACATATCGAATTCTTACAAAAGGAAAAGAAAAATAAAATGAATAAAGAAATGAGAATATACATTATATAAATCTGACAGATTGCTATACCTACAAAAAAATATTTGATGTGCTTTCTTACCTGAGCTGTCACCTATACAATGAGAATAAATGAAAAAAAAGCCGTAAATTTACTGCTTTCTTTCGACACGTGATTAAAACTTTTAGAACGCCTTTTGACTATGATCCTTATTTTTTTACTGATATGCAAATTTAAATTTGTTAAATATCAAAAAGTGGTGCCATCTAATAGATCAAAGATATATGTAAAGGTAGGCGGCATCGTTCCGAGCGAAGGCGCCACAACCTTTGGCCTATTCCCGGTAAGATGGCGCCACTTTTTGATATTTAACACATATCAGTGAAAGAATAAGGATCTAAGTCAAATGGCGTTCTAAAAGTTTTAATTATATGTGGAAAGATGGCAGTACATTTACAGATAAAGGTGTGTGTGGTGTAATAAAACAAGACAGTCAATCTGAATTACATTCCGATATGAAAACGATGTAATTTTGTCATTACTAGCGGCTCTGTGAGTGATTTATTTTATTCTGTTTTTAGTATTTGTTGTTATAGCGGCAACAGAAATACATAATCTGTAGAATTTTCAACTAGCTAACTTTTTTTTTTTATTTTTTTTTTTTTTTTTTATTTTTTTTTTCAGACAGACAGACAGACAGCGGAGTCTCAGTAATAGGGTGCCGTTTGACCCTTTGGGTACGGAACCCTAAAAATATTAACAAAATACTTAATATTCTATCTAACTACCGAATTCGCTCATAAAATTAAGAATTGCGACCTGTAGAGAACATCCGAATAATAAATAATATAATAAAATAAATAATATAGGACATTAGTACACAAATTGACTAAGTCCCACAGTAAGCTCAATAAGGCTTGTGTTGAGGGTACTTAGACAACGATATATATAATATATAAATATTTATAAATACTTAAATACATAGAAAACACCCATGACTCAGGAACAAATATCCATGCTCATCACACAAATACATGCCCTTACCAGGATTTGAACCCGGGACCATCAGTTTCGTAGGCAGGGTCACTACCCACTAGACCAAACCGGTCGTCCGAATATAAGAAGGCATTTTTGGTCAATTAACTTATGCGTTTTGCTTGTGCTATGCATCGGATCTACATTTACGGAGCCATAGTACGAGCGAAATGCGCGTGAATGATAATAAAATGATATCATTTTGATCGGAATGTAAGTTTTAATCGGCCTTAATCCTTGAGTAGTCGTGCCTTTCCGTGAAACGCGAGTGCTCGCGTGGGGAGCATTTGGTGCTCATACCACACTTAACATGAATGTTTGTTTTATATAATGGATAAATCATTTTTATAGAATAAAGTAAATAAAAATTATTAGAAAATTGTATTTAATACAATCGCGATATGTGTAGTAGAGAGCTTTTCAGTCAAGTACTGTAATTAGGCCACTAAGCTTGCTGGTAAGTAGGTACGAGATTGAACAGTTTGATTTTATCATTTTTGTATACAATACTTTTTCTAAGAAGTTTTAGATAGTACAAAAGACGCATTTCTTATTTGTTGGTGTCTTTTTTTTTTTTTTTTTATTTTTTTTTATTCTTTATTGGGAAACAAACAGCGAAAAATAATACATATGTTTAAACAAATATAGAATACACACAAGCCATAACAGTTTCCACTTATAGAATAATAACATTCTTTGCTGCTCAAACCAGGGGCCTTATTCGAGATGCACAACTGTCAAATTTCGCGTCCACATCAAATCAACACTTGATTCTATCGCATGTTGATTGTATCAAGTGTTGATTCTATCAACTGTGGATATTATCATTTGGAAAAATCAAAACTCATTCATAGAAAAAATAATCAAACAAAAATCAACTTTGTTTATTACTACTATATAGTTTGAAATGGCTCTGAACTCGAAGTGGTTCGGTTTGATTTGATTGTCACCTGACTGTGGATTGCTAATGTCAAATTTTGACAAGTGTTGATTTTATTGCTAGACTTTTTTGTCCATGGGCTTGGGCACCATCTTGGATTTTTTGACGTACGACAGGGAATACCCTTCCTTTCCTACAATATATGGCATAGAGTAAAGCGTCTTTTTTTTTAAAACATAAGTTTACAGGAATCAGCGACATCTTGTATTCGATAGGATAAGTAATGCGCTATGAACAATGCGGCGGCGAGTAGTGAAACTGTACCTGACAACGTCAATCAATTAAAAAGTGACCACACAGTTGATGGTCGATAAAGGCGATTATTAATTGAATTTTAACGACAATAAAGAACTATTGACATGCGATCTTTTTGTTGAACCCACACCTACACGTCGAATAATGCTCGCTCCACATATTCTCCTATAAACGCTCAAAATTGTAAAAAAAATTGATGCAATTTACTCCCCACCCAGTCTCAAGTTGCTTCTAAACCACGTTCACGTCACGAACCAAGTTGTAACCTAACACATCTGTAAATATAAGGCATATGATTTAGAGATAAAGTCCGTTTTTATTAAATTACGAGATGGTTCATGAATAACCTTTATTACTATAAAAATAATACTACATTTGTCAAAAAAAAATTCTGTATTGCGCTATTACATAATGCATAAAATTGATATAAAGATAGGTACCATAGTAGCTCGCTCACTTGGTCTATCAACAACTATTTTAATGCTCTTTGTACTCGTATACGCGACCCCATTGTATGTACAGTCGCCATCAGATATATCGGAACGCATGTATGAGATCTCAAATTATTAAGATAAGACCTACTGTACTGTCTATATTACTTACCAAGACCTAAGTACCTATTATTATGTGACTAGACCTACACAAAGAGAATTCCTATGTTAAAAGGAGATTAAATACATATTTTGTTATTCAACTACAAATAAAATAAAATTTATCTTTTTCAGTTAACACATTTTTTTACCGATTTCTTTAATAAAATAAAACATTAAAGTATTATGTGACTATATTTCATTGTCTTCGGTGTAGATTATTTACTGATGTTCCAATTTCCTGTATCAGTTTGGTACCAGGAAATATAAAAACTACACCTCTTCAAAAACTTTGCTGGTAGTTCGACATCTGTAAGTTTAAATATAAAACATGATAAAAACACTTAAGTCAAAAACGTATACATAAAATATTTGCCCTATATTCTGGTCGCTCGGTAGGGTGCCCAGAAGGCTGGGTGCATTTCCGCGCTGGTTAACAATGCTGATCCTCTGGTCACCAGAAGCCTATATAAGGCGCTCTCATAGAGCCACGCTAGTGCCATAGAGTTTCAAATTCAACCCCAAGTGGCACAAATATGTAGTTAAGGGTTTAAATTCTGGATCAAGAACATGGAATACTATTCGCTAGTAAGGCCATAGGTATTAGAAAAAAATAATAGTAGGAGACGGCCGTGGTCATGGTAGGTGGTACAGGTGGGCCAGGCAAGCTCTGAAATTATGCACCTATTTTACTATAACTTTGTTCACCTGTGTATATTTACTGTTTCCATGATAATCATTTTTAATATGTAGCCCGTGTAATCGGGCTGTATAATTGGTCTCATATTTTTTAACACAAAATCATAATTTTAATTCAATAATTAATGGTGTTTTACATATTAATCATTAATGTACCTATTTTGCAAAATTTTCTTGCATATAATAATATTGTTTACTTCAATTGACGTGTTTATTATTTTCGTTACTATGTCAACGTTAATACTTAAAAAATTATAACGTGAAGGTTGAGTCCGCAGTACAGTTACAGTTTACGTACATAGTGGCATTAGCACAGTCGGATTAGGACCAAACTCGAAATGTCTGAACAGTCATGAAATTTGGTATGTATATACGCCCCTTAAAGGCCCCTTTTTCATGCCCACACCATTTAACTATTTGGGGACCTCGAGGAACCGCAGCCATCTTGGAAAATGTGGACCATCCAGGAGAAATTCGCGTTTTACTCTAAATCTACGTTCTTTATTCAATAATCGTGTAAGGCAACATTCAAGCTTATAAAATTCTACATAAAATAGTTTTAGACATGTTTGCGAAAAAAAAATGATCTTGCTTTAAAAAATACTTGCTAAACCCAGATTTAGCCCTTATACCCTTTCATGGGATATTCTCTTAATAGGAAACTTGGAAGAATAAAAATTCCCCTTTTAACTATACATTTGTACATAATCTACCCCAATATCAATATTTTACTTGACTGCAACTTAACCAGAAAGTAGGGTTATGGGTATAAGTACTGAGGATTCAGGACACCCTGTAGCTTAGGATACTGGACGGATTTTTTAAATGACTTTTATTTAGCCCTAAACTTTTTTCTTCCGTTAATTTCAGTAACTTTGTATTGCATAGCACTTGTATACTAACTGTGGATCTACTGATGTCTGTTTTACTGTACTCCGCTCAATAGTTTAGGCGCTAGAAGAAGAAATATGATTTAATATTCGGAGTCCTCTCAAGGCGGCTGTATTGATTTTTCTTTAATAGAACAAGTAAAAGTAGGTTGTGAATGGCAAGAGGAATCTAACGATACGTCATTTAAAAAAATCCGTCCAGTATCCTAATACCTAGCTACTGGGTGTACTGAATCATCAGTACTTACACCCATAACCCTTCTTTCTGGTTTAGTCACAGTAGAGTAAAATGTTAATATTGGGGTAGACCACGTACAAATGTATAGTTACAAAATAGAATTCATATTCCTCCGAGTTTCCTTTTAAGAGAATGTCCCCTGGAAGTGTATAAGCGTTAAACTTAGATTCAGCAAGTATTCTCTATAACAAGATGTATTGTTCTGCAAAGATATCGAGAACTTATTTGTGTAGAATTTAATAAGTTTTAATGTTGACTGTTGTGTTGATGGTACACATTTTCCAAGATGGCTCGGATTCCTCGAGGTCCCCAAATGTTAAATGGTTTGGGCATGAAAAAGGGGCCTTTAATTTATATACATAATAAATTTCATGACTGTTACAGAGATTTCGAGGTTGGTCCTAATCCGATTATGCTACATTGTGCGTCCGCAGCAAATTCGGTTCTCCATACAAATGTAGTTACGCTCTCATTTTAAAATGACTTGCTAGATTGCTCTGAAACTTTGTACTTACAATAGGACATGGTATGTCTATGCCTATAATTAATTTAAAACATAAATGTGAAATGAGAGCCAATTAAGTTCAATATTAAGAATATGTGTCGTTGTTGACTCGCCGACAACGGAATTGAGATCTATATGGGTGCCATGTTCTGTGCTGTGTAGAAAATCCTGAAATTATAAAGGATTTGTCTTGGCTAGTTTTTACGTATAGGCTACGTATCACCGAAACGTCACAAACACCACGAAGGTTCGGCTTGTACGGGCCCTCGTTTTTCCTATATTCTTATACGTTGCGGAGACCTGGACTATCCGAAAGACAGAGGAGAAGACGATAGACGCCCTAGAAAAATGGTGCTGGAGGAAAATGCTGGGGATATCCTGGACCGAGTTTCGGACTAATGTCTCCATCCTTAAAGAACTCCGTATCAAGCAGCGCCTTTCGACTCTCGTAAAGACCCGCATACTCAGTTTTTTCGGTCACGTCTCGAGGAGGAACAACTACTCCATAGAGCGTTTAGTGGTGCAGGGTAGAGCAAACGAAAAAAGACCGCGCAAAAGGCCACCTATGCGATGGACTGACCAAATTAAATCTGCCATGAAGGGTCCCCTGAACGCATTTGCCAGAATGGCCTCCAACCGCGAAAAATGGCGAGAAATCGTACGGCAAGCAACATCTGCGCCTGATATCAGCAGTTGACCACAACGCTCTGCAAAGAGTACAACGACAAAGAAGAAGAAGACGTATCATATTTGTCTAAAATTTGGTTTGTTGGTACACACACAAGGGATAGTCTCTAGCTAGGTACGGGGTGCCACACTCGTCAGCGCGACGTCAATATTTTTTACCTTTTACTTAAAAATCTCAAATTTGTGTACGGGCTCAGCTCCTGTTTCGTCTTAAGCCTGAATTTAACAGATTCTGACTCACAGGGGGCTTTGAGCATGTTGTTTCGTTCGTTTTCAAATTTTGAAAAAAAAAAGAACTAGCCTAACAACACAATAAATGCTTGTTTTTCCGCATTCTTCACTATATCTCCCTGTCTCACTACTATCTGACCTTCTAACCCAGAGGGGAAAATATACCTTATTGGGGCTACTCCATCTTCCTCATGATAATATATTTTACTTTACTGAAAAGCAATCGGTACATGTTACAAGATGCACATTGTTAAGATCCGGGGTTAGAACCCACGACCGGTTTCAAAATGAAGCTTTGTATATAATTTGTATTTTTATAATAAATCTGTTTTCTTGTTGACATTTTGTGGTATTGTATTGCTTTATGTTAATTGTCAAGATATTTCTTTCATCCTGGACAATTGTCACATGCGTCACATGTACGTTTTTATGATAGATCTACATCGACGCAACTGCATGTCATTGTCAAAGAGCATATAATCACTACGTTTTAAGAGACGGGACTTCCATACTAGCGAGTGGAATCAGTTTGTTTCGCAAATCATTACCAAAATGTACGACAAAGAACTGTCAAAGAACCATAGTACCAACATAAGCGATTTAAATAGTGTAGTACGCTACACGCTTACGATTCTTATCGATATCGATAAAATGGGGAGGGTTGAAACATAGGCTCCTGTCTACAAATTTTGTACTCGAAATCAGGTTAGCATCGAGTCCACATTTAAATTGTATGTTATATAGTGGATAGTTCTTAATTGGACTACTATCTGGTCGGGCTTAATGTGGACCCGAATTATTTTAATACAGTTTTTAAGTCGTGTTTTTTTTTTTTTATTAAATGCTTGATTTTCATAATGATGTGCACATACATGTTTGAATAAATGTAACTTTTCTATGGGAAGATGTATCAGGTCTTCGTTCCCAACAAATTTGGCCCACTGCCTGCATCTGAAAACATACAGCCTTGGAAAAACATGACTTTATCTACAGTTTATGTTCCATGTGTTTGCTAATGAGATGATCAACTGATTATTTCGCGCTAATATAATATGCATCTATAAATCATGTTTTTCAGCATCCAATTATCAACAACCCTTTATCAATGCTTTAACTTTTTATGTATTTATATGTCTGTTAATCATGAGAACGAGTCTGGCCTTGTTGGCAGCGACCCTGCCTATGAAGCCGATAGTCCCAGGTTCAAATCCTGGAACGGGCATTTATTAGTGTGATGAGCATGAATATTTGTTCCTGAGACATGGGTATTTTCTATGTATTTATAAATACTTATAAATTAGGTCTATGTACATATATATATACATTATTGCACTAACTCGTCGTCAGTCGTCGGCGGTCGGCCACACGTCACTAATGGTTGCTCCTCGGTAAAAACAAGTTTCGCTTGTGAAAATGGTACAAATAGACAGCAGTGCAGTGAAAAACCTACTCATAGACCTCTTACATCCACTCGAGCAAAAAGTGAGTGATTTAAGTGCCAAATTACAAGAAATATGTAACGAAATGCGTGAAATAAAATCTGTTATAATGACAAACAAAACCGATAACTCAACCAAAGTGACGCAAAACGCGGTAAACAATAGTGCAACGTCTACGCCCGCCAGTAGACACTCCACACCATCTAGCCGTCCTGCTCCCGCGACCGCCTCAGCGCCGCGCAAACAGCGCGCCGCTGCCGTGCGCACGAAAGAGAAGCTCGCAGCGATGACCAAGCAACCGTCGAAATTCAAACGTTTGCCAGCTAAGAAAGTGCTCCCGTAAATACCGACCGCCAAATCAGAAATATGTGTTTCAAACGAAAACAATTTAAATACTGACAACGGGATTATAAACCTGCAGAAAACACACGAAGAGACACAAAACAATATTGTAAACGACACAACTGACAACGACCAGTTTGAGCTCAAAACAACTTCCCTGACCGATCAGACAGCTAATCAAGAATGGGAGACTGTAACCAGTCGTCAACAGCGCCGCCGTAGCCGCAAAATTATCCCTACATCAATCAAAGGGTCCGCCAAAAATACAGAGGTTGGAGGAGTCGAGATACTCAAGTACCTCCACGGGTGTTTCTTTAAAAACGACTCAACTCCAGAAAATGTAATCAGCCACTTAAAAAGTATTCGTGACGGTTACCACTACACAGCCGAACTAATACCTGCAAAAAGGAATACTTACAAATCGTACAAAATAGGCATACCTCTCAGTGTTTATGATGATTTTCTAACAACGACTGCATGGCCCTTGAACACCTGTATTACTGAATGGCAGCCGTTTCTCCGGCCCCGGGAGACCAGGTCTCCCAGAACCAGCCAAAACAAACAAGACACCAACAGTACAGGAAAATAAAATCTCCCATGAACCTGTGTCGATAGGTATTTTACACCAAAATATCAACAGACTAGCAAACAAAACCTACAGGTTAGAATCGGAACTCCAGTTACGTGACCAAATTGATGTACTGTGCCTAACCGAACACTGGCTACAAAACAACCAAATACCTACCGTCAACATATGTAACTACCATCTCCGTGCTCACTTTTGCCGGCCGTCCAAGACTGGAGGAGGAAGCTGCATATATGTTAAATCCGACATCCCCTGCATGGAAAGGAAAGAAATAACGGACTTGTCAGTAGAATCCCAGTTCGAGGTATGTGGTGTTGAGTGCATAGGACTGGATCTTATAGTGGTATGTGTTTACAGACCGCCAAGTGGTGACATATTATTTTATTTAGATATGTTGAGTAAATTATTAAATCTTAATTCCATTCAAAATTATAATGTTATAGTAATTGGTGATATAAATATTGACATACTAATAAAAAATTGTAATTCAAAATATTTATTAAATATTCTTAAACAATGTGGCCTCAGGCATCTAGTAAATACACCTACCAGATTAACCGATAGCTCGGCCACTTGTATAGATCATGCCTACTCCAATATAAATAAATCTTACATTAAATCTGTGTCCTCATATAATATGCATCTATCTGATCATTTATGTATTCACTTGAGCGTTAACATTAACATGAAACCTAATATCACCCAAAGTAGTCATGTGCTAAAAAGAACTGTTACTGTGCAACGAAAACAAAACTTTATCCAATGTTTAGAATCATATGACTGGAATTCAATTCTAAAGAAGACAATATGTCCCGGTAAACAAACTGAACTAGTCATGAATGTCATAAAACATTATTATGAAATATATTTTCCATTGAAAAAACAACATGTCAAAAATAATGTAAGTGTGTGGGTCAATGATTCCATTAAGAAACTCCGTAAACTTATTTATAAAACTAAATGTATTTTATCTTCGAGCCCCGATAACGCTGAGTGTCGTGCCGATTTGCTCAGCTTAGAATCACAATACTGGTCTAAATTAAAGGAAGTTCGAAGTAGTTTTATTAATAATATGATATCAAACAGCAGTGATGATATGTGTAGGAGCGTATGGCGCGTTATCTCCGCTGAGACATGCAAAAATAAAAAATGCAGTGCACTAGATGTACTTGTCAGTAAATCAGCTGGCGATTCCCCTGCCGCCCGCGCCGCGCACGCAGCCGCTCAGCTTAACCGGTACTACATAGATACGAATGTAAACAACGAGCCGCCGTGCGCTAGCGCAGCGCTAGCTTATCTCTCGCTATATTTACCTGTTGCCCCACTTCCGTATCATTTCGAGCCGTTTACCCTTAAGGAAATGATCATTGCGTGCAAACGGATTAAAAGAAAGGAATCGAAAGATATCAATGACATGTCTACTCGGATCATAGATTGCCTGCCCCCGACCGTTATTTCACTGTTACTTTTACTGTTAAATAATTGCATGCATATTGGGATTTATCCTGACGTATTGAAACAAATTAAAGTTCAGCCTATTTATAAAAAGAAAGGGGAAATGCACTTGCCAAAAAATTATAGGCCAATATCATTAATACCTATATTATCAAAAATCTTCGAACGCTTAATTAGTGATAGAATAATGAAACATATCATGTCAAAAAATCTTTTAAATCGCCAGCAATTTGCGTACCAGCCGGGACGTTCTACCACAGACGCGGCGCGTGAAGTAGTGGAGCGAGTGACGGCGCACCTGGAGGGCGGGCGGCAGGTCGCAGCGGTATTCTGCGACTTGTCGCGCGCCTTCGAGATGATCGACCATTCGCTTCTTCTTACCAAGCTCGCACGTTACGGCTTTACAGGTAGTTTCCACAAAGCAATTGCGTCGTTCCTGGAAAATCGAAAGCAGCGCACCTACGTCCTCAATACGGGGTCAGATCTGGAACCGATTGGTGACTGCGCCGTGCCCCAAGGATCGGTTATGGGAAATAACCTGTTTTTGATTTTAATTAATGACATTACGACTGCCTGTAATGAGCCGGAATATGTGATATTTGCTGACGATACTTGCATCATAGTTCATGCTGACGAACTGGAAGCTTTGAAATTGAAGCTTCACCTAGTCATGGAACACATGTCTCGGTGGTTCTCTTCCAACGGCATGTTATTAAATGTGGAAAAAACAAACATTTTACATTTTAGTTTAAAAAAGAAATACAGCCCTCTAAATGTAACCACCAATAACACCATTGTACCTCAGGTTGACTCGGCTAGGTACCTGGGCTTCGTAATAGATTCGGGGCTGACATGGTCGTCACACATTGACTATATGTGCGATAAACTCTCCGCCGCTTGCTATGCACTGTCTAGGCTCGCACCTACCTTGTCTCCCAGCAACTTGAGGAAAGCATACTTTGGCTACTTTCACTCAATTTTAATTCAAGGGGTTGATTTATGGGCAACGTCTGCTAATCGTGACAGGGTTTTTAAAATCCAAAAGCGAGCTTTGCGCATCATAGGCCGAAAACCGGTAGACCATCCCGCTAAAGACATTTTCAGACTTCATAAAATCCTTACCTTACCAAGTGTTTACATACTGACTGCTTGTACATACATTCGTAGCAACCTACATAACTATAAAACATACGGGCAATCTACCCAAAGACCTACACGCAGTCGGCACCTGCTGATGCCCCCACGCAGACGTCTAGCTAAGGCTCGCGCGGCTCTCAGCGTTGCGGGGATCCATTTGTACAACTGTGTTCCTGAACACATAAAGAGACAGGATAGTATTGCCTCATTTACAAAAGGACTAAAGGCACTCCTTACTGACCTTGCGTGCTACGATGTAAACGAGTTTCGGCAAAAAGATCATTGATCCTAGCACTACGAGTATTCAAACTCTGTAAATAAAAATAATATAATAATGTGTATTAAAATTCACGTGATGTATACTTAGCTTAATAATTTAATCTAATTTTTTATTTAATTTTTAATATATTGTATTTTTGTTGGACATGTAAATGAGATGTACATTTATCAATAAATCATCTGAAATCTGAAATCTGAAACTGACTTAGTACTAAAGTATGAATAGCATGTGTTGTGGGTATATATATATATATATCGTTGTCTAAGTACCCACAACACATGCCACTCATACTTTAGTACTAAGTCAGTTTGTGTAATAATGTCCTATAATATTTCTTTATTTATCATAAAAACAAAGATTAATTTTCTTACATTTTAGGTTAATATATTAAATAATCGCTAGATAAAAAAATATGTTAACTAATGACCATTAATGCATAAGTAATAGATAATTTATGCATTATTAATCTTCGACGAATTAATTATGGTCATATTGCATGCTAGTTCTAAGGAAATTTCACATATTTAATTTAATTATTTACACTGATATACAAATAAAACTACAGTTATCGATAGTTATAGTACATCCCTAGTTCACAACAAAAAATAATGTAAAATATCTAATTTTCGATGTGTTTATAGCCTGCTGACCCAAAATAAGGTCAAAAGTATCTAAAGCAATACTTACCAGTCTTCATCCAAGGGAAATTTCGCCATAAAATCCCTTTTTTCGTGATTTTCTCGAGTGGCTCGCTTGCCACATATTTCACACTTAGTAAACCGTTTTCTCGCTGGCATTGTAACAAACTCGCTCTTTACTCTGATCACGGTTGACTATTTTCGATTTTTGCACTAAATAATAAAGAAATTACACGAAATACCCGAACAAAACATTGAAGCCTTCAAAACAAACAAAGCAATTAGGCTGACAGTAGACTTGATGTAAACTTGACAGAATAAATAGCACTGACGTTTTCTTTTTCTTGGCAATGATTTGCGAAACAAATTCCATACAAAACTTTTTTCTTCCTAGTTGCGTCAGCCTGATCGGAATTTGGCAGCTAACTCCATCTTGCGTCCAGTAGAAGAATCAAAATCGTACAGGTAAAACTACTCTTTGCCTTAGGATCCCCTTTTAAATGTCATAAATCCAAACATGGCAGCCATACCCATCGACAAAAAAGTCTACCGTTGATCTAATTTCATTTGACAGTTAACTAATACGTATTCGACACGCTTATATTTGACAACTAGAATCCTGACTAGAGCTGGGACTGCGTACCAAAAGTACGTCTCTGTTACTCGTACCAAAAGTACGTCTAATATACCAGTTTTACGAGTATGACCCCCAATAGGCAGTTTACGTATTTGCCGTGCTTAGGCGTCTTACAAATAAGGATTATTTATACAAATATCGACTTATTATTTCGGTAAGGGTCGGAAATATGGTGACGTTTTGAGTGAAGGCTATGAATCTATTGTCATATTTTTGTTATATATTATTACATTATTTTTAGATACAACAGACACCCAGACGACCATCTGTTAACAAAATTTTATTTTACCTAAAGTAACGGTAAGAATGGAGGTACGAGGTGATAAAAGTTTCATATTTGTTTTATTTCAGAAATCAAAGTCCGTACTTTTAAATACTCGACAAGCTAAAAGTAGTCTATTACAAATAACCTGTTCCAAAAACTATTCCGGTACAACGCCCCGCCTCTAGTGTGGATATTGTTCACTGACAGGTGGTGATAATAGCAATTCGACAAGTCACAATATTTCTCACATCAAATGGAAATCAACACGAAACGTCACTTTTAGCATGTCGAATAAGGGCCCAGACTTATACAATTTGGTTTCACTTCTATGAAATTGTAAAGTAGGTTTAGGTAAGATTATTAAGATTATTAATTATTATTAATTTCCTTTTAATTGCGGAGACACGTAATTGGTTGAATTCATTACAGTTGATTAAAGCGTTGAAAAAGAGTCATTATAGTCGAGTCCGGAAGTTCATATTGAAAAGTATGCGATTACAGTTTGGGATACGAAGTCTTAATTCAATTATTAAAGTCGACGAGTAGAAAAATTTACATTTAACAATAGTTTTATAAATTTTGTAGTAAGTTTAAAATTACCTCGACAAATATATCGTGTTCAAGTAATCAACATCGGTTAGGAGCCACTCCACACTAGCGTCTCCCGAGCGTCGGCGTCTAGTCAACTCTATGGCTGCTGCTTCATGTTGGCGCAACTGCACAACGACGCCATTTTACTTAGCGCCGACTAGACGCCGACGCTCAAGACGCTAGTGTGGGGTACCTCTAAGAGTAGGAATATGGAGGGTAGAGGTAAGGAGAACAATCTCTTATGGGAGAATTGTTATAAATAATAGTTCGAAATCTCTTTGGTGGCGCTAGGGTAGCACAAGGACATTATATAAATTTAGACGTTATTGACGGAGTGAAGTGCGCTGTCAGTGATTTGTTTTATTTTATCAAATACAAAAATTTGTGGCGCCACCTATTTTAGTTTTTACTTTACCACCTATTTAAAAAAAAGCGGGTTCAAACCCCGGATCGTGGTATTAAAAAAAAAGTATACTGACTTGGGTAGTGTGGCGGGCTCGTGCGCGTGCGCGTGCGCGGGCGCGGGCTCGATGGCGAGGCGCGGCGCGCGCGCGGGCGCGGGCCCGGCGGCGGCGGCCAGCGCGGCGCGCGCGCCGCTGTACGCGCCGGCCTTCTGTTGGAACTCTCTGTCGGACAACGTTACACGTATAGTAGTGCTAGCGATACGTCTAAAAACGCTGCAAATTGTGTTAAAAACATAAAAATCGGCCCGAGGCCACCAAAAAGATTTTTTTTTTTGAGATATGAATATGACGTCATCTTTTTTGTATGGAAATTTTTTTATCAAGCGTTTTTCGACTTGAAATATGAAAGTAAAAAAATATAGTGTTGGGGTTAAATATGAGGATATTAGGTATTACTTGAGGTATATTTTACAAAAAATAAATCAACGGTATCGTATCTGGAGAAGCTCAAACTTGGTATGTTTTAAACCCGTTTTAATATATTTAAATAAATAAAATAAAAATATTACACTTGTATCTTATAAAAGCAAATAAAGAAACAGAAACAGATTACCCAAATAACCGGAAAACACTGGATAAATACATAGCATTAACCCTTTATCTCTGGATGAATGCGCCAAGAGCGCGAAGCCATTAAAAAAAAAAAAAAACCCTTTATCAGGCTGACAGTCCAAAAATGAAAATCGAATGTCAGTCTTACTCATCGAAAATAGAACACAAGTTTGAAGTGCCGAGGGCCGGATTTAGGGGAGGGCAACCGGGGCCTCCACAAAAGAGGGACCCCCACAATAGAGAATTCGAAAAATTTACCATTTTATTTGAAAAAAATTTGGGGCCAGGGGGCTATTTTTTTTTTTATACTACGTCGGTGGCAAACAAGCATACGGCCCGCCTGATGGTAAGCAGTCTCCGTAGCCTATGTACGCCTGTAACTCCAGAGGAGTTACATGCGCGTTGCCGACCGTAACCCCGCCCCCCCCTCGTTGAGCTCTGGCAACCTTACTCACCGACAGGAACACAACACTATGAGCAGGGTCTAGTGTTATTTGGCTGCTGTTTTCTGTAAGGTGAAGGTACTTCCCCAGTTGGGCTCTGCTCTAGATCTGGAATGACATCCACTGGCTGTGCCCTACCACACAAAGCGAGATGAAATTCACAATGCCCATACCTCTCTTTTGGACGTAGTTTAAGGCCTCCAGACCTCTAAATACGGGATTGCAGTATGTGGGAAATATATCTCCCTTAGCCTGGTAAAGGGTTAAATAAATACAACCTTACCTGTCGAAATCCTCCGCCTCGTCTTCATCCAGATTGATGAACTCCTGCCTTTCCTCCTGGTCCCCTGAATACACATTCTGTTCTTTTTCAACCACGTGAGCTCGCTCGCCGATATGATGGCCTATAAACACAAAGAACACACGTATTACTAAATATGTACTAGTTTTGGATATGTAATATTAAACATATTGATATCATTTTTAGGGTTCCGTAGTCAATTAGGAACCCTTATAGTTTCGCCATGTCCGTCTGTCCGTCCGCGGCTTTGCTCCGTGATCGTTAGTGCTAGAAAGATGCAATTTGGTATGGATACTTATTGAGCTTACTGTGGGACTTAGTCAATTTATGTAATAATGTCCTATAATATTTATTTATTTATTATTTATTAAGTATAGCGACAGAACGGTAAAATAAAAAAAACTACAAAATACACTCGGCGTCACGGAAATCGCACACCCACGGGTTTTTGATTCAAGCCGTTATAGACCTTATGTTGTTGAAGGTAAAGTATGAGTGTGTGGGTTCATTTTAAAGATAATTTAACCCTTCATTTAAAAAAAAATCAAAAGTTACTAAAGAGTTAAAAAAAAAAAACTTTTTAATCAGAAACAAAAATCGTATATTCATGCAAAAAAATCAACAAATTAAAACACAATAAAATCAACAAATATTGGAACACAAATGGCTAAAACTAAACTTAAAACCTAGTGTTCCCTCCTTTGGCCTTAATTACTGCCACCATGCGAGCCCTCATGGACTTCACGAGCGTTACGATGTGCTCTTGAGGAATAGCTTCCCACTCCTCAATGACGGCATCTCGAAGCTGTTCCAGGGTCGCCGGTGCAGGATCACGTGACCGCACCTTCCGTTTTAGCTGATTCCAAAGGTGTTCGATGGGATTCAGGTCCGGACTCCTTGCTGGCCACTGCATAACGGTGATCCCAACCTGATCAAGGTAGTCCCGAACAATCAACGCTGTGTGGGAGCGGGCGTTATCCTGCATGAATGTGAAGCCAGAACCGACAAATGCGGCGTATGGAACCACATGGTCCTCCAGGATCTCCGTGATGTACCGATGAGCAGTCATGGATCCCTGGCCTCGACCACCACCAGTGCGGGAGACACAGACGAGCTCGGTTTTGCCGGCGAGGGAAATGCCACCCCAGAACATGCAGGATCCTCCTCCGTATCCGACGGTTTCTTCAAGACATGCCCGTGAATAATGTTCCCCTTGCCTCCTGTACACTCTTCTGCGCCTATCGTTGCAGAAAAGACACACCCTGGTCTCATCGGAGAAGAGGACAGCCTTCCACTGGTCGACCGTCCAATCCTTGTGTTCGCGAGCAAACTCACGTCTGATTCGCCGATGCTCTGCTGTCAATTTGGGACCCATAGCTGCTCTATGGGGCATGATCTTCTTCTCCCGCAACCTTTTTCTTACTGTAGAGACGCTCACAACGGTTCTCCGAACTGCTCGTAGCTGCTGCTGCAGCTGAACAGCGTTGGAGAAACGGTTCCGCAAAGAAGACGACACAAAGCGGTCGTCTCTCTCGGAAGTGCAGCGCTGTCCTCCGGATCCGGGCTTCCTGGTGAAGTTTCCAGTTCTCTGGAATCGATGAACTGCTCGGAGAACTCGGAAACGGCTTATGTTGAGCTGCCGAGCAACCGCAGACTTCGTCATTCCTGATTCCACCAGGGCTACTGCTTGAGCTGCTACTGCTTCCGTGGTATCCATTTCTTGGGGTGTTTTCTTTCTCCAGTTGTTCCGGTGTGACCTGTGTCAACTTTGGATACCGAATGACCCATATTCAGCAGTGGACGTCTTCTCAATTCCCCCTCAGGGGATTGGGGATGCTGTTCGGGGCGTTGGCCCCCTGCAGCGGTGTCAAACCGCCAGCCATGAATATGGCTGGGTCGTCGGGGTGGGGCCTCGGGTGAGGCCCCAGTGGTCGTGTCCGGGTCTTCTCACACCGGCGAGATCAAGCCAGCCAGGTGGGAACCCGTTGGGGGAGGCCCAGCCAGCGATCGTCAACCGGTGTCAGGGTGGTGTCAGTCTGTGGTGTGGTCAGTCCGGTGTGGCAGGGGTTGCAGGCGCGAGCTCGCGCGGCAGACCCCTGTGGTCGGGCGGGCGCGCGTGGTACGGCGCTATGCCACGGAGGTGGCTCCAGCGCGACTGGTCCGCGCGCTCGAACATCCGACCCGCCAGGCGAGCTACGAAATCACGTAGCGGTTCTGCTCTCAGGTCCCGGGCTATAACGTCGTTCCTCACATAGCGAGGGGCTTCGACGATGGTGCGTAGAGAGAGCGACTGCTGAGCGTCCAGTCGCTTCCTGTTGCACTCTCCCACTAGCGCGTACCACGCGGGGGCTGCATATGTTAGGCGTGTTCGGACGTAAGTCTTGTACACGCCTAGCTTCACGCGTAGCGATAGCCGGGACTTCAGAACCGGGGCAAGTAAGATGCGAGCGGCACGCGTCTGGGCGATCACGTTCTTGACGTGAGGGGCCATGGTGAGGTGGCGGTCTATGGTCACCCCCAGGTATTTCACCATCGGGGACCACTCGATGGCCTGCCCCAGGAGTGTGAGACGCGGCGGCATCAGCACCTTACGGGATATAGCAATCGCCTGGGTCTTCGACACGTTGACTGATAGTCTCCACTTCTTCAGCCATTGAGGGAGAGCCTCTAGGGCGCACTGGGCTTTGTGCGCTGCGTGTGATAGGCGGATGGATGACGTGATGTAGGCAGCGTCGTCGGCATATAGCGCGAGCGTAACGCCCTCGCTGACCGGGATGTCATCGGTGTAGCGCCCATAACACACGGGCGAGAGGCAGCTCCCTTGGGGCACTCCGGCAAGGATGGTGCGGTCGGATGATACGGCGTCTTCTACCGCCACGTGGAAGCGGCGGTCTTCCAGGAAGGTGGCCACAGTCTTGACTACTCGACGCGGAGTAGTAGACGTGGACAGCTTGTAGAGGAGGCCGGGGTGCCATACGCGATCGAACGCCTTCTCCATGTCCAGAAGAACAGCGACCGTGTGCTCCCTCTTGTTGTAAGCTGCTGCAGCGAGGTGCAGCACGCGGGCAAGCTGGAGCGTCGTCGAGTGTTCCGGGCGGAAGCCGAACTGTTCGTCGCGTGGCTGAATGTGGGGCGTCAGGTGAGGCAGAAGCAGCTTCTCGAAAACTTTCGAGATAGTAGGCAGCAGCGTGATGGGTCGATAGCTCTCAGGACGAAGAATATTCTTCCCGGGCTTGGGAATCATGATGACGCGACCCTGCTTCCAGGGGCGCGGGAAGTGGCCGGTCCGCAGGACTCCGGTGAAGAGCCGCGCCAACGTGGCGATGGCTCGCGGGGGCAGGTGGCGCAGCGCCTCGTTCGGTATGCGGTCGGGGCCGGGTGCCTTCTTCAGCGGGATGCGTCTTATCATCCTCTGGACTTGGCCCGGTGTGAGGATGATGGGATCTTCGTCTGGAGCTATGGACGTGGCGAAGTAGTCCGCCAGGTGCTGCTTTACAGCTGCTTCGTGCTCGGTGTCGTCGGACGGATTCGGTCTGAACTGCGTCTCCAGGTGGTCAGCGAAAATCTCCGCTCGATCTTCTGCGCGGTAACGGTGACCCATATTTCACTTTTACCCCCCCTTTTATACCTACCCAAGGTAACCCAACTAGCGACCCTTACAACGCGTATTCTAGGTGTTCTTTCAGAACGCCATAATTTCGTGATTATTATAATTTTTTCAGAAAATGCTTTATTCATGTTTTAAAGCTTATTAATTGTGCTTTTAAATGATATTAATATTGATACAGTATAATACATATTATAAGAGCTATATTCGCTTGAAACAAAAATCGGTGGGTGTGCGATTTCCGTGACGCCGAGTGTATATATATATATATTTAGAATTTTTTTAAGCCAATGGTGTAAAACGTAAAACATAAACGTAATAACTACTTTCAATGTCCTACTGCATTGCAAGCGCACATGGTTGTTAAGTAACCCTCTTTTTTGTTATGAACTCATTAAGTTAGGATCACCCGTGTTTGGGTAATCGTTATTAGAAATGAATTATATTTGTTTTATATAAAATAAAAAAATAAAAATAAAATATTCTGCAAGTAGGCCTCAAGGGCTCTTTTACAAGTCAATACAACATTTATAGTAACATCATATAGTGACATGAAAAATACATAACAACATTTTATAAATACAACAGCCAATACCTGGGTAAACATTAGATTAAGTATAATAATCTTAAAATAAATAATTACTACAATACAATAGAGATGTATAGTCTCTATGGTTAAAAACACATTAAATCTGGAGATGTAAAAGGTCCCCAATGTCAGAGTACTAATGCTAATAAAATTTGGAGGTGTAAAGTCTCTCCAAGTGTCAAAATAAAATCTATACTAAATAAATAAACCGCGTCTGGACTGTTAAACTAGCAGTCTCATAAACTAATGCTACATTCTGTACATAACTAGTATGTACCAAGTCAAGTATATTATACAATATGACAGAGACGTATAGTCTCCACGGTTAATACATTAAGTTTGGAGATGTATAAGGTCCCCACGGTCTGAGAAAAATAATAATATTATTATTTTTTGTCAAACACTTACAGATTACATCTAGAGAAAACTAATAGAACGGCGAATGCTGTTCCACCGTGATACAGTTATATAACTAGTACGGGGAACAGAAGACGCTTACCTACTCCCAAATTAAATGATGTGTACCTTTAGCCTTTAGTGCATATATAATATATGTATACCTAAATTAGCGTTGTCTAAATGTAAGCAGTTGTTACTTTTATGGTACTAAATAAAGTTTATTTCATTTATTTAATGAAAACTATAGTAAACCTGATCGGTCCAGCCGTTTTTGAGTTATTCCAAAAAGTCTTCTCTTCTAAGTAAAAAGACGTACAAAGCGCTGCGACGGTACTCGATATTCCCTTATGCAAATACATCATATGAACGGTTACTCACCGATGGACATCTTGGTGCCGGTGCGCGAGTCTTGCAGCATCTAGCGGGCCTCCTATGTCTTAACCAGCACTACTTCGTAACGCATCTTGCGATTACATGACATGACTTACTTACTTACTCACTCCGTTGGCTCAGCGACCCAAAATGAGACTTGGCCTCCGACACAAGACAGCGCCACTTTTCTCGGTCCTGTGCGACCTCTCGCCAATTGTCGACTCGAAGCTCGCGCAGATCCGCCTCCACCATGTCGCTCCAGCGATACCTAGGGCGTCCGATAGGACGTCCTCCTGCTAGGCGACCCAGGTACGCTCTTTTTACGTTCCGATCTTCGTCCATTCTCTCAAGGTGGCCCAACCAACGGAGTCTGTGGGCTTTACTTTCTCCCATGATGTTAGGTTCAGCCACTAGGTCTTCAATCTCACGGTTCTTAAGGACCGTCCAACTTCCATCCGGTCTTCGTTTGGGGCCCAGTATTTTACGGAGGATTTTCCTCTCGGCAACTAGCAGCATGTTTTCTACCTTGAGTGTTAGTGTCCATGCTTCGCATCCGTAGGTGTGCGGCGGGTTAACACCCCTCCCACGGAAAAATATTATCGTTGCGAAACCGACATGACATGAGCGGTTACTTTTTTTTATTTAATTTATTTTCCTAAAATAAGTCTGGTACATGGTTTTTACATTTGTTTCGCCAAACATAGTGTTTACTGGCGATTAATGCACTCACTTTCAATACACTTATTGTACCTTACTATCTATACATATAAAGAATTTTAAACATATTTAACTTACCGATGGACATCTTCTTGGTGCCGGTGCGCGAGTCTTGCAACGTCTTGCGGGTCTCCTTGATGCCGTTGGGGCCGATCTTCGTGCTGCTGGTCGAGCTGAATACCTGAAGTCAAGTTTCATATTTATTACATTTAATCTCCGACTGCTATTGCTGCTTTTTTTATTAATCGAGAGGAGGATCTCCATTTGAGCCTGGTCAAAAAAATTTTTTGTCGAAAAACATCGCATTTTTCAACCTATAATTATAATATAAATATTTTTTGTACGGTACCTCCCCTTTACGTAAAGTGGGGGTGATTTTTTTTTTTTTTTGCTTCAGCATTACTGCGTGGGGTATCGTTGGAAAGGTCTTTCAAAACTAATAGGGGTCTTCAACAAACATTTTTGGATAAAATGAATATGTGCGGAGATAATCGCTCCGAAAGAAAAAAAATGTGTCCCCCCCCCCCTAACTTTTGAACCATAGATCCAAAAAATATGAAAAAAATCGTGGAAGTAGAGCTTAAGAAAGACATTATATGAAAACTAGCTGTTTTTGAGTTATTACAAAAAGTTTACTCTTCATAGTAAAAAGACGTACATCCACAGTTCATCCCTTGGTTAACAATCTACCATACTTTAAGCTCCATTTTAGCTTATTGTGATGGAAAAGTAACTACGGAACCCTACTCTGAGCATGGCCCGAAATGCTTTTGGCCGGTTTTAAATAATTAGTTTACCCAAGTTTTCGCGGCAGCCCGGTGGGTATTAAAATGTAAAGTAATGAAATGACCCAGAGACTAACGAGGTTATACATGGTGCCCGCAAGGAAACGGAAATATTTTAACAGTATATTCCAGATCGTATTTAGAGACAAAAATGTCATATTAACTTTTTTTTTATTCGCCTGATTGATTGATTAATTGATTTTGACCTAGTCTCAGAGTAAATACCAATTTTAAAAAACTTTATTTTATTATGTTTTAGTGCATAACGCCTTTTTGATGGCTATGTCGCCACTATAGGTCTGCTATCGTGTGGCCTGAATCGGAACCATAAACATGTACATTTACACGTCACGTGTTTTCTTGTGCATAGTAGGTTCTGCCATCTTGTGGGCTACATCGGAACAATAAACATCACATTTACGCCTCGCGCCAAAAATCTGACGGCTCCTGTGCTGCCTCCTACAGTTCATGCACGCTCCCTATGGGACCTAGTCTAGACTGCCTTATTGACAGATATTAAAGTGACAAGGAACCCTTTGAATAAACTAGAAATACGAAAAAAATCCATAAATTTTCCAAGAACATGTACTTATGTTTAAATTATTATTATTATGAGCCCATACTGTCCCACTGCTGGGCAAAGGCCTCCCTCTTATTCTTCCACGTGTCCCTATCCTCGGAAGTCTCCCACCAGTCTCTGTCGATGGCATCAAGTTCGTCCCGCCATCTCCGACGAGGTCTACCGTGACGTATGTTTAAAAATATACAAAAAGTAAAAAAAAAATGTATAAGATTTTTACCTTCTTAAGTCCTCAGGAATACGTGGTTAATTTTTTCCAGTTTCCTCGCGGGCATCTTGTATTGTTAGTAGAATTCACTTTTGAGTATTTTAATATCAAATAAAAAAAATCTATATTTATACATTCATTGGTGTTTGTGAAGTCCCCAATCCGCATTGGGCTAGCGTGGCTGCCCACTTTGCCACGTGCAGTGGGACGTAAGTATGTAATATAATATGGGCGTGATGATGATGACAATCATTGTTTACATGATATTTTTGAACAATCACCGTATAGATCGTATCATTCACGAAGACGCGTGCCTTGACTCGTATTGTCATGTAATTAAAGGTTATATTCGACAAATCTACGCGTCATCGTGGATGACATGAAGTTTAGCAAACTGCGTAGCAACAAACACTTGAAAGCCCATTGTGCTGTAGTTACTAGTACATACATAGTATATACTTTACAGTACATATGGGGCTACTTTATAGCACTAGTGCGAGAAGTAGCATATTACGTTACTGTGTCGAACATTTAAAGGGCCATATGTACTGTAAAACGTTGTACGATACATGTGCGAATAGGTAATTCGCAACTCGTGTCGATTTAAAACACTCCCTTCGGTCGTGTTTTAATTTATCGCCACTCGTTTCGAATTTCCTATTTTTCGCACTTGTATCGTAATGTACTATATGAAGTTTTATCAGTAAAATGATCGTCATTTATCATTAGATTCAAAACCAAACACACGGCATTGGCAAAGTGCCTACGCTGCTGACCGGCCGTGACCCCGGTTCATGCCCGTACGTATAACACAACTCATTAGCACAACTACATAATTCATATTAGACATGCCTAGTGCTTGTGTTTTGTGCTCAAATCGCTATTTTGTAGACTCTGACCACGGTAACTTTGCACGAACTTGGCAGTAACTATGCATGCATACTCCTCCTGTGTCTCCTTGTAAGTTATTTACAAACCAGCCATTGTAATATTTGTAATGGTTTGATAGAAATACTTGACGTAGCAGTTGGCATGAAAACTTAGCGTGGTCCGATTAATTCCGAAAACTTAGATACGCTACTACGGAAAAGACAAAACTTTTTTATAATGAACTGTAACACAATGTATTGCAACATCCCTATACTGTATCGACGCAAATAAATAATTTCTAATTTCGGCGTCTACTGCAAATATCGTACCTAAGTCGAAATTTCGTTACCTGGCCCTCTATCTATATATTAGACGACCGGTCTGGCCTAGTGGGTAGTGACCCTGCCTATGAAGCCGATGGTCCCAGGTTCAAATCCTGGTAAGGGCATTTATTCGTGTGATGAGCATGGATATTTGTTCCTGAGTCATGGGTGTTTTCTATCTATTTAAGTATTTATAAATATTTATATATTATATATATCGTTGTCTAAGTACCCTCAACACAAGCCTTATTGAGCTTACTGTGGGACTTAGTCAATTTGTATAATAATGTCCTATAATATTTTTTTTTCTATCGTTCTTGCACATTCGAGCGATAAAGACAGACAAATAATAATAATAAAGTATCTGGCTCACGAGATAACCGTCAGGGATGTTGGCTCGACGATCATTGTCCCGGTAGTCGTGTCAGCGAAGGGTCTCATAGTGAAGAGTCTCGACCAACACCTAGAGACTCGCTAGGTGGTTGGATCAAGGGTCAGATGCAGAAGGCGGTGATCTTGGACACGGCGCGTATAGTACGTCGGTTCCTCTCTCTGCGGCCCTGACCACCGGCAGCTTGCGCCCTGCCTCGCTGCTGGCGGCACTCATGGTAAGGTTTTTTATAGCCGCTAATAATCCTTTCCGACGTACTAGTATAATGGAAAGGGACAAACGATTATTAGCGGCTTGTTATCTTTAGTAGACGTTTATGAATAAGGGGGTTACTCTCTACACGTTCCACTGCTAGACACAGGACTCCTCTCAAGCGTGAGAAGACTTGGGTTATAGTCCAAATGTCGGGCCAAGCGGGTTGGGGACTTCACATACACCTTGAATTTCTGTGCAGATGTATGCAAGTTTTCTTACGATGTTTTCCTTCACCGAAAATCTAATATCAAATGATATTCCATACATAAGTTCCGAAAAACTCATCGGTACGAGCCAGGATTTGAATCCGCCACCTCCGGATTGAAAGTCGGACGTCAGATCCACTCGGCCGTCATCGTCTCAGAGGCAGATACTTATACCTAAATATTCATTCCTTTGAGTGTGTTTTGTTTATTCTCTCTTCTAATGAGACGTGCCGATTTTTTTACATCAAAAAAATGACTGTATACAGTCACGTCCTAAAATATCAATACGGACAAGGTGCCAAAAATATTGTATACACTACCTTAATATATGGGCAATAAGATCGCGTATACATATTTTTGGCACTTTGTCCGTATCGATATTTTCAAACGTGACTGTAGAAAAGTTTCGCCAAACTGAAGACAGTTTGTTGGCGAATAGTGCGCTCTCAGTTAGAGTATTATAAGTACTCTGAGCCTTATAGTAGGTACTTACAGAGTACAGAACAAACTGCATATAATATACTTAGGTTAATTTTAAACGAAATTTGCGTGAATACATATATTGTTCAACGAGATCGGGTGATGAATCGTGCCGATTTTCAGCAATAACATTTCCAAATGACTTCCAAAAAGGATGTTCTATTAAAAACACGTAGAACGTGTGCAAAAATCACAGCTTATTTTTTAAAGTTACGAAAGTCAGTAAATAATTTCTAAAAGAAATACTCTTTAGACGACCCGTTTCGAAACTTCAAACGTAGTGGGGCTTCCAATCCAAGCAACCATAAAATGTAAGAATATTTCTCCAAGTTTGCTCCAAGTTATAATGGATTTTTTAGGGTACCGTACCTCGAAAGGGGACCCTTACAGCATCACTCGTGCGTGTCACAACCTATCTGCTGGACCAAAGAAGTTACAATTTGGTAGACATATGAAAGTCTGTGACCCAAAAGCGGGCATGTAACGTAAATAAATGAATTTTAAACATAGGGGTCACTTTTGGCGTATAAATGAGAAAAGTGTAGGGAACCCGCTCGGCGAGTTCTCTGTTCGTAGTCGCTTTCCTCAAGAAAGCGAGAAAACGTTGGCAGTGAAAACGTTAGAAAAATAACTTTGCATACCATATCGTGTTCAATACCTATGATATGAAAGGGCTCATTGTGAGAACGTAAATACTAAAATAGATAAATAGTTTAGAAGTTACATAAGAAAATAGGCAAATAAGTTTTTAGCAAAAAAAATACGTTTTTGGTACAAGCTTTTATCGTTGACTGTACTTTTATTTCCACAGGCAACTAATACTCATCGAGACAATTCTAAAAACCCCTAACACAAATAGTTTGCGTTGTTTTATCACCAGAGTACCCATAGCCACCTCCTCTCTCCATCATCAGATCAGCTCGATGGTACCATAATATTGCACTGTCACCCGACTTATGTATCCAATCAGCTCAATTGGAAACCGGGAAGCGGGTCAAATTTAGCTACCAAGATTTGACCCAAAAAAACACACACTAACAGGGCAAGTTAAATAAAAGCTTGTAAAGATACCTGAGGTTTTCCATTGGGTCCACCAGAAGACATGACCACGGTACTGCTGCTGAAGGAGCTGCCGGCGGCCATCGGGCCGTCCAGGTCTGCTGTGATATTCAAAACATACCAAATATTTACTATTGCACTCAGAGCACCAAAGCAGCAAATGTATAAATGTGTAAACAGGCCCTAAGGCCAGTAGGTTCGTAGGGGCCTTACCAAATAAAAATATTTATTGATTATCTCCGAAATGGAGTCAATTAGAATACAAGTGTCTTTGAGAAAGTAACTTAATTTAAGCTCAGCAATGCACCCTTGAAATTAAAAAAAAATACATCCCACTGCTGGGCACAGGCCTCCTCGGATGCATGAGAGAGCTCGGCCTCTAAGTCATAATGTGTGCCAGGCGTGTCTGAGGTTCTGTGAGATGATGGATAATAGGCTTTCCAGCACTTGCATGTGATTATTAATGAATATCTGTTTTTTATTTTATATATGTTTTGTATTTGTATAGTCTAATTATTCGGTGTATTGGCATATGCTGTAATGCCGTGTAAATATTTGAAAAATAAATAATAATAAATAATAATAAGGTTTCTTAGTCACTCAATAAATATACAATATAAAGATAAGATAAAGATAGTTTATTGTTCAAGTAGGCAGATTAGACATTACAATGCGCTTATGAACGTCAAATAAAGCTACATTTTGGAATACATACCAAAAATGTATGCGCGTGGTCCGAAGATGCTTGCCGTCTCCTTATATGAAGTGCTTTGTAGTGGCTCTTAAGAGGGAAGAATTGCGATCCTAACAAAACAACCGTTCTTTTTCCATGTCCACTAACTTAATCTTAACAAATCACTTTGATTTTGATGTTGATCGCTTCACCACAATATATTCTAGGTTAATAGGTTTCGCTTTTTGAAAAACCATTTTTATTTTTTGCAAATTTTGATAAAAAGTGATACCTTTAAACCTAATTAATTGTGTCAATAACAGACAAAAAATCATGTAGAATGGAAAATATTTAGAAATGGAAAATCATTTTCTCTTTTTGTTTGGACGATCATATGCTTCCTATCCTATACTTTCCTCTTAAACTTAAACTATTTCCGTTAAAGTAGATATTATTGGTCTTTCAAGAGTATAAATGACTCTTATGATAAGTGCCTGACGTCATTCATGGTCGTAAATTATGGTGCTTGTTAGTAAAATAAAACATTGTAAGTAAACCTTCATTCACCTGTCTATAATTTGCATGCCAAATTAGTTAGGACTATTAACTTACCAGTAAACAATCTGTTCATCTGAGGCATCTGCGGCATGAATGGCATCATGCTCATGCCGCCCATGGCCATGCCCATGTTGGACCGCGGCATGAGGGACAGCGGGCCGCCCAGCATGCCGAATGGGTCCGAGAAGAGAGAGTTCATCATGTTGTTCATTTGACGCATGTGACGCATGTGCGAGCTGTAGAAAAAAACTAACAGTTTTGAATGATTCATGATTAGTTTCACTAGACTTAAATCGACTGGGAGGATTTTTGAGCTCCCGATATTTAAAAACAATATAAAAGGTAATCACGGTTGTTTAATTTAAATCTACAAAAAACAATATTTGAAAAACATTATAAATCCATGACATGACATGATTTTCTGAGTTATTTGAACTTAACAGATTAAACATTAAAGGTACTAAATACTAAACGCCTGCAAAAGTGTAATAGCAAGCAAAATATAAATGAGTAAAACTTGGAAACCACAAATAAAATGGCTCATATTATAATTAAATATGAAGGTACATAAAAGGTACAAAAATTTGGCTTTTATAGTATTTACCAATAACCACGGGAATATAGCA
Organism: Cydia pomonella; assembly: GCF_033807575.1. NCBI lineage: Eukaryota > Metazoa > Arthropoda > Insecta > Lepidoptera > Tortricidae > Cydia > Cydia pomonella. The sequence goes on along the minus strand of NC_084718.1, from coordinate 1,905,558 downwards.
TAATAAAGTAGTACCTGGGCGACCGAGCTTTGCTCGGTTATAACTATTTATTGTAATATGGTGGTTTATAGGTGATAATCTTAACTACATTTTTTTACTAAATTAAACTTGTCTAAAACAATAAAAATTAAAAAATTATATATAAACTTGAACACATAAAAAAAACAAATGTTAGTCACCGGGCGAGATTCGAACCCGTACCACTCGTTTAGCAGTCCGCGTCTTAACCCGCTGGACCAGACGGACAGTGGCCGATAGCACAAAATTAGCGACCATTTTCTGCGTCGAAAGAAAAACGCATGAAAACTCGAAAACACGCGTATTCCCAAACATAAGACTAATCTAGATAGATTGTATACCCCCAAAAACCCCCATATACCAAATTTCTGCGAAATCGTTAGAGCCGTTTCCGAGATCACAGAAATATACATACATATATATATATATATACAAGAATTGCTCGTTTAAAGGTATAAGATACCCGCCATTTTGACTGTCAGGATGACGGGTGTACTGTTTTTTGGTGATAACTTTAAGTACCGTGAGGTACAATTTTTTTCAAAGGAGGTAGTAAATAGTACAAATTAGGTACAAAAATATGGTACGGTTTTCATTTAATTTTATTTAGGTACCCCCACTATTCTGACTCTCACACCAATTTGTAATTGAAATTTGGTATAGATGAGTCCTGGGGAAGGACATAGGATAGTGTTATCCCAGAAGTCATCCCTTGAGGGGGTGGAAGTTTGTATAGGGAAACAAATACCAGCCAGCTGCTGAGATGAGGCCATTTCGTGACGCTTTATTCTCACTACATTATCTTTTGTGTACATCTATTGATTGTTTGCTATATGCATAGTTGTGGGGCCTTCCCCACAACTCAAACTATAGCTATTCTATATAAAAAGTTATTATTCCCGAATCATCCGTAAGGGTGTAAAAAGGTGAAAGTTTGTGACGGGTATCAATAACTTCTTTAAAGCACTATAAAATTTTCATCATTTACCTTTTTATGAGAAATAAAGAATGTTTATGCATTTTTGACCAATGAGCATCACTTTAGGGGGTGAAAAGGGGGTGGAAGTTTGTATGAGGAATAAAAAAGTAGATTGGACAAAAAATAAGCTACCCAAATTACTACTTTCACACAGACAAAGTTGCGGGCAAAAGCTAATAACAAGCCATTTGGTATTACCCATTTGTACATTGTTGTATATATTTTGTGCAATTAAGTGTAAATAAATAAAAGCCAGAATCTTTTTAAAAGTTGAAGCAACAGTAACTAAAGGAATGGATATAAATCAAAAAGACCTTCAAACCTGTGCGAGCTGATGGCAGTATGTTGATTTGTGTAAGATTGTTATATAACTGTAAAGGTTTTCCTACAATACAATATAAAATAATTCATTCTAAAATATTTACATCCGTTGTTCCTCAAAGATCCTTGGAAATTGGATTGAAACATGTCAAGCACTTATTTGACTAAAGAATATGTGAGTTATTAATATGTTTAAAATAATTTTAATATGTTCGAGTCTCACAGAAGTTTTGTAGTTAAGACCTCAACATATTTCGCAGCAACTGGCAGAAGCTGCACCAAACTGTAACGAGTGCCAGAAGAAAGAGAGGGCCTTTGCCCAGCAGTGGGATATGCTATTTAAAAAAAACAACAATTCATTAACTGTCAGTATAACTTATCCCTTGGAGTGGTAGGCCGTCGGCTCCCAACCGATTGAATGAATGAATGTAGGAAGAATGAACATATGAATGAATGAAATTACATCATTTAACCCTTTAGCTGTGAGACAAGTATCAGAAATTACGAAAAATTGAACCCTGTAATTTTGAAATAAAGTTTAAAATCATTATAAGGTGGTCATTTTTGCCATATAAAATTGAAGTTTGGCCGTTAAAGGGTTAAATTTCAAATTTCATTAATTGAAATATAATCAAAATTCCATCAACTCAAAAACAACATATTTCACTTGAAGAGATATTGTTTATAAAGACCAGTAACCAATTCTCTAATAAAATACAGAAAAATTCCGAACTTTACTACAGTTTAATCTAAAACAATTTTTTTTCTGTAGGTAGATTGCAATAACATTTAAAAAATGTAGATTGCAAACAGGGGTAAAATCATAAAAGATGAATAATAAAATACAAATACCTATAGGAATTAGAAGATCAATAATTGGAATTAGAACTGGAAAACTACAATTATTTCAACATATTCATACAACCATGCTTTCGAAAAGATTGCTTCATCCCTGACAAAAAAAAAAACGTATGTCACGTCAGCCTATATGCAAAAAAGGACAAAAAACTTCACATTCAATTAGCAACCATTACGTGGTTACAATCCTCGACTTGATAAAGTTAATAGAGGATCAAATCAATCGCTATTTTAATTGCCAAATTGTGGAAAATTTGAGTAACAAAATTATCAACTTACCCGAAAAACGGATCATCTTCAACATCCCCCATCAGAGACCCAAAGAGAGACATGTTTCGACTTCTTCAAGTCACAGTAATAATCTTAATTTAATAAAAACACTTCTAACGTGGTATTTAACAGGTGATCACGCCAAATTCACGTCTCAGAAAATCGAAATCTCTGGTAATTCGCGAGTCTCCAAACACGCACAAGTAAATGTCAAACTCAAATAGTGTTGGGACATAGACATACAATATTGTTGGGATCTTTGGTTGGAATGACGATTGCTACGCTTCGATTCCGGACGATTACAAAATCGATTCCAACTTGCATCGTTATGGAAAAATCCACCTATAGGGGGCGAACGTAAGCTTATCTCTAAAGCCTATTATAGCACACAAGATTACATGAATGATGAAACACCATGAATGTGATCGTAAATAAGGAATTATTTATTACTATGTTAATAATGATGAAAATTGATAATACAATGTATATATACCGTTTTTTTTTACATTTAGATTTCATTCTAGAAAGTTTCTAGACGAGTATTTTTATACAATTTTGGTTTTTGACGATCCTTTTGTGAAATTATTTGTATGTCTTTCCCATCACGGAACAATGGTGTTCCGGACCTTTGGGAGGCGTGCGCGGAGCCGAAGCCAACACGTAGAGTCCCTTTTGACACTTTAATGAAATGTAAGGGGTACACCTAGCGGATGTTAAAATAAATCAATTATGAATTATGAATTATGTTGCCCTTGCCCGTGTCATGGGACGCACGCAGAGGCAGCACCCACCAGGGTGTAAGGACTATTTGAGAGTTGATGAATAGAATAGAATAGAATAGAATTTTATTGTATAACTGTGTACATACAAAGGTGGTCTATTTTTACATTATACGTGTCAACAGTTGCCTGCTAGGGCGTACAATTTTTTTATGGTAGGTAACCTACCTATCCTAAAACTAAGCTTAAACTTAAGTACATGGTATAGCCGGTAAAACCACTGTGCCAGTAGAAAAAGGCGCGAAATCCAAATATTCTATTAGCCTGCGCACATTTTCTAAACCCGCCGCCCCTCTCCACCGACGGAAATGGCTTGACAGACTGTTACATATTAATTGGCAAAGAATTCATTAATATCATAAAATACTTTATCGATTAGCCAGTTCTTGAGCCTCCGTTTGAACATAATTCCATCTAGCGCTTTTAAATCTAGAGGAAGATGGTTGAAAATGCGGATAGCCATAATAAAAGTGTTTTTTTTGTACAAAGAGTTGTTTACCTTTGGAAGGTAAATATCATATTTGTACTGGTCACGTATGTTGTTTTTTAATGATGACTTATTAACAAAAAATGCAGATTGACGTTTAATAAAAATACATAGTTCTAGGATGTAAATACAGGTTAAAGTTAAAAAACGTTTTTCTCTAAATACGTTACGAAGCGATTCCTCGGTGTGCATACGATATATAGTTTTTAAGCATCTTTTTTGTAGTTTAAATGTTTTGTGCACATCGACAGAATTGCCCCAATAGATAATAACTCCATATGTAAGTAGTGGATACACACTTCCGTAATAAGCATTTACTACCACAGTTTCGGAACATGTTTCTGATAGTATTGATAAGGCGTAACAGCCACTAGAAATCTTGCTATTTATGTGCTCAATATGAGTCTTCCAATTTAAATGAGTGTCTATTTTAACACCAAGAAAGCCAGCTCCCGTAATTTCTTCAATAGGAGTCCCTGCGTCAGATATATCTAATGGAATTGGTGGAGTTTTATAATGCCTAAATTGAATCAGTTTTGTTTTACTAAGATTCACTTTAAGATTTAGAGTATCAAGCCAATCTAGAATTATTCTAAGGCTGCGCTTAATATTACTGTTTATATCTTCATCCCTGTTATCACTTGAGAATAATATAGTCGCATCATCCGCGAACATCACACATGGCTCTTCAATTTGATTTGGAAGTTCATTTAAATAAATAAGGAAAAGAAGTGGACTCAACACGCTTCCCTGACGTACACCAAGTAAAACCTTTTCAAATGTAGATTGTTTATGCTCAATTGTTTTGTTTTGTCTATCGTAATGTTCGATAAGCACAGCTTGTTCTCTATTAGTTAAATAGCTTTTGAATAATTGCAATGCGTTACCTCTAACTCCAATGCGCTCTAGTTGCTGTAAAAGTATGTGATGGAATCTAAAATGAACTGGGCTATTGGGTGAAAGCGATGGACTAAATACTGGGCTATGGGATAAAAAACCGGACGCCTGCCTAATAAAACGGTATTCAATTTTATTTCCGGTAGACGGTGACTCGCCCCCACAAGATGGGCCCCCACAAAAAGCGACATCTAGGATGGCTCAAGGGCAACACCGGTGTGAGCGGCTCAGGGGTGTACGCCGCTTTCTACCAAGTGGCTGCGAGCAGCCACTGTGCCAACTCGCGTCTTATGCAATTTTTCACTTCCACCCCTGGAGCTTATAGCTCTAACGACTCCACTCTGGGCGGCCGGCTAAGGCAAGCCAGAGGCAGAGAATCCTGTCCCACCCACCCTCCTTGCGGCTAACAGAACTCCCCAGGAGCACTCGGGTACGTGAGGTCGCTACTCCCCAACAGCTCGCCACAAGCTGCCCTGCGTTGACTGATTGCACTGGTAAAACCAGCGGGCGATGGGGTCGTCACATCCCTACGCCTATAATAATTCAATGTTTTTTGAGAACAATAATAATTGCATCAATAAGTTGATCTGATATTTAGATTAAGATGATATTTGTAAAATTGTACGATTTAAGAGTACTTGTTGCTAGGCCTATTTGAATAAAGAATATATTGACTTTGACGTGCATAAACTGTGGGGGGCAGCACAGGAGATGTAAAATTTTTGGCGCGAGGTGTAAATGCTAAGTTTATGCTTCCAAATTCCAATGTAGCCCACAAGATCGCAGAACCTACTATACACAAGAAAACGCACGAGAACGGTAGATGGCAGCACTTGCCTTGGCGTGAAGTGTCAATGTACATGTTTATGTTTCCGATTCAGGCCACAAGATGGCCTACCCTCCAATGCGTACGGTCCGTTTAGCGAAGAATACAATACTCACAGTGTCAAGCCATTTCCGTCGGTAGAAAAAAGCGGCAGATTTAAAACATGTTGGTGCGAAGGATTATCTTCCCATAGAAAATTTGAATTCGTGCCTTTTTCTATTGACAAAGAATTTTTTTGTTTATATTTTTAAGAAATTTTGTAGATTGCAGGTAAGTAGGAAAGAAATAAAAAATAAGCAGAGCGAATATCCAACCCACTCAGTCAAAAAACCCAAACGTCTTCTTACTCTAGGGAAAGTCGCAGTTGGGTCGCGGGTTGGTCGCCGGTCAAAACTCCGGATAACGATCATCGTAAAAGTCGATTAAAACTTATCGAGAAAAATATGTCGTTTGTGGGTTAGGCCCAAGAAGGTTTGTTAGGTCTCATTCCCACCAGCGCTTTTACAACGCGCGTTCGAATGGCACAAATGGATACACGTGGTTATGGAAGGTAGAGTTAGTTGCCTCTACCTTCCATACGTGGTGTATTTATTGTGTTGTGGTGTTTTTTTTTTTTTTTTTTTTAATCTTTATTTATTTATTGAGGGTTTTAAATAAATGCCACCCTCATAGTGGCTCTCTAACAAAACTACACCAGTCTAATTTTCACTATTTCTACGTGCTATGATATCGATAACCATAGAATAAAGGAGCCCAGCCTCTTCCGAAGCAGGGGATGCTAGGATGCTATTGACTCGGCCGAGGTCATAGGAACAGACATTAAGCAAGCGACGCTGTGCGACACCTCGGCGACATTCCATTGTTATATGAAACACGTCTTCAATTACTCCGCATACATTACAATTGGGCGAGTCAACTTTACGCATCAAAAACGCAAAATTATTCAAAGGAATGTGGCCAGATCGCAATCTAAAGGCAACAATTAGATCCTGCCTGTTCAACTTACAAAAAGAAAACCATGGGGCTCGAGGAAGTGAGGGTTGAATCGTTTTGTACCATATGCCCTTTGTGCGAGATCTTTCATCGAAATATTCAGACCACCTGTTAAAGCACATATTCTTGACTTTGTATAGAATATCAGTAAACCAAGGAACATTATGGCACTTTTCACTCATTTCGGATGCTTCCCTAGCCAACCGATCCACCACCTCGTTCCCCACAACACCGCAGTGAGAGGGAATCCATTGTAAAATAACTTTCTTTTTGGCTGCGTTCAGTTTAAGTACTAAACGAATTATTGAGTACGCCAATGGAATGCCCCTAAAGACGTGAGTACAGCGGTTCAAATGTTGAAGAGCGCATTTTGAATCCGTTAAAATTACAAATTTATTGTGACTATTTATGCTGTCAATATATGAAAGAGATTCTTCTATTGCGATCATTTCAATGGCCATAATCGAGATATCGTTCACAATGTGTAATTTAATTACCCCTCCGGTTTGCCAATCTAGGAATGCTGCCCCACTACCAAAATCTGTTTTAGATCCATCAGTAAATATCTTATAATAGTCATTATAAGAGTTTGTAAGCATTGAATCGCATATACTTCGTAACTGCGAACCGTCGTACTTACTTTTAGCTTTGTTAATGTTATCAACATTTGATACTAGACAATTACTCAAATCTATATTTGTAACCCAGGTATCGAGTGAAAACATTTCTAATTGGTTACTACAGTATACCGGGGTATCATTAAACTCATTAAATACAAGTCCAAGTAACGGTTTGGTTTTGTTACGCCAGTAGAGGTTATCAAAAGAATTTTTCAAATCCGTCAGAAGTCCAGGTAGGATATTTGTACTAAGAGATTTAGATTTTAATAGCATTTTACCTGCAAGATACTGTCTCCGAATTGCTAGTGGAGGTAAGGTCAATTCTGATTCCATCACATGTATAGGCGTACTTTTTATAAACCCTCCTATTACTCGTAAGCAAGTGTTTTGAAGTGTGTCTAACCTAGCTAAATTAGTTGCAGCGCTATTTCCAAATAAAAAACTTGCATAATCAAGCCTACTTCTTATCATTGCAATGTACAGTCGCCTTAAATGAACTTGGTGCACTCCCCATCCAGATCCCGCCAGCACTTTAAATATATTTATAAATTTAATGACTTTAACTTTAATTTCATTTATGTGTTTCCCCCATCGCAAGCCTCGGTCAAGCCAAAGGCCCAAATATTTAACGGTATCCACAACTTCTAATGCCTGGTTGTTAATTTTAATAGAAATGTTATCTTTTTTAAAACCCCTTTTAAACAAACAAACTTTACTTTTACTCTGAGAAATCTCTAGACCAATGTCTAAAAATAAAGTCTGTATATTATCTAAAGCCTGTTGTATTCTTATTTCTCCCTCAGCAGAGCTTTTACAATGGCAATATAGAACGTAATCATCAGCATATTGTGAAATGAATATCTCCTTCTCAAGAATTTTACAGACCTTCATAGTGGCTATGTTAAATAGTAACGGGGATAGCGGGTCCCCCTGGGCTAAACCGCGACCTGTCGATCTTTCTATAACTAAATCATCTAAGTGAATTTTGAGGTTTCTATGCTTCAAAAAATTCCAAAGGTAGTTGCATACTCTACGTCCTACTTTTAATGAGTCCAGAGTAGAAATTAGCACTGTATTATCGATATTATTGTAAGCACTGTCAATATCTAGGAAGCAGCCCAAAGATGGTGTTTTTTTGTCAAGCGTTGTTGGATTTTCGACTGTTAGCCGTTAAATCTAATTTAGCGTACGGACGGACTAAAAACACACGTTGTAAAAGCGCTCGTGCGATGAGACCTTAGAGTTAGACCAACCTAAGTTTGCAGCGATTTTGATAGCCTAGACATTGGGAGCGTGCATGAACTGTAGGAGGCAGCACAGGAGCCGTCAGATTTTTGGCGCGAGGCGTAAATGTGATGTTTATTGTTCCGATGTAGCCCACAAGATGGCAGAACCTACTATACACAAGAAAACACGTGACGGGTAAATGTACATGTTTATGGTTCCGATTCAGGCCACAAGATGGCAGACCCTCCAACGCGCACGGTCCCTTAACGTCATAATCTCATAGAAGTTTGAGGTATATTTAAGGGTTAGTGTTAGTACTGTCAGGAGTTTGAATAGATGGCGCTAACATAGGATTTCTTATTTTATGCTTGTTTTGTTCCGAGGGCTAGCATTCAGGCCGTAAAAAAAAAGAATTTATCACAATTATAGGTATTGACAGGAAAACCTATGCTGGCGCCATCTGTAAAATATTCCAACCCCATTCGATCTTTACACATCTTTTGTATCTAAGAATGCGGCTACACACACACATCAGTATTCAGCGAATATTCGTGATATCTCTCACAATCCAAGAGAAATGAAAGAGACGCCATCACGAATATTCACCGAACAGAATTCAATAAGAAAGACTTACACATACGACCACAATTACTTTATTTTTGAGATTTTAAATTATCGTTTAGACAATGCGTTATTTTTTATATTTTCGGTCCACAAAATTCACGAAATAAATACGACAGAACTGTCCACCAATTCACCACTTAACATCAACAATAACTGTCACAATCGACGCGCACTAACACAAAGTCTGAGAGCCTGCCGCAAAAATCGAAACTTCGTTATCCATCTCTCCATTACTCGTATATCGAGCGATAGAAAGGTAAATAGGTGTTCGAACGAATTAAGTGGTTAGCGGTAAATCCTCTGAGATGGGAACCTAAGCTCTCAGACGGTATCTCTGCGAAGGAAGCTGATCGCTGCGTCCGTGGAACGACCAAGCAGTAGACTGAGGATACGAAGTATACACCATGTCTTGGAGACCGTTCCTCAAGTTGCCGCTCTTGGTCGGTATCTGAAATTAACAACGCACACGCTAACATGAAGCTACTACATATTAACCTTCTTTGTAAGCTTATAAAAGTTACTTTGTTAGGCGGATGTCACATTGCTCCGCACTTCGCAGCGACGTTCGGTGCTGCGGTTTTTAAATTAGTACTGCAGAATCTATATTTGTATACAAAAACCGCATGGTTAACACAGTGGCTCCGCGTCTTCGTGCGAAGTTGCGAACCGCACGACGGTTCGCAACTTCGGACGGCGATGCGGTGCGGGACGAGGGGTATGTCACACCGAACTCCGCAGTTCCGTCCAGATTTTTGTGCAAATAGGATGTGATCGGAATGGATCTCGATATAGATAAGTTTAATTTTTGAAATTGAAAGCCATCCAGCGATTTGGAATTGGAACGTGAAATGTGAAGCGTACAGTGATCGTGTGCAAAAAGCAAGACAATGGTAGGAGGTGGTAAATATATTTATAAACCGACCCAGATGACTCAATAGATGATATTCGTCCGGTTGTGCGTCATCGCCGCACGCGAATTCGTCGTTCCGTGCGCGGCAACGAAATGCGGCGTCACTACTCACTGTGACATCCGCCTTAGGGTATGTTATTTATTATATCACGACGCTATAATTTAAAAGTTACAGGTCAAAATTTTCGCGGAGCATCATGGGATCTAAGAGCTAAACTTATTGACCCAATATTACATAAATCCACCCTATTAACTCCCTTATTCATAAATGCACTACAAGAATAATATAGGTAATAATCGCTTGTCTTAATCTGTCGTTTTGACTTATGTATTTGTAAGAGAAGGACAAAACAAACTAACTAATTGAGGCTTGAAGCACGTTTATGAATAAGGGATTGAGGCTATGACTACAAGTAGTGCACGCAATTTCGTCGATAAAACGTCAGTACTCAATATAACTGCTAATAGTAGAATTTATATTTACCAAATCAACATTGCCTGGACCTGGAGCCGGTTTAGTAGAAACGTCTCCAACTTGACCAACGACATGACCTTTCACAGTTTCGTTGTAAGCTTGATTGTTCGCAATCGTGTCTCCTCCTACCCTCTCCACGGGGATCTGAGTCCTCTCCGTTGCCGGAGCGCCTGTCAACCGGCCATCAGAAGTCGTCTGTCCTCTAGGATCCCTGTTCGGAATGTTTTGGTTGGTGTATGATTGGGATCCCTTATACTGGTTGTAGACTTGCTGCAACTGAGCCCTGCTTGGAGTTCTTTGTCCTGCTTGCCTTGCATAGAGAGAAGTTTTACTAATGGTCGATTTGACGTTGTTATTCACTCTTAATCTTGAAGAAACTTTCTGAGGAGACAAAGTTTGCGGTAAATTTGGTTCCGGCATGCGATATTTCTTTGTCGGTAACAGTTCTATTGGCTGCCCTAGTGTGTTATATCTCGAATTATCCGCAGGGAGTATCGGTTCCCTTTCATATACTCTGCCTCCAGGTACCTGGTTAGGATATCCTTGAGCCATAGGTGCTGGCGTTTCGATCTCTTGGTAATTCTGAATTTCTTGCTGTGGTACTTGCTGGTAACCTTGATTGTCTGTATGGGTGGTGTATACCTGCTGCGGCGGTTGCAACTGATTTGGCTGGTTGGTAGAGGCTGGATTAGCAGCATACTGTTGGTTCGGTGGGACTTGATTAGCAGAGTATTGCTGCTGATTTGCTGGTACTTGATTTGTAGTATACTGTTGCTGGGCTGCTGGTTGTCCGCTGTACTGCGGTTGTTCTAGTGGTACTTGACCAGTTGCTTGGTCTGGTTGAGGCTGCGCCTGAGTGCCTGGCGCAGCCTGGTTTGGAGCTAAGTTGGCATTTACTGCATTCATACCCGCCATGACTGGCTTCATAACAGCCGAGTTAGGCTCTAGAGGCTTAGCGGACATGAGCTTTTGCATAGAACCCATAGCAGCAGCTTGTTTATTAGCTGGATTCATTTGAATAGCAATCTCCATGGGGTCAAAGTTGACATCGCCATCCATAACGCCGGGAAACATTTCTTTAAACTTGGTGATGCCTTGTGTATGCTGACCGTAGTTACCTCTTTGGCCTCCTTGATTCGCATTCATTCTTCCCATATGTGCGTTTTGATTCATACCCTGGGGTGGGAAGTTGGGAGGTAGCTGATTCTGTGTCGCGTAAACTTGCTGTGGCTGTTGGCCACCGGCTGCTAAATTGGGATGTTGTTGGTTTGGCATCGCTTGATTGGGAAGATTTGATTGAGCTTGATAGCCTTGCGCTGCCTGGCCCTGAGCAAAGTTTGTAGCGTTCATTCCGGGTTGCATTACATTCGCTGTCTGATTCATTTCACCGCCTGTGCCTGGCATAGGACTCTGCGCGTTCATACCGGTCTGTTGCTTGGCTAGTGCCGGATTCATTTGCATGGCTATTTCCATTGGATTAAAGCTCAGACCACCTCCTTCACCTTGCGTTATTCCAGGGAACATTTTATTGAAATTTGCCAAGCCCTGTGTATTTCTGGACATTTGTTGGCCACCAGACATTTGCTGGTCACTGACCATTTGTTGACCTCCTGCCATTTGATGTCCCCCTGCCATTTGATGACCTGCCATTTGATGACCACCCGACATTTGGTAATCCTGCATATGCTGCATCATCGGGTGACCTCGGGCCATACTTTGGCCTCCGGAATTTGCGTTCATATTTGCCATCTGTGGGCTTTGGTTCATATTTCCTGCAATAGAAAGCAAAATACAAAAATTAGTACAACAAAAAGAATAATTGCCAAGTACGGTATGACCCGTATATTAATTATAGCGATAAAAAATACGTCAATAATATATTGTGGCTTGGATATTTAAAGTTAATATTGCAATAACAACAAAAGAAGTTCAGTGAGTGACAATGAAAAGTGAAAAGGAATAAGGTGTAGAGAAAAGAGACTTATTTTTTAATGACTTTACGAATGTATGTATAACTTATTATTAAACTAACCATCGGCAGGAAGTGTCGGGACACCCGCCGTCAGGCCCATCTGAGCTCCTAGGGGATTATTTGTGACAGTATTGCCCGAATTCAGACTTTTAAGGTCATCATACACCTCCTTAATGACAGGCTGCATTACACTTTGATTCAAAAAATTGTAGCCATCGGCGTAAAGTTTCGGGGCGTTGCAGTAGCTCATACACGGCCTGCCATGAGCCGGCATACCTTCGCCCATGGTGTAGGGTTCCCCGCAGCATGGATGTCCGTAGCCCCGGCGGCAGCAGCCTCCGTAACCCTGAGATGGCATGCATTGTCTTTGCCCTTGCCCCTGGCCTTGGTTGAATAATTTGCCCATGCAACCGCTGAAACAGAAAAACAATTTTTTGTCAAGACGGATGTTTAGATGAATTTAATAGGATAAGTCCAACCCTCCAACGAGATAATGATGATATTATATACTGAGAGCTTACCGTTAACACTCAAGTTCACAAAATAAGGGAATCTTTCTCCTTTACTCCAATTACGGCGTAAATTAGAGTGATAGAGAAAGATGCCCGCAATTTGCAACTTCTGTGTTCGCGGTAGACCCTCTGAACTCACCAATCTGCACTTTGCAGTTGATTCATAACATTCCCTAAATCACTCAATATCTTTTGCTTATCCAAAGCCATTGCTAACGTTTATGGTAAACTGGTGGTGTAAAATTTTTATCCCATCCAAAAATTTAAAAATATGAGAAAGCTTTTCTTACAACCAAAATTTAGAGTATAATCTGAAGTCTGAAGCGTCAATGATAGTGTTTTATTATTATTCAAAAATCATTTTTTTTATATCCTTCATCCTTCATATTAACATTTGCCAGCATTCAAGCAATTCTCAATTTTCTCAAACCTCTTTAGTAGGTAAATAAGCATATGAATTATAGTTAAATGCATTATTATAACATCATCTCTTCCTCGACAGACTCATGTTATCAAAAGTTACTAAAATGGCGAAACATTTGTAAAAAATGCTATTTTAATGATGAAAAGTTTTTAAACTCAACTACGTGTTAACTTTTAATGTCGTTGTATTGTACATCACTAGAGTACGTTCAAATACTATAAGTTATTATACGAAAAAGTCAATTTTGTGCAAAGAGTAGTATAATGTTTTGTGCAAAAAGTGCAATCATAAAATATATTACTAATTTTCTAATTGCACAATCATCTTACTGAATATAAATTAGATACTAGTCAAGATTAATAGCTCTAAAATTGAAAAATGTTCGTTTTGTAAATCACTCTAACCGCGATTATTTTATGCTATCCGAACACTCTTTGGTGGCTACGTCATGTCAGTGACATTGGCAAATTTTGGATGTGCGATGTGCTTGTACATTTGAAGTTCTTAAGGTGACGAGTTAGAGTTTAATTTTACGTGATTGTCATTTTGTCACACGAAAAAGTTTGACGGAAATTGTGTCAAAGACGTCATGCAAAGTGAACTTCGACTTAATTATCATCTAAATTCAATTCACTACAGTCTTTCTCTTTTGTAGAGACACGCGTACGGCTTTTTAGTTGCTAATAGCAATAAAAAGTACTTCGAGTCGCCGCAAACCGCACATTGACCCAGCGATAATCGATTAGGACTGTTGGTGGTGCCCTGCATTAGATAAGCATTATCTGCGCCGAGTTATCAGTGAACGAAGGAATTAAAGAGATTTCGTGAGCTCGTACTCGTTCTTTGTGCGCGGCCCAGCAAACTCCGCAGTTAGCAGTCATCGCTTGAGGTAAATATAAGCTTTTAAAATGGGTAGAAAAGTTTTCGTTGTCGGCGTAGGCATGACGAAGTTCGTCAAGCCGAGTCCGGACCGCGATTATCCCGAGATGGGGAAGGAAGCGGTGGAGGCTGCGCTGGCGGACGCTGGGATCAAGTACGAGAAGATTCAGCAAGCCGTGTGCGGGTATGTTTTCGGAGACTCGACTTGCGGGCAGCGCGTGTTGTATCAGGTCGGAATGACCGGTATCCCGATCTACAATGTCAATAACAACTGCTCGACCGGCTCGAACGCGCTATTTCTCGCTAAGCAGCTCATCGAAGGTGGTATTTCCGACATAGTTCTGGCCGTCGGCTTCGAGAAGATGGCAGCCGGCGCGCTCGGCGCTGGCGCCTACACCGACCGCACGAACCCCATGGACCGTCATACGCTCAAAATGGCTGAGATAGCCGACCTTGCCGCTGCCCCCATGACACCGCAATACTTTGGTAATGCTGCTATGGAACACATGAAAAAGTATGGCACAACAGAAGTTCATTTAGCCAAAATAGCAGCAAAGAACCACAGACATGGGGTCAAAAATCCACGAGCACAGAGCGCAAGGGAGTATACTGTAGAGGAGGTTTTGAATTCTAGGAAGATCTATGGTCCATTGACCAAACTAGAGTGCTGCCCGACTAGTGATGGAGCCGGTGCGGCTGTGCTCATGTCGGAAGAAGCTGTCATCCGCCACGGGCTGCAAAACAAGGCTGTTGAAATCATAGGTATGGAAATGGCGACTGACACAGAAGCTGTGTTCACTGAGAATAGTTTAATGAAAATTGCCGGTTATGACATGACGGGGCTCGCTGCTAAGCGCCTTTATGAAAAGACTGGTATTTCACCAAAGCAAGTAGATGTTGTTGAGCTTCATGATTGCTTTGCTGCGAACGAACTGATCACATATGAAGGCCTGCAGCTGTGCGGTGAGGGTGAAGCGGGCAAGTTTGTTGATGCCGGAGACAACACATACGGAGGACAGGTGGTTGTGAACCCGAGCGGAGGACTGATTGCCAAGGGACATCCTCTGGGAGCCACGGGATTGGCGCAGTGCGCTGAGCTGGTCTGGCAGCTGAGAGGCGAGGCAGGAGACAGACAGGTTGGTTACATACTAAGGTGATTTTTCACTGGCAATTAAGAGTTTTCACAGTGAGAAAATACCCTCCTTCTAACTTTTGCCGGTTGAAAACTACTTTTGCCCCTGTCTGTCCTTAAATGTTAACTCGCTGGTATCAGGCCAGACATACACTTTTAACAATTGGTGGTTACTATACACCCTTTACATAAGAAAGCAATTTAATACTAATTATTTTGAGACTCCTTTTTAAATGACTCCTTTTTGGTCCTTTTTAAATGAAATGACTATGTATTAAAAATGAGGAAGCCTGTTGCGATAGCTTTATTGTTTGTGTGCATTGATGCCTGATGCTGATTTATGGTTGTACCCTCCTGACGAAGCCTGCGTTGCAGATATAAATTTGTAATTATTTTATTAATGCTTGATTTTGGTTAAATGTAATTGGTTTTTGAGACTTATAAGTGCTTATGGACCCGGGTACTTCCTTAAACTACGTCCAAAAGAGAGGTATGGGCATTGTGAATGTCATCTCGCTTTGTGTGGTAGGGCACAGCCAGCGGATGTCATTCCAGATCTAGAGCAGAGCCCAACTGGGGAAGTGCCTCCACCTTACAGAAAACCACAGCCAAATAACACTAGACCCTACGCGTAGTGTTGTGTTCCTGCTGGTGAGTAAGGTTGCCAGAGCTCAACGAGTGGGGGGGGGGGAGGTGCTAGGGTCGGCAACGCGCATGTAACTCCTCTGGAGTTGCAGGCGTACATAGGCTACGGAGACTGCTTACCATCAGGCGAGCCGTATGCTTGTTTGCCACCGACATAGTATAAAAAAATCAGTAATTTGTTGCCTCTTCTGTTGAACAAATAAAAAAAAGCACCATACTGCAAAGGTTCTACGTCATTGCAAACACACAGTTGCAATGCACTTATGGACTTTGGTCCTCAGATATAATATAAAACAACCGTTTATTACAACATTGAGTATAGTGGTAACACAAATATTTTTAGTACATAATTCTTAAAGAACATATTCATGTCAGGTCCTTACCCTTTTCGTCCTGGTGGTCACCACCATCTAACGAAGTACACATTAAGGGATAGGTACATAAATACATCTTATTGCATTGAAATAAGGTTAACATTAAACTGAAATAAATGTCATATACTAAATAAAGTGACCAAGGCCTCCAGTTCCCCAGGCCGGAATCGATACAGCATCCTTTGCTATCAGGCACCTGCCGCGATACACATTGATTGTTCTAATACTTCTAATAGTAAGGTTTACTTTCCCTCACCGTTGTTGTTATTGTCCTTATCCTAAGGCACCCCAGAGGTGCAAATGGCCTTGGCAAGCTCGCGCCACACCTTCCTATCTTCAGCTTGCTTTCTGACCTCGCTCCAGCTCAACCCGACCCCGCGTAGCTCACTAATGACGGGCTCTTGCCAAGAATGTACAGGACGCCCAGAGCCACGGCTTCCGTCCGGCGGTTTCCAAGCGAAAGCTATGGTAGCGTTATTCGTTTCCCCTCTTTGAATAGTATGTCCTATCCATCTCCATTTCCGTGTTGCGATTTCTTCGTCAATGGGTGTTTACAAAATACAACGAAAATACAAATAGTTTATTTCCAAAAAAATATATTAGAGCAAGTTACAATTTATTCTGACCCCCACACTAGGCAAAGCATGTCCCGTGAGGGAAATTATACGATTTACTTAAATATATTACATAAGCGGCTATTGGCAACCATGTTGAACAGAGAAAGAAAAAGTAGAATAAGGAAATTAAAATTAATAAAGCTTAGTAATAGATAATACAAGCAGATAACTTATAAGAGAAGCTTATAAAGCCTAATTCTTAAGCCTTATAAAGCTTAATTCTGTTTGCCGGCATATACTCCATAGGTCCTCATTTCGAATGGTTTTTGGCCATAAATTCCCTCACTTCTTACAGGAACTAAAGTATATTTTTCAATCATTGCTATATATTTATCCAAAGTTCATGAGGCTAAGTAGCTATTTCGGTTGTAATCTGAGATATCTGAATTTGATTTGATTGATTGATGTGATTGAGTTAGAAAAATAATATGATTCTAATTATCTTATCATAGTTAATTATTAACATACGCACAATCATCATTATAAGTTAGTTATTATAGTTCGTGTCATCCACGATGACACAAAGATTTGTCAAATCTAACCTAATAATATTACAATACGAGTCAGAGATCAGTACCCCTAGTGTAAATAAATTCGATTTCGAAACGTGACGTACGCGTTTGCGTTTAGTCTCATTTTGTATTGGATTTAGAAAGAGCGCGCCAAGCGGGACGTTTTGGAAACTCAAAATCCTATACAAAATGAGACTTAACGCAAACGCGTTCGTCACGTTATGATGTCGATCAAAGTTACACTAGGGGTACAGACCGGCTAGCATGAGTTGCGTTCTAGACGAAGTCGCGCTAGATGTATGGAGTCGCGCGAGAGACTGCAACTCATGCTAGCAGGTCAGAGAGCGGTCGTTATGCTTCTTGTGTCTTGTGCATAAGGTGCCTTCTCTGATGAAAGGTTCCTTATCCACATGGAACTTTGAGAATATTACTTAATTTTAACTTACCCTTGAAATTAACGCAGGGAACGCACCCTTGAAATTAACGGACTTAAAAAAAAGTTAAAAGTAAGTTAATTTAAATTATTTAATGATAATACCTACATACATTTTCTTTACAATGGTTGAAAATATATGCATTTTACATATATTACATATTTATTATAATACGAGAACATTTAAGAAATACCTAATGTCGTAATTTAAGTACGCCAAAATTATCCTGTTACAGTCGGAAATAATATGTTATGGAAAAATACTAAAAGATTCTCATCTTAGCGATTCTATATTGTCTATGTCTTTGCAGTCCGCTAGGCAATCTAAAGATTTGACGTATTCGATATCACTGTATGGGATAAGGTCCAAGGTCTGAAAAATGTTTTTTTTTTAAATAATATATTCACCTTAACCATTACACTCTAGTTGTTCTAAAAAAATTATAGGTAGGTTCATCATTATCATCAGTGAAGAAGCGTGCAACTTTGCCTTAGGGCGAGCCAGAGCTAACCTGGATTGCTTTTTTATTTATTTATTTATTATTATTAACATAAAAACATACATCTCAAACAGGTACGGAGTCCCACAAAACAGTTTACACGGTTTTCCTTGAGATTTTTAGAAGAAACTACTTTATTTGTTTTAAACTATTGAGTTCTATAGACGCTCCGCCACTGTTAGGTCTGGTTTATTGGAAATGTTGGCGGCCGATCGTCGGATCGTCATATCCGCCTGATCATGAAATTCCTAGGCATATCGTGTAACGTGAAAATCATTGTCTCGTTCCCTGTGTCTACGGAGTTTCTGGACAGTTTGCCCTTCGCGCATCTAAAGCAACCTTATGAACCTATCCTACCTATCTATTGGTTTAATGTGACAACCGTTAAAACATTACAAAGGAACATTACGATCGGGCGGATATTCCGATCGGCCGCCGATAGAACTATCAATGACATCAATGTGTATTAATTAAATTATTACAGAAATCAGACAAGTTCTGAAAGGCTAAAACTCTGAGTTTCCAAGTGAAAGTAAACAGTACCAGTTTGGTCGTAACTTGACCGACTTCAGATAAGGAGGTTATCGAGTTTGCCGTTTATTTCTGTTGTTATTTTGCGATATGTCTGATTTAATATTATAAATTTCTTATGAATAATATTACTCGGATGCTTTATCGTCAACGACAATGCAAAACAACATTTATAACGAAAAATAAATAAAATCATGTAGAGCCTCATTTACCCATTTCATCCGGGATATAGCGACAAATCAAGATCCGCCAAAATCGGCTCAGTATTTTTTTTATGATACCGGTTTATGTGAATAAGGAACAAACATTCATATTAGACTGCTAAATCATATTTCATAATTTAAACTTAGACTACGTAGAATTGTTGTTGTTCATCAACGTGGTATAAAAAAGGCACCCCAGAGCTACAAAGAGCCTTCACAAGCTCGCGCCACGCCTTCCTATCTTCAGCGACACTTCTGCGGGCCTACCGCGAACCACGATCGACGTATTGCCTTCCTTTCACGCTTACCTACGAATTTACAAGTGCTACAGAGAAGCAACACTTCGAACGTGGTTCCTGGGGGCCTACCGCGAAAACCGAAATTCGCAATTTGCGGGGATCTTTCTCTTTTACTCTCATTAACACGTAATTAGAGTGACAGAGAAAAATGCCCGCATTTGACGAATTTCGATTTTCCCGGTAGCCACCCTGGTAGGCCTTCTGGCCTCGCTCCAGCTCAACCCGACCGCTCGTAGCTCTCTTAGGACGGACCGTTGCCAAGAGTGTACAGGACGCCCGGAGCCACGGCTTCCGTCCAGCGGTTTCCAAGCGAAAGCTATGGTAGCATTATTCGTTTTCCCTCTTCGAATAGTATGTCCTCTCCATTTCCGTGCCGCGATTTGTTCGTCAATGGGTATTTGCCGGCATATACCCAATAGGTCTTCATTTCGAATGGTTTTTGGGCAGAAAACACACCGTATTTCCAAACCACTGCCATTGTAAATTCTACCAACTTAAAAAATAAAGATAAGGATTATTCTATTACTATCCCGGACCATAAACTATCTAAAAACCTAAAAATCGTCTAAATCGGTTCCGGAGATAAATGAATAAAATCATTTATTTCAGACCAAGTTGATCCATAGCTTGTTAGTTTATCTTAATAACTAGATGTTAGTTGAACAATCCAAAAAAATAATAGAAAAAAATTGAAAACTAAATATATAACACAATATATTAATATGTAAAAAAAAAATATAAAGCGTGAAGATATAAATAACGAAACAGACACACACGATAAAGATAATTCTACATAGACAACGTCGCGGACAGAAGCTAATATAAAATAATCGAAATCGGCTCAGCAAGTCAGCATTTATAGCGCGAAGAGATAACGAACAGACGGAAAGGGTTATTTTCGCATTTATAAGTGTAAACTCAAAATAGCGACAAAGGACCGGACGTTTTCTGATGCTATAGTTTTCGTTAGAGAGAAATCAATATTAAACTAAAGCAACTCATCATCATCTTCCTCGCGTTGTCTCGGCATTTTGTCATGGCTCATGGGAGCCTAGGGTCCGCTTGGTAACTAATCCCGAGAATTAGCGTAGGCACTTTTTACGAAGACTGCCATCTGCCCTTCCAACCCAGAGGGTAAACTAGGCCTTATAGGGATTAGCCCGGATTCTTCACGATGGTTTCCTTCACTGAAAAGCGACTGGTGAATATCAAATGATATCTCGTAGATAAGTTCCGAAAAACTCATTGGTACGAGCCGGGGTTTGAACTCGCGGCCTCAGGATTACATGTCGCACGCTCTTACCGCTAGACCACCACCGCTTATTTTATTACACAGTAAAGCTGCTATGGCCAAAAAATGTCAGCGTTATAGGGAGTGAATCGTTGTATCGAGTTACTTGATATGGAGTTTACAATATTAAGTATGCATTCGGGTAAAAATTGTAACCGTCCACAAGCACACAGCGCATCGTTTTTGCCAACGAACGTAGTGACAGGTAATTTGTGAGGAAACCGGTATTTACGTAACTCGTGGCTAGTTTTATAACTCCGACGGCGAGAGGAGGTTGTGTGCTGTCATTCATTCGCAGGTAGTTATGTGTCTAATTAATTACTAAATAAGGTGGGCAGATTTATGTAGTGTTACTTAGTACGGTCGCGTTCACTAACATCTTTACAAGCCAAAGCTCTAAAAGTATATTTACACGACCTGATTTTTATTGTGTTAGAGGCGTGTAAATGTTTTTAGACAGTTGTGTTGTAAAGATGTCTGGGTCAAAATTATTTTCGTTCTGTTTTTTTGTCCCCATGATGTGACGGAGTGTAGCTTTTTGTATGAGATGAAATTTCGTTTTCAATTATTCTCATGGTAAATATAATCTAGAGCACTACAGCTTAAAAAAATGCAATAACACTTGTATATTTTAATTTCTTTGGTAAAATACAGAAATACAAGCGTGACAGAGTGGTCCAAAACAAGACATCGAAAAGAACGACCAGTTTGTGAACTTTTAATTACTTTATAACTAACTTATTAATAAATAATATAGGCATATAGCCACAAAATTTATGCATATACTTGCAAACCAACACCAGTATAATCGACTTTTTCCAGCACAAGACAGAGTTCTATATCTAATATCAAATGCTGTCTTTAAAGAATCAGTTAGCTTCTATTAAAGGTAGGCTATGCAAATTAATGGCAGTTAATCAAAATTGAACTTTAATTTTAGAGCAATAAATGCTGTTTGTTGTGTTCTGGGTGAAGTTCAAGACCCATACCGTAACAGTTTTAGCATGTTAAGATTGCTAATAGCTGGCGGGTAACAGGTTTTGACGGAGCTAGAATGTTTATTACCAAAAGTGTTACTGAACCCAGACCGTTTACGAGTAGAACTACGGACCTTTTTCAGTATCAAATGCAAGTCTTGTATTACCTATTTTTCTAAATCGCTGTGGAATTACCTACTTGACAGTTTTTAAAATTGCTATTTTGACCCTGAAATATTGCGTATATGTATATACATAATTATATAGTTGTTATACAATTTATTTTTCAATAAAATGTAGGGAATCGAATGGTAACATTTTCTTTTTGAACGTTGAAAATATATATTATTTGAGACTTTGGAGCCTTGTATTTTTTTATAATCTCAATATGTGTTTAAATTCCACTTTTTTAAATAATGGATGGCTCTATTTTTATCCATTTAACTTAATTTTGTTATAATATTTAACATGTGTCAAATACCCAATTACCGCAATCGAACGTCGAAAATCGGAGTTTTAACAATTTGCCTCTGCTGTTGCATGTTCAACACCATAGTGATAGAGCCGGTATAAGACGGTACAGTAAGTGTAAAAATATGGGTGTACACATCTTACTCAAAAATATGTCCCATAGCATCTTATTCCATTGTAATAAGAGCGTAGTACCATATTAATGAGACGATTATTTCGATACATATTTTTGCACTTGACTGTACTTCCATTTTCAATGTTCGGAGTTATATCACAGAGGTGATAACTTTGATTAACTTCTCATAGGTGACAATGAAATTGATCTTCTGTAAAAACTGTACGTGTCTATTTGAATATAGTAGTCCAAGATAGGATTGTATTTTAGTTTAGAGGATACCCCAAAAATGTATATAGTAATTCTGTAGAGCGGTCACCACGATACAGGCCTATCCTAGTGTGGGACCACTGAGCTAGTTATGTAATTTAATCTTCTTTCTTTTAATAAACGATTTTTTTTAATTTTTTTTATTTATTTACTCTATTTAATTAATTAATTCAATTGTGTCGTCTATATAAAAAGGGACTCAAGTGTCTCTTCAATCGGGACGTTAATAAGAGTACGTGTCTCACACAAAAGTCCCTTTTCTCTGTAAACAAGTCTTAATGAAATAGTACGACTGTCGATATTAAAGGTATTCTCCATTCTTTCAGGTCCCTCGCGCTCGAATCGCTCTTCAACATAACTTGGGACTCGGAGGAGCAGTCGTCATCACCATGTACCGCAAGGGTTTCACCAATGCCGCTCCCAACGCGGTAGCCGCCTCCTCAAACCCTGAGGAGTTCGAGGTTTGTCTTTATAATACACTTATTGGATCTGGGAGTGTCCATCACCATGTACAGCAAGGGTTTCACCAATATGCGGTTGCCGGCTCCTTCAACTGAGGAGATACTGACGAGTCTGAGGTTTGTCCTTATTTATAACTTGGGACTCGGAGGAGCAGTAAGTAGGGTTATCTTTATAATACAGTTTACTATTGGGAGTAGTCATCATCGTGTGCCGCGAGGGTTTCACCAATGCCGTTCTCTACGCCGTTACCGCCTCCTCAAACCCTGAGAAGCAGCCCATTACTATAGCAGGGGTCACCGAATGGTGGATCGCTTTTCGGATCCGGACCGCCGACCTATATATTACATTTGCTTATTTAATAAACTAAGAAAGAAACTACCCGCGATGGTCATTTTATTTAAAAATCGACCCTCTGGAGAAACTAATTGGTGATCCCTGACCTATAGTATACCTGATTTAGATTAACCTTAAATTGGTTTAAGTTAGATCTATAATCAAAGTATCTTCTTATTTGTAGCTATGAACTTAATAAGTTAGATTAACCAATATGGAAGTAGGATTGAATTATTGAAAAATGAAATTTATCGAAAAATCATTGAAAAAAACCATTGGAGGTTTCATGCAAAAAGTAAATAATATAATAGCTTTATATTAAAAGTACTGGTGGAAGTAACAAATGGTATACATACATAATTTAGTATTTTATAATAATGATTAGATATTAATTTAGGTGTCTATGTACTCATCTAACTGTTAAAATTTCTAGGTCTACAAATACATGAAAATCCTCGAGGATGCCATGGAGACCGACACCGAAAACCTCATCGAGAAGGTCCGAGGCATCTACGGGTTCAAGGTCAAGGGCGCCAACGGCAACGAGGGCTACTGGGTCATCAACGCCAAGGAGGGCAAGGGCAAGGTCACGTACAACGGCAAGGACAAACCTGATGTCACCTTCACAGTTAATGACAAAGATGTTGTCGACCTAATTTCAGGAAAGCTCAACCCTCAAAAAGCCTTCTTCCAAGGGAAAATCAAGATCCAAGGAAACATGGGACTGGCGATGAAGCTTACAGACCTTCAGAGGCAGGCGGCTGGCAGAATAGAGCAAATACGCTCTAAATTGTAAATAAAACTGAAGTGGTTTTATCTAGATATTTCTTGGTTATGGATCTTGGTCTAGGGCATTTATTTTTAAATAGCTGGTTCCATGACATTAAGTCACATGAAATTAAATGGTTAGAATGTTAGATTAAATCTATTATTTATAACCTTAAAGATATCTACTTTTCTTGTTTAGAGAAATCGAAGTGTAGATGTTAGGTGCAATGTATTTTTATAGATAGCAATAATGTTCAATGTTATCAACATTCCCTGGATATTTTATAAATGGTACTATTTTGTTAATAAAAGTTTTATATTTAACGTCGTTTATCCATTTATCAGTGATTTTTTAAGTCGTAAAACTGCAAAAAGGTAGAAATTAACGATATTCGAAGGCGTAAAAAACATTGGTTCCAAATTTAAAAATTATAGAGTACCTACGCTTATCTCTTGACTGGCAGTGACATAACTAAAAAGATATAAGTATGTTATCGAATATCGAAAGGATACATAACTGTCATATAATCTACCTACACAATAGTTATATAAGCAGCATATATACAATTTATAATTTTATTTGTCATTCCTAACTTTGAAAGTCAACTAAGAAAGGTCAAGAGCAAAGAATTCTTTATTTAACTGCTTACTAATTTATGGAATATTCATGACACGACCTCAAAATACACTTGATGACAAAGCGAATGGAGGTATTGAGAAATTAATTCCATGCTTAAATCTGAAACATCTAATTTTTATTCCTATATAAAATCTATATTTCTTTATTTATTAAGATATTTCTTATTCATGTTTGCATATTGGCTTATATAATAGTCTATTGTCTCGTTCACTGGTTACTTTGTAGTGGCGCCATCTACAACACCAGTAGTAAAGTTTGTATGAAGATTTAACAGACAGTCCTTCCTACTACTTACAGTTATTTCATTAAACGCGCTAGCCCAATGCAGATTTTGGACACAAGTAGAGTCAGACCAAGATAAGTTGGCAATGATTTTGATAGTCCAGACGGTAGAAGTGTCAAGTAAACGTCATGATTTCATAGAAGTTTGACGTTTAAAATAACCCGTGCATAAAAAAAAACTACCAACTATCTTGGTTTGACTTTAAATGAAATTGTTGACAGTATGAAGTTTTTTTCACGATATTTTCTTTACCGAAGCGCAATTGGTAAATATCAATAGTACATTGTGCAACGAGGGAGGTACAAAGTGAAATTTTGGATACGAGGGTGGTAATTCCCAAGAGCTGCAGGCTGGAGGAGTTAAAGCACCGAGTCTGCAATATTCTTCCCCGGAGTTACAATGTGAAGGAAAAACTAAATTTTAAGCGAAATAATTCTTAAATACGGTGAC
The DNA here is from genome assembly GCF_033807575.1 of Cydia pomonella. Taxonomy (NCBI): domain Eukaryota; kingdom Metazoa; phylum Arthropoda; class Insecta; order Lepidoptera; family Tortricidae; genus Cydia; species Cydia pomonella. The sequence goes on along the minus strand of NC_084718.1, from coordinate 1,880,181 downwards.
ATAACAAACACTCGTCCGCCATTTTGTATTTTCTTGACAGGTTAGGTATCGAAGGCACAGACCTATTCGGCATTCAGCCACGATTGGAAGTTATGGTTATAGCTTTTATTTTCACAGTCCATAACTCCCGGGGGAACAACACCTGCATGAAATAAGATCTTTTTCGAGCAAGTGTGATGAAAATAATATTTCGTGCATAAGGTCTAATAAGCCACATCTGGGTACGTTAGAATTCGAACCTCAGTCTAGTTTGTAAGCCGTTCGCCTAACCAGGGCTACTTGCGGTCAATCTACATATTAGAATAATGTGAATGAACCCATTAGCATATGAATTTATAAGCAAAGGTTATCAGTATTTGTTCGAGGCATTGTTATTGCTAACATAGCACAATACTACGCCTGGTTTTCCTGGTTCATGATTGATATTAATTTTATCAGTTCAGTAAATTACTTCAAAGCGAAATCTATATGAAATCTTAAAATGTCATCAAGGAACTGTTTGTTACCTTGTTATGTTGTCACTAAGCCTACTAAAGGTGACTGGTATCAATCTATATTAGTCCTTCTGTCGTTGCAATACAGTACAATGGTTCAAAGACGCATAAACTGGTTACCTATTTACAACAGCTAGCTATGTCTCCTGGTGGTCCAGTGGTATTCGGGCTTGACTAGCAAATCAGAGGCCCGAGGATCGATCCCCGGCATGAGTGAACTTTTTGTATGTTTTATTGGTGTGTTTTAAATATTGGAGCAATGTAAATGTTAGATTTAAAAAATAAAGTTTGCGGTCATGTCGAGAAAAAGTTGAAACGTGATTTATGCCCATTAGTAGTTAAAAAGATAAATGATAATAGGAAGTATGTGGTATTAAATATTTTAGGTTATGATTGTGTGGGGTTGCTCGATGGTGGAGCATGTCGCACAGTGGTCAATGCACGATTTGCAGAGACTCTTACGAGACTAGGGTTGAAGGCGGTGAAGAGGAATCCGATTGAGATGTCAGTAGCCGACGGGGTTGCACACCAGATTACGGAGATTTTTGATGTGCCCATAAACTTCGACGATCAATTTAAGGTAGTTCCGGTTATGGTCATGCCAGCTTTAAAGCAGAACTTCGTCTTGGGCCAAGATTTCTTTGATGAGTTCGGCATTGGATTGAAGTTTAGAGGTAAAGAGGAAGATAAGAAGGTGGAACTAGCTGCGATGAATACAACAAACGCGCTTGTAATAATTGATAAAGAAAATCTCTCTTCAAGTCAGCTGGCAAGTTTGGAAGGGTTAATAGAAGAAATTAAGAGCACAGTCGGAAATGGGTTAGGGAGAACGGACATCTTAAAGCATAGTATAGACACTGGTGAAAGCAAACCCATACATCAAAAGCAGTACAATTTTTCGCCAATAGTAAAACAAGCCATTGAAAAGGAATTGGATGATATGCTAGCAAAAGACGTAGTAGAACCCTCTTACAGCTCTTGGTGCTCGCCGGTGCTGATCGTTAAAAAGCCTAACGGCGAAAATAGACTATGTTTGGATAGTAGACAGCTAAATAAGGTTACGAAACGAGATACGTACCCTCTGCCTCGAGTAGCCAACATACTGGATAGTCTACGTAATGCTAAGTTCTTAAGTACTATCGATTTAAAATCTGCCTTTTGGCAAATCCAGCTGGAGGAAGGCAGCAAAGAGAAAACTGCTTTTGCCGTTCCGGGCAGAGGGCTGTTCCATTTTAAGGTGATGCCGTTTGGGTTAGTGAACGCGTCTCAGACTCAGCAAAGACTTATGGACATTCTGTTTCATGCTGAGGAAGGCAAGGTCTGGGCCTATCTCGACGATATTGTTATATGTTCGGCGACCTTCGAAGAGCATTTACGCCTATTAAGGAAAGTTATGGTAGTTTTGAAGAAGGCTAACCTTACAATTAATGTGGATAAGTGTAAATTCGCTAGACCCAATCTAAGGTACCTTGGATATGTCGTAGACAAGGATGGTCTTAGAACAGATCCGGAAAAGGTGGAGGCAATATTGAACTTTGCTAGACCCAAAACGTTTACGGAATTGAAAAGGTTTATAGGGCTTGCAAGTTGGTACAGACGCTTTGTTAAGGACTTTGCAATGGTGGCGGCTCCACTACACAATTTAACCAAGGGAAAGAAGAAGAAGTTGGTTTGGACTGAGGAAGCTGAAACAGCCTGGCTAAGTCTGAAGACCTTGTTAACTTCGACACCAGTGATGACGTGTCCCGATTACACGAAGCCGTTTGTCATTCAGTGTGATGCTTCCGGTACGGGCATCGGAGCTGTGCTTTGTCAGAGAGTGGCCGAAGCTGACCAGCCGGTAGCTTATTTAAGTCGGAAACTTAATGATACAGAGGTAAAATATTCGGCTTCAGAAAGGGAACTGCTTAGTGTCGTCGTTGCAATAGAAAAGTTTAGACCTTATATTGATGGGATTCATTTTACGGTAGTGACGGATCATAGCGCGCTACTTTGGCTTCATAAGATGAAGGACCCGCATGGAAGGTTGGCTCGCTGGGCGATGAAACTTCAACAATTCGATTTCGACATCATTCATAGACCGGGAAAATGCCATATTGTCCCGGATGCTTTATCTCGAGGTGTGCCTAAGGCAGAGTGTGAGATGGATGTTATTGAGATCTTAGATAGCCACAAAGACACATGGTACAAAAATAAGGTTGCAAAGATAGCCAATGGTGTAAGCAATTCGGGATGGATAGTTAGCGATGGTCTACTCTTTAAAAAAGTCCCTATGAAAGAATTCCCTAGTGAAGAGGACGTATGGAAGCTTTTTGTACCGGAGCCATTGCGGGAGAAAGTGCTTCAAGAGTGCCATGATATTCCCACATCCGGTCATTTAGGCATAAGGAAAACATATTTCAGGGTAAAACAGAAATTTTTTTGGCACGACATGCTAAAAGATGTGAAACTGTATGTGAAAGCTTGTGAATGTTGTGCCAGTCGTAAAGTCTCCCAAGATTTACCTTTAGGACATATGGGGAAGCACAGAGAAGTAAAGTGGCCTTGGCAAGTAATAGCTATGGATTTTATGGGTCCCTTTCCAAAAAGTAAAAATTGTAACACCATGTTATTAGTGATAACCTGCCTATTTAGTAAATTCACAGTTTTATTTCCTTTACGTACGGGTAGGGCGGATAAAATGTGCGAAATCCTAGAAAAGCAATTCTTGTTATTCGGTGCGCCTAAAGTCATTGTTTGCGATAATGGAAAACAGTTCGAGTCACATCTATTTAAGGATTTAGCTTCTAAATACTGTGTGGAAATCAGATACACGCCGCACTACCATCCGCAGAGCAATCCGACCGAGAGGGTAAATCGCGTGGTAGGCACAATGATTTCTTCTTATATAACATCCAAAAAGCATAATGAGTGGGATAAAAACATAGATGAGTTAGGTCATGCAATTAGAACGGCAGTTCATGAAACTACGGGGCGCACTCCATCTTACTTGTTTTTTGGTAGGGAAACCACTGTCTCGAATTTGTTACCCTTGCCGTCGGCGCGTACAATAGTTATTCCAACTGATAGTGTTGCTATAGACACGGTACCCTATCTCGATAGTCTGGAAGCAAGGGGCGAGATATTTAGAGAGGTTCAGGATAAAATAAAAAATGCACACCTTAAAAGTAGTTATCGTTATAAGGGCATTTCTCAGAGGTGGCGTTTTTACGTGTCCGGGGACATAAACACGTGAATTTGTTGCTCATAAAATCTGAATTAAATCATGCAAATCCATTAGCATCTGATACACCTGGACAACTGGTAAAACATTCCATGTAGTATATATATTATAAGAAAATAAATGTTAAGTGCTAAAATTGACGAACAGTGGGTATGTCCCGCACCCAGATTTGTTGAAACAAAAAATCATAACTTATGACTGGAATTTTATTTTAATTTTTAAAGTTGGTTCACGTATTCTACATAAGCCTATTATTTATATTATTAGACTCAAAATAATTTACGCATTCATATTACAAAATAAATCCAATTATTCGACTTGTCCCGCGGCAACACGTGATTTCACTGGAATTTATAAACCTTGTCGGCATTTCACAAAGGAATATACCAGGAACGCCGCGCCGCGTGCGCAGGTAGCTTCAGTCGCACCACATTTACCAGCGAGAGGGGACGTCGGCTCCCGGTCTGCAAGCCGATTTCGTAAAGGTGTGTTCGGCATTCGGTGGGTTTGGTTACGTGATTTTTTGAATTCGGTGAAGCCATTCATTGTTTAAGTGCTTGTACTTTTTCGGTTATATAGTGCGTAAGCCACCCTCAGAGGTATGTGATTTGGATATTAGAAACTCTTTTACATACTATGATTATGTTTTCTGTAATTGTTTAAAAGCGATTAAAATTGAATTCAGTGGGCGTGATTACCGTGGATTCGGTGGGTTTTTTGACCACCGAAATCAAATAATAGTCCACCGTTGTCAATCTTTACTATAAAATGTTCGTTATTTTTGTACTTTACATACAATGCTAATTTAAATTATATACGTTAACATGTGCTTATTATATATGTCCAAATAAATATATAATTTTGATTGTTAAGCTGGTGTCATATTTATTAGTTTTTATTTACAGCACAATCTGCAATCTTATATGAACATGCATACAAAAAGCAGTTACTTTAATAGTCTACATTAAAAAAAGTTTTATAAAATATTTTTTACAACTCAGAACGCATTCCTGAGGTGGTTTTTTAAATCTAATTCTATTATTTAAAATGAAAGCATAAAATCTTCTAATTTTATTTGAATCGAGAGGTTATTCGAGCTGGCGTTTACGCTTACAAAACTGTGTTTTTTTTATGTGACCTAAAGTGAATTTTCCTATTTGAAAAATATAACAATTTATAGATAGCTCATATAGTATTACATATTATATAAATAATACCGATCCCATTTTGTAACGAAATGCCAGCTTGCATTTAAGTGTTATTAGATGGGAAATGTCACTTTTTATTAATTTTTATGTAGCTAAAACTAAAATGTTAACTTCTCTTAAAAAATAATTAAAATCTTAATGAAAAAAGACTGTCAAAGAAACTGTTAATTTCCTACCATTTATTATTTTAATTTAAAAATAGTCAATGACAAAAGAGTATTTTAGTTTAAGATAACTTTAGATTTTAATGAGTATTGTAATATTTGTGATCTGTCTACACATTGTCAGACAAACCGACTGAATATCTAGACATTACATAGTTAAAATTAAGTTTAAGCAGGGTATTACGCAGTTTATTCTTTTCAATTTTATGTTAAAGGTTAAAGCATAAGTGTTATTTCCTTCCTAAGTTTTTTATTATTATTTTGTTGTTGATTGTCAAGTGTTTGCTTGCGAGCAGGCCAATTTTGCCTTGCTTTTTTAAGATCTAATTAGTTTATTTTGAGAGATTTAAAATTTACTTTGTTATTGATTTTAACTCCTTATTTAAAATAATGATTCTTTTACCGTTCTATCTAGATTTTGATTTGACTTTTAGTTGTTTGAAGCCATTTACTTTTATAATCATAAATCCATAGTTTGTAGCAGAGCATAACTTTGTTTTATGATGAATCACAATAATAACATAATTATATCTTCATTATGATGTCTTTAAATTGATAATAAAACTATTTTAGTGCTAAACTAATATTGTTTTATTACAATCTTGGTAAATTTTGAATTCAGTGGCACCTTTTTTATTAATATTGATTTCGGTGAGTGTGTTTGATTTCAGTGTTTTGAAAAACTCAAATATCTCGCGAACCTTTACTTCTATAAGGAGGCCTTCACTACCAATATTTTTTAAAGTTAAGCCTAATTGTTAATTTGTACATCACATGTCTACAAAGTAAAAAAAAATATCGGCACCGAAGTCAGGCACCGAACGTCACGTCTGAGAAATGCCCATAACCAGAAAACAAGGCTAGCGACCTTTGTGGTAGGTGATATAGTCTGGAGAAGAACCAAGTGTTTATCTAATGCAAGTAATAAGTTTATGGCTAAGTTAGCTCCAAAATTTGACAGGGCTGTTGTAGTGGAAAAACTTTCAAATATTGTATTTAGATTAAATAATGCCCATGGCAAGAATATTGGTGTATGGCATATCAAAGATCTGAAACCCTATTATGTAAAAATAAATAAATAAATGTGATTTATTTATTTTTATTGAGGGACGGGGCATGTTATGTTGTCACTAAGCCTACTAAAGGTGACTGGTATCAATCTATATTAGTCCTTCTGTCGTTGCAATACAGTACAATGGTTCAAAGACGCATAAACTGGTTACCTATTTACAACAGCTAGCTATGTCTCCTGGTGGTCCAGTGGTATTCGGGCTTGACTAGCAAATCAGAGGCCCGAGGATCGATCCCCGGCATGAGTGAACTTTTTGTATGTTTTATTGGTGTGTTTTAAATATTGGAGCAATGTAAATGTTAGATTTAAAAAATAAAGTTTGCGGTCATGTCGAGAAAAAGTTGAAACGGACACTTGAACTTGCAACGGTGAGTCAAGTAGACATCGATCTTCCACTGTTGTGATATAATATCGTAAAAACGAATTTATCGAAATAAGTAATTTGAAATAGACGTCTAGACATCCTGCCAGTGGAAGTGAATTTATATTTATTATATTTTGGTTATTTTGTGAGTGCCGTCTCAACTGTATCAAGGGGTAAGTTTTAGTATTAGGTATAGAATTGGATGTTAGTATTTTATAATTAGCCGTTGAAGTTACTTTCGATTATTATTCCTTGTAGGGAGGAATAACAAGTCTGTATTTTGTTTTAGCGTATCGACATGCCCTTTTGGTTCACGGCTATTAAAGTATTTATAACCGAATGACTGAGCTGGCCGTTACAAAGGCAGTGGTTTGGATGGGTACCACGTCGTACAACTGACGGAAACTCTCCTGGCGTCCAACACTTAGTTTAGTGCTTAGTTTTAGTTAGATCTAATAAACGTAGTTAATAAGCTTACTGAGTCTGATTTAACATCCTTGCCAACCCGTAACAACCTTCGTCAGCTGACAACCAAACCTCAAATTACTACCACAAATAGTGAGATAGTGAGCCATAGTGAAACGTACATAACAAGACAAAGTTGATTTTGTTTGAGTATTTTTATGCAATTAGTGAGTTTTGGCTGTCGCCGGACCATGTGTTAAATCAAGATCTGATTGAAAATCTATCGCTTTTGAACAATTTTGTCTGTTGTACCAATAATTAAGAATAAGAAACCATTTATTGCCACACAAAATACAGTGTTTAACTTTAAAAAAAAATAGGCATGCGCGGCAAAAGGAACGGACTCAGCATACGCTGCGTCAGCCATTTCGTTACAAATTGACTGCGCAGCGCTGATTATCAGTCCGTCCCCTTCACTGAACCACATTGATCTGACATGGGGGTTAATGGATTTTAACCAATATAATAATAATTAATTAATTAATAATAATTGATAATTTGCCATATTTTATCTAAACTCAAAAAAGGCATCGCTTTGAAGCCAGCGGTTAGGTTAGATTTCTCACATGAAACATATATATTTTTTTTAAGGAATGATGGACAAGAATAATTAGTAAAGTAATGAATCGAATGAAGGTTGTTTTTTATGGCTAAAGTGACATCTTATGCGGTGGTTGTATGGGTAAGGTGACTAACAAAATGTTAATTATACCTAAAACGTGGCATTAGTATATTTTTGTATGCAAAAATATACTTAATACCAAACCACACCCTACTTTCCATTGTTTAAGTTAAAAAGCAACAATAACGCCTCGAATCTCGAATTATTTATGAGCCAATAAAACGTAGACTTCGCACCACCCGTCGAGCGGCTTATTTACTAAGTCATTACGCGATAACACTGCTGTAGATACCAGTTATATCACTCGTAAACAGCTATGTTTATACGTAATTTACGAACAGTATTGTTCAAGTGTTCTAGCGTTTTAGTTCGCGAATTACATTTAAAAATGCCGCAAAAAGTTTACGTTGTTGGAGTTGGGATGACGAAGTTCACTAAACCGAGTCCAGACCGCGATTATCCGGAGATGGGAAAAGAGGCCGTGGAAGCGGCTTTGACTGATGCCGGTATACAATATGATAAAATACAGCAGGCGGTTTGTGGATATGCGAAAGGAGACTCTACAAGTGGACAGCGAGTATTATACCAAGTCGGAATGACAGGCATTCCCATCTACAACGTCAATAACAACTGCTCTACCGGCTCTACAGCTCTGTTCCTTGCTAAACAGCTCATAGAAGGAGGTTCTGATGTTATTCTAGCCCTGGGCTTCGAAAAAATGGCGCCAGGAGCTTTAGGCGCTAGCGCCTATGAAGATCGCACGTCCCCTCTTGACAAACACATTGCAAAAATGGCGGATTTAGCAGGCTTGACTAAGGCACCAAGAACAGCACAATTCTTCGGAAATGCTGGGCTAGAATATATGAAGAAATACGGAGCAAGTGAAGAGCATATTGCGAAAATAGCTGCAAAGAATCATAGACATGGAGCGAAGAATCCACGCGCGCAGATCGCTAGAGAATATACTGTAGAAGAAGTCTTAAAATCAAGAAAGATATTCGGTCCTTTGACGAAACTGTCCTGTTGTCCTACCAGCGATGGCGCTGGGGCGGCCGTCTTAATGTCAGAAAAGGCCGTAATCCAAAACCGACTGGAAAAGAAAGCTGTAGAGATTATTGGCATGGAAATGGCTACAGACACAAATGAAACCTTCACTGGGAAAAGTTTCTTGAGCCTCGTTGGTTATGACATGACCACGCTAGCCGCTAAGCGCCTATATCAAAAGTCTGGAATATCCCCTAAAGATGTAAATGTGGTTGAGCTTCACGACTGCTTCGCTACGAACGAGATGATCACGTATGAAGGACTGCAGCTGTGTGAAGTGGGGAAAGCTGGGAAGTTCGTAGATGACGGGGACAACACGTACGGAGGGCGAGTGGTGGTGAATCCGAGCGGTGGACTGATCGCGAAGGGACATCCTCTCGGAGCCACGGGACTGGCGCAGTGCGCGGAGCTGATCTGGCAGATACGGGGAGAGGCTGGGGATAGACAGGTTGGTATTATTTCTCTTAAGCCAAAAAGCGAAAGAAACGAAGATAACATATAGGGTAGGGGCACATCTGTATTAGGATATTTTCGATTTTAAATATGTTGACAAAGTTTATTTTTGGGAAAATAATTTCAAATATATGAGAAAATTGGCGAAAAGAACACGGACACAGCAACTACTAAACAATAATAGGTATCTACCTACTTTTCTATACAAATTTAAACATGACACCCAGTAACATTTTTGTATGCAAATATGTGCTTGACACCAGAAAAGAATACACCTCCCAAAAAAGTAACAACGTAATAAAAACTTAATTATAATAATGTACTTACATTATACAATCGCTGAGCGTCTTATTTATCATACTAGGGTTCGAAATTTCTCGAATCCGGATATAAAGATTTTAAAATTCTATGGATCTGGATATTCAGATTTTCGTATAAAACTATGTTTCATCTTTGGACTAGATAGTTTACTTTCCAACAGACAATTTCAATAATTGTCATTATCGGATAGTCACATAGCTTACGGGTCCAGTACTCATTTATTTTTTGGATATATCCGGTTTGCAAACTCTAATCATTACGCAATAGACAGCTAGATATAACCTGTTTACAAAAACAAACTAACAGCCAGTGTTATCGGAGCGTTCAAGCGATAAACACTTAAGAATGCCGCAAAAAGTCTACGTTGTTGGGGTCGGGATGACAAAGTTTACAAAACCTAGTCCCGAGCGAGATTACCCCGAGATGGGGAAGGACGCTGTGGATGCAGCTTTAGTTGATGCCTGTATCCAATATGAGACAATACAGCAGGCGGTGTGTGGATACGTGTACGGAGACTCCACCTGTGGACAGAGAGTGTTATACCAAGTCGGGATGACAGGCATACCTATCTTCAACGTTAATAACAACGGTGCCACGGGCGGCACTGCTCTCTTTCTGGCTAAACAGCTTGTAGAAGGTGGTTCTGATGTGGTGCTAGCTCTTGGCTTTGAGAAAATGGGCCCAGGACCTTTAAGCCTCAGCGTCTATGAAGACCGTACGCATCCTGCAGACAAACACATAGCTAAATTATCTGAATTAGCAGAACTAACAACAGCACCAGGTGCTGCACAATTCTTTGGAAATGCTGGATTAGAGTATATGAGGAAACACGGAGCTACTGAACAGCATGTAGCAAAGATAGCTGCTAAAAATCACAGGCATGCTGCTAAGAATCCACGAGCACAGATCTCCAAGGCATATACTGTGGAGGAAATCTTGAATTCAAAGAAGATTTTCGGTCCTTTGACCAAACTATCCTGTTGCTTTAACTGCGACGGGGCTGGAGCGGTCGTTCTTATGTCCGAAAAAGCTGTTATACAGAACGGGCTTCAAAAGAAAGCCGTTGAGATTATTGGTATGGAAATGGCTACGGATACTTCAGAAGTTTTCAGTGGGAAAAGTCTCTTGAGCGTTGTGGGTTATGATATGACTACGCTAGCCGCTAATCGTCTATATCAAAAGACTGGAATATCTCCTAAAGACGTGAATGTGGTTGAGCTTCACGACTGCTTCGCTACGAATGAGATGATCACTTATGAAGCACTGCAGCTCTGTGAAGTAGGCAAAGCTGGGAAGTTCATAGACGATGGAGACAATACGTACGGAGGAAGAGTTGTGGTGAATCCAAGTGGTGGATTGATCGGAAAGGGGAACCCTTTGGGAGCCACGGGACTAGCGCAGTGTGCTGAGTTGGTCTGGCAGCTACGAGGAGAAGCTGGGGAAAGACAGGTTGGTATTTTTATCGTAACTTATGTGTTATATTAATTAACATGATCCATGGGTAGACCGTGAGCGACAAATACTGCTCTCTCAGATCAAACACCCCCTCCTTGTAAATAATTGACTGAAGGTGATGTCGCAGATAAATGCTCTCCACTGGTTCGGGAAAAAAGGCCTCTGATTTACTTAGCAACGGTGCTTGCAATGATTTAGTAGACCTCTTAACCCTACATAAAAAGAAGAAAAAAAAAAAATCAAAATTTAATCTGTTTATTTAAATTTTTTGTTGAGGTACAGTCAGCACTCAGTTATAATCTCTATATTTGGAGATTGTGTTAACTAAGTTTAGCCTTAACTAAGTATATAATTAGTCCTGTTGGCAGTTAGTGTTTACATGTTATTATAATACTATTTGTAACAAAATTAATTCAATTAATCAGTGCTTTCTTAAGTGTACTCTTTATTTTATCAGGATGTTTTTCTAAAGTTTCTACTACTTGTTTGGGTAAGCTGTTCAGGATATTAGGCAGGTATGTTGGCCAGAGCCTTTTCCCATATTCATTGTTACTTTTAGTTATTTTAAAGTATGGTTCATTGGTTAAGGTCCGGAGGTGGGATGGTCTCCTATACCTGTCCAGCTGCCCCAGCAAGTGTTTATATTCTAATATTACAGCAAGTTTTACTTTGTCAAGAGAAAGAACAGTTAACTGTTGCTATTGAACATGAAGAATAATGGAGCGGCTGGTATTTGGCGGAGATCACATGATGAATTACATGCATGAAGATAAAAATCCTCACGCTTGTGCGCGTGGCAGTAGTTACTTATACTGGGGATGAAATTATTAACTCTTGAAGGATCTACGGTCCTTTGACTAGTCTACTGTATATATACAGGGTGGGGTGGCTCATTCAAATCGGTCAGTATGGGAATGTCTGAAACTATAAGACATACGAAGATTTGTTCTTAGGAACCATGTCACCGATTTTGATAAAAAAAAACTGCATTCATACATTTGAAAAAAAACTGTACCCAGCTCGGGAATCGAACCCGGTTGTTTTTAAAAAATAAACTTACACCTTTTCTATTTAAATATCGATTGTGTAGGTCTTAAGCTGTCAATGTCTCTAAGAAACATGATGTCTAAAATGAATAAAATGCATTGTTTTGACATACTTTAATTTATCATAGTAGGTGTTCGAAGTGACCACCGTTACAATATTCAACAAGTTCAGGCATGTAAAATTGTCTCTATGGCTGTTTGTATGTACCTCTCTACTTGTTACATACACCTTATCATGTGGCATTAGCATTGCATTAAATCTTTAAGGAAGTTTTGTTATCTACAGTAATCAAACCCTAACAATCAACTGTCCGTATGGGACTGTAGACCTAGGCGGACAGAGGTATCTTAAGGTTGGTGACAACAGTAGTTATATAATAGGTAATGTATGTCTTATTATGATGAATATGAGCAGAAGGTTGATCCTCCATGAGCCACAGGACTGGCGCAGACTGAGATGATATAATATGACGAAACTGGCCGAAGATGGTACAATCATAAATTAATTTACAGTACATATGGTGCTACTTTAGAGCACTAGTGCGAAAATTAGCATTTTACGTTACTGTGTCGAACATTTAAAGGGTCATATGTACTGTAAAACGTTGTACGATACATGTGCGAATAGATAATTCGCAACTCGTGTCGATTTAAAACACTCCCTTCGGTCGTGTTTTAATTTATCGCCACTCGTTTCGAATTTCCTATTTTTAGCACTTGTATCTTAATGTAATATTTTGTACCTTTAAAATAAATAAATAAATAAATATCATTTATTTTCAGGAAACTATGGCCCATATATACATACCTTACAGACTAACATACATACAATAATAAAAATCTTAAAATATAAATATCATTATCATTATCTATTTTAGATATAAGCTAGTTATAGTAATCATCTGTATATATCCATTATGTATATTGTTATTGTCAATAAAAATATTCAAAGGTGAATATCATTTTGACGACGCAGTTTTCGGTTCCTTTAGAACAGCCTGCTGTACCGACTAACGAATGAACAAACGGTGTGTAAGAAAACTTAGAAACAGCGTGTGACCGGCCTCTTGATTTTGTATTTGGATTTTCTTTCGTCTTCTTGATTATTCTCGAAGCCATAACGCCTGTAACAGTGTTGGCTGAACGTTAATTGACATTTACAATTACAAATTGAACCGTAAATAGTAACGGACGGGTACAATTTACGGTTTAAATTCAAAGAGTGAATAAGCTACTACGGAACCGGTGAGCTCCATCTTAGGCCCTGTCTTCTCTTTCCATCAGGTGTGACTAAAGCCAATCGCCGATCAGTTATTAATAAAAAATAAAATTGTAATGGTTATTGGTAAATTGCATTAACGTTTCGGCTAATACTTGGCCAGTAAAATTTGACTATAGGGAGCGTGCATGAACTATAGGAGGCAGCACAGGAGCCGTCAGATTTTTGGCACGAGGCGTAAATGTGATGTTTTTTGTTTCGATGTAGCCCACAAGATGGCAGAACCTACTATGCACAAGAAAACACTTGACGTGTAAATGTGCCTGTTTATGATTCCGATTCAGACCACAAGATGGCAGACCCTCCAACGCGCACGGTCCCTATAGGACTGTGTTATACATATAATATTTGGGAAAATAGATCAAATTATTTTTAGCACGTATTTGAAAGAATATTCATACTTACTATTTTTTTCCAGGTCCCCAACGCTCGCATAGCCCTGCAACACAACCTTGGTCTAGGTGGCGCTGTGGTCGTCACTCTGTACAGGAAGGGCTTCCAGAATGTCAGCTCCAAGCTTTAACTTAGGCTGCATAAGTGCATACCAGGGGCGGATCCAGCTTTATATTTAGTCAGGGGGGGGGGGGGTCACCTGAAATATAGAAATATATGTACCGGGCCAGTATAGAAAGATATGTACTGTTGTCCTAGATCCAGCCCAGGCCCTCTGAAGGCCCCTGGATCCGCCCTTTGCATTGACTGTTGAAGAGAATAGGTACTTAAGTAGTAGAGCTAAAATCACGTGAACTTATCGGGTTGGGCCGGTAGAGTGAGAAAAAACCGGTCAAGTGCGAGTTCGTTTTACTCGCGCACCGAGGGTTCCGTACGAACTTTGAATTATCTCGTGTAACTAAGTATATTTTTGTACATCGCCATCTATCGGCAAATTGTCTAACTAATTTGCGCGATGTAATGCACGTATGTTCGTTTTTCGAGGATAATTCTCTATCATGTGAACCGATTTCAATAATTTATCTTTTATTTGAAAAAAGGTGTATTTAATGTAATCTCATAGAAATTTCAGGTGTAATAAACACACGTAAAGTTGGTTAAATTGCAAACTGAATTCGGAAAGGTTTTGTTGATTAAAAAAAAGTTACCAAGACCTAGTCACTAAGACTTTGAAATTTTGCCCCCTCTTCATATTGGGCATTTTCCATATTAATAAAAATAACATAAAAAATAATACTTTAATGTGTCTGGGTTAGCGTTGTTCACTATTCCAATTATTCCAAATTTCAAATCGATAGCTTAAGTGGTTCTCGAGATATTTAGCGATGTGACAGACAGACAGACGAACGGACGGACAAATTCGCACCATAAGGGTTCCTTTTATACCTTTTTGGTACGGAACCCTAAAAAGATCACCAGATTTAAGCTCAACTATACTAATCGTTAAATGGACTTTATTTAACCAACTTGATTTCGAGGTGGGATTTTAATTTTTTTTACGTATTATAGACTGCGGGCCAGCCGCAAAGGACCATGGGCAAATTTGTATGGGCACTGTCCCCACCCACCAACAGAAACGAAACATGTCTCATTCAATAGGTCTTGGCAACCTGATGATTTGTTACTATGACGAGGATCGCCTTATGCATGGGGTTTTCTTGGAAAACTGTATTTTCTTTTTATATATCGAGGGCTTCAGGCCAAAGGGGCGTATACGCAAAAATGCCATTTTTCGTTTTTAACGGCATCGTATTCGTCTTGTAACAATACGTAAGCACAATTTTTTTCATAATTTTATCATAATAATTAGTTAGTTAAATAATTAAAAAATCATTTGGCGTATAACTGACAGTCATCATTTAATGTCGTTCCAAAAAGCCGTACTGAAGGCGTATAAGTGATATTTTCATTCAGTCCCCAATATTCATCGGAGTATAAAGGCGTACGTACATACTTCTCTCACGTGACAGTGCGAACCACGAAATAGTGTCACGCTATATAGGCGTACATACATACGTCCATAAACTTTTACCAACTATTCTCAGAGTGCGTCGCGGCAAAGAGGCGTATGAACATACGACCGTACAAAAATTACGTTGGCCTTCAAATAATGCCGGGCCAAAGGGGCGCGGAGACAGCGTCCTTGATTGCCGCATATTGCTATCCCTTTCTGTCAAGCGGGTAAGCGCACTAGGGCCGCCTGTCTCTCAGTCAGTGTCTAGTGCATTACAGTATGGTGTGCATCTCGTGTGAATAATAACAATGAAGTGGAGCGCTCTGATGCTGATGGCTCTGCCCTGGGCATTCAAGAATGACGTGGGCGGCTGTCTCCTCTGCCTCCATGTACGCTCTGCAGAGGGGGCTATCTGTAACACGTAGGGTTAGTAGATGTTTGTTTAGTGGGGCGTGGCCGGTTATGGCCCCATTCAAAAGCCGGAGTTGTGGCCTCTTCAGCTGTCTCAGCCTCCGCGACAAACTGGGGTCGATTGTCGGGAGGGCTTCCTTCGCCTGCCTGCACGTGCCTCGGTTAGACCAGCATGTTCCTGAGCCAGGCATAAGGCAGAGGTATAATTGGCTCCGGTCCTGCCACCCTCAGTTCCGAACCTCCTCTCGTCAATATGTCGGCCGCATCGTTCCCTCGCGAGTTGCTGTGTCCCTTGATCAACTGCAGAGTTACGTTGGTGGTGGTGCTTACCTCTGACAGAGCTTTGTGCATTCGTAGATTAGCCCTGAGGTCAAAGTATAACTTTGCCGAGCTTGTAGTACTGACCGACTATCAGAGAGTATGCGGATGGGGTAGTCCAATACTTTCCTTGAGGCGATTGCGTGTGCTGCCAGTATGATGCCCATACATTCTGCCTGGAAGACTGTGTTGTGGGCACCTAGTGGTGTTGAGATAAGTATGTTTAGGTCCTCTGAGAATACTCCAGCGCCAGTACCTGACCTTGTCTTTGATCCATCTGTGAAGATTCCAAGCTCTCTTGGGTTGAGTCCTTCACGAGGTTCTTCGTGTAACTGTATCTTGTATTTCTTGTCGAAGACGAATTTTCTGGGTATCCTGTCAGTCACCGCTTCTATTAGCGGTTCCTTACCTATCGCCTCGTAGAGGATCTCGGTGTGTGGTACCCTAGGTGGTCTCCAGAGATTAAATTTTTTAAGACGTACCGCCGTATGTCCTAGTTCCTGTTGTATAAAGAGGTGCAGCGGCGGCAGGCCCAGTAAGGCTTCCAGGGCCGCGGTTGGTATTGTCCTCATGCAGCCCGTGGTCGCCATACATGCCAACCTCTGGAGTCGTTGTAGTTTAGCTTCAACTATGGATAATTTGGTGCGTGGCCACCAAACTATCGCACCGTAGCTTATTATTGGTCGTATGACTGCCTGGTAAAGCCATAGAGTTATCTTTGGGGTTAGCCCCCAGGTTTTACCCACCATTCTACGACATTGCCAGAATACGACTGTGGCTTTGTCAATTTTGCCGTTTAAGTGATTGCTCCAATTCAATTTGCTGTCAAGTATTACCCCTAAATACTTTACCTCCGCAGATAGTTGGAGTTCAGTGTCGAACAGTTTGGGAGGGCGGAAGTTTCCCAAGTTGCGTTTGTTGGTGAACATAACCAGCTCAGTTTTGTTGGGATTGACTAAAAGTTCGTTGTTAAAACACCAGCGCTCCACGATGGCTAGTGCAGAGTGGGTAACATCGCATACCGTACCTGCATGATTGCCGCTCGTCAGTATCACTATGTCGTCAGCATAGCCGATTGTGTAATAGTGATTATTGTTTAATGTGGTGATCAGGTCATTCACCACAAGGTTCCATAGTAGTGGCGATAGGACTCCTTTTGCCACTAATGCCTGCTGTGTTTCGCCCGTCCCGAGTTTGATGGTTCGTTGGCTCAACATGTTGTTTATTCATTCTGTCATAACTGCATTCGCGCCATGTCTTACCAGTGCTGCTGTAATGCTGCTGAACCTGGTCCTGTCGAAAGCCCCTTATGAAGGTTCCTAAGCACATGGATCTGTTTTTGATCGCCACCTCAATTTTACTTACTACTGCATGAAGTGCCGATTCTGTAGATTTGCCAGGGCTGTAGGCATGTTGGTGTGGATGCAAGGGCACATGAATTAGCACCCTCTCTCTAAGGTACCTGTCACACAAGCTCTCTAATGTTTACAACATGAAAGAGGTCAGGTTGATGGGCCTGAAGGATTCGGGTTCTGGTTTCAGTATGAAGATAACCTTGACCTCCCTCCATTGCTTCGGCACGTACCTGGGAGCCAGACAGGCGCGCAGATCGATGGTCAGCTTCAGAGTGAGATGCTTCCCGCCCCATTTAAGAAGCGCAGGGAAGATCCCATCCATTCCTAGAGATTTGAAGGAGTCAAAGCTGTTTAAGGCCCACTGCGTGCGCTGCGGGCTGATTACCTCATATGTCTGTAGCCACTCGTCCTCCGTCGGGGTGGTTGTAATTCTTAAGTGTAACATTCCTCTGTTATAATTTGATGGAGACGTAAGTGGGTTAAGTTGTTAGCTAAACTACTTTTAGGTTTAATAATAATAATAATAATAATAATAAAATTCTTTATTGTGCACTACTAAAGAAAAACTCATAATACAAACAATACAGGACTTAAATTAGTAGGTAACAACAGGCGGACTTATCGCTATAAAGCGATCTCTTCCAGACAACCTTCAGATAGCGAACCGGTGGCAAGAAATAGGCTATTGGGCAGTGCAAAACAACAATAAAACAAGTATACTTATAATATGTTAATTTTAAATTATAAACTACAAACAATAAAACATACACTACATAAACTACATAAATTATTTAAATTACAATAATACACTACATAAACCTACATAAATAAATATTAAGCATTCTAGGGAGTGAAGTAACAACCAGGTAGAGAAAATAAAGGAGAATTTAATGACCAGGACTAAGAAAGTGATAAATAATGCTCTTTAAGACGTTTTTTTAAAAATGGTTAAGGATTGAGCTCGTTTTATATCAATGGGCAAAGCATTCCACATTCTTACAGACTGGAAAGTGAAGGATTTGATGTAGAACTTACTAGATGACCGAGGGGGAGCAAGAAGAAGATTTTGAGAACACCTAACAGACGAAAGAAAACTAAACCGCTTTTTAAGGTAACCAGGAGTATTAGGAATAAATAAGGTACTGTAGAGAAGAGAAAGGATATGCGTATTACGTCGAAAACGTATCGGTAACCACTTGAGCTGTGACCGAAAGCTGGAGACATGGTCAAATTTCCGTAGCCCAAAAATGAAACGAATGCACACATTTTGAAGACGTTCAAGCTTGTTTAATTGCTCTTCTGTAAGATCGAGATAAGATATGTCAGCATAGTCTAGAATAGGAAGAAGAAGTGATTGCGCCAGCGCAATTTTAGTGGCAAGCGGTAAAAAGTTGCGGAGACGCCTAAGCGATCCCACGGCAGCAAAAATTTTTCGTCCAACCTCATTAAGTTGCGGACCCCAAGAAAGAGTACGATCCAAAATCACTCCCAGATTCTTAACTTGGGACGAGTACGGGATCTGGACCCCATCGAATAAGATAGGAGGCAGACTCTCAAAATTCACCTTTGCTATATTCATAGGGCTACCAATAATAATGACTTGAGTCTTCGCAGGATTAACTTTAATTCCATAACAGGAGCTCCAGTGCAGAATGCGTTCTAAATCAGAGTTGGTGGATTGAATCAGAGAAGATAAGTTAGCAATCGGGCACTGTGAGTAAATTTGGAGGTCGTCGGCATACAAATGATAAGAGGAAAGGAGGTCACGAGAAATAGAATTAATAAAGATAGAGAAAAGGAGGGGAGACAACACGCCACCTTGCGGGACGCCAGCCAGTGTGTTGCACCACGATGAACGAGTGTCCTCAATTTTAATCCGTTGCCGACGACCTTCCAAGTAACTACGAAACCACCTAATTGCAGAAGGAGATATGTTAAGGCTACTTAGTACCCCTATCAATATATCAAAGTCTACAGTATTGAAAGCGTTAGTAAAGTCGAGTAATGTCAGTACCGTAAGCATCCCTTTATCCATTCCTGAGCGGATGTCGTCTGTGATTTTGACTAGAGCTGTAGCCGTGCTGCAACCAGATCGGAAACCGGATTGAAATGGATTAAGAAGGGAGTTTCTATTTAAGAACGAAGTAAGCTGGAAGTGCACTAGGCGCTCTAGAACTTTAGAAAGAAAAGGCAAGATAGAGATTGGTCTGTAATCAGAGAAGGAAGACGGATTCGGTTTTTTTGGAATGGGAATTACGTCGGCATCTTTCCAAGTATTTGGGAAAGAAGAGGAGGAAATGGAAGCGTTAAAGATGCTAGTAATTATAGGGACAAGAAGGTCTAGAAGCGGAATGATCATGTTGCGGCCCACACAGTCGACACCAACGACATTCGAGGTAATGTAACGGATATTCTTCTCAACATCGCTGGTAGTGAATGGCGTAAAAATAAAGGGAGAAAAACCAGGCGTTGGAGAAGAAGAAATACAAGTAAGGGTTTCAGCCTTACGTGAGCCGCTAAGAAAAGTGGAAGAGGAAAAATGCTGATTAAGTAGGTTAACGTCTAAGTCAATGGGAATAGAAGAACTGCTAGATTTACCAATACCATATGTCTTTAGAAATTTCCAGATTTTGGCAGGTTCACCCCTTTCTACTGACTGATGAATGTGGTGCCTTTGGGCGTCACGGCACACCGTACTGCAGCGATTTCGTAAAGCATGGTATTTGGCTTTGTTCTTGTCCGTGGGTTTCAATTTGAACTTGCACTTAGCTAAATTCTTTTTCACTATTAAAGCTCTAATCTCATCGGTAAGCCAAGGAGCTGGTAGATGTTTAATTTTGATTGGCCGAATTGGAGCATGGACATCGTAGAGCTCAATGAGAAGGGAATTAAAAACCGCCACTTTCTCATCAACAGTGCCAGCGTTATCGATAACGCCCCAATCAATTTTACAGGCATCTTCAAGAAGCTTAACGACGTCAAGCCGACTAAAATTACGCTGAAGAACAACTTTCGGTTTGGCTTTTGGAGGACGAATTTTGTAAGAAAGGAAAAGTAGATCGTGGTAAGAGAAGGAATCGGCAGAGTGTTGACTGTATTTTGCAACGTGGGAGGGAGATGAAACAAGAGTGAGATCAAGAAGTGAAGGGGTACAGTTGGGAAAGTGGTGTGTGGCATTGGAAGGTAAAATAGTAAGATTACATGCTTCCACGAGGGATTTCAAAGACCTTGAGCGTGAATCGTTTTTCAAAAGGCAAGTGTTAAAATCCCCCATGATAACATGATGATTATAAGAAGGTATGAGATCTTCGAGTACCTTTTCGAAAGAAGAAAAATAGTCGATATGGAGAGAGGGAGAGTAAAAAACTCCAAGGAGAATTTTTGTATGAGAAATATTCAATTCGATGAAAAGGTGTTCAGCGGTATTAAGACAAGAGGTTGAAGCAGAAATTACTGAATAAGGAACATGTGACCGAAGGTAAATGGCCACACCACCACCACCTTTACCAATGCGATCATTTCGAATTAAATGGAACCCCGGCAAAGAATAAGAAGTTGAAGGTTGAAGGTTTATTAGTACAGAAGATTTAATATTGTTTCTTTTTATGAAATGATGATAAATGATGTCGTATTCATTTGTTGAGAATTTTTGATTAATATTTTATTGTTTAAGATAGTTATAATTTTATTACCAGTTTTGATACGTTTTAACCTTTTGTTTTAGTTAATGCACTCTAAATTTACTCGTTTGATTGTTTCTTGACTGCTTTTTTAGTAAAGCTGTCATTGTGTTATCTTAGCAATTTCCATGCATCCTTTACTACCGATTTCAATTCTTTTATATAAAATCGTTTTGTACTACTCGACTTTTGAGTGACTACTATTTACCTATTATCACAAATAGTAAAAATGATCTTATTGGAATTCAGTTAAGTCAGTTTTCTTAAGTAAGCCCACACGTCTTAACTCTAACTCCCACCGAAGGGCTAAGCGACTGCTAAATATTATAGGCAAAAAAACAGAATAAACGGCGAGATTGTCTTTTGAAACACTTTTTCTTATCGTGTGGGTTGTAAGATTGATGCACCTTAAAAACCCTGGTGTTAGAGTTATTGAGCCGCCAAAGGCCTCTGACATAGCTCTCATGACGAGCACCACCGGATAGATAGCAGCCGGAACCAACGACTTTACACCGTGCCTTCCGAAGCACAGAATCATCTTACTTTTCGGTCAATCAGGTGATTCAGCCTGCAATGTCCTAGCCAAACCGGGAATAGTCTCACAAAGTCACAAAGCGACTTTTGCTTGACAGTGTCCCCACCGGGATTCAAACCCGGAACCTCCGAATCGAGAGACAACCGCTCTAACCACTAGACCACGGAGGCTATTGAAACACTGAAATGCTTAAAGTGGCAATTCAAAACAGTTACTTACCCAATCGGTAACCAGCTCGAGTGGACATTGCTTAATCTCGTGGACAGTTGTGACACTATCAAAACCATCAGGAATCATTTCAATGGTAAAATCTAGATGAACTTATGAATATTTACTTAAAATATAATTTGGCGCCCTATTATACGACCACAAATAAAGGATACACGATAGATTCGTCAGCCCAGACGGGCGTATAAAAATCAGAAAAAAATAGAAGAAACTACACAATGATGACTAAATTACTGTAAAATTAAAGTATTTCGAACTATTAACAGTATTTCCACCTTTCATGATTAAATTATCGAATAGAAAAAAAAATGAATTATACGACCATAAATCTCAAGTATTTTTCAGAGAATTTCAACCTAAATGCCGGAAATTACTGTCGTGGTAAAGAGGCGTAACTACATAATTACTGCTTTTTAGAATTCGTAGAACGAAACTAGGCATGACGCATGAAAAAGATAGTAATTTAAATACTCTATGCAAAATTGTAGAACAA
The DNA here is from genome assembly GCF_033807575.1 of Cydia pomonella. Classification (NCBI taxonomy): domain Eukaryota; kingdom Metazoa; phylum Arthropoda; class Insecta; order Lepidoptera; family Tortricidae; genus Cydia; species Cydia pomonella. The sequence continues at coordinate 1,858,045 of NC_084718.1, read as the reverse complement.
TCGGTACATTGTAACAAAAGTTATTCAGTTTTTTGTGTCTCCTGAAAAGTAGGGTTCTTGCTTATACGCCCCTTTAGCATGAAGCCCTCGATATTTTTCGCTCATTTCATTGAAAGTTGCAGGCAGAATGTTATAGAAACATTATGTTACTGGCAATAATTAACAAACTATATGTGTCTTAAAAGAAAGAAAAAGAAAAATTCGCTTAGAGCTGTATATTTTTTATATCTACAATATCTAATACTACTTTACATATTAGACATATTATCACTTATCACAGTGTTAACTCAAAATTCATCTAATATTACATTACTTAAGAGTTCTGCTGGCAGAATAAAATCAGTATGTTTAAGGACCGGTACAGACGGACTCGTTGCACGTCGACGTTGCAGTTGGAGTGCAGTCGGCATGCAGTTCCCATACAAGTTGCAGTCCGTCTGATGTACCGGCCCTTATGATACTCTGATAAGGAAAATTCAGAAATAGATGTCGTTCGGGTACTATTTAGAATAAAAGTTAGGTTTGACATTCATTTGCATTTGGCAGTTTTTTTTTTTCATTTGGCGGGTTTTTTTTTTGTCTCGCACTGTTATGGAAAATCGAAGATGTCTGGCCTAAATATATGTATGTATAGTAGGAACATTATTGCTATAACCTTCTGCCTGCAACTTTCAATGAAATGAGCGAAAAATATATAAAAACAAAATACAGTTTTCCAAGAAAACCCCATACATAGGGTGATCCTCGTCATAGTAACAAATCATCAGATTGCCAAGATCTATTGAATGAGACATGTTTTGTTTCTGTTGGTGGGTGGGGACATTTCTGCCCATGGTCCTTTCATCAGTCATCGCCTCCCGGTTGATACTTTGTCACATATGATAGTTTAGATGCTATAATGAATTTAAAAAAAGTCGGCCGGTTGTATCGCGGTGGACAGACCGTCAGCTGGTCACATGAACATGTAATTTTATGTCTGCAAAGTATGCGAATTCCGTAAGGCGTTTCTTGAGGCGGTTCCTGAATTATGTTTGTTTTCTAATATGTATTATTTATTTATCGTATGGCATTTTAGTTATTGGATTTAAGTTAAGTATTAATCTAGAGATTAATGTTTGCAATCTTCAGATACTATTAATAAATATGTATTTAAGTAGTAGGTATTTATTTTAATCTATATTATATATATATCGTCGGCCAGTATCCACAACACAAGCATATTGAGCTTACTGATCGTGGTACTAGGTTGATATGTGTAAGATGTCATATAATTATTTATTTATTTTATAATATTTCGATTTCTCGATTACTCCTAAGCCGATTTGGAAACTTTACAGTTGGTCCCATTCTCATCAGCTTAGGTTCTGATGATAGGATGAAATGGAGCTCTTCGATTACACCTATAGACCAGGTAGTACTTTTATAATATCTCATGTATTTTTCTCCGATAGTGACATTTCGTGACTTTACAAACTGCTGATGAAGTAATTATTTTTTTATACTAGTTATAAGAAATATGTATTGTCAGTATTTTTTTCTTACGTAAATAAAGATCTAATTCTTTTGATTATTGTTATAATTAAATTGATACATAATTTACTTTGCAGGGAACAAAGTAAAAGGGTAAAAGTATTGACACTGTCGGTAGAAAAAGGTGCGAAATTCAAATTTTCTATGGGAAGTCAACCTTTCGCGCCTAAACTTTTGAAAATAAAATTTGCTTGATTTCCTACTGATAAAGTCGGTGTTCCAGAATATAATTGTCTATACTAGGAACACCGCACCTACTTAATCTTTCTGGTTTAACCCATTGGTTGACTGGTAGAGAATGCCTTAACTTAAGGCATTGAGTCCGCCATTTGTACCTTAATGTATTGTGCAATAAAGATTAAAATAAATAAATAAACACTCTTTAACTCTGTATTGTCTGTTATTTGATACTCACTGCGCCATCTAGAATTATCAGATCACAACTAAGCTTTAAGGCATCATTGACAGATGGCGTTAATTGTTTCAAAAGTAAGTTTATAACTCCGTATGTCAACTGAAACAAATAGAAATAGCAAAAACTATATACAAACAGATTTATTATTTCTTATCACGCAATTTTAACTCACGAACAAACTGGCCTTGTCATATATATGTCAAGCGATTTCCGTCAATAAAAAATTAGGTGCGACGGGTTGACCTCCCATGGAACGATTGAATTTCGCGAGGAGAGTCTGCCATCTCGTGACCTGAATGGAAAACTATTAACGCCTCTTACCAGGTGCTGCCCTCTAGAGTTCACGCTCGCTGTATGTCGCATAAGAAGGGTTTATAGCCACTCGTTACAAATTTCCTATTTTTCACTTGTACCGTTTTGCACTTGTATCGTAATGTACTATTACCTACAGTACATATGGTGCTACTATACCGCCCTAGTGCGGTAATTACCACGATATAATATGTATGCCATATGTACGGCAAAATGTACGAGACATGCGAATAGGCAATTCGCAACTCGTGTCGATTTATTACTTCCTTCGGTCGTGTTTTAATTTATCGCCTCTCGTTGCGAATTTCCTATTTTTCGCACTTGTATTGTAATGTACTATTTAATCTGTCGTTTACTGTTTCTAATTTACTTGTTTTTTCACACCGAAAAGTTTTTAAGTAGCTATTTCTAAAAATTTGAATGAAACACGTTTTGGAAATCATTTCATTTTATTGCTCCACAAGGTATTTATAAGCATTTTTTCTGGTAAAAACACACTTCAAAACCACATGTTACAGACATGTGTGTGCATAACAGAGTCTTCACCTTAACTTCTAAGTTATCAGGTACTTTACATATACGATCTTTTGTCACCGCTACATAGTTTTTATTTTAGACACGGAGAGAAAATATTTTAGAATACTAGTCTTCCCCAAGTATATCGACGCGGAATCGGCAAAAGCCGACAGAAAAAACCTTTATGTCTATGCAATAACAGCGAAAAAGGCGTCGACGCGTCGGCATTTATAATAGCTATAAGGTGTAAATTCGTTGCTGAAGGCCTACCGCGAAAACCGAAATTCGCAAATTGCGGGGATCTTTCTCTTTTACTCTCACTAAGACGTAATTAGAGTGACAGACAAAAATGCCCGCAATTGACGAATTTTGATGTTTGCGGTTATAGCCCAGAGCCGAATGAAGCCTTTTTCACTTTCAATGCGCAGACATAAATTATTTTATCGGCTTTTGCCGATTCCGCGTCGATGTATATGGAGAGACCTTAGAGATCATTAGCAACAGTGAAAAAGATAAACTGAAATAAATGTCAAACACTAAAGAAAAAGTGAGGAAACCTTCCAGTAGTGGAGGCCGGGTTCCAAACGGCGTCTTTAGTTATCCCGGGTAACACCATCAACCATAGACCGTTTTCTTTTTAAGATTAGAAATTTTATAACCTCAAAAGTAGTGGCAACTTTTCCCTCAAATATTCGTCGTCGTTTAGGTATTATTATACCGTATTATATCTAAATATCATAGAGCCCTTAGCATTTCGGAAGAAAAAGTTAATTACCACTACTTTTGAGGTTAGATTCAAGAGAAAAATATCTTTTATAGTGATAAGTTTACTTTCCACTGATACAAATGATTTCTAAGAAAGTTTAAAACAACATGTTTCTGATTAACACACACAATTTTATTCATAACCAGACTGGCTTAAAGTTTTAAAATAATTTACCGTTTACAGTCTCTAAATGTAAAAACTAACGAGGTTTAACACAGTGAACAGTCACTAGATGTCGCTAGTATCTGTACAAAAACTCTTTCATATATTTTTACCAATTCTGCTTTAACACTAGCGCCATCTAGCAATCGTGCACTACAAACCCGAAGTTACAAAAAATACTTCATAAAAACCTAACTTATATACAAGTGACAGTTAGTGTTGCTAGCACAAAAGAAAAAATAAAAGTGCCATCAATAACTGCCCAAACAGCCAGTAAAGCAACAGCCTTCACAATTTGGACTAATTTGAATCTGGGCAAGATATTCCGCATTATTAAAAACTGGAGACATGACGTTTAAGTGTGATGAGTTTCCTGCAGACTCATGTCAATACGAGCCAAGGCATAACATAACGCACGTATGTTGTAAATCCATCTGTGTTAGTATGAGAAAATTGGATTAATAATTTTGAGTTTCAGAATGCAACTCTTACATCCATATGGTGGTACCTTTCAATTCTGAGGGCTTACCGCGAACCACGTTCGACGTGTTGCTTCCCTGTCACACTTACCTACGAATTTACAAGTGCGACAGAAAGATAATACGTCGAACGTGATTCGCGGTAGGCCCTCTGGTACCTTTGTTTTGCGATTAAAGTATGCCAAATATTCTCTTCGTTGTTTCATATGGTAAGCGCCACTGTAGTTTTGCCATATTAAGAAAAAAAAATGCAACATATTATAATTTCCAGCCAGACAGATGAATTTACAATATAGAAACAATATTAATTTCTGTCACTCGCTTTGATGACTTGCTTTCAAAACGGTTTTTACGTATTAAGAATTACATCACTGAATGAAACGAGTTTCAAAACGTTTACAGATAATAATAACAAATTTAACAGGGCAGTGACAAATCTTAGAACGTTTCAAACGCGGTACCCTTAGTTTTACTTTTAATTATCACCTAACAATAAAGCTTAGGCAAAAGCATACTGTTATACTACTGTAACTGGCAAAACGCCCTGATGCCAGAGCGTGGGTGCCATTAAAAAACACTACTGCCATTTTTATGCTGAATCGAAAAATAATGTTCACAAGGACGAAAGCTATATTGTTTGCAGTATAGATCATTCAAGATGCCACTTTACAATAAAGTAAAATATATCACTCATTGCGGTGCTTAGACTGTCACTAGGTGACAAGTTATGGTTTGCGGTGTCTTTTTAATATAACTACATAATGTTGCCAGCTAAATAATATTGGCACGGAACAAGACATCATTCTTAAGCCATTTAGAAAACACAATATGTAATATTTATATAACATAAAAATATTGCACACACCGATATACTAAAATATTACGTACAAATCACAAATTAAAAGCAGTAACACAATTCACAGTCTTATCGATAAAGGGCGATTTCTTCCAGACAACCGTAAGGTCGCGGATTAATTGGGACAAATATGTAAAGGAAACTTTAAACATATTGAAAATTAAAAGAAATTTCAAAGAGTAAGTAGTTTTTGATGAAATTCATAATGTGTTTTCTAATCCAGCTGTACATTTTCGGCTTTTCCAATCAACCCAAAGGCAACCTATTAAAAATGACAGCAGTTGATACTCTTGTTTACTTTTATTTTGCGACTTTCACATTTTTTTAACAAATGGATGTATTTCGTTAACGCACGTTCATTGAGATCACAGGAGTACTTTATACCCTGGCAAATCACCAACCACAATAAAAACTTTGTCTTTTCCTTTCGTCTTATTTAAATTTTGCTTTAAATGTTACTAGTAATAAAATTAGGAAAAAATGATTCAAGAAGTACTGCGCACAGATAATTTTCAATACAATTTCAATGTTACCACTGCCATCTGTCAACTGTGCGAGTATTTAGGCGCCAAATTGACATTAAGATAATAGGAATTTCGAAAACGAAAGAACCATAGACAATCGTTTTTATCGCGCCTTACCCTAGTTTAGATTTAACAG